>NC_136704.1:372815-1075315 GCF_947650265.1 Symphodus melops | reverse complement strand
GCTTGGGCTCTGGAACCCAGCTCCTTGAGAGGGGCTGGACTCTCTACTTCTCTGGAGTTGCCCGCGGTGAGAGGCGGCGGGCTGGTGTGGGCTTGCTCATAGCACCACAGCTCAGCCGCCAGGTGTTGGAGTTCACCCCGGTGAACGAGAGGGTCGTGTCCCTGCGCCTTCGGGTAGGGGACAGGTCTCTCACTGTCGTCTCAGCCTACGGCCCGAACGGCAGAGTGGAGTACCCGGCCTTCTTGGAGTCCCTGGGAGGGGTGCTGGACAGTGCTCCGACTGGGGACTCCATTGTTCTACTGGGGGACTTCAATGCTCACGTGGGCAACGACAGTGAGATCTGGAGTGGGGTGATTGGGATGAACGGCCTCCCTGATCTGAACCAGAGTGGTGTTCTGTTATTGGACTTCTGTGCTAGTCACAGTTTGTCCATACGCACAGAGCTGCCCTCCGTACTCAGCATGTCTCTTTCCCTGTGATTACATTTGACAAATCATCAGGGGAGAGCGCGAACGCAGTCCCCCACTACCACAAATTATGCAGTCGAGATTCCCACATTTGGGGAATTCGCATAGGTCAGCCCTGCCGCAGTGCAATGGCCGGGCCTCGCCATGGGTGAACCACCTTCTTGATCATGGTATCTCCCCTGCCAGGTAAGTATGAGTTGTACAGCTCTGGGCCAAAGGACTCCTTCACAGGACCACTGCTCTGACTGCCGGTGCCAACACTATGCAAGCTGCCAAAATCGGTGTTTTCCAACAGGAGGTGCTCGGAGCAGCCCAAACACATGAAGATCTACTGTGTGAGATATTGTACGTGTTAAGTGGAGTAACAGAAGAAGAAAAGGACATTGTATTGAGGTGGATTCCAGCCCACACGGGGAACACCAGCAAATGAGAAAGCAGACACGTTGGCCAAGGAGGCAGGAGAGAGGGAGAATGTAAGGGTCACATTTTCAAAGTCAGAGGGAAAAAGCATCACCTGGAAGGAGTTGGGGGAAACAAATGTGGGGAGAAGGAGACTGTGAAGCATGTGTTAACCCAATGCAGGAAGTATGAAATAGAAGGGAGACATACGATGAATGCACTTCAAAGGAAACGGCCAAGAGAAATCAAAGACATTTTGCAGTGTGCAAGTGGGGATGAAGGGAGGACGGTGATCTTTAGATTTTAGACAAAGACGGGACTTGTCAAAAGATTTTAACGCCAACGATTCAAGAGGAGGAGAAGGAATGACTGTTTAAAACCAGAAGGAGGCAGTAGTGCAACAAACGGATGCCAACTGCCGTGAAACTCACACACAGACCAAGAAGGAGCTGCTGGTCTTCCACAGGGAAACCGACCGATGGCTAGCGCCAGTGTGATTTGCTCAATCCATCGCCTCCCTTTTCAAATGCAGAGGAAAGAAAGACAACCATGGGAAAATGGGCGGAGACAAAGAAAGAACAAACCTGAGGGAAATTCCAGTTCATCTGAAAAAGCTGACGCCCCGGCAGATTGCCTACCTTGCAATGAAGCCCGCACACAAAGTCTTCTGGACGTGGGCGCGCAGTGCAGACGAGGACTTACTTTAAACAGTGAGAAGCGGAGGGTGCACCGTTCCCGGAGGTACTGCAATACCGGGTCGATGCGTGGAGTGGACGGAGCAAGCCCCTGTTCCATCTCCCAGGTCCAAAAATCAATTTAATATATGGTCCCCGGATAGGGGACGTATCAGATATTAAACTGATAAGAACAGATACTACACTTGATCTTAGCCAAAAGGCCGAGAAGCGATGCCCCAAGAGCTTCAGAGACGGCCATGGCGTTCCCCGGACCGTCCACCTCGCCCCTGGTGCCGGCAAGCCAGCGCTGCGTTTGAGTGACCGTGGGTAAAAGGGAAAAAAACAAACTCTTCAATCAAAGCGCCTTTGAGATTCATGCATTATGTCAAGCTGTAAAACAGGAGTTTGGGCGCTCATTCACCGGACTGATCGGCAGTCACGCAAAAGGCACAAGAAGATTGGGGCGGGGCCTTTTTCCGGGCTCGCGGCTGTTGTGAAAAGACCAAACGGCGCCCCACCCCCATGGGAAATCATTGAGAGCAGTTGTGGCGCGAGTGGGATTTGACAATGATCAGGGCAAGGGCTGCTGAATGCGAAAAAAGCATTTGATTGATGTGCTTGTGATTTAGCATGAGCAAGGAACCTGGCTGGGCGCAGCGTCTTTCAAACTCCTGTTGTGTGTTGCTACGCACAGAGCTGCCCTCCGTACTCAGCGTGTCTCTTTCCCTGTGATTACATTTGACAAATCATCAGGGGAGAGCGCGAACGCAGTCCCCCACTACCACAAATTATGCAGTCGAGATTCCCACATTTGGGGAATTCGCATAGGTCAGCCCTGCCGCAGTGCAATGGCCGGGCCTCGCCATGGGTGAACCACCTTCTTGATCATGGTATCTCCCCTGCCAGGTAAGTATGAGTTGTACAGCTCTGGGCCAAAGGACTCCTTCACAGGACCACTGCTCTGACTGCCGGTGCCAACACTATGCAAGCTGCCAAAATCGGTGTTTTCCAACAGGAGGTGCTCGGAGCAGCCCAAACACATGAAGATCTACTGTGTGAGATATTGTACGTGTTAAGTGGAGTAACAGAAGAAGAAAAGGACATTGTATTGAGGTGGATTCCAGCCCACACTGGGAACACCAGCAAATGAGAAAGCAGACACGTTGGCCAAGGAGGCAGGAGAGAGGGAGAATGTAAGGGTCACATTTTCAAAGTCAGAGGGAAAAAGCATCACCTGGAAGGAGTTGGGGGAAACAAATGTGGGGAGAAGGAGACTGTGAAGCATGTGTTAACCCAATGCAGGAAGTATGAAATAGAAGGGAGACATACGATGAATGCACTTCAAAGGAAACGGCCAAGAGAAATCAAAGACATTTTGCAGTGTGCAAGTGGGGATGAAGGGAGGACGGTGATCTTTAGATTTTAGACAAAGACGGGACTTGTCAAAAGATTTTAACGCCAACGATTCAAGAGGAGGAGAAGGAATGACTGTTTAAAACCAGAAGGAGGCAGTAGTGCAACAAACGGATGCCAACTGCCGTGAAACTCACACACAGACCAAGAAGGAGCTGCTGGTCTTCCACAGGGAAACCGACCGATGGCTAGCGCCAGTGTGATTTGCTCAATCCATCGCCTCCCTTTTCAAATGCAGAGGAAAGAAAGACAACCATGGGAAAATGGGCGGAGACAAAGAAAGAACAAACCTGAGGGAAATTCCAGTTCATCTGAAAAAGCTGACGCCCCGGCAGATTGCCTACCTTGCAATGAAGCCCGCACACAAAGTCTTCTGGACGTGGGCGCGCAGTGCAGACGAGGACTTACTTTAAACAGTGAGAAGCGGAGGGTGCACCGTTCCCGGAGGTACTGCAATACCGGGTCGATGCGTGGAGTGGACGGAGCAAGCCCCTGTTCCATCTCCCAGGTCCAAAAATCAATTTAATATATGGTCCCCGGATAGGGGACGTATCAGATATTAAACTGATAAGAACAGATTTTTCTTTCGAAAGTTTTTATTGACACGTTTTACACAAACATTTACAGCAATTTACTTTTCACAAGTGATTTTTTCCTCACTTATTCTTGTTCACTTTTTTTTTCATTGTTGTTTTGTGGGAAAAAAAACACATAGTAAAAAAACTGTACATGATAAAACAGTGCCATTTAAAAACAAGTAAAAGGGAGGCATAGGTTAAGAACTTTAAAAGTCTACTGTTGTGCAGGAGCGCAGTGAGCCCCTATCAAGATTAACTCATCCTGTTCCCCCAAACAGGGTTGGTCTCTCGGGATCCTGTCCCGGTGCTCAGAGGAGACCCTCACCCTGCTGCTCCTTCCCACCTGCCTCTCCCGGAGAGTCAGGCCGCTGCTGCTTTGAACTTTTCCCGTATGGCTCCGGCTCCTTCATCCGAATGAGCACAGAGGCGATTCTTCTTTGTGGCTGTGTCCTAGGCCCGCCGCCTGCAGCGACGGCTCTGTCGACCGTCGCTGCTGCCATCCGGATCACAGCCACGGGGGGGATCTGCATGTGCCTTCTTACCAGCAAGTTCCTGGAGGTCCATGTGGCGTCTTTGATGGCGGCGAGAGTGAGCCATTGTTGTGCAAAGTCTTTTTGCTTTCCTTGACTTTGGCTCACTCCGTACAGGACCAGCTGTGCTGTGAGGACCTCCCTTGCTGGTAAGCACGGGAATTGCAAGGAGCCGGCCAGTGCCCACTGTTCTACAGCAGCACTGCACTCCCAGAGCAGGTGCCTCACCGTCTCAGGTGCGCCACAGCCAGGGCGGGGGCATGTTGGGGTTGTTGACATGCCCCGGGAGTGCATCACGGACCTGACCGGGAGGATCTCATGAGCCACCATCCATGACAGGTCCCGGAGTCTGTTTGGGAGAACAGGATGGTTCACAGTGCTCCAAACGGAGGAGGACTCGCCTAGTGCAAGCCCACGCACTGGGCTCACCGGTTCTCGCTCCTGCACAACAGAGATAATTGAACGCATGTTAGTTAAAATATGCAGCTCCTCTTTTTCAAGGCTAAAATGTTTTAAAAACTTCGGGATAAAACGGTATGCTTCAGGCAGGTTAAAAGACACTGGAACTTTAAGATCTGTTTTTAAAATCTTCAGTTTCCTGAGGTATGACCCCATCCAGAACCGGGTCATTGCTGCTGTCTTTGGGTTTCTGGATGGGGCCGTGGCTGCTAAAAGTCCAAGAGAGGTGTATCTGGCACCAAGGAATAAAAACAGGTCCGGCACTCCTTTTCCTCCTTTCTCCTTTGTTTTTTTCATGGTGTCTCTCTTCAGACGCTCCCACTTTCCGTTCCACAGGAAGTAAAATATGGCTCGTTCCAGGTCTAAAATCACCGTTCTGGGGGGGATAAAAACACAACTGATCAATAAAAGTAAAGGTAAAATCACAGCTTTTATGATTAAAACCCTTCCTTCGATCGTCAGTTTCCTCAGTCTCCAGTACCCCAGTCGTTGTTTAACTTTCCCTATTTTGTCCTGCCAATTTGTGTCCCCTCCCCCCTCCCTATTAAATTTGACCCCAAGTATTTTTAAGTCGGTCTGGGTCACAGTCAGGGGGAGTCCCGTTTTGTCAGTCACTGTCCACGGTCCGTAAAATTGGGCTTGGGTCTTGTCCCTGTTTAGTTTTGACCCAGAGGCCAGTCCGAACCAGTCAGTCAAGTCCAGTGTCCTGTGTACTGATAAAAGGTCTGTGCATAAAATGTTAATGTCATCCATGTATAAAAAGCATTTGCTGGTCAGTCCCCCACTCCCCGGTACTACCACCCCATTGATTCGTTGGTCCCTTCTCAAGACCTGTGCCAATGGTTCAATGCAAGTGATGTAGAGGAGGGCAGATAACGGACAACCCTGACGGACACCGCAGTGAATATTGACTGCTTTTGTCAGATGCCCGTTAACAATGAATTTGCTGGTGATGTCCCGGTACAGCAGTCCCACCCAAGCTATAAACCTCTCAGGGAAACCCATTTTTTGCAGTACCTGGAAGAGGTACTGGTGCGAGACCCGATCAAAGGCCTTCTCAAAGTCTAAATTTAGGACTACTAGCCTAATGTTTCTGTCTCTCGCATAACAGATGGTGTCTCGGATCAGTAGGAGGCTGTCCGTGATCTTCCTCCCCGGGATGGCACAGGCTTGATCCGGGTGAATCAGCCCCTCTAAAAACACAGTCATGCGAGATGCTAAAAGTTTACTAAAAAGTTTGCAGTCAAAGTTTAAAAGAGTGATCGGTCTCCAATTTTTTAGGTCAGTCTTGTCTTTGTCTTTAAAAAGCAAGGTCACTATCCCTCTTCTAAAACTGTCGGGTAGTCGGTCAAGTTTTTCGAAGTCCATAAAAACAAGAAGAAGGTCAGGTGCTAAAAGGTCCCAGAAAGTCAAATAAAATTCAAGGGGGAGTCCATCGTCTCCTGGGGACTTCCCTTTTTTAAAACTCTTCATACATTGATGCATTTCTAAAAGGTTAAAATCCTGGGATAAAAGCACACTCTCAGTTATTTTGTGTTCAATGACCTTTAAAATTTCTCCAATAGTGTCTTTTTTTACAGGTTTTTCTTTATACAGTTCTTCATAAAATGTAAAAACAGTGTCGTTTATTTCTTCTGTGGTTTCAGCTGTGCACTCATTGTCTTTTTTCAGTTTAAAAATGGTTTTATCTTTATCTAAAATTCTTTTAAAAAAGTATCTCGTGCACTTCTCTCCTTCTTCAATCTCTTTTTCTTTACTTCTGAGGATGACTCCCTTACTTTTAATTTCTGCTAAAACCGACATCTCTTTTTTTACCTGTTTGATTTCTTCGTTAAAATCCATACCCTGTTGGTTCAGATTAAAATACCGTTGGAGTCGTTTTTGCAGTCCCAACATGCGTCTGTCGTCCCTACCTTTCTTTCTCTTACCTGCCTGCCTAAAAAAGGTCTGGGTCCTTCCTTTCACCATTTCCCACCAGTGTGCACGTGAAGTGTATAGGTCTTGAAGGGTCTGCCACTCTTGGTACTGCTCCCTATACTGTCTAACTAACTCCCTATCTTCTAAAAGGGAGCAGTTGAGTTTCCACAGACCCTTCCCTGCCGTCACACCTGAAGCCAGTGATAGGGTGCAGGAAAGGATAGTGTGGTCAGAAAAGAAAGCAGGAGTTACTCTAGCATCGGTTGGTGGGCAATCCCGTGATAAAATATAATCTATGCGAGAGGCTTTGGTGCCATCACCACTGAACCAGGTGAAGCCCTCCTCTCTGGGATGCATGACTTTAAAACAGTCCAGTAGTTTAAAATCTCGGCATAGTGCCCCGAGTAAAACCGATGTTTTATCTACTTTAAAATCTTCCCCTGCTCCCCTCCTGTCTTTCTTATTTAAAACACAATTAAAATCCCCTCCTACTACTAATGGTTCCCTACCTAGCATGTGGGACTGCAGGTCTTCTAAAAGGTCATACCTGTCATTTTTTTCCGTAAAACCATAGACATTTAAAACATTAAAATCTCGTCCCATAAAAGTCAGGTGTGCTAAAAGTGCCCTACCATCTCTCACCACAGTGCTGCCCTTTACCAAGATTAGAGGGTTTTTAATTAAAATTGCCACGCCATCATTCTTGTTATTGTTGGAGCCACTCCATATGGATACGTGTGGCCATATCTCCTCCCAATCCCTGTAGTGCTTTAAAAACGGTAGACCACATTCTTGTATTAAAAACACATCTGACTTAAAGGAGTTTAAAAAGGATAAAACAGATTGTGCTCTAACTTTCGACTTCACACTTCTCACATTGACGGTTGAGAAGGTGAGTGTCATAAGTATGGTTAAAAACAACAGGTACGACATTTTAAAAGACTAGTGATTAAAAGCAATCATTCTACTTCTTGTGAAAACTGCTCCTCCTTCACTCCTATGGGGGAGGGGTGAGGGGTTTGAGGCATTTTCCCCGGCCGGACTCTAGGTGGTGGCCTTTCCTGCAGTCTTTTGTTGAATTGCGAGTCCTTTGGGGTTGATTGTAGAGCTATATTTAAAAAAGAGACCTCATTGGGAGAATCGGAAGGGAAGACTCTGGGTTCCTCCACAGGTGGACTGTCTGAGGAGCTCCCAGCTCTTCCCTTCTTCTCAGAGACTACTGGAGCCTCCGGGGACAATTCTGATAGAGGTCTCTTAGCCTTTTGGGCTGGGGGAAGGGAGGCTTCCTCACTCTCACTCTCACTCTCACTCTCACTCTCACACTCACTCTCACTCTCACTAGCACTCACACTTTCACCCTCAGAGTGAGCTGTAGCTCCGCCCTCTGTCTGCACTGCTCCCTCTCCCATACTCTCCACTTGAGGGGCAGTGACAGGCCCCTCCCCCTTTCCCTCCTCACCTGACTGCTTTCCTCCAGTCACAGGATTTGGAGGGAGATTTGAATTTTCTGACCCAGGCTCTCCAAATAGCTCTGCAAACATTTCACCCTTTCCGCCATTTTCCTTTTCTTTTCCTGCCTGTTTTGCAGCCTTCACTTTGTTGGCAAAAGACTTTGGGCAGTCTCTGAAGAGATGGGATATTTCTCCACAAAGATTGCACTTTCTGCCATTGGTACATTCTTCAAAAGTATGACCAATTTCTCTGCACTTTCCACAGATGATTTGCTGACATGCTTCCGCAAGATGTCCATGCTCTCCACACTTACGACAGAGTTTAGGCTGTCCCTGGTAATGAATGTAGCCCCGGTTGTTTCCCAAGACTATCATGGATGGCAGATGTTTCAGGCCCTGGAAGCCTTGGGGGTCCTGCCATTGTTGAATGGGGACCCTCCAAGCACAGTTCCAAATGCCATCCTCATCTCTCACCTTCATAGCCTGGCCTTTTACCGTGCAAAATCTCCCCAGCCACATACATATGTCGTCTGCATTTACAGTTTCATTGAACATCCTGACAATGACCGTCTTGGAAGCATTGTCAGAAAGTTTCTCCACGTTAAAAGCAGAAAACTGGGCCCTGGTATTCTCAAACCGTGTCCAAAACTCTTTGAGCAGTATAGCTGAGCGGAAGCTCACATCAAATCCTTTGTTCTGTGGCAAAGTCACAATGCAATTTATGTCATCAGGTTTAAAGTTCAGGGTCTGCTGGACAAGCTTCCTGGAGAAGTCCAGTCTAGACAACTCCAGGAGCCTTCCATCCTTTTCCACCAAAGAAAAGCGGACACTGTGGTGCCTCCGCACGCCGGCATGGGCGGCCGACATGTTGGAGGCACCACACACTAAACAAACACTCCTAGTCTAAAACCGAACTAATAAATAACTAAAAGCAGAATAAAAATACAGGCTAAGACTAATAAATAAATAAAATCGGAAAACTTACCTTAGCTGGCTGAGAGCACCCAAAAAGGACCTCTCAGCCGTATATACTCCTTTGTGTGAGTAAATGCAACTACATAAGTTGTATTTCAACACACTAAGGAAGGATAATATCCTCCAGGGACTGTCAGCACACAATGCCACAACAGGCAAAGATGACTGGCAGCAGAAGGAGGCGATCACTGTCTTAGCCAAAAGGCCGAGAAGCGATGCCCCAAGAGCTTCAGAGACGGCCATGGCGTTCCCCGGACCGTCCACCTCGCCCCTGGTGCCGGCAAGCCAGCGCTGCGTTTGAGTGACCGTGGGTAAAAGGGAAAAAAACAAACTCTTCAATCAAAGCGCCTTTGAGATTCATGCATTATGTCAAGCTGTAAAACAGGAGTTTGGGCGCTCATTCACCGGACTGATCGGCAGTCACGCAAAAGGCACAAGAAGATTGGGGCGGGGCCTTTTTCCGGGCTCGCGGCTGTTGTGAAAAGACCAAACGGCGCCCCACCCCCATGGGAAATCATTGAGAGCAGTTGTGGCGCGAGTGGGATTTGACAATGATCAGGGCAAGGGCTGCTGAATGCGAAAAAAGCATTTGATTGATGTGCTTGTGATTTAGCATGAGCAAGGAACCTGGCTGGGCGCAGCGTCTTTCAAACTCCTGTTGTGTGTTGCTACGCACAGAGCTGCCCTCCGTACTCAGCGTGTCTCTTTCCCTGTGATTACATTTGACAAATCATCAGGGGAGAGCGCGAACGCAGTCCCCCACTACCACAAATTATGCAGTCGAGATTCCCACATTTGGGGAATTCGCATAGGTCAGCCCTGCCGCAGTGCAATGGCCGGGCCTCGCCATGGGTGAACCACCTTCTTGATCATGGTATCTCCCCTGCCAGGTAAGTATGAGTTGTACAGCTCTGGGCCAAAGGACTCCTTCACAGGACCACTGCTCTGACTGCCGGTGCCAACACTATGCAAGCTGCCAAAATCGGTGTTTTCCAACAGGAGGTGCTCGGAGCAGCCCAAACACATGAAGATCTACTGTGTGAGATATTGTACGTGTTAAGTGGAGTAACAGAAGAAGAAAAGGACATTGTATTGAGGTGGATTCCAGCCCACACTGGGAACACCAGCAAATGAGAAAGCAGACACGTTGGCCAAGGAGGCAGGAGAGAGGGAGAATGTAAGGGTCACATTTTCAAAGTCAGAGGGAAAAAGCATCACCTGGAAGGAGTTGGGGGAAACAAATGTGGGGAGAAGGAGACTGTGAAGCATGTGTTAACCCAATGCAGGAAGTATGAAATAGAAGGGAGACATACGATGAATGCACTTCAAAGGAAACGGCCAAGAGAAATCAAAGACATTTTGCAGTGTGCAAGTGGGGATGAAGGGAGGACGGTGATCTTTAGATTTTAGACAAAGACGGGACTTGTCAAAAGATTTTAACGCCAACGATTCAAGAGGAGGAGAAGGAATGACTGTTTAAAACCAGAAGGAGGCAGTAGTGCAACAAACGGATGCCAACTGCCGTGAAACTCACACACAGACCAAGAAGGAGCTGCTGGTCTTCCACAGGGAAACCGACCGATGGCTAGCGCCAGTGTGATTTGCTCAATCCATCGCCTCCCTTTTCAAATGCAGAGGAAAGAAAGACAACCATGGGAAAATGGGCGGAGACAAAGAAAGAACAAACCTGAGGGAAATTCCAGTTCATCTGAAAAAGCTGACGCCCCGGCAGATTGCCTACCTTGCAATGAAGCCCGCACACAAAGTCTTCTGGACGTGGGCGCGCAGTGCAGACGAGGACTTACTTTAAACAGTGAGAAGCGGAGGGTGCACCGTTCCCGGAGGTACTGCAATACCGGGTCGATGCGTGGAGTGGACGGAGCAAGCCCCTGTTCCATCTCCCAGGTCCAAAAATCAATTTAATATATGGTCCCCGGATAGGGGACGTATCAGATATTAAACTGATAAGAACAGATTTTTTTCTTTCGAAAGTTTTTATTGACACGTTTTACACAAACATTTACAGCAATTTACTTTTCACAAGTGATTTTTTCCTCACTTATTCTTGTTCACTTTTTTTTTTCATTGTTGTTTTGTGGGAAAAAAAACACATAGTAAAAAAACTGTACATGATAAAACAGTGCCATTTAAAAACAAGTAAAAGGGAGGCATAGGTTAAGAACTTTAAAAGGTCTACTGTTGTGCAGGAGCGCGGTGAGCCCCTATCAAGATTAACTCATCCTGTTCCCCCAAACAGGGTTGGTCTCTCGGGATCCTGTCTCGGTGCTCAGAGGAGACCCTCACCCTGCTGCTCCTTCCCACCTGCCTCTCCCGGAGAGTCAGGCCGCTGCTGCTTTGAACTTTTCCCGTATGGCTCCGGCTCCTTCATCCGAATGAGCACAGAGGCGATTCTTCTTTGTGGCTGTGTCCTAGGCCCGCCGCCTGCAGCGACAGCTCTGTCGACCGTCGCTGCTGCCATCCGGATCACAGCCACGGGGGGGATCTGCATGTGCCTTCTTACCAGCAAGTTCCTGGAGGTCCATGTGGCGTCTTTGATGGCGGCGAGAGTGAGCCATTGTTGTGCAAAGTCTTTTTGCTTTAATAGACTTTGGCTCACTCCGTACAGGACCAGCTGTGCTGTGAGGACCTCCCTTGCTGGTAAGCACGGGAATTGCAAGGAGCCGGCCAGTGCCCACTGTTCTACAGCAGCACTGCACTCCCAGAGCAGGTGCCTCACCGTCTCAGGTGCGCCACAGCCAGGGCGGGGGCATGTTGGGGTTGTTGACATGCCCCGGGAGTGCATCACGGACCTGACCGGGAGGATCTCATGAGCCACCATCCATGACAGGTCCCGGAGTCTGTTTGGGAGAACAGGATGGTTCACGATGCTCCAAACGGAGGAGGGCTCGCCTAGTGCAAGCCCACGCACTGGGCTCACCGGTTCTCGCTCCTGCACAACAGAGATAATTGAACGCATGTTAGTTAAAATATGCAGCTCCTCTTTTTCAAGGCTAAAATGTTTTAAAAACTTCGGGATAAAACGGTATGCTTCTGGCAGGTTAAAAGACACTGGAACTTTAAGATCTGTTTTTAAAATCTTCAGTTTCCTGAGGTATGACCCCATCCAGAACCGGGTCATTGCTGCTGTCTTTGGGTTTCTGGATGGGGCCGTGGCTGCTAAAATTCCAAGAGAGGTGTATCTGGCACCAAGGAATAAAAACAGGTCCGGCACTCCTTTTCCTCCTTTCTCCTTCGTTCTTTTCATGGTGTCTCTCTTCAGACGCTCCCACTTTGCGTTCCACAGGAAGTAAAAGATGGCTCGTTCCAGGTCTAAAATCACCGTTCTGGGGGGGATAAAAACACAACTGATCAATAAAAGTAAAGGTAAAATCACAGCTTTTATGATTAAAACCCTTCCTTCGATCGTCAGTTTCCTCAGTCTCCAGTACCCCAGTCGTTGTTTGACTTTCCCTATTTTGTCCTGCCAATTTGTGTCCCCTCCCCCCTCCCTATTAAATTTGACCCCAAGTATTTTTAAGTCGGTCTGGGTCACAGTCAGGGGGAGTCCCGTTTTGTCAGTCACTGTCCACGGTCCGTAAAATTGGGCTTGGGTCTTGTCCCTGTTTAGTTTTGACCCAGAGGCCAGTCCGAACCAGTCAGTCAAGTCCAGTGTCCTGTGTACTGATAAAAGGTCTGTGCATAAAATGTTAATGTCATCCATGTATAAAAAGCATTTGCTGGTCAGTCCCCCACTCCCCGGTACTACCACCCCATTGATTCGTTGGTCCCTTCTCAAGACCTGTGCCAATGGTTCAATGCAAGTGATGTAGAGGAGGGCAGATAACGGACAACCCTGACGGACACCGCAGTGAATATTGACTGCTTTTGTCAGATGCCCGTTAACAATGAATTTGCTGGTGATGTCCCGGTACAGCAGTCCCACCCAAGCTATAAACCTCTCAGGGAAACCCATTTTTTGCAGTACCTGGAAGAGGTACTGGTGCGAGACCCGATCAAAGGCCTTCTCAAAGTCTAAATTTAGGACTACTAGCCTAATGTTTCTGTCTCTCGCATAACAGATGGTGTCTCGGATCAGTAGGAGGCTGTCCGTGATCTTCCTCCCCGGGATGGCACAGGCTTGATCCGGGTGAATCAGCCCCTCTAAAAACACAGTCATGCGAGATGCTAAAAGTTTACTAAAAAGTTTGCAGTCAAAGTTTAAAAGAGTGATCGGTCTCCAATTTTTTAGGTCAGTCTTGTCTTTGTCTTTGAAAAGCAAGGTCACTATCCCTCTTCTGAAACTGTCGGGTAGTCGGTCAAGTTTCTCGAAGTCCATAAAAACAAGAAGAAGGTCAGGTGCTAAAAGGTCCCAGAAAGTCAAATAAAATTCAAGGGGGAGTCCATCGTCTCCTGGGGACTTCCCTTTTTTAAAACTCTTCATACATTGATGCATTTCTAAAAGGTTAAAATCCTGGGATAAAAGCACACTCTCAGTTATTTTGTGTTCAATGACCTTTAAAATTTCTCTAATAGTATCTTTTCTTACAGGTTTTTCTTTATACAGTTCTTCATAAAATGTAAAAACAGTGTCGTTTATTTCTTCTGTGGTTTCGGCTGTGCACTCATTGTCTTTTTTCAGTTTAAAAATGGTTTTATCTTTATCTAAAATTCTTTTAAAAAAGTATCTCGTGCACTTCTCTCCTTCTTCAATCTCTTTTTCTTGACTTCTGAGGATGATTCCCTTACTTTTAATTTCTGCTAAAACCGACATCTCTTTTTTTACTTGTTTGATTTCTTCGTTAAAATCCATTCCCTGTTGGTTCAGATTAAAATACCGTTGGAGTCGTTTTTGCAGTCCCAACATGCGTCTGTCGTCCCTACCTTTCTTTCTCTTACCTGCCTGCCTAAAAAAGGTCTGGGTCCTTCCTTTCACCATTTCCCACCAGTGTGCACGTGAAGTGTATAGGTCTTGAAGGGTCTGCCACTCTTGGTACTGCTCCCTATACTGTCTAACTAACTCCCTATCTTCTAAAAGGGAGCAGTTGAGTTTCCACAGACCCTTCCCTGCCGTCACACCTGAAGCCAGTGATAGGGTGCAGGAAAGGATAGTGTGGTCAGAAAAGAAAGCAGGAGTTACTCTAGCATCGGTTGGTGGGCAATCCCGTGATAAAATATAATCTATGCGAGAGGCTTTGGTGCCATCACCACTGAACCAGGTGAAGCCCTCCTCTCTGGGATGCATGACTTTAAAACAGTCCAGTAGTTTAAAATCTCGGCATAGTGCCCCGAGTAAAACCGATGTTTTATCTACTTTAAAATCTTCCCCTGCTCCCCTCCTGTCTTTCTTATTTAAAACACAATTAAAATCCCCTCCTACTACTAATGGTTCCCTACCTAGCATGTGGGACTGCAGGTCTTCTAAAAGGTCATACCTGTCATTTTTTTCCGTAAAACCATAGACATTTAAAACATTAAAATCTCGTCCCATAAAAGTCAGGTGTGCTAAAAGTGCCCTACCATCTCTCACCACAGTGCTGCCCTTTACCAAGATTAGAGGGTTTTTAATTAAAATTGCCACGCCATCATTTTTGTTATTGTTGGAGCCACTCCATATGGATACGTGTGGCCATATCTCCTCCCAATCCCTGTAGTGCTTTAAAAACGGTAGACCACATTCTTGTATTAAAAACACATCTGACTTAAAGGAGTTTAAAAAGGATAAGAACAGATACTACACTTGATCTTAGCCAAAAGGCCGAGAAGCGATGCCCCAAGAGCTTCAGAGACGGCCATGGCGTTCCCCGGACCGTCCACCTCGCCCCTGGTGCCGGCAAGCCAGCGTTGCGTTTGAGTGACCGTGGGTAAAAGGGAAAAAAACAAACTCTTCAATCAAAGCGCCTTTGAGATTCATGCATTATGTCAAGCTGTAAAACAGGAGTTTGGGCGCTCATTCACCGGACTGATCGGCAGTCACGCAAAAGGCACAAGAAGATTGGGGCGGGGCCTTTTTCCGGGCTCGCGGCTGTTGTGAAAAGACCAAACGGCGCCCCACCCCCATGGGAAATCATTGAGAGCAGTTGTGGCGCGAGTGGGATTTGACAATGATCAGGGCAAGGGCTGCTGAATGCGAAAAAAGCATTTGATTGATGTGCTTGTGATTTAGCATGAGCAAGGAACCTGGCTGGGCGCAGCATCTTTCAAACTCCTGTTGTGTGTTGCTACGCACAGAGCTGCCCTCCGTACTCAGCGTGTCTCTTTCCCTGTGATTACATTTGACAAATCATCAGGGGAGAGCGCGAACGCAGTCCCCCACTACCACAAATTATGCAGTCGAGATTCCCACATTTGGGGAATTCGCATAGGTCAGCCCTGCCGCAGTGCAATGGCCGGGCCTCGCCATGGGTGAACCACCTTCTTGATCATGGTATCTCCCCTGCCAGGTAAGTATGAGTTGTACAGCTCTGGGCCAAAGGACTCCTTCACAGGACCACTGCTCTGACTGCCGGTGCCAACACTATGCAAGCTGCCAAAATCGGTGTTTTCCAACAGGAGGTGCTCGGAGCAGCCCAAACACATGAAGATCTACTGTGTGAGATATTGTACGTGTTAAGTGGAGTAACAGAAGAAGAAAAGGACATTGTATTGAGGTGGATTCCAGCCCACACTGGGAACACCAGCAAATGAGAAAGCAGACACGTTGGCCAAGGAGGCAGGAGAGAGGGAGAATGTAAGGGTCACATTTTCAAAGTCAGAGGGAAAAAGCATCACCTGGAAGGAGTTGGGGGAAACAAATGTGGGGAGAAGGAGACTGTGAAGCATGTGTTAACCCAATGCAGGAAGTATGAAATAGAAGGGAGACATACGATGAATGCACTTCAAAGGAAACGGCCAAGAGAAATCAAAGACATTTTGCAGTGTGCAAGTGGGGATGAAGGGAGGACGGTGATCTTTAGATTTTAGACAAAGACGGGACTTGTCAAAAGATTTTAACGCCAACGATTCAAGAGGAGGAGAAGGAATGACTGTTTAAAACCAGAAGGAGGCAGTAGTGCAACAAACGGATGCCAACTGCCGTGAAACTCACACACAGACCAAGAAGGAGCTGCTGGTCTTCCACAGGGAAACCGACCGATGGCTAGCGCCAGTGTGATTTGCTCAATCCATCGCCTCCCTTTTCAAATGCAGAGGAAAGAAAGACAACCATGGGAAAATGGGCGGAGACAAAGAAAGAACAAACCTGAGGGAAATTCCAGTTCATCTGAAAAAGCTGACGCCCCGGCAGATTGCCTACCTTGCAATGAAGCCCGCACACAAAGTCTTCTGGACGTGGGCGCGCAGTGCAGACGAGGACTTACTTTAAACAGTGAGAAGCGGAGGGTGCACCGTTCCCGGAGGTACTGCAATACCGGGTCGATGCGTGGAGTGGACGGAGCAAGCCCCTGTTCCATCTCCCAGGTCCAAAAATCAATTTAATATATGGTCCCCGGATAGGGGACGTATCAGATATTAAACTGATAAGAACAGATACTACACTTGATCTTAGCCAAAAGGCCGAGAAGCGATGCCCCAAGAGCTTCAGAGACGGCCATGGCGTTCCCCGGACCGTCCACCTCGCCCCTGGTGCCGGCAAGCCAGCGCTGCGTTTGAGTGACCGTGGGTAAAAGGGAAAAAAACAAACTCTTCAATCAAAGCGCCTTTGAGATTCATGCATTATGTCAAGCTGTAAAACAGGAGTTTGGGCGCTCATTCACCGGACTGATCGGCAGTCACGCAAAAGGCACAAGAAGATTGGGGCGGGGCCTTTTTCCGGGCTCGCGGCTGTTGTGAAAAGACCAAACGGCGCCCCACCCCCATGGGAAATCATTGAGAGCAGTTGTGGCGCGAGTGGGATTTGACAATGATCAGGGCAAGGGCTGCTGAATGCGAAAAAAGCATTTGATTGATGTGCTTGTGATTTAGCATGAGCAAGGAACCTGGCTGGGCGCAGCGTCTTTCAAACTCCTGTTGTGTGTTGCTACGCACAGAGCTGCCCTCCGTACTCAGCGTGTCTCTTTCCCTGTGATTACATTTGACAAATCATCAGGGGAGAGCGCGAACGCAGTCCCCCACTACCACAAATTATGCAGTCGAGATTCCCACATTTGGGGAATTCGCATAGGTCAGCCCTGCCGCAGTGCAATGGCCGGGCCTCGCCATGGGTGAACCACCTTCTTGATCATGGTATCTCCCCTGCCAGGTAAGTATGAGTTGTACAGCTCTGGGCCAAAGGACTCCTTCACAGGACCACTGCTCTGACTGCCGGTGCCAACACTATGCAAGCTGCCAAAATCGGTGTTTTCCAACAGGAGGTGCTCGGAGCAGCCCAAACACATGAAGATCTACTGTGTGAGATATTGTACGTGTTAAGTGGAGTAACAGAAGAAGAAAAGGACATTGTATTGAGGTGGATTCCAGCCCACACTGGGAACACCAGCAAATGAGAAAGCAGACACGTTGGCCAAGGAGGCAGGAGAGAGGGAGAATGTAAGGGTCACATTTTCAAAGTCAGAGGGAAAAAGCATCACCTGGAAGGAGTTGGGGGAAACAAATGTGGGGAGAAGGAGACTGTGAAGCATGTGTTAACCCAATGCAGGAAGTATGAAATAGAAGGGAGACATACGATGAATGCACTTCAAAGGAAACGGCCAAGAGAAATCAAAGACATTTTGCAGTGTGCAAGTGGGGATGAAGGGAGGACGGTGATCTTTAGATTTTAGACAAAGACGGGACTTGTCAAAAGATTTTAACGCCAACGATTCAAGAGGAGGAGAAGGAATGACTGTTTAAAACCAGAAGGAGGCAGTAGTGCAACAAACGGATGCCAACTGCCGTGAAACTCACACACAGACCAAGAAGGAGCTGCTGGTCTTCCACAGGGAAACCGACCGATGGCTAGCGCCAGTGTGATTTGCTCAATCCATCGCCTCCCTTTTCAAATGCAGAGGAAAGAAAGACAACCATGGGAAAATGGGCGGAGACAAAGAAAGAACAAACCTGAGGGAAATTCCAGTTCATCTGAAAAAGCTGACGCCCCGGCAGATTGCCTACCTTGCAATGAAGCCCGCACACAAAGTCTTCTGGACGTGGGCGCGCAGTGCAGACGAGGACTTACTTTAAACAGTGAGAAGCGGAGGGTGCACCGTTCCCGGAGGTACTGCAATACCGGGTCGATGCGTGGAGTGGACGGAGCAAGCCCCTGTTCCATCTCCCAGGTCCAAAAATCAATTTAATATATGGTCCCCGGATAGGGGACGTATCAGATATTAAACTGATAAGAACAGATACTACACTTGATCTTAGCCAAAAGGCCGAGAAGCGATGCCCCAAGAGCTTCAGAGACGGCCATGGCGTTCCCCGGACCGTCCACCTCGCCCCTGGTGCCGGCAAGCCAGCGCTGCGTTTGAGTGACCGTGGGTAAAAGGGAAAAAAACAAACTCTTCAATCAAAGCGCCTTTGAGATTCATGCATTATGTCAAGCTGTAAAACAGGAGTTTGGGCGCTCATTCACCGGACTGATCGGCAGTCACGCAAAAGGCACAAGAAGATTGGGGCGGGGCCTTTTTCCGGGCTCGCGGCTGTTGTGAAAAGACCAAACGGCGCCCCACCCCCATGGGAAATCATTGAGAGCAGTTGTGGCGCGAGTGGGATTTGACAATGATCAGGGCAAGGGCTGCTGAATGCGAAAAAAGCATTTGATTGATGTGCTTGTGATTTAGCATGAGCAAGGAACCTGGCTGGGCGCAGCGTCTTTCAAACTCCTGTTGTGTGTTGCTACGCACAGAGCTGCCCTCCGTACTCAGCGTGTCTCTTTCCCTGTGATTACATTTGACAAATCATCAGGGGAGAGCGCGAACGCAGTCCCCCACTACCACAAATTATGCAGTCGAGATTCCCACATTTGGGGAATTCGCATAGGTCAGCCCTGCCGCAGTGCAATGGCCGGGCCTCGCCATGGGTGAACCACCTTCTTGATCATGGTATCTCCCCTGCCAGGTAAGTATGAGTTGTACAGCTCTGGGCCAAAGGACTCCTTCACAGGACCACTGCTCTGACTGCCGGTGCCAACACTATGCAAGCTGCCAAAATCGGTGTTTTCCAACAGGAGGTGCTCGGAGCAGCCCAAACACATGAAGATCTACTGTGTGAGATATTGTACGTGTTAAGTGGAGTAACAGAAGAAGAAAAGGACATTGTATTGAGGTGGATTCCAGCCCACACTGGGAACACCAGCAAATGAGAAAGCAGACACGTTGGCCAAGGAGGCAGGAGAGAGGGAGAATGTAAGGGTCACATTTTCAAAGTCAGAGGGAAAAAGCATCACCTGGAAGGAGTTGGGGGAAACAAATGTGGGGAGAAGGAGACTGTGAAGCATGTGTTAACCCAATGCAGGAAGTATGAAATAGAAGGGAGACATACGATGAATGCACTTCAAAGGAAACGGCCAAGAGAAATCAAAGACATTTTGCAGTGTGCAAGTGGGGATGAAGGGAGGACGGTGATCTTTAGATTTTAGACAAAGACGGGACTTGTCAAAAGATTTTAACGCCAACGATTCAAGAGGAGGAGAAGGAATGACTGTTTAAAACCAGAAGGAGGCAGTAGTGCAACAAACGGATGCCAACTGCCGTGAAACTCACACACAGACCAAGAAGGAGCTGCTGGTCTTCCACAGGGAAACCGACCGATGGCTAGCGCCAGTGTGATTTGCTCAATCCATCGCCTCCCTTTTCAAATGCAGAGGAAAGAAAGACAACCATGGGAAAATGGGCGGAGACAAAGAAAGAACAAACCTGAGGGAAATTCCAGTTCATCTGAAAAAGCTGACGCCCCGGCAGATTGCCTACCTTGCAATGAAGCCCGCACACAAAGTCTTCTGGACGTGGGCGCGCAGTGCAGACGAGGACTTACTTTAAACAGTGAGAAGCGGAGGGTGCACCGTTCCCGGAGGTACTGCAATACCGGGTCGATGCGTGGAGTGGACGGAGCAAGCCCCTGTTCCATCTCCCAGGTCCAAAAATCAATTTAATATATGGTCCCCGGATAGGGGACGTATCAGATATTAAACTGATAAGAACAGATACTACACTTGATCTTAGCCAAAAGGCCGAGAAGCGATGCCCCAAGAGCTTCAGAGACGGCCATGGCGTTCCCCGGACCGTCCACCTCGCCCCTGGTGCCGGCAAGCCAGCGCTGCGTTTGAGTGACCGTGGGTAAAAGGGAAAAAAACAAACTCTTCAATCAAAGCGCCTTTGAGATTCATGCATTATGTCAAGCTGTAAAACAGGAGTTTGGGCGCTCATTCACCGGACTGATCGGCAGTCACGCAAAAGGCACAAGAAGATTGGGGCGGGGCCTTTTTCCGGGCTCGCGGCTGTTGTGAAAAGACCAAACGGCGCCCCACCCCCATGGGAAATCATTGAGAGCAGTTGTGGCGCGAGTGGGATTTGACAATGATCAGGGCAAGGGCTGCTGAATGCGAAAAAAGCATTTGATTGATGTGCTTGTGATTTAGCATGAGCAAGGAACCTGGCTGGGCGCAGCGTCTTTCAAACTCCTGTTGTGTGTTGCTACGCACAGAGCTGCCCTCCGTACTCAGCGTGTCTCTTTCCCTGTGATTACATTTGACAAATCATCAGGGGAGAGCGCGAACGCAGTCCCCCACTACCACAAATTATGCAGTCGAGATTCCCACATTTGGGGAATTCGCATAGGTCAGCCCTGCCGCAGTGCAATGGCCGGGCCTCGCCATGGGTGAACCACCTTCTTGATCATGGTATCTCCCCTGCCAGGTAAGTATGAGTTGTACAGCTCTGGGCCAAAGGACTCCTTCACAGGACCACTGCTCTGACTGCCGGTGCCAACACTATGCAAGCTGCCAAAATCGGTGTTTTCCAACAGGAGGTGCTCGGAGCAGCCCAAACACATGAAGATCTACTGTGTGAGATATTGTACGTGTTAAGTGGAGTAACAGAAGAAGAAAAGGACATTGTATTGAGGTGGATTCCAGCCCACACGGGGAACACCAGCAAATGAGAAAGCAGACACGTTGGCCAAGGAGGCAGGAGAGAGGGAGAATGTAAGGGTCACATTTTCAAAGTCAGAGGGAAAAAGCATCACCTGGAAGGAGTTGGGGGAAACAAATGTGGGGAGAAGGAGACTGTGAAGCATGTGTTAACCCAATGCAGGAAGTATGAAATAGAAGGGAGACATACGATGAATGCACTTCAAAGGAAACGGCCAAGAGAAATCAAAGACATTTTGCAGTGTGCAAGTGGGGATGAAGGGAGGACGGTGATCTTTAGATTTTAGACAAAGACGGGACTTGTCAAAAGATTTTAACGCCAACGATTCAAGAGGAGGAGAAGGAATGACTGTTTAAAACCAGAAGGAGGCAGTAGTGCAACAAACGGATGCCAACTGCCGTGAAACTCACACACAGACCAAGAAGGAGCTGCTGGTCTTCCACAGGGAAACCGACCGATGGCTAGCGCCAGTGTGATTTGCTCAATCCATCGCCTCCCTTTTCAAATGCAGAGGAAAGAAAGACAACCATGGGAAAATGGGCGGAGACAAAGAAAGAACAAACCTGAGGGAAATTCCAGTTCATCTGAAAAAGCTGACGCCCCGGCAGATTGCCTACCTTGCAATGAAGCCCGCACACAAAGTCTTCTGGACGTGGGCGCGCAGTGCAGACGAGGACTTACTTTAAACAGTGAGAAGCGGAGGGTGCACCGTTCCCGGAGGTACTGCAATACCGGGTCGATGCGTGGAGTGGACGGAGCAAGCCCCTGTTCCATCTCCCAGGTCCAAAAATCAATTTAATATATGGTCCCCGGATAGGGGACGTATCAGATATTAAACTGATAAGAACAGATACTACACTTGATCTTAGCCAAAAGGCCGAGAAGCGATGCCCCAAGAGCTTCAGAGACGGCCATGGCGTTCCCCGGACCGTCCACCTCGCCCCTGGTGCCGGCAAGCCAGCGCTGCGTTTGAGTGACCGTGGGTAAAAGGGAAAAAAACAAACTCTTCAATCAAAGCGCCTTTGAGATTCATGCATTATGTCAAGCTGTAAAACAGGAGTTTGGGCGCTCATTCACCGGACTGATCGGCAGTCACGCAAAAGGCACAAGAAGATTGGGGCGGGGCCTTTTTCCGGGCTCGCGGCTGTTGTGAAAAGACCAAACGGCGCCCCACCCCCATGGGAAATCATTGAGAGCAGTTGTGGCGCGAGTGGGATTTGACAATGATCAGGGCAAGGGCTGCTGAATGCGAAAAAAGCATTTGATTGATGTGCTTGTGATTTAGCATGAGCAAGGAACCTGGCTGGGCGCAGCGTCTTTCAAACTCCTGTTGTGTGTTGCTACGCACAGAGCTGCCCTCCGTACTCAGCGTGTCTCTTTCCCTGTGATTACATTTGACAAATCATCAGGGGAGAGCGCGAACGCAGTCCCCCACTACCACAAATTATGCAGTCGAGATTCCCACATTTGGGGAATTCGCATAGGTCAGCCCTGCCGCAGTGCAATGGCCGGGCCTCGCCATGGGTGAACCACCTTCTTGATCATGGTATCTCCCCTGCCAGGTAAGTATGAGTTGTACAGCTCTGGGCCAAAGGACTCCTTCACAGGACCACTGCTCTGACTGCCGGTGCCAACACTATGCAAGCTGCCAAAATCGGTGTTTTCCAACAGGAGGTGCTCGGAGCAGCCCAAACACATGAAGATCTACTGTGTGAGATATTGTACGTGTTAAGTGGAGTAACAGAAGAAGAAAAGGACATTGTATTGAGGTGGATTCCAGCCCACACGGGGAACACCAGCAAATGAGAAAGCAGACACGTTGGCCAAGGAGGCAGGAGAGAGGGAGAATGTAAGGGTCACATTTTCAAAGTCAGAGGGAAAAAGCATCACCTGGAAGGAGTTGGGGGAAACAAATGTGGGGAGAAGGAGACTGTGAAGCATGTGTTAACCCAATGCAGGAAGTATGAAATAGAAGGGAGACATACGATGAATGCACTTCAAAGGAAACGGCCAAGAGAAATCAAAGACATTTTGCAGTGTGCAAGTGGGGATGAAGGGAGGACGGTGATCTTTAGATTTTAGACAAAGACGGGACTTGTCAAAAGATTTTAACGCCAACGATTCAAGAGGAGGAGAAGGAATGACTGTTTAAAACCAGAAGGAGGCAGTAGTGCAACAAACGGATGCCAACTGCCGTGAAACTCACACACAGACCAAGAAGGAGCTGCTGGTCTTCCACAGGGAAACCGACCGATGGCTAGCGCCAGTGTGATTTGCTCAATCCATCGCCTCCCTTTTCAAATGCAGAGGAAAGAAAGACAACCATGGGAAAATGGGCGGAGACAAAGAAAGAACAAACCTGAGGGAAATTCCAGTTCATCTGAAAAAGCTGACGCCCCGGCAGATTGCCTACCTTGCAATGAAGCCCGCACACAAAGTCTTCTGGACGTGGGCGCGCAGTGCAGACGAGGACTTACTTTAAACAGTGAGAAGCGGAGGGTGCACCGTTCCCGGAGGTACTGCAATACCGGGTCGATGCGTGGAGTGGACGGAGCAAGCCCCTGTTCCATCTCCCAGGTCCAAAAATCAATTTAATATATGGTCCCCGGATAGGGGACGTATCAGATATTAAACTGATAAGAACAGATTTTTTCTTTCGAAAGTTTTTATTGACACGTTATACACAAACATTTACAGTAATTTACTTTTCACAAGTGATTTTTCCTCACTTATTTTTGTTCACTTTTCTTTCATTGTTGTTTTGTGGGGAAAAAAAAACACATAGTAAAAAAACTGTACATGATAAAACAGTGCCATTTAAAAACAAGTAAAAGGGAGGCATAGGTTAAGAACTTTAAAAGGTCTACTGTTGTGCAGGAGCGCGGTGAGCCCCTATCAAGATTAACTCATCCTGTTCCCCCAAACAGGGTTGGTCTCTCGGGATCCTGTCTCGGTGCTCAGAGGAGACCCTCACCCTGCTGCTCCTTCCCACCTGCCTCTCCCGGAGAGTCAGGCCGCTGCTGCTTTGAACTTTTCCCGTATGGCTCCGGCTCCTTCATCCGAATGAGCACAGAGGCGATTCTTCTTTGTGGCTGTGTCCTAGGCCCGCCGCCTGCAGCGACGGCTCTGTCGACCGTCGCTGCTGCCATCCGGATCACAGCCACGGGGGGGATCTGCATGTGCCTTCTTACCAGCAAGTTCCTGGAGGTCCATGTGGCGTCTTTGATGGCGGCGAGAGTGAGCCATTGTTGTGCAAAGTCTTTTTGCTTTAATAGACTTTGGCTCACTCCGTACAGGACCAGCTGTGCTGTGAGGACCTCCCTTGCTGGTAAGCACGGGAATTGCAAGGAGCCGGCCAGTGCCCACTGTTCTACAGCAGCACTGCACTCCCAGAGCAGGTGCCTCACCGTCTCAGGTGCGCCACAGCCAGGGCGGGGGCATGTTGGGGTTGTTGACATACCCCGGGAGTGCATCACGGACCTGACCGGGAGGATCTCATGAGCCACCATCCATGACAGGTCCCGGAGTCTGTTTGGGAGAACAGGATGGTTCACGATGCTCCAAACGGAGGACGGCTCGCCTAGTGCAAGCCCACGCACTGGGCTCACCGGTTCTCGCTCCTGCACAACAGAGATAATTGAACGCATGTTAGTTAAAATATGCAGCTCCTCTTTTTCAAGGCTAAAATGTTTTAAAAACTTCGGGATAAAACGGTATGCTTCTGGCAGGTTAAAAGACACTGGAACTTTAAGATCTGTTTTTAAAATCTTCAGTTTCCTGAGGTATGACCCCATCCAGAACCGGGTCATTGCTGCTGTCTTTGGGTTTCTGGATGGGGCCGTGGCTGCTAAAATTCCAAGAGAGGTGTATCTGGCACCATGGAATAAAAACAGGTCCGGCACTCCTTTTCCTCCTTTCTCCTTCGTTCTTTTCATGGTGTCTCTCTTCAGACGCTCCCACTTTGCGTTCCACAGGAAGTAAAAGATGGCTCGTTCCAGGTCTAAAATCACCGTTCTGGGGGGGATAAAAACACAACTGATCAATAAAAGTAAAGGTAAAATCACAGCTTTTATGATTAAAACCCTTCCTTCGATCGTCAGTTTCCTCAGTCTCCAGTACCCCAGTCGTTGTTTGACTTTCCCTATTTTGTCCTGCCAATTTGTGTCCCCTCCCCCCTCCCTATTAAATTTGACCCCAAGTATTTTTAAGTCGGTCTGGGTCACAGTCAGGGGGAGTCCCGTTTTGTCAGTCACTGTCCACGGTCCGTAAAATTGGGCTTGGGTCTTGTCCCTGTTTAGTTTTGACCCAGAGGCCAGTCCGAACCAGTCAGTCAAGTCCAGTGTCCTGTGTACTGATAAAAGGTCTGTGCATAAAATGTTAATGTCATCCATGTATAAAAAGCATTTGCTGGTCAGTCCCCCACTCCCCGGTACTACCACCCCATTGATTCGTTGGTCCCTTCTCAAGACCTGTGCCAATGGTTCAATGCAAGTGATGTAGAGGAGGGCAGATAACGGACAACCCTGACGGACACCGCAGTGAATATTGACTGCTTTTGTCAGATGCCCGTTAACAATGAATTTGCTGGTGATGTCCCGGTACAGCAGTCCCACCCAAGCTATAAACCTCTCAGGGAAACCCATTTTTTGCAGTACCTGGAAGAGGTACTGGTGCGAGACCCGATCAAAGGCCTTCTCAAAGTCTAAATTTAGGACTACTAGCCTAATGTTTCTGTCTCTCGCATAACAGATGGTGTCTCGGATCAGTAGGAGGCTGTCCGTGATCTTCCTCCCCGGGATGGCACAGGCTTGATCCGGGTGAATCAGCCCCTCTAAAAACACAGTCATGCGAGATGCTAAAAGTTTACTAAAAAGTTTGCAGTCAAAGTTTAAAAGAGTGATCGGTCTCCAATTTTTTAGGTCAGTCTTGTCTTTGTCTTTAAAAAGCAAGGTCACTATCCCTCTTCTAAAACTGTCGGGTAGTCGGTCAAGTTTCTCGAAGTCCATAAAAACAAGAAGAAGGTCAGGTGCTAAAAGGTCCCAGAGAGTCAAATAAAATTCAAGGGGGAGTCCATCGTCTCCTGGGGACTTCCCTTTTTTAAAACTCTTCATACATTGATGCATTTCTAAAAGGTTAAAATCCTGGGATAAAAGCACACTCTCAGTTATTTTGTGTTCAATGACCTTTAAAATTTCTCTAATAGTGTTGTTTTTTACAGGTTTTTCTTTATACAGTTCTTCATAAAATGTAAAAACAGTGTCGTTTATTTCTTCTGTGGTTTCAGCTGTGCACTCATTGTCTTTTTTCAGTTTAAAAATGGTTTTATCTTTATCTAAAATTCTTTTAAAAAAGTATCTCGTGCACTTCTCTCCTTCTTCAATCTCTTTTTCTTTACTTCTGAGGATGACTCCCTTACTTTTAATTTCTGCTAAAACCGACATCTCTTTTTTTACCTGTTTGATTTCTTCGTTAAAATCCATTCCCTGTTGGTTCAGATTAAAATACCGTTGGAGTCGTTTTTGCAGTCCCAACATGCGTCTGTCGTCCCTACCTTTCTTTCTCTTACCTGCCTGCCTAAAAAAGGTCTGGGTCCTTCCTTTCACCATTTCCCACCAGTGTGCACGTGAAGTGTATAGGTCTTGAAGGGTCTGCCACTCTTGGTACTGCTCCCTATACTGTCTAACTAACTCCCTATCTTCTAAAAGGGAGCAGTTGAGTTTCCACAGACCCTTCCCTGCCGTCACACCTGAAGCCAGTGATAGGGTGCAGGAAAGGATAGTGTGGTCAGAAAAGAAAGCAGGAGTTACTCTAGCATCGGTTGGTGGGCAATCCCGTGATAAAATATAATCTATGCGAGAGGCTTTGGTGCCATCACCACTGAACCAGGTGAAGCCCTCCTCTCTGGGATGCATGACTTTAAAACAGTCCAGTAGTTTAAAATCTCGGCATAGTGCCCCGAGTAAAACCGATGTTTTATCTACTTTAAAATCTTCCCCTGCTCCCCTCCTGTCTTTCTTATTTAAAACACAATTAAAATCCCCTCCTACTACTAATGGTTCCCTACCTAGCATGTGGGACTGCAGGTCTTCTAAAAGGTCATACCTGTCATTTTTTTCCGTAAAACCATAGACATTTAAAACATTAAAATCTCGTCCCATAAAAGTCAGGTGTGCTAAAAGTGCCCTACCATCTCTCACCACAGTGCTGCCCTTTACCAAGATTAGAGGGTTTTTAATTAAAATTGCCACGCCATCATTCTTGTTATTGTTGGAGCCACTCCATATGGATACGTGTGGCCATATCTCCTCCCAATCCCTGTAGTGCTTTAAAAACGGTAGACCACATTCTTGTATTAAAAACACATCTGACTTAAAGGAGTTTAAAAAGGATAAAACAGATTGTGCTCTAACTTTCGACTTCACACTTCTCACATTGACGGTTGAGAAGGTGAGTGTCATAAGTATGGTTAAAAACAACAGGTACGACATTTTAAAAGACTAGTGATTAAAAGCAATCATTCTACTTCTTGTGAAAACTGCTCCTCCTTCACTCCTATGGGGGAGGGGTGAGGGGTTTGAGGCATTTTCCCCGGCCGGACTCTAGGTGGTGGCCTTTCCTGCAGTCTTTTGTTGAATTGCGAGTCCTTTGGGGTTGATTGTAGAGCTATATTTAAAAAAGAGACCTCATTGGGAGAATCGGAAGGGAAGACTCTGGGTTCCTCCACAGGTGGACTGTCTGAGGAGCTCCCAGCTCTTCCCTTCTTCTCAGAGACTACTGGAGCCTCCGGGGACAATTCTGATAGAGGTCTCTTAGCCTTTTGGGCTGGGGGAAGGGAGGCTTCCTCACTCTCACTCTCACTCTCACTCTCACTCTCACACTCACTCTCACTCTCACTAGCACTCACACTTTCACCCTCAGAGTGAGCTGTAGCTCCGCCCTCTGTCTGCACTGCTCCCTCTCCCATACTCTCCACTTGAGGGGCAGTGACAGGCCCCTCCCCCTTTCCCTCCTCACCTGACTGCTTTCCTCCAGTCACAGGATTTGGAGGGAGATTTGAATTTTCTGACCCAGGCTCTCCAAATAGCTCTGCAAACATTTCACCCTTTCCGCCATTTTCCTTTTCTTTTCCTGCCTGTTTTGCAGCCTTCACTTTGTTGGCAAAAGACTTTGGGCAGTCTCTGAAGAGATGGGATATTTCTCCACAAAGATTGCACTTTCTGCCATTGGTACATTCTTCAAAAGTATGACCAATTTCTCTGCACTTTCCACAGATGATTTGCTGACATGCTTCCGCAAGATGTCCATGCTCTCCACACTTACGACAGAGTTTAGGCTGTCCCTGGTAATGAATGTAGCCCCGGTTGTTTCCCAAGACTATCATGGATGGCAGATGTTTCAGGCCCTGGAAGCCTTGGGGGTCCTGCCATTGTTGAATGGGGACCCTCCAAGCACAGTTCCAAATGCCATCCTCATCTCTCACCTTCATAGCCTGGCCTTTTACCGTGCAAAATCTCCCCAGCCACATACATATGTCGTCTGCATTTACAGTTTCATTGAACATCCTGACAATGACCGTCTTGGAAGCATTGTCAGAAAGTTTCTCCACGTTAAAAGCAGAAAACTGGGCCCTGGTATTCTCAAACCGTGTCCAAAACTCTTTGAGCAGTATAGCTGAGCGGAAGCTCACATCAAATCCTTTGTTCTGTGGCAAAGTCACAATGCAATTTATGTCATCAGGTTTAAAGTTCAGGGTCTGCTGGACAAGCTTCCTGGAGAAGTCCAGTCTAGACAACTCCAGGAGCCTTCCATCCTTTTCCACCAAAGAAAAGCGGACACTGTGGTGCCTCCGCACGCCGGCATGGGCGGCCGACATGTTGGAGGCACCACACACTAAACAAACACTCCTAGTCTAAAACCGAACTAATAAATAACTAAAAGCAGAATAAAAATACAGGCTAAGACTAATAAATAAATAAAATCGGAAAACTTACCTTAGCTGGCTGAGAGCACCCAAAAAGGACCTCTCAGCCGTATATACTCCTTTGTGTGAGTAAATGCAACTACATAAGTTGTATTTCAACACACTAAGGAAGGATAATATCCTCCAGGGACTGTCAGCACACAATGCCACAACAGGCAAAGATGACTGGCAGCAGAAGGAGGCGATCACTGTCTTAGCCAAAAGGCCGAGAAGCGATGCCCCAAGAGCTTCAGAGACGGCCATGGCGTTCCCCGGACCGTCCACCTCGCCCCTGGTGCCGGCAAGCCAGCGCTGCGTTTGAGTGACCGTGGGTAAAAGGGAAAAAAACAAACTCTTCAATCAAAGCGCCTTTGAGATTCATGCATTATGTCAAGCTGTAAAACAGGAGTTTGGGCGCTCATTCACCGGACTGATCGGCAGTCACGCAAAAGGCACAAGAAGATTGGGGCGGGGCCTTTTTCCGGGCTCGCGGCTGTTGTGAAAAGACCAAACGGCGCCCCACCCCCATGGGAAATCATTGAGAGCAGTTGTGGCGCGAGTGGGATTTGACAATGATCAGGGCAAGGGCTGCTGAATGCGAAAAAAGCATTTGATTGATGTGCTTGTGATTTAGCATGAGCAAGGAACCTGGCTGGGCGCAGCGTCTTTCAAACTCCTGTTGTGTGTTGCTACGCACAGAGCTGCCCTCCGTACTCAGCGTGTCTCTTTCCCTGTGATTACATTTGACAAATCATCAGGGGAGAGCGCGAACGCAGTCCCCCACTACCACAAATTATGCAGTCGAGATTCCCACATTTGGGGAATTCGCATAGGTCAGCCCTGCCGCAGTGCAATGGCCGGGCCTCGCCATGGGTGAACCACCTTCTTGATCATGGTATCTCCCCTGCCAGGTAAGTATGAGTTGTACAGCTCTGGGCCAAAGGACTCCTTCACAGGACCACTGCTCTGACTGCCGGTGCCAACACTATGCAAGCTGCCAAAATCGGTGTTTTCCAACAGGAGGTGCTCGGAGCAGCCCAAACACATGAAGATCTACTGTGTGAGATATTGTACGTGTTAAGTGGAGTAACAGAAGAAGAAAAGGACATTGTATTGAGGTGGATTCCAGCCCACACTGGGAACACCAGCAAATGAGAAAGCAGACACGTTGGCCAAGGAGGCAGGAGAGAGGGAGAATGTAAGGGTCACATTTTCAAAGTCAGAGGGAAAAAGCATCACCTGGAAGGAGTTGGGGGAAACAAATGTGGGGAGAAGGAGACTGTGAAGCATGTGTTAACCCAATGCAGGAAGTATGAAATAGAAGGGAGACATACGATGAATGCACTTCAAAGGAAACGGCCAAGAGAAATCAAAGACATTTTGCAGTGTGCAAGTGGGGATGAAGGGAGGACGGTGATCTTTAGATTTTAGACAAAGACGGGACTTGTCAAAAGATTTTAACGCCAACGATTCAAGAGGAGGAGAAGGAATGACTGTTTAAAACCAGAAGGAGGCAGTAGTGCAACAAACGGATGCCAACTGCCGTGAAACTCACACACAGACCAAGAAGGAGCTGCTGGTCTTCCACAGGGAAACCGACCGATGGCTAGCGCCAGTGTGATTTGCTCAATCCATCGCCTCCCTTTTCAAATGCAGAGGAAAGAAAGACAACCATGGGAAAATGGGCGGAGACAAAGAAAGAACAAACCTGAGGGAAATTCCAGTTCATCTGAAAAAGCTGACGCCCCGGCAGATTGCCTACCTTGCAATGAAGCCCGCACACAAAGTCTTCTGGACGTGGGCGCGCAGTGCAGACGAGGACTTACTTTAAACAGTGAGAAGCGGAGGGTGCACCGTTCCCGGAGGTACTGCAATACCGGGTCGATGCGTGGAGTGGACGGAGCAAGCCCCTGTTCCATCTCCCAGGTCCAAAAATCAATTTAATATATGGTCCCCGGATAGGGGACGTATCAGATATTAAACTGATAAGAACAGATACTACACTTGATCTTAGCCAAAAGGCCGAGAAGCGATGCCCCAAGAGCTTCAGAGACGGCCATGGCGTTCCCCGGACCGTCCACCTCGCCCCTGGTGCCGGCAAGCCAGCGCTGCGTTTGAGTGACCGTGGGTAAAAGGGAAAAAAACAAACTCTTCAATCAAAGCGCCTTTGAGATTCATGCATTATGTCAAGCTGTAAAACAGGAGTTTGGGCGCTCATTCACCGGACTGATCGGCAGTCACGCAAAAGGCACAAGAAGATTGGGGCGGGGCCTTTTTCCGGGCTCGCGGCTGTTGTGAAAAGACCAAACGGCGCCCCACCCCCATGGGAAATCATTGAGAGCAGTTGTGGCGCGAGTGGGATTTGACAATGATCAGGGCAAGGGCTGCTGAATGCGAAAAAAGCATTTGATTGATGTGCTTGTGATTTAGCATGAGCAAGGAACCTGGCTGGGCGCAGCGTCTTTCAAACTCCTGTTGTGTGTTGCTACGCACAGAGCTGCCCTCCGTACTCAGCGTGTCTCTTTCCCTGTGATTACATTTGACAAATCATCAGGGGAGAGCGCGAACGCAGTCCCCCACTACCACAAATTATGCAGTCGAGATTCCCACATTTGGGGAATTCGCATAGGTCAGCCCTGCCGCAGTGCAATGGCCGGGCCTCGCCATGGGTGAACCACCTTCTTGATCATGGTATCTCCCCTGCCAGGTAAGTATGAGTTGTACAGCTCTGGGCCAAAGGACTCCTTCACAGGACCACTGCTCTGACTGCCGGTGCCAACACTATGCAAGCTGCCAAAATCGGTGTTTTCCAACAGGAGGTGCTCGGAGCAGCCCAAACACATGAAGATCTACTGTGTGAGATATTGTACGTGTTAAGTGGAGTAACAGAAGAAGAAAAGGACATTGTATTGAGGTGGATTCCAGCCCACACTGGGAACACCAGCAAATGAGAAAGCAGACACGTTGGCCAAGGAGGCAGGAGAGAGGGAGAATGTAAGGGTCACATTTTCAAAGTCAGAGGGAAAAAGCATCACCTGGAAGGAGTTGGGGGAAACAAATGTGGGGAGAAGGAGACTGTGAAGCATGTGTTAACCCAATGCAGGAAGTATGAAATAGAAGGGAGACATACGATGAATGCACTTCAAAGGAAACGGCCAAGAGAAATCAAAGACATTTTGCAGTGTGCAAGTGGGGATGAAGGGAGGACGGTGATCTTTAGATTTTAGACAAAGACGGGACTTGTCAAAAGATTTTAACGCCAACGATTCAAGAGGAGGAGAAGGAATGACTGTTTAAAACCAGAAGGAGGCAGTAGTGCAACAAACGGATGCCAACTGCCGTGAAACTCACACACAGACCAAGAAGGAGCTGCTGGTCTTCCACAGGGAAACCGACCGATGGCTAGCGCCAGTGTGATTTGCTCAATCCATCGCCTCCCTTTTCAAATGCAGAGGAAAGAAAGACAACCATGGGAAAATGGGCGGAGACAAAGAAAGAACAAACCTGAGGGAAATTCCAGTTCATCTGAAAAAGCTGACGCCCCGGCAGATTGCCTACCTTGCAATGAAGCCCGCACACAAAGTCTTCTGGACGTGGGCGCGCAGTGCAGACGAGGACTTACTTTAAACAGTGAGAAGCGGAGGGTGCACCGTTCCCGGAGGTACTGCAATACCGGGTCGATGCGTGGAGTGGACGGAGCAAGCCCCTGTTCCATCTCCCAGGTCCAAAAATCAATTTAATATATGGTCCCCGGATAGGGGACGTATCAGATATTAAACTGATAAGAACAGATACTACACTTGATCTTAGCCAAAAGGCCGAGAAGCGATGCCCCAAGAGCTTCAGAGACGGCCATGGCGTTCCCCGGACCGTCCACCTCGCCCCTGGTGCCGGCAAGCCAGCGCTGCGTTTGAGTGACCGTGGGTAAAAGGGAAAAAAACAAACTCTTCAATCAAAGCGCCTTTGAGATTCATGCATTATGTCAAGCTGTAAAACAGGAGTTTGGGCGCTCATTCACCGGACTGATCGGCAGTCACGCAAAAGGCACAAGAAGATTGGGGCGGGGCCTTTTTCCGGGCTCGCGGCTGTTGTGAAAAGACCAAACGGCGCCCCACCCCCATGGGAAATCATTGAGAGCAGTTGTGGCGCGAGTGGGATTTGACAATGATCAGGGCAAGGGCTGCTGAATGCGAAAAAAGCATTTGATTGATGTGCTTGTGATTTAGCATGAGCAAGGAACCTGGCTGGGCGCAGCGTCTTTCAAACTCCTGTTGTGTGTTGCTACGCACAGAGCTGCCCTCCGTACTCAGCGTGTCTCTTTCCCTGTGATTACATTTGACAAATCATCAGGGGAGAGCGCGAACGCAGTCCCCCACTACCACAAATTATGCAGTCGAGATTCCCACATTTGGGGAATTCGCATAGGTCAGCCCTGCCGCAGTGCAATGGCCGGGCCTCGCCATGGGTGAACCACCTTCTTGATCATGGTATCTCCCCTGCCAGGTAAGTATGAGTTGTACAGCTCTGGGCCAAAGGACTCCTTCACAGGACCACTGCTCTGACTGCCGGTGCCAACACTATGCAAGCTGCCAAAATCGGTGTTTTCCAACAGGAGGTGCTCGGAGCAGCCCAAACACATGAAGATCTACTGTGTGAGATATTGTACGTGTTAAGTGGAGTAACAGAAGAAGAAAAGGACATTGTATTGAGGTGGATTCCAGCCCACACTGGGAACACCAGCAAATGAGAAAGCAGACACGTTGGCCAAGGAGGCAGGAGAGAGGGAGAATGTAAGGGTCACATTTTCAAAGTCAGAGGGAAAAAGCATCACCTGGAAGGAGTTGGGGGAAACAAATGTGGGGAGAAGGAGACTGTGAAGCATGTGTTAACCCAATGCAGGAAGTATGAAATAGAAGGGAGACATACGATGAATGCACTTCAAAGGAAACGGCCAAGAGAAATCAAAGACATTTTGCAGTGTGCAAGTGGGGATGAAGGGAGGACGGTGATCTTTAGATTTTAGACAAAGACGGGACTTGTCAAAAGATTTTAACGCCAACGATTCAAGAGGAGGAGAAGGAATGACTGTTTAAAACCAGAAGGAGGCAGTAGTGCAACAAACGGATGCCAACTGCCGTGAAACTCACACACAGACCAAGAAGGAGCTGCTGGTCTTCCACAGGGAAACCGACCGATGGCTAGCGCCAGTGTGATTTGCTCAATCCATCGCCTCCCTTTTCAAATGCAGAGGAAAGAAAGACAACCATGGGAAAATGGGCGGAGACAAAGAAAGAACAAACCTGAGGGAAATTCCAGTTCATCTGAAAAAGCTGACGCCCCGGCAGATTGCCTACCTTGCAATGAAGCCCGCACACAAAGTCTTCTGGACGTGGGCGCGCAGTGCAGACGAGGACTTACTTTAAACAGTGAGAAGCGGAGGGTGCACCGTTCCCGGAGGTACTGCAATACCGGGTCGATGCGTGGAGTGGACGGAGCAAGCCCCTGTTCCATCTCCCAGGTCCAAAAATCAATTTAATATATGGTCCCCGGATAGGGGACGTATCAGATATTAAACTGATAAGAACAGATACTACACTTGATCTTAGCCAAAAGGCCGAGAAGCGATGCCCCAAGAGCTTCAGAGACGGCCATGGCGTTCCCCGGACCGTCCACCTCGCCCCTGGTGCCGGCAAGCCAGCGTTGCGTTTGAGTGACCGTGGGTAAAAGGGAAAAAAACAAACTCTTCAATCAAAGCGCCTTTGAGATTCATGCATTATGTCAAGCTGTAAAACAGGAGTTTGGGCGCTCATTCACCGGACTGATCGGCAGTCACGCAAAAGGCACAAGAAGATTGGGGCGGGGCCTTTTTCCGGGCTCGCGGCTGTTGTGAAAAGACCAAACGGCGCCCCACCCCCATGGGAAATCATTGAGAGCAGTTGTGGCGCGAGTGGGATTTGACAATGATCAGGGCAAGGGCTGCTGAATGCGAAAAAAGCATTTGATTGATGTGCTTGTGATTTAGCATGAGCAAGGAACCTGGCTGGGCGCAGCGTCTTTCAAACTCCTGTTGTGTGTTGCTACGCACAGAGCTGCCCTCCGTACTCAGCGTGTCTCTTTCCCTGTGATTACATTTGACAAATCATCAGGGGAGAGCGCGAACGCAGTCCCCCACTACCACAAATTATGCAGTCGAGATTCCCACATTTGGGGAATTCGCATAGGTCAGCCCTGCCGCAGTGCAATGGCCGGGCCTCGCCATGGGTGAACCACCTTCTTGATCATGGTATCTCCCCTGCCAGGTAAGTATGAGTTGTACAGCTCTGGGCCAAAGGACTCCTTCACAGGACCACTGCTCTGACTGCCGGTGCCAACACTATGCAAGCTGCCAAAATCGGTGTTTTCCAACAGGAGGTGCTCGGAGCAGCCCAAACACATGAAGATCTACTGTGTGAGATATTGTACGTGTTAAGTGGAGTAACAGAAGAAGAAAAGGACATTGTATTGAGGTGGATTCCAGCCCACACTGGGAACACCAGCAAATGAGAAAGCAGACACGTTGGCCAAGGAGGCAGGAGAGAGGGAGAATGTAAGGGTCACATTTTCAAAGTCAGAGGGAAAAAGCATCACCTGGAAGGAGTTGGGGGAAACAAATGTGGGGAGAAGGAGACTGTGAAGCATGTGTTAACCCAATGCAGGAAGTATGAAATAGAAGGGAGACATACGATGAATGCACTTCAAAGGAAACGGCCAAGAGAAATCAAAGACATTTTGCAGTGTGCAAGTGGGGATGAAGGGAGGACGGTGATCTTTAGATTTTAGACAAAGACGGGACTTGTCAAAAGATTTTAACGCCAACGATTCAAGAGGAGGAGAAGGAATGACTGTTTAAAACCAGAAGGAGGCAGTAGTGCAACAAACGGATGCCAACTGCCGTGAAACTCACACACAGACCAAGAAGGAGCTGCTGGTCTTCCACAGGGAAACCGACCGATGGCTAGCGCCAGTGTGATTTGCTCAATCCATCGCCTCCCTTTTCAAATGCAGAGGAAAGAAAGACAACCATGGGAAAATGGGCGGAGACAAAGAAAGAACAAACCTGAGGGAAATTCCAGTTCATCTGAAAAAGCTGACGCCCCGGCAGATTGCCTACCTTGCAATGAAGCCCGCACACAAAGTCTTCTGGACGTGGGCGCGCAGTGCAGACGAGGACTTACTTTAAACAGTGAGAAGCGGAGGGTGCACCGTTCCCGGAGGTACTGCAATACCGGGTCGATGCGTGGAGTGGACGGAGCAAGCCCCTGTTCCATCTCCCAGGTCCAAAAATCAATTTAATATATGGTCCCCGGATAGGGGACGTATCAGATATTAAACTGATAAGAACAGATACTACACTTGATCTTAGCCAAAAGGCCGAGAAGCGATGCCCCAAGAGCTTCAGAGACGGCCATGGCGTTCCCCGGACCGTCCACCTCGCCCCTGGTGCCGGCAAGCCAGCGCTGCGTTTGAGTGACCGTGGGTAAAAGGGAAAAAAACAAACTCTTCAATCAAAGCGCCTTTGAGATTCATGCATTATGTCAAGCTGTAAAACAGGAGTTTGGGCGCTCATTCACCGGACTGATCGGCAGTCACGCAAAAGGCACAAGAAGATTGGGGCGGGGCCTTTTTCCGGGCTCGCGGCTGTTGTGAAAAGACCAAACGGCGCCCCACCCCCATGGGAAATCATTGAGAGCAGTTGTGGCGCGAGTGGGATTTGACAATGATCAGGGCAAGGGCTGCTGAATGCGAAAAAAGCATTTGATTGATGTGCTTGTGATTTAGCATGAGCAAGGAACCTGGCTGGGCGCAGCGTCTTTCAAACTCCTGTTGTGTGTTGCTACGCACAGAGCTGCCCTCCGTACTCAGCGTGTCTCTTTCCCTGTGATTACATTTGACAAATCATCAGGGGAGAGCGCGAACGCAGTCCCCCACTACCACAAATTATGCAGTCGAGATTCCCACATTTGGGGAATTCGCATAGGTCAGCCCTGCCGCAGTGCAATGGCCGGGCCTCGCCATGGGTGAACCACCTTCTTGATCATGGTATCTCCCCTGCCAGGTAAGTATGAGTTGTACAGCTCTGGGCCAAAGGACTCCTTCACAGGACCACTGCTCTGACTGCCGGTGCCAACACTATGCAAGCTGCCAAAATCGGTGTTTTCCAACAGGAGGTGCTCGGAGCAGCCCAAACACATGAAGATCTACTGTGTGAGATATTGTACGTGTTAAGTGGAGTAACAGAAGAAGAAAAGGACATTGTATTGAGGTGGATTCCAGCCCACACGGGGAACACCAGCAAATGAGAAAGCAGACACGTTGGCCAAGGAGGCAGGAGAGAGGGAGAATGTAAGGGTCACATTTTCAAAGTCAGAGGGAAAAAGCATCACCTGGAAGGAGTTGGGGGAAACAAATGTGGGGAGAAGGAGACTGTGAAGCATGTGTTAACCCAATGCAGGAAGTATGAAATAGAAGGGAGACATACGATGAATGCACTTCAAAGGAAACGGCCAAGAGAAATCAAAGACATTTTGCAGTGTGCAAGTGGGGATGAAGGGAGGACGGTGATCTTTAGATTTTAGACAAAGACGGGACTTGTCAAAAGATTTTAACGCCAACGATTCAAGAGGAGGAGAAGGAATGACTGTTTAAAACCAGAAGGAGGCAGTAGTGCAACAAACGGATGCCAACTGCCGTGAAACTCACACACAGACCAAGAAGGAGCTGCTGGTCTTCCACAGGGAAACCGACCGATGGCTAGCGCCAGTGTGATTTGCTCAATCCATCGCCTCCCTTTTCAAATGCAGAGGAAAGAAAGACAACCATGGGAAAATGGGCGGAGACAAAGAAAGAACAAACCTGAGGGAAATTCCAGTTCATCTGAAAAAGCTGACGCCCCGGCAGATTGCCTACCTTGCAATGAAGCCCGCACACAAAGTCTTCTGGACGTGGGCGCGCAGTGCAGACGAGGACTTACTTTAAACAGTGAGAAGCGGAGGGTGCACCGTTCCCGGAGGTACTGCAATACCGGGTCGATGCGTGGAGTGGACGGAGCAAGCCCCTGTTCCATCTCCCAGGTCCAAAAATCAATTTAATATATGGTCCCCGGATAGGGGACGTATCAGATATTAAACTGATAAGAACAGATACTACACTTGATCTTAGCCAAAAGGCCGAGAAGCGATGCCCCAAGAGCTTCAGAGACGGCCATGGCGTTCCCCGGACCGTCCACCTCGCCCCTGGTGCCGGCAAGCCAGCGCTGCGTTTGAGTGACCGTGGGTAAAAGGGAAAAAAACAAACTCTTCAATCAAAGCGCCTTTGAGATTCATGCATTATGTCAAGCTGTAAAACAGGAGTTTGGGCGCTCATTCACCGGACTGATCGGCAGTCACGCAAAAGGCACAAGAAGATTGGGGCGGGGCCTTTTTCCGGGCTCGCGGCTGTTGTGAAAAGACCAAACGGCGCCCCACCCCCATGGGAAATCATTGAGAGCAGTTGTGGCGCGAGTGGGATTTGACAATGATCAGGGCAAGGGCTGCTGAATGCGAAAAAAGCATTTGATTGATGTGCTTGTGATTTAGCATGAGCAAGGAACCTGGCTGGGCGCAGCGTCTTTCAAACTCCTGTTGTGTGTTGCTACGCACAGAGCTGCCCTCCGTACTCAGCGTGTCTCTTTCCCTGTGATTACATTTGACAAATCATCAGGGGAGAGCGCGAACGCAGTCCCCCACTACCACAAATTATGCAGTCGAGATTCCCACATTTGGGGAATTCGCATAGGTCAGCCCTGCCGCAGTGCAATGGCCGGGCCTCGCCATGGGTGAACCACCTTCTTGATCATGGTATCTCCCCTGCCAGGTAAGTATGAGTTGTACAGCTCTGGGCCAAAGGACTCCTTCACAGGACCACTGCTCTGACTGCCGGTGCCAACACTATGCAAGCTGCCAAAATCGGTGTTTTCCAACAGGAGGTGCTCGGAGCAGCCCAAACACATGAAGATCTACTGTGTGAGATATTGTACGTGTTAAGTGGAGTAACAGAAGAAGAAAAGGACATTGTATTGAGGTGGATTCCAGCCCACACGGGGAACACCAGCAAATGAGAAAGCAGACACGTTGGCCAAGGAGGCAGGAGAGAGGGAGAATGTAAGGGTCACATTTTCAAAGTCAGAGGGAAAAAGCATCACCTGGAAGGAGTTGGGGGAAACAAATGTGGGGAGAAGGAGACTGTGAAGCATGTGTTAACCCAATGCAGGAAGTATGAAATAGAAGGGAGACATACGATGAATGCACTTCAAAGGAAACGGCCAAGAGAAATCAAAGACATTTTGCAGTGTGCAAGTGGGGATGAAGGGAGGACGGTGATCTTTAGATTTTAGACAAAGACGGGACTTGTCAAAAGATTTTAACGCCAACGATTCAAGAGGAGGAGAAGGAATGACTGTTTAAAACCAGAAGGAGGCAGTAGTGCAACAAACGGATGCCAACTGCCGTGAAACTCACACACAGACCAAGAAGGAGCTGCTGGTCTTCCACAGGGAAACCGACCGATGGCTAGCGCCAGTGTGATTTGCTCAATCCATCGCCTCCCTTTTCAAATGCAGAGGAAAGAAAGACAACCATGGGAAAATGGGCGGAGACAAAGAAAGAACAAACCTGAGGGAAATTCCAGTTCATCTGAAAAAGCTGACGCCCCGGCAGATTGCCTACCTTGCAATGAAGCCCGCACACAAAGTCTTCTGGACGTGGGCGCGCAGTGCAGACGAGGACTTACTTTAAACAGTGAGAAGCGGAGGGTGCACCGTTCCCGGAGGTACTGCAATACCGGGTCGATGCGTGGAGTGGACGGAGCAAGCCCCTGTTCCATCTCCCAGGTCCAAAAATCAATTTAATATATGGTCCCCGGATAGGGGACGTATCAGATATTAAACTGATAAGAACAGATTTTTTCTTTCGAAAGTTTTTATTGACACGTTATACACAAACATTTACAGTAATTTACTTTTCACAAGTGATTTTTCCTCACTTATTTTTGTTCACTTTTCTTTCATTGTTGTTTTGTGGGGAAAAAAAAACACATAGTAAAAAAACTGTACATGATAAAACAGTGCCATTTAAAAACAAGTAAAAGGGAGGCATAGGTTAAGAACTTTAAAAGGTCTACTGTTGTGCAGGAGCGCGGTGAGCCCCTATCAAGATTAACTCATCCTGTTCCCCCAAACAGGGTTGGTCTCTCGGGATCCTGTCTCGGTGCTCAGAGGAGACCCTCACCCTGCTGCTCCTTCCCACCTGCCTCTCCCGGAGAGTCAGGCCGCTGCTGCTTTGAACTTTTCCCGTATGGCTCCGGCTCCTTCATCCGAATGAGCACAGAGGCGATTCTTCTTTGTGGCTGTGTCCTAGGCCCGCCGCCTGCAGCGACGGCTCTGTCGACCGTCGCTGCTGCCATCCGGATCACAGCCACGGGGGGGATCTGCATGTGCCTTCTTACCAGCAAGTTCCTGGAGGTCCATGTGGCGTCTTTGATGGCGGCGAGAGTGAGCCATTGTTGTGCAAAGTCTTTTTGCTTTAATAGACTTTGGCTCACTCCGTACAGGACCAGCTGTGCTGTGAGGACCTCCCTTGCTGGTAAGCACGGGAATTGCAAGGAGCCGGCCAGTGCCCACTGTTCTACAGCAGCACTGCACTCCCAGAGCAGGTGCCTCACCGTCTCAGGTGCGCCACAGCCAGGGCGGGGGCATGTTGGGGTTGTTGACATACCCCGGGAGTGCATCACGGACCTGACCGGGAGGATCTCATGAGCCACCATCCATGACAGGTCCCGGAGTCTGTTTGGGAGAACAGGATGGTTCACGATGCTCCAAACGGAGGACGGCTCGCCTAGTGCAAGCCCACGCACTGGGCTCACCGGTTCTCGCTCCTGCACAACAGAGATAATTGAACGCATGTTAGTTAAAATATGCAGCTCCTCTTTTTCAAGGCTAAAATGTTTTAAAAACTTCGGGATAAAACGGTATGCTTCTGGCAGGTTAAAAGACACTGGAACTTTAAGATCTGTTTTTAAAATCTTCAGTTTCCTGAGGTATGACCCCATCCAGAACCGGGTCATTGCTGCTGTCTTTGGGTTTCTGGATGGGGCCGTGGCTGCTAAAATTCCAAGAGAGGTGTATCTGGCACCATGGAATAAAAACAGGTCCGGCACTCCTTTTCCTCCTTTCTCCTTCGTTCTTTTCATGGTGTCTCTCTTCAGACGCTCCCACTTTGCGTTCCACAGGAAGTAAAAGATGGCTCGTTCCAGGTCTAAAATCACCGTTCTGGGGGGGATAAAAACACAACTGATCAATAAAAGTAAAGGTAAAATCACAGCTTTTATGATTAAAACCCTTCCTTCGATCGTCAGTTTCCTCAGTCTCCAGTACCCCAGTCGTTGTTTGACTTTCCCTATTTTGTCCTGCCAATTTGTGTCCCCTCCCCCCTCCCTATTAAATTTGACCCCAAGTATTTTTAAGTCGGTCTGGGTCACAGTCAGGGGGAGTCCCGTTTTGTCAGTCACTGTCCACGGTCCGTAAAATTGGGCTTGGGTCTTGTCCCTGTTTAGTTTTGACCCAGAGGCCAGTCCGAACCAGTCAGTCAAGTCCAGTGTCCTGTGTACTGATAAAAGGTCTGTGCATAAAATGTTAATGTCATCCATGTATAAAAAGCATTTGCTGGTCAGTCCCCCACTCCCCGGTACTACCACCCCATTGATTCGTTGGTCCCTTCTCAAGACCTGTGCCAATGGTTCAATGCAAGTGATGTAGAGGAGGGCAGATAACGGACAACCCTGACGGACACCGCAGTGAATATTGACTGCTTTTGTCAGATGCCCGTTAACAATGAATTTGCTGGTGATGTCCCGGTACAGCAGTCCCACCCAAGCTATAAACCTCTCAGGGAAACCCATTTTTTGCAGTACCTGGAAGAGGTACTGGTGCGAGACCCGATCAAAGGCCTTCTCAAAGTCTAAATTTAGGACTACTAGCCTAATGTTTCTGTCTCTCGCATAACAGATGGTGTCTCGGATCAGTAGGAGGCTGTCCGTGATCTTCCTCCCCGGGATGGCACAGGCTTGATCCGGGTGAATCAGCCCCTCTAAAAACACAGTCATGCGAGATGCTAAAAGTTTACTAAAAAGTTTGCAGTCAAAGTTTAAAAGAGTGATCGGTCTCCAATTTTTTAGGTCAGTCTTGTCTTTGTCTTTAAAAAGCAAGGTCACTATCCCTCTTCTAAAACTGTCGGGTAGTCGGTCAAGTTTCTCGAAGTCCATAAAAACAAGAAGAAGGTCAGGTGCTAAAAGGTCCCAGAGAGTCAAATAAAATTCAAGGGGGAGTCCATCGTCTCCTGGGGACTTCCCTTTTTTAAAACTCTTCATACATTGATGCATTTCTAAAAGGTTAAAATCCTGGGATAAAAGCACACTCTCAGTTATTTTGTGTTCAATGACCTTTAAAATTTCTCTAATAGTGTTGTTTTTTACAGGTTTTTCTTTATACAGTTCTTCATAAAATGTAAAAACAGTGTCGTTTATTTCTTCTGTGGTTTCAGCTGTGCACTCATTGTCTTTTTTCAGTTTAAAAATGGTTTTATCTTTATCTAAAATTCTTTTAAAAAAGTATCTCGTGCACTTCTCTCCTTCTTCAATCTCTTTTTCTTTACTTCTGAGGATGACTCCCTTACTTTTAATTTCTGCTAAAACCGACATCTCTTTTTTTACCTGTTTGATTTCTTCGTTAAAATCCATTCCCTGTTGGTTCAGATTAAAATACTGTTGGAGTCGTTTTTGCAGTCCCAACATGCGTCTGTCGTCCCTACCTTTCTTTCTCTTACCTGCCTGCCTAAAAAAGGTCTGGGTCCTTCCTTTCACCATTTCCCACCAGTGTGCACGTGAAGTGTATAGGTCTTGAAGGGTCTGCCACTCTTGGTACTGCTCCCTATACTGTCTAACTAACTCCCTATCTTCTAAAAGGGAGCAGTTGAGTTTCCACAGACCCTTCCCTGCCGTCACACCTGAAGCCAGTGATAGGGTGCAGGAAAGGATAGTGTGGTCAGAAAAGAAAGCAGGAGTTACTCTAGCATCGGTTGGTGGGCAATCCCGTGATAAAATATAATCTATGCGAGAGGCTTTGGTGCCATCACCACTGAACCAGGTGAAGCCCTCCTCTCTGGGATGCATGACTTTAAAACAGTCCAGTAGTTTAAAATCTCGGCATAGTGCCCCGAGTAAAACCGATGTTTTATCTACTTTAAAATCTTCCCCTGCTCCCCTCCTGTCTTTCTTATTTAAAACACAATTAAAATCCCCTCCTACTACTAATGGTTCCCTACCTAGCATGTGGGACTGCAGGTCTTCTAAAAGGTCATACCTGTCATTTTTTTCCGTAAAACCATAGACATTTAAAACATTAAAATCTCGTCCCATAAAAGTCAGGTGTGCTAAAAGTGCCCTACCATCTCTCACCACAGTGCTGCCCTTTACCAAGATTAGAGGGTTTTTAATTAAAATTGCCACGCCATCATTTTTGTTATTGTTGGAGCCACTCCATATGGATACGTGTGGCCATATCTCCTCCCAATCCCTGTAGTGCTTTAAAAACGGTAGACCACATTCTTGTATTAAAAACACATCTGACTTAAAGGAGTTTAAAAAGGATAAAACAGATTGTGCTCTAACTTTCGACTTCACACTTCTCACATTGACGGTTGAGAAGGTGAGTGTCATAAGTATGGTTAAAAACAACAGGTACAACATTTTAAAAGACTAGTGATTAAAAGCAATCATTCTACTTCTTGTGAAAATTGCTCCTCCTTCACTCCTATGGGGGAGGGGTGAGGGGTTTGAGGCATTTTCCCCGGCCGGACTCTAGGTGGTGGCCTTTCCTGCAGTCTTTTATTGAATTGCGAGTCCTTTGGGGTTGATTGTAGGGCTATATTTAAAAAAGAGACCTCATTGGGGGAATCGGAAGGGAAGACTCTGGGTTCCTCCACAGGTGGACTGTCTGAGGAGCTCCCAGCTCTTCCCTTCTTCTCAGAGACTACTGGAGCCTCTGGGGACAATTCTGATAGAGGTCTCTTAGCCTTTTGGGCTGGGGGAAGGGAGGCTTCCTCACTCTCACTCTCACTCTCACACTCACTCTCACTCTCACTAGCACTCACACTTTCACCCTCAGAGTGAGCTGTAGCTCCGCCCTCTGTCTGCACTGCTCCCTCTCCCATACTCTCCACTTGAGGGGCAGTGACAGGCCCCTCCCCCTTTCCCTCCTCACCTGACTGCTTTCCTCCAGTCACAGGATTTGGAGGGAGATTTGAATTTTCTGACCCAGGCTCTCCAAATAGCTCAGCAAACATTTCACCCTTTCCGCCATTTTCCTTTTCTTTTCCTGCCTGTTTTGCAGCCTTCACTTTGTTGGCAAAAGACTTTGGGCAGTCTCTGAAGAGATGGGATATTTCTCCACAAAGATTGCACTTTCTGCCATTGGTACATTCTTCAAAAGTATGACCAATTTCTCTGCACTTTCCACAGATGATTTGCTGACATGCTTCCGCAAGATGTCCATGCTCTCCACACTTACGACAGAGTTTCGGCTGTCCCTGGTAATGAATGTAGCCCCGGTTGTTTCCCAAGACTATCATGGATGGCAGATGTTTCAGGCCCTGGAAGCCTTGGGGGTCCTGCCATTGTTGAATGGGGACCCTCCAAGCACAGTTCCAAATGCCATCCTCATCTCTCACCTTCATAGCCTGGCCTTTTACCGTGCAAAATCTCCCCAGCCACATACATATGTCGTCTGCATTTACAGTTTCATTGAACATCCTGACAATGACCGTCTTGGAAGCATTGTCAGAAAGTTTCTCCACGTTAAAAGCAGAAAACTGGGCCCTGGTATTCTCAAACCGTGTCCAAAACTCTTTGAGCAATATAGCTGAGCGGAAGCTCACATCAAATCCCTTATTCTGTGGCAAAGTCACAATGCAATTTATGTCATCGGGTTTAAAGTTCAGGGTCTGCTGGACAAGCTTCCTGGAGAAGTCCAGTCTAGACAACTCCAGGAGCCTTCCATCCTTCTCCACCAAAGAAAAGCGGACACTGTGGTGCCTCCGCACGCCGGCATGGGCGGCCGACATGTTGGAGGCACCACACACTAAACAAACACTCCTAGTCTAAAACGGAACTAATAAATAACTAAAAACAAAATAAAAATACAGGCTAAGACTAATAAATAAATAAAACCGGAAAACTTACCTTAGCTGGAGAGCACCCAAAAAGGACCTCTCAGCCGTATATACTCCTTTGTGTGAGTAAATGCAACTACATAAGTTGTATTTCAACACACTAAGGAAGGATAATATCCTCCAGGGACTGTCAGCACACAATGCCACAACAGGCAAAGATGACTGGCAGCAGAAGGAGGCGATCACTGTCTTAGCCAAAAGGCCGAGAAGCGATGCCCCAAGAGCTTCAGAGACGGCCATGGCGTTCCCCGGACCGTCCACCTCGCCCCTGGTGCCGGCAAGCCAGCGCTGCGTTTGAGTGACCGTGGGTAAAAGGGAAAAAAACAAACTCTTCAATCAAAGCGCCTTTGAGATTCATGCATTATGTCAAGCTGTAAAACAGGAGTTTGGGCGCTCATTCACCGGACTGATCGGCAGTCACGCAAAAGGCACAAGAAGATTGGGGCGGGGCCTTTTTCCGGGCTCGCGGCTGTTGTGAAAAGACCAAACGGCGCCCCACCCCCATGGGAAATCATTGAGAGCAGTTGTGGCGCGAGTGGGATTTGACAATGATCAGGGCAAGGGCTGCTGAATGCGAAAAAAGCATTTGATTGATGTGCTTGTGATTTAGCATGAGCAAGGAACCTGGCTGGGCGCAGCGTCTTTCAAACTCCTGTTGTGTGTTGCTACGCACAGAGCTGCCCTCCGTACTCAGCGTGTCTCTTTCCCTGTGATTACATTTGACAAATCATCAGGGGAGAGCGCGAACGCAGTCCCCCACTACCACAAATTATGCAGTCGAGATTCCCACATTTGGGGAATTCGCATAGGTCAGCCCTGCCGCAGTGCAATGGCCGGGCCTCGCCATGGGTGAACCACCTTCTTGATCATGGTATCTCCCCTGCCAGGTAAGTATGAGTTGTACAGCTCTGGGCCAAAGGACTCCTTCACAGGACCACTGCTCTGACTGCCGGTGCCAACACTATGCAAGCTGCCAAAATCGGTGTTTTCCAACAGGAGGTGCTCGGAGCAGCCCAAACACATGAAGATCTACTGTGTGAGATATTGTACGTGTTAAGTGGAGTAACAGAAGAAGAAAAGGACATTGTATTGAGGTGGATTCCAGCCCACACTGGGAATACCAGCAAATGAGAAAGCAGACACGTTGGCCAAGGAGGCAGGAGAGAGGGAGAATGTAAGGGTCACATTTTCAAAGTCAGAGGGAAAAAGCATCACCTGGAAGGAGTTGGGGGAAACAAATGTGGGGAGAAGGAGACTGTGAAGCATGTGTTAACCCAATGCAGGAAGTATGAAATAGAAGGGAGACATACGATGAATGCACTTCAAAGGAAACGGCCAAGAGAAATCAAAGACATTTTGCAGTGTGCAAGTGGGGATGAAGGGAGGACGGTGATCTTTAGATTTTAGACAAAGACGGGACTTGTCAAAAGATTTTAACGCCAACGATTCAAGAGGAGGAGAAGGAATGACTGTTTAAAACCAGAAGGAGGCAGTAGTGCAACAAACGGATGCCAACTGCCGTGAAACTCACACACAGACCAAGAAGGAGCTGCTGGTCTTCCACAGGGAAACCGACCGATGGCTAGCGCCAGTGTGATTTGCTCAATCCATCGCCTCCCTTTTCAAATGCAGAGGAAAGAAAGACAACCATGGGAAAATGGGCGGAGACAAAGAAAGAACAAACCTGAGGGAAATTCCAGTTCATCTGAAAAAGCTGACGCCCCGGCAGATTGCCTACCTTGCAATGAAGCCCGCACACAAAGTCTTCTGGACGTGGGCGCGCAGTGCAGACGAGGACTTACTTTAAACAGTGAGAAGCGGAGGGTGCACCGTTCCCGGAGGTACTGCAATACCGGGTCGATGCGTGGAGTGGACGGAGCAAGCCCCTGTTCCATCTCCCAGGTCCAAAAATCAATTTAATATATGGTCCCCGGATAGGGGACGTATCAGATATTAAACTGATAAGAACAGATACTACACTTGATCTTAGCCAAAAGGCCGAGAAGCGATGCCCCAAGAGCTTCAGAGACGGCCATGGCGTTCCCCGGACCGTCCACCTCGCCCCTGGTGCCGGCAAGCCAGCGCTGCGTTTGAGTGACCGTGGGTAAAAGGGAAAAAAACAAACTCTTCAATCAAAGCGCCTTTGAGATTCATGCATTATGTCAAGCTGTAAAACAGGAGTTTGGGCGCTCATTCACCGGACTGATCGGCAGTCACGCAAAAGGCACAAGAAGATTGGGGCGGGGCCTTTTTCCGGGCTCGCGGCTGTTGTGAAAAGACCAAACGGCGCCCCACCCCCATGGGAAATCATTGAGAGCAGTTGTGGCGCGAGTGGGATTTGACAATGATCAGGGCAAGGGCTGCTGAATGCGAAAAAAGCATTTGATTGATGTGCTTGTGATTTAGCATGAGCAAGGAACCTGGCTGGGCGCAGCGTCTTTCAAACTCCTGTTGTGTGTTGCTACGCACAGAGCTGCCCTCCGTACTCAGCGTGTCTCTTTCCCTGTGATTACATTTGACAAATCATCAGGGGAGAGCGCGAACGCAGTCCCCCACTACCACAAATTATGCAGTCGAGATTCCCACATTTGGGGAATTCGCATAGGTCAGCCCTGCCGCAGTGCAATGGCCGGGCCTCGCCATGGGTGAACCACCTTCTTGATCATGGTATCTCCCCTGCCAGGTAAGTATGAGTTGTACAGCTCTGGGCCAAAGGACTCCTTCACAGGACCACTGCTCTGACTGCCGGTGCCAACACTATGCAAGCTGCCAAAATCGGTGTTTTCCAACAGGAGGTGCTCGGAGCAGCCCAAACACATGAAGATCTACTGTGTGAGATATTGTACGTGTTAAGTGGAGTAACAGAAGAAGAAAAGGACATTGTATTGAGGTGGATTCCAGCCCACACTGGGAACACCAGCAAATGAGAAAGCAGACACGTTGGCCAAGGAGGCAGGAGAGAGGGAGAATGTAAGGGTCACATTTTCAAAGTCAGAGGGAAAAAGCATCACCTGGAAGGAGTTGGGGGAAACAAATGTGGGGAGAAGGAGACTGTGAAGCATGTGTTAACCCAATGCAGGAAGTATGAAATAGAAGGGAGACATACGATGAATGCACTTCAAAGGAAACGGCCAAGAGAAATCACAGACATTTTGCAGTGTGCAAGTGGGGATGAAGGGAGGACGGTGATCTTTAGATTTTAGACAAAGACGGGACTTGTCAAAAGATTTTAACGCCAACGATTCAAGAGGAGGAGAAGGAATGACTGTTTAAAACCAGAAGGAGGCAGTAGTGCAACAAACGGATGCCAACTGCCGTGAAACTCACACACAGACCAAGAAGGAGCTGCTGGTCTTCCACAGGGAAACCGACCGATGGCTAGCGCCAGTGTGATTTGCTCAATCCATCGCCTCCCTTTTCAAATGCAGAGGAAAGAAAGACAACCATGGGAAAATGGGCGGAGACAAAGAAAGAACAAACCTGAGGGAAATTCCAGTTCATCTGAAAAAGCTGACGCCCCGGCAGATTGCCTACCTTGCAATGAAGCCCGCACACAAAGTCTTCTGGACGTGGGCGCGCAGTGCAGACGAGGACTTACTTTAAACAGTGAGAAGCGGAGGGTGCACCGTTCCCGGAGGTACTGCAATACCGGGTCGATGCGTGGAGTGGACGGAGCAAGCCCCTGTTCCATCTCCCAGGTCCAAAAATCAATTTAATATATGGTCCCCGGATAGGGGACGTATCAGATATTAAACTGATAAGAACAGATACTACACTTGATCTTAGCCAAAAGGCCGAGAAGCGATGCCCCAAGAGCTTCAGAGACGGCCATGGCGTTCCCCGGACCGTCCACCTCGCCCCTGGTGCCGGCAAGCCAGCGCTGCGTTTGAGTGACCGTGGGTAAAAGGGAAAAAAACAAACTCTTCAATCAAAGCGCCTTTGAGATTCATGCATTATGTCAAGCTGTAAAACAGGAGTTTGGGCGCTCATTCACCGGACTGATCGGCAGTCACGCAAAAGGCACAAGAAGATTGGGGCGGGGCCTTTTTCCGGGCTCGCGGCTGTTGTGAAAAGACCAAACGGCGCCCCACCCCCATGGGAAATCATTGAGAGCAGTTGTGGCGCGAGTGGGATTTGACAATGATCAGGGCAAGGGCTGCTGAATGCGAAAAAAGCATTTGATTGATGTGCTTGTGATTTAGCATGAGCAAGGAACCTGGCTGGGCGCAGCGTCTTTCAAACTCCTGTTGTGTGTTGCTACGCACAGAGCTGCCCTCCGTACTCAGCGTGTCTCTTTCCCTGTGATTACATTTGACAAATCATCAGGGGAGAGCGCGAACGCAGTCCCCCACTACCACAAATTATGCAGTCGAGATTCCCACATTTGGGGAATTCGCATAGGTCAGCCCTGCCGCAGTGCAATGGCCGGGCCTCGCCATGGGTGAACCACCTTCTTGATCATGGTATCTCCCCTGCCAGGTAAGTATGAGTTGTACAGCTCTGGGCCAAAGGACTCCTTCACAGGACCACTGCTCTGACTGCCGGTGCCAACACTATGCAAGCTGCCAAAATCGGTGTTTTCCAACAGGAGGTGCTCGGAGCAGCCCAAACACATGAAGATCTACTGTGTGAGATATTGTACGTGTTAAGTGGAGTAACAGAAGAAGAAAAGGACATTGTATTGAGGTGGATTCCAGCCCACACTGGGAACACCAGCAAATGAGAAAGCAGACACGTTGGCCAAGGAGGCAGGAGAGAGGGAGAATGTAAGGGTCACATTTTCAAAGTCAGAGGGAAAAAGCATCACCTGGAAGGAGTTGGGGGAAACAAATGTGGGGAGAAGGAGACTGTGAAGCATGTGTTAACCCAATGCAGGAAGTATGAAATAGAAGGGAGACATACGATGAATGCACTTCAAAGGAAACGGCCAAGAGAAATCACAGACATTTTGCAGTGTGCAAGTGGGGATGAAGGGAGGACGGTGATCTTTAGATTTTAGACAAAGACGGGACTTGTCAAAAGATTTTAACGCCAACGATTCAAGAGGAGGAGAAGGAATGACTGTTTAAAACCAGAAGGAGGCAGTAGTGCAACAAACGGATGCCAACTGCCGTGAAACTCACACACAGACCAAGAAGGAGCTGCTGGTCTTCCACAGGGAAACCGACCGATGGCTAGCGCCAGTGTGATTTGCTCAATCCATCGCCTCCCTTTTCAAATGCAGAGGAAAGAAAGACAACCATGGGAAAATGGGCGGAGACAAAGAAAGAACAAACCTGAGGGAAATTCCAGTTCATCTGAAAAAGCTGACGCCCCGGCAGATTGCCTACCTTGCAATGAAGCCCGCACACAAAGTCTTCTGGACGTGGGCGCGCAGTGCAGACGAGGACTTACTTTAAACAGTGAGAAGCGGAGGGTGCACCGTTCCCGGAGGTACTGCAATACCGGGTCGATGCGTGGAGTGGACGGAGCAAGCCCCTGTTCCATCTCCCAGGTCCAAAAATCAATTTAATATATGGTCCCCGGATAGGGGACGTATCAGATATTAAACTGATAAGAACAGATACTACACTTGATCTTAGCCAAAAGGCCGAGAAGCGATGCCCCAAGAGCTTCAGAGACGGCCATGGCGTTCCCCGGACCGTCCACCTCGCCCCTGGTGCCGGCAAGCCAGCGTTGCGTTTGAGTGACCGTGGGTAAAAGGGAAAAAAACAAACTCTTCAATCAAAGCGCCTTTGAGATTCATGCATTATGTCAAGCTGTAAAACAGGAGTTTGGGCGCTCATTCACCGGACTGATCGGCAGTCACGCAAAAGGCACAAGAAGATTGGGGCGGGGCCTTTTTCCGGGCTCGCGGCTGTTGTGAAAAGACCAAACGGCGCCCCACCCCCATGGGAAATCATTGAGAGCAGTTGTGGCGCGAGTGGGATTTGACAATGATCAGGGCAAGGGCTGCTGAATGCGAAAAAAGCATTTGATTGATGTGCTTGTGATTTAGCATGAGCAAGGAACCTGGCTGGGCGCAGCGTCTTTCAAACTCCTGTTGTGTGTTGCTACGCACAGAGCTGCCCTCCGTACTCAGCGTGTCTCTTTCCCTGTGATTACATTTGACAAATCATCAGGGGAGAGCGCGAACGCAGTCCCCCACTACCACAAATTATGCAGTCGAGATTCCCACATTTGGGGAATTCGCATAGGTCAGCCCTGCCGCAGTGCAATGGCCGGGCCTCGCCATGGGTGAACCACCTTCTTGATCATGGTATCTCCCCTGCCAGGTAAGTATGAGTTGTACAGCTCTGGGCCAAAGGACTCCTTCACAGGACCACTGCTCTGACTGCCGGTGCCAACACTATGCAAGCTGCCAAAATCGGTGTTTTCCAACAGGAGGTGCTCGGAGCAGCCCAAACACATGAAGATCTACTGTGTGAGATATTGTACGTGTTAAGTGGAGTAACAGAAGAAGAAAAGGACATTGTATTGAGGTGGATTCCAGCCCACACGGGGAACACCAGCAAATGAGAAAGCAGACACGTTGGCCAAGGAGGCAGGAGAGAGGGAGAATGTAAGGGTCACATTTTCAAAGTCAGAGGGAAAAAGCATCACCTGGAAGGAGTTGGGGGAAACAAATGTGGGGAGAAGGAGACTGTGAAGCATGTGTTAACCCAATGCAGGAAGTATGAAATAGAAGGGAGACATACGATGAATGCACTTCAAAGGAAACGGCCAAGAGAAATCAAAGACATTTTGCAGTGTGCAAGTGGGGATGAAGGGAGGACGGTGATCTTTAGATTTTAGACAAAGACGGGACTTGTCAAAAGATTTTAACGCCAACGATTCAAGAGGAGGAGAAGGAATGACTGTTTAAAACCAGAAGGAGGCAGTAGTGCAACAAACGGATGCCAACTGCCGTGAAACTCACACACAGACCAAGAAGGAGCTGCTGGTCTTCCACAGGGAAACCGACCGATGGCTAGCGCCAGTGTGATTTGCTCAATCCATCGCCTCCCTTTTCAAATGCAGAGGAAAGAAAGACAACCATGGGAAAATGGGCGGAGACAAAGAAAGAACAAACCTGAGGGAAATTCCAGTTCATCTGAAAAAGCTGACGCCCCGGCAGATTGCCTACCTTGCAATGAAGCCCGCACACAAAGTCTTCTGGACGTGGGCGCGCAGTGCAGACGAGGACTTACTTTAAACAGTGAGAAGCGGAGGGTGCACCGTTCCCGGAGGTACTGCAATACCGGGTCGATGCGTGGAGTGGACGGAGCAAGCCCCTGTTCCATCTCCCAGGTCCAAAAATCAATTTAATATATGGTCCCCGGATAGGGGACGTATCAGATATTAAACTGATAAGAACAGATACTACACTTGATCTTAGCCAAAAGGCCGAGAAGCGATGCCCCAAGAGCTTCAGAGACGGCCATGGCGTTCCCCGGACCGTCCACCTCGCCCCTGGTGCCGGCAAGCCAGCGCTGCGTTTGAGTGACCGTGGGTAAAAGGGAAAAAAACAAACTCTTCAATCAAAGCGCCTTTGAGATTCATGCATTATGTCAAGCTGTAAAACAGGAGTTTGGGCGCTCATTCACCGGACTGATCGGCAGTCACGCAAAAGGCACAAGAAGATTGGGGCGGGGCCTTTTTCCGGGCTCGCGGCTGTTGTGAAAAGACCAAACGGCGCCCCACCCCCATGGGAAATCATTGAGAGCAGTTGTGGCGCGAGTGGGATTTGACAATGATCAGGGCAAGGGCTGCTGAATGCGAAAAAAGCATTTGATTGATGTGCTTGTGATTTAGCATGAGCAAGGAACCTGGCTGGGCGCAGCGTCTTTCAAACTCCTGTTGTGTGTTGCTACGCACAGAGCTGCCCTCCGTACTCAGCGTGTCTCTTTCCCTGTGATTACATTTGACAAATCATCAGGGGAGAGCGCGAACGCAGTCCCCCACTACCACAAATTATGCAGTCGAGATTCCCACATTTGGGGAATTCGCATAGGTCAGCCCTGCCGCAGTGCAATGGCCGGGCCTCGCCATGGGTGAACCACCTTCTTGATCATGGTATCTCCCCTGCCAGGTAAGTATGAGTTGTACAGCTCTGGGCCAAAGGACTCCTTCACAGGACCACTGCTCTGACTGCCGGTGCCAACACTATGCAAGCTGCCAAAATCGGTGTTTTCCAACAGGAGGTGCTCGGAGCAGCCCAAACACATGAAGATCTACTGTGTGAGATATTGTACGTGTTAAGTGGAGTAACAGAAGAAGAAAAGGACATTGTATTGAGGTGGATTCCAGCCCACACGGGGAACACCAGCAAATGAGAAAGCAGACACGTTGGCCAAGGAGGCAGGAGAGAGGGAGAATGTAAGGGTCACATTTTCAAAGTCAGAGGGAAAAAGCATCACCTGGAAGGAGTTGGGGGAAACAAATGTGGGGAGAAGGAGACTGTGAAGCATGTGTTAACCCAATGCAGGAAGTATGAAATAGAAGGGAGACATACGATGAATGCACTTCAAAGGAAACGGCCAAGAGAAATCACAGACATTTTGCAGTGTGCAAGTGGGGATGAAGGGAGGACGGTGATCTTTAGATTTTAGACAAAGACGGGACTTGTCAAAAGATTTTAACGCCAACGATTCAAGAGGAGGAGAAGGAATGACTGTTTAAAACCAGAAGGAGGCAGTAGTGCAACAAACGGATGCCAACTGCCGTGAAACTCACACACAGACCAAGAAGGAGCTGCTGGTCTTCCACAGGGAAACCGACCGATGGCTAGCGCCAGTGTGATTTGCTCAATCCATCGCCTCCCTTTTCAAATGCAGAGGAAAGAAAGACAACCATGGGAAAATGGGCGGAGACAAAGAAAGAACAAACCTGAGGGAAATTCCAGTTCATCTGAAAAAGCTGACGCCCCGGCAGATTGCCTACCTTGCAATGAAGCCCGCACACAAAGTCTTCTGGACGTGGGCGCGCAGTGCAGACGAGGACTTACTTTAAACAGTGAGAAGCGGAGGGTGCACCGTTCCCGGAGGTACTGCAATACCGGGTCGATGCGTGGAGTGGACGGAGCAAGCCCCTGTTCCATCTCCCAGGTCCAAAAATCAATTTAATATATGGTCCCCGGATAGGGGACGTATCAGATATTAAACTGATAAGAACAGATACTACACTTGATCTTAGCCAAAAGGCCGAGAAGCGATGCCCCAAGAGCTTCAGAGACGGCCATGGCGTTCCCCGGACCGTCCACCTCGCCCCTGGTGCCGGCAAGCCAGCGTTGCGTTTGAGTGACCGTGGGTAAAAGGGAAAAAAACAAACTCTTCAATCAAAGCGCCTTTGAGATTCATGCATTATGTCAAGCTGTAAAACAGGAGTTTGGGCGCTCATTCACCGGACTGATCGGCAGTCACGCAAAAGGCACAAGAAGATTGGGGCGGGGCCTTTTTCCGGGCTCGCGGCTGTTGTGAAAAGACCAAACGGCGCCCCACCCCCATGGGAAATCATTGAGAGCAGTTGTGGCGCGAGTGGGATTTGACAATGATCAGGGCAAGGGCTGCTGAATGCGAAAAAAGCATTTGATTGATGTGCTTGTGATTTAGCATGAGCAAGGAACCTGGCTGGGCGCAGCGTCTTTCAAACTCCTGTTGTGTGTTGCTACGCACAGAGCTGCCCTCCGTACTCAGCGTGTCTCTTTCCCTGTGATTACATTTGACAAATCATCAGGGGAGAGCGCGAACGCAGTCCCCCACTACCACAAATTATGCAGTCGAGATTCCCACATTTGGGGAATTCGCATAGGTCAGCCCTGCCGCAGTGCAATGGCCGGGCCTCGCCATGGGTGAACCACCTTCTTGATCATGGTATCTCCCCTGCCAGGTAAGTATGAGTTGTACAGCTCTGGGCCAAAGGACTCCTTCACAGGACCACTGCTCTGACTGCCGGTGCCAACACTATGCAAGCTGCCAAAATCGGTGTTTTCCAACAGGAGGTGCTCGGAGCAGCCCAAACACATGAAGATCTACTGTGTGAGATATTGTACGTGTTAAGTGGAGTAACAGAAGAAGAAAAGGACATTGTATTGAGGTGGATTCCAGCCCACACGGGGAACACCAGCAAATGAGAAAGCAGACACGTTGGCCAAGGAGGCAGGAGAGAGGGAGAATGTAAGGGTCACATTTTCAAAGTCAGAGGGAAAAAGCATCACCTGGAAGGAGTTGGGGGAAACAAATGTGGGGAGAAGGAGACTGTGAAGCATGTGTTAACCCAATGCAGGAAGTATGAAATAGAAGGGAGACATACGATGAATGCACTTCAAAGGAAACGGCCAAGAGAAATCAAAGACATTTTGCAGTGTGCAAGTGGGGATGAAGGGAGGACGGTGATCTTTAGATTTTAGACAAAGACGGGACTTGTCAAAAGATTTTAACGCCAACGATTCAAGAGGAGGAGAAGGAATGACTGTTTAAAACCAGAAGGAGGCAGTAGTGCAACAAACGGATGCCAACTGCCGTGAAACTCACACACAGACCAAGAAGGAGCTGCTGGTCTTCCACAGGGAAACCGACCGATGGCTAGCGCCAGTGTGATTTGCTCAATCCATCGCCTCCCTTTTCAAATGCAGAGGAAAGAAAGACAACCATGGGAAAATGGGCGGAGACAAAGAAAGAACAAACCTGAGGGAAATTCCAGTTCATCTGAAAAAGCTGACGCCCCGGCAGATTGCCTACCTTGCAATGAAGCCCGCACACAAAGTCTTCTGGACGTGGGCGCGCAGTGCAGACGAGGACTTACTTTAAACAGTGAGAAGCGGAGGGTGCACCGTTCCCGGAGGTACTGCAATACCGGGTCGATGCGTGGAGTGGACGGAGCAAGCCCCTGTTCCATCTCCCAGGTCCAAAAATCAATTTAATATATGGTCCCCGGATAGGGGACGTATCAGATATTAAACTGATAAGAACAGATACTACACTTGATCTTAGCCAAAAGGCCGAGAAGCGATGCCCCAAGAGCTTCAGAGACGGCCATGGCGTTCCCCGGACCGTCCACCTCGCCCCTGGTGCCGGCAAGCCAGCGCTGCGTTTGAGTGACCGTGGGTAAAAGGGAAAAAAACAAACTCTTCAATCAAAGCGCCTTTGAGATTCATGCATTATGTCAAGCTGTAAAACAGGAGTTTGGGCGCTCATTCACCGGACTGATCGGCAGTCACGCAAAAGGCACAAGAAGATTGGGGCGGGGCCTTTTTCCGGGCTCGCGGCTGTTGTGAAAAGACCAAACGGCGCCCCACCCCCATGGGAAATCATTGAGAGCAGTTGTGGCGCGAGTGGGATTTGACAATGATCAGGGCAAGGGCTGCTGAATGCGAAAAAAGCATTTGATTGATGTGCTTGTGATTTAGCATGAGCAAGGAACCTGGCTGGGCGCAGCGTCTTTCAAACTCCTGTTGTGTGTTGCTACGCACAGAGCTGCCCTCCGTACTCAGCGTGTCTCTTTCCCTGTGATTACATTTGACAAATCATCAGGGGAGAGCGCGAACGCAGTCCCCCACTACCACAAATTATGCAGTCGAGATTCCCACATTTGGGGAATTCGCATAGGTCAGCCCTGCCGCAGTGCAATGGCCGGGCCTCGCCATGGGTGAACCACCTTCTTGATCATGGTATCTCCCCTGCCAGGTAAGTATGAGTTGTACAGCTCTGGGCCAAAGGACTCCTTCACAGGACCACTGCTCTGACTGCCGGTGCCAACACTATGCAAGCTGCCAAAATCGGTGTTTTCCAACAGGAGGTGCTCGGAGCAGCCCAAACACATGAAGATCTACTGTGTGAGATATTGTACGTGTTAAGTGGAGTAACAGAAGAAGAAAAGGACATTGTATTGAGGTGGATTCCAGCCCACACTGGGAACACCAGCAAATGAGAAAGCAGACACGTTGGCCAAGGAGGCAGGAGAGAGGGAGAATGTAAGGGTCACATTTTCAAAGTCAGAGGGAAAAAGCATCACCTGGAAGGAGTTGGGGGAAACAAATGTGGGGAGAAGGAGACTGTGAAGCATGTGTTAACCCAATGCAGGAAGTATGAAATAGAAGGGAGACATACGATGAATGCACTTCAAAGGAAACGGCCAAGAGAAATCACAGACATTTTGCAGTGTGCAAGTGGGGATGAAGGGAGGACGGTGATCTTTAGATTTTAGACAAAGACGGGACTTGTCAAAAGATTTTAACGCCAACGATTCAAGAGGAGGAGAAGGAATGACTGTTTAAAACCAGAAGGAGGCAGTAGTGCAACAAACGGATGCCAACTGCCGTGAAACTCACACACAGACCAAGAAGGAGCTGCTGGTCTTCCACAGGGAAACCGACCGATGGCTAGCGCCAGTGTGATTTGCTCAATCCATCGCCTCCCTTTTCAAATGCAGAGGAAAGAAAGACAACCATGGGAAAATGGGCGGAGACAAAGAAAGAACAAACCTGAGGGAAATTCCAGTTCATCTGAAAAAGCTGACGCCCCGGCAGATTGCCTACCTTGCAATGAAGCCCGCACACAAAGTCTTCTGGACGTGGGCGCGCAGTGCAGACGAGGACTTACTTTAAACAGTGAGAAGCGGAGGGTGCACCGTTCCCGGAGGTACTGCAATACCGGGTCGATGCGTGGAGTGGACGGAGCAAGCCCCTGTTCCATCTCCCAGGTCCAAAAATCAATTTAATATATGGTCCCCGGATAGGGGACGTATCAGATATTAAACTGATAAGAACAGATACTACACTTGATCTTAGCCAAAAGGCCGAGAAGCGATGCCCCAAGAGCTTCAGAGACGGCCATGGCGTTCCCCGGACCGTCCACCTCGCCCCTGGTGCCGGCAAGCCAGCGTTGCGTTTGAGTGACCGTGGGTAAAAGGGAAAAAAACAAACTCTTCAATCAAAGCGCCTTTGAGATTCATGCATTATGTCAAGCTGTAAAACAGGAGTTTGGGCGCTCATTCACCGGACTGATCGGCAGTCACGCAAAAGGCACAAGAAGATTGGGGCGGGGCCTTTTTCCGGGCTCGCGGCTGTTGTGAAAAGACCAAACGGCGCCCCACCCCCATGGGAAATCATTGAGAGCAGTTGTGGCGCGAGTGGGATTTGACAATGATCAGGGCAAGGGCTGCTGAATGCGAAAAAAGCATTTGATTGATGTGCTTGTGATTTAGCATGAGCAAGGAACCTGGCTGGGCGCAGCGTCTTTCAAACTCCTGTTGTGTGTTGCTACGCACAGAGCTGCCCTCCGTACTCAGCGTGTCTCTTTCCCTGTGATTACATTTGACAAATCATCAGGGGAGAGCGCGAACGCAGTCCCCCACTACCACAAATTATGCAGTCGAGATTCCCACATTTGGGGAATTCGCATAGGTCAGCCCTGCCGCAGTGCAATGGCCGGGCCTCGCCATGGGTGAACCACCTTCTTGATCATGGTATCTCCCCTGCCAGGTAAGTATGAGTTGTACAGCTCTGGGCCAAAGGACTCCTTCACAGGACCACTGCTCTGACTGCCGGTGCCAACACTATGCAAGCTGCCAAAATCGGTGTTTTCCAACAGGAGGTGCTCGGAGCAGCCCAAACACATGAAGATCTACTGTGTGAGATATTGTACGTGTTAAGTGGAGTAACAGAAGAAGAAAAGGACATTGTATTGAGGTGGATTCCAGCCCACACGGGGAACACCAGCAAATGAGAAAGCAGACACGTTGGCCAAGGAGGCAGGAGAGAGGGAGAATGTAAGGGTCACATTTTCAAAGTCAGAGGGAAAAAGCATCACCTGGAAGGAGTTGGGGGAAACAAATGTGGGGAGAAGGAGACTGTGAAGCATGTGTTAACCCAATGCAGGAAGTATGAAATAGAAGGGAGACATACGATGAATGCACTTCAAAGGAAACGGCCAAGAGAAATCAAAGACATTTTGCAGTGTGCAAGTGGGGATGAAGGGAGGACGGTGATCTTTAGATTTTAGACAAAGACGGGACTTGTCAAAAGATTTTAACGCCAACGATTCAAGAGGAGGAGAAGGAATGACTGTTTAAAACCAGAAGGAGGCAGTAGTGCAACAAACGGATGCCAACTGCCGTGAAACTCACACACAGACCAAGAAGGAGCTGCTGGTCTTCCACAGGGAAACCGACCGATGGCTAGCGCCAGTGTGATTTGCTCAATCCATCGCCTCCCTTTTCAAATGCAGAGGAAAGAAAGACAACCATGGGAAAATGGGCGGAGACAAAGAAAGAACAAACCTGAGGGAAATTCCAGTTCATCTGAAAAAGCTGACGCCCCGGCAGATTGCCTACCTTGCAATGAAGCCCGCACACAAAGTCTTCTGGACGTGGGCGCGCAGTGCAGACGAGGACTTACTTTAAACAGTGAGAAGCGGAGGGTGCACCGTTCCCGGAGGTACTGCAATACCGGGTCGATGCGTGGAGTGGACGGAGCAAGCCCCTGTTCCATCTCCCAGGTCCAAAAATCAATTTAATATATGGTCCCCGGATAGGGGACGTATCAGATATTAAACTGATAAGAACAGATACTACACTTGATCTTAGCCAAAAGGCCGAGAAGCGATGCCCCAAGAGCTTCAGAGACGGCCATGGCGTTCCCCGGACCGTCCACCTCGCCCCTGGTGCCGGCAAGCCAGCGCTGCGTTTGAGTGACCGTGGGTAAAAGGGAAAAAAACAAACTCTTCAATCAAAGCGCCTTTGAGATTCATGCATTATGTCAAGCTGTAAAACAGGAGTTTGGGCGCTCATTCACCGGACTGATCGGCAGTCACGCAAAAGGCACAAGAAGATTGGGGCGGGGCCTTTTTCCGGGCTCGCGGCTGTTGTGAAAAGACCAAACGGCGCCCCACCCCCATGGGAAATCATTGAGAGCAGTTGTGGCGCGAGTGGGATTTGACAATGATCAGGGCAAGGGCTGCTGAATGCGAAAAAAGCATTTGATTGATGTGCTTGTGATTTAGCATGAGCAAGGAACCTGGCTGGGCGCAGCGTCTTTCAAACTCCTGTTGTGTGTTGCTACGCACAGAGCTGCCCTCCGTACTCAGCGTGTCTCTTTCCCTGTGATTACATTTGACAAATCATCAGGGGAGAGCGCGAACGCAGTCCCCCACTACCACAAATTATGCAGTCGAGATTCCCACATTTGGGGAATTCGCATAGGTCAGCCCTGCCGCAGTGCAATGGCCGGGCCTCGCCATGGGTGAACCACCTTCTTGATCATGGTATCTCCCCTGCCAGGTAAGTATGAGTTGTACAGCTCTGGGCCAAAGGACTCCTTCACAGGACCACTGCTCTGACTGCCGGTGCCAACACTATGCAAGCTGCCAAAATCGGTGTTTTCCAACAGGAGGTGCTCGGAGCAGCCCAAACACATGAAGATCTACTGTGTGAGATATTGTACGTGTTAAGTGGAGTAACAGAAGAAGAAAAGGACATTGTATTGAGGTGGATTCCAGCCCACACGGGGAACACCAGCAAATGAGAAAGCAGACACGTTGGCCAAGGAGGCAGGAGAGAGGGAGAATGTAAGGGTCACATTTTCAAAGTCAGAGGGAAAAAGCATCACCTGGAAGGAGTTGGGGGAAACAAATGTGGGGAGAAGGAGACTGTGAAGCATGTGTTAACCCAATGCAGGAAGTATGAAATAGAAGGGAGACATACGATGAATGCACTTCAAAGGAAACGGCCAAGAGAAATCAAAGACATTTTGCAGTGTGCAAGTGGGGATGAAGGGAGGACGGTGATCTTTAGATTTTAGACAAAGACGGGACTTGTCAAAAGATTTTAACGCCAACGATTCAAGAGGAGGAGAAGGAATGACTGTTTAAAACCAGAAGGAGGCAGTAGTGCAACAAACGGATGCCAACTGCCGTGAAACTCACACACAGACCAAGAAGGAGCTGCTGGTCTTCCACAGGGAAACCGACCGATGGCTAGCGCCAGTGTGATTTGCTCAATCCATCGCCTCCCTTTTCAAATGCAGAGGAAAGAAAGACAACCATGGGAAAATGGGCGGAGACAAAGAAAGAACAAACCTGAGGGAAATTCCAGTTCATCTGAAAAAGCTGACGCCCCGGCAGATTGCCTACCTTGCAATGAAGCCCGCACACAAAGTCTTCTGGACGTGGGCGCGCAGTGCAGACGAGGACTTACTTTAAACAGTGAGAAGCGGAGGGTGCACCGTTCCCGGAGGTACTGCAATACCGGGTCGATGCGTGGAGTGGACGGAGCAAGCCCCTGTTCCATCTCCCAGGTCCAAAAATCAATTTAATATATGGTCCCCGGATAGGGGACGTATCAGATATTAAACTGATGAGAACAGATACTACACTTGATCTTAGCCAAAAGGCCGAGAAGCGATGCCCCAAGAGCTTCAGAGACGGCCATGGCGTTCCCCGGACCGTCCACCTCGCCCCTGGTGCCGGCAAGCCAGCGCTGCGTTTGAGTGACCGTGGGTAAAAGGGAAAAAAACAAACTCTTCAATCAAAGCGCCTTTGAGATTCATGCATTATGTCAAGCTGTAAAACAGGAGTTTGGGCGCTCATTCACCGGACTGATCGGCAGTCACGCAAAAGGCACAAGAAGATTGGGGCGGGGCCTTTTTCCGGGCTCGCGGCTGTTGTGAAAAGACCAAACGGCGCCCCACCCCCATGGGAAATCATTGAGAGCAGTTGTGGCGCGAGTGGGATTTGACAATGATCAGGGCAAGGGCTGCTGAATGCGAAAAAAGCATTTGATTGATGTGCTTGTGATTTAGCATGAGCAAGGAACCTGGCTGGGCGCAGCGTCTTTCAAACTCCTGTTGTGTGTTGCTACGCACAGAGCTGCCCTCCGTACTCAGCGTGTCTCTTTCCCTGTGATTACATTTGACAAATCATCAGGGGAGAGCGCGAACGCAGTCCCCCACTACCACAAATTATGCAGTCGAGATTCCCACATTTGGGGAATTCGCATAGGTCAGCCCTGCCGCAGTGCAATGGCCGGGCCTCGCCATGGGTGAACCACCTTCTTGATCATGGTATCTCCCCTGCCAGGTAAGTATGAGTTGTACAGCTCTGGGCCAAAGGACTCCTTCACAGGACCACTGCTCTGACTGCCGGTGCCAACACTATGCAAGCTGCCAAAATCGGTGTTTTCCAACAGGAGGTGCTCGGAGCAGCCCAAACACATGAAGATCTACTGTGTGAGATATTGTACGTGTTAAGTGGAGTAACAGAAGAAGAAAAGGACATTGTATTGAGGTGGATTCCAGCCCACACTGGGAACACCAGCAAATGAGAAAGCAGACACGTTGGCCAAGGAGGCAGGAGAGAGGGAGAATGTAAGGGTCACATTTTCAAAGTCAGAGGGAAAAAGCATCACCTGGAAGGAGTTGGGGGAAACAAATGTGGGGAGAAGGAGACTGTGAAGCATGTGTTAACCCAATGCAGGAAGTATGAAATAGAAGGGAGACATACGATGAATGCACTTCAAAGGAAACGGCCAAGAGAAATCACAGACATTTTGCAGTGTGCAAGTGGGGATGAAGGGAGGACGGTGATCTTTAGATTTTAGACAAAGACGGGACTTGTCAAAAGATTTTAACGCCAACGATTCAAGAGGAGGAGAAGGAATGACTGTTTAAAACCAGAAGGAGGCAGTAGTGCAACAAACGGATGCCAACTGCCGTGAAACTCACACACAGACCAAGAAGGAGCTGCTGGTCTTCCACAGGGAAACCGACCGATGGCTAGCGCCAGTGTGATTTGCTCAATCCATCGCCTCCCTTTTCAAATGCAGAGGAAAGAAAGACAACCATGGGAAAATGGGCGGAGACAAAGAAAGAACAAACCTGAGGGAAATTCCAGTTCATCTGAAAAAGCTGACGCCCCGGCAGATTGCCTACCTTGCAATGAAGCCCGCACACAAAGTCTTCTGGACGTGGGCGCGCAGTGCAGACGAGGACTTACTTTAAACAGTGAGAAGCGGAGGGTGCACCGTTCCCGGAGGTACTGCAATACCGGGTCGATGCGTGGAGTGGACGGAGCAAGCCCCTGTTCCATCTCCCAGGTCCAAAAATCAATTTAATATATGGTCCCCGGATAGGGGACGTATCAGATATTAAACTGATAAGAACAGATACTACACTTGATCTTAGCCAAAAGGCCGAGAAGCGATGCCCCAAGAGCTTCAGAGACGGCCATGGCGTTCCCCGGACCGTCCACCTCGCCCCTGGTGCCGGCAAGCCAGCGTTGCGTTTGAGTGACCGTGGGTAAAAGGGAAAAAAACAAACTCTTCAATCAAAGCGCCTTTGAGATTCATGCATTATGTCAAGCTGTAAAACAGGAGTTTGGGCGCTCATTCACCGGACTGATCGGCAGTCACGCAAAAGGCACAAGAAGATTGGGGCGGGGCCTTTTTCCGGGCTCGCGGCTGTTGTGAAAAGACCAAACGGCGCCCCACCCCCATGGGAAATCATTGAGAGCAGTTGTGGCGCGAGTGGGATTTGACAATGATCAGGGCAAGGGCTGCTGAATGCGAAAAAAGCATTTGATTGATGTGCTTGTGATTTAGCATGAGCAAGGAACCTGGCTGGGCGCAGCGTCTTTCAAACTCCTGTTGTGTGTTGCTACGCACAGAGCTGCCCTCCGTACTCAGCGTGTCTCTTTCCCTGTGATTACATTTGACAAATCATCAGGGGAGAGCGCGAACGCAGTCCCCCACTACCACAAATTATGCAGTCGAGATTCCCACATTTGGGGAATTCGCATAGGTCAGCCCTGCCGCAGTGCAATGGCCGGGCCTCGCCATGGGTGAACCACCTTCTTGATCATGGTATCTCCCCTGCCAGGTAAGTATGAGTTGTACAGCTCTGGGCCAAAGGACTCCTTCACAGGACCACTGCTCTGACTGCCGGTGCCAACACTATGCAAGCTGCCAAAATCGGTGTTTTCCAACAGGAGGTGCTCGGAGCAGCCCAAACACATGAAGATCTACTGTGTGAGATATTGTACGTGTTAAGTGGAGTAACAGAAGAAGAAAAGGACATTGTATTGAGGTGGATTCCAGCCCACACGGGGAACACCAGCAAATGAGAAAGCAGACACGTTGGCCAAGGAGGCAGGAGAGAGGGAGAATGTAAGGGTCACATTTTCAAAGTCAGAGGGAAAAAGCATCACCTGGAAGGAGTTGGGGGAAACAAATGTGGGGAGAAGGAGACTGTGAAGCATGTGTTAACCCAATGCAGGAAGTATGAAATAGAAGGGAGACATACGATGAATGCACTTCAAAGGAAACGGCCAAGAGAAATCACAGACATTTTGCAGTGTGCAAGTGGGGATGAAGGGAGGACGGTGATCTTTAGATTTTAGACAAAGACGGGACTTGTCAAAAGATTTTAACGCCAACGATTCAAGAGGAGGAGAAGGAATGACTGTTTAAAACCAGAAGGAGGCAGTAGTGCAACAAACGGATGCCAACTGCCGTGAAACTCACACACAGACCAAGAAGGAGCTGCTGGTCTTCCACAGGGAAACCGACCGATGGCTAGCGCCAGTGTGATTTGCTCAATCCATCGCCTCCCTTTTCAAATGCAGAGGAAAGAAAGACAACCATGGGAAAATGGGCGGAGACAAAGAAAGAACAAACCTGAGGGAAATTCCAGTTCATCTGAAAAAGCTGACGCCCCGGCAGATTGCCTACCTTGCAATGAAGCCCGCACACAAAGTCTTCTGGACGTGGGCGCGCAGTGCAGACGAGGACTTACTTTAAACAGTGAGAAGCGGAGGGTGCACCGTTCCCGGAGGTACTGCAATACCGGGTCGATGCGTGGAGTGGACGGAGCAAGCCCCTGTTCCATCTCCCAGGTCCAAAAATCAATTTAATATATGGTCCCCGGATAGGGGACGTATCAGATATTAAACTGATGAGAACAGATACTACACTTGATCTTAGCCAAAAGGCCGAGAAGCGATGCCCCAAGAGCTTCAGAGACGGCCATGGCGTTCCCCGGACCGTCCACCTCGCCCCTGGTGCCGGCAAGCCAGCGCTGCGTTTGAGTGACCGTGGGTAAAAGGGAAAAAAACAAACTCTTCAATCAAAGCGCCTTTGAGATTCATGCATTATGTCAAGCTGTAAAACAGGAGTTTGGGCGCTCATTCACCGGACTGATCGGCAGTCACGCAAAAGGCACAAGAAGATTGGGGCGGGGCCTTTTTCCGGGCTCGCGGCTGTTGTGAAAAGACCAAACGGCGCCCCACCCCCATGGGAAATCATTGAGAGCAGTTGTGGCGCGAGTGGGATTTGACAATGATCAGGGCAAGGGCTGCTGAATGCGAAAAAAGCATTTGATTGATGTGCTTGTGATTTAGCATGAGCAAGGAACCTGGCTGGGCGCAGCGTCTTTCAAACTCCTGTTGTGTGTTGCTACGCACAGAGCTGCCCTCCGTACTCAGCGTGTCTCTTTCCCTGTGATTACATTTGACAAATCATCAGGGGAGAGCGCGAACGCAGTCCCCCACTACCACAAATTATGCAGTCGAGATTCCCACATTTGGGGAATTCGCATAGGTCAGCCCTGCCGCAGTGCAATGGCCGGGCCTCGCCATGGGTGAACCACCTTCTTGATCATGGTATCTCCCCTGCCAGGTAAGTATGAGTTGTACAGCTCTGGGCCAAAGGACTCCTTCACAGGACCACTGCTCTGACTGCCGGTGCCAACACTATGCAAGCTGCCAAAATCGGTGTTTTCCAACAGGAGGTGCTCGGAGCAGCCCAAACACATGAAGATCTACTGTGTGAGATATTGTACGTGTTAAGTGGAGTAACAGAAGAAGAAAAGGACATTGTATTGAGGTGGATTCCAGCCCACACGGGGAACACCAGCAAATGAGAAAGCAGACACGTTGGCCAAGGAGGCAGGAGAGAGGGAGAATGTAAGGGTCACATTTTCAAAGTCAGAGGGAAAAAGCATCACCTGGAAGGAGTTGGGGGAAACAAATGTGGGGAGAAGGAGACTGTGAAGCATGTGTTAACCCAATGCAGGAAGTATGAAATAGAAGGGAGACATACGATGAATGCACTTCAAAGGAAACGGCCAAGAGAAATCACAGACATTTTGCAGTGTGCAAGTGGGGATGAAGGGAGGACGGTGATCTTTAGATTTTAGACAAAGACGGGACTTGTCAAAAGATTTTAACGCCAACGATTCAAGAGGAGGAGAAGGAATGACTGTTTAAAACCAGAAGGAGGCAGTAGTGCAACAAACGGATGCCAACTGCCGTGAAACTCACACACAGACCAAGAAGGAGCTGCTGGTCTTCCACAGGGAAACCGACCGATGGCTAGCGCCAGTGTGATTTGCTCAATCCATCGCCTCCCTTTTCAAATGCAGAGGAAAGAAAGACAACCATGGGAAAATGGGCGGAGACAAAGAAAGAACAAACCTGAGGGAAATTCCAGTTCATCTGAAAAAGCTGACGCCCCGGCAGATTGCCTACCTTGCAATGAAGCCCGCACACAAAGTCTTCTGGACGTGGGCGCGCAGTGCAGACGAGGACTTACTTTAAACAGTGAGAAGCGGAGGGTGCACCGTTCCCGGAGGTACTGCAATACCGGGTCGATGCGTGGAGTGGACGGAGCAAGCCCCTGTTCCATCTCCCAGGTCCAAAAATCAATTTAATATATGGTCCCCGGATAGGGGACGTATCAGATATTAAACTGATAAGAACAGATACTACACTTGATCTTAGCCAAAAGGCCGAGAAGCGATGCCCCAAGAGCTTCAGAGACGGCCATGGCGTTCCCCGGACCGTCCACCTCGCCCCTGGTGCCGGCAAGCCAGCGTTGCGTTTGAGTGACCGTGGGTAAAAGGGAAAAAAACAAACTCTTCAATCAAAGCGCCTTTGAGATTCATGCATTATGTCAAGCTGTAAAACAGGAGTTTGGGCGCTCATTCACCGGACTGATCGGCAGTCACGCAAAAGGCACAAGAAGATTGGGGCGGGGCCTTTTTCCGGGCTCGCGGCTGTTGTGAAAAGACCAAACGGCGCCCCACCCCCATGGGAAATCATTGAGAGCAGTTGTGGCGCGAGTGGGATTTGACAATGATCAGGGCAAGGGCTGCTGAATGCGAAAAAAGCATTTGATTGATGTGCTTGTGATTTAGCATGAGCAAGGAACCTGGCTGGGCGCAGCGTCTTTCAAACTCCTGTTGTGTGTTGCTACGCACAGAGCTGCCCTCCGTACTCAGCGTGTCTCTTTCCCTGTGATTACATTTGACAAATCATCAGGGGAGAGCGCGAACGCAGTCCCCCACTACCACAAATTATGCAGTCGAGATTCCCACATTTGGGGAATTCGCATAGGTCAGCCCTGCCGCAGTGCAATGGCCGGGCCTCGCCATGGGTGAACCACCTTCTTGATCATGGTATCTCCCCTGCCAGGTAAGTATGAGTTGTACAGCTCTGGGCCAAAGGACTCCTTCACAGGACCACTGCTCTGACTGCCGGTGCCAACACTATGCAAGCTGCCAAAATCGGTGTTTTCCAACAGGAGGTGCTCGGAGCAGCCCAAACACATGAAGATCTACTGTGTGAGATATTGTACGTGTTAAGTGGAGTAACAGAAGAAGAAAAGGACATTGTATTGAGGTGGATTCCAGCCCACACGGGGAACACCAGCAAATGAGAAAGCAGACACGTTGGCCAAGGAGGCAGGAGAGAGGGAGAATGTAAGGGTCACATTTTCAAAGTCAGAGGGAAAAAGCATCACCTGGAAGGAGTTGGGGGAAACAAATGTGGGGAGAAGGAGACTGTGAAGCATGTGTTAACCCAATGCAGGAAGTATGAAATAGAAGGGAGACATACGATGAATGCACTTCAAAGGAAACGGCCAAGAGAAATCAAAGACATTTTGCAGTGTGCAAGTGGGGATGAAGGGAGGACGGTGATCTTTAGATTTTAGACAAAGACGGGACTTGTCAAAAGATTTTAACGCCAACGATTCAAGAGGAGGAGAAGGAATGACTGTTTAAAACCAGAAGGAGGCAGTAGTGCAACAAACGGATGCCAACTGCCGTGAAACTCACACACAGACCAAGAAGGAGCTGCTGGTCTTCCACAGGGAAACCGACCGATGGCTAGCGCCAGTGTGATTTGCTCAATCCATCGCCTCCCTTTTCAAATGCAGAGGAAAGAAAGACAACCATGGGAAAATGGGCGGAGACAAAGAAAGAACAAACCTGAGGGAAATTCCAGTTCATCTGAAAAAGCTGACGCCCCGGCAGATTGCCTACCTTTCAATGAAGCCCGCACACAAAGTCTTCTGGACGTGGGCGCGCAGTGCAGACGAGGACTTACTTTAAACAGTGAGAAGCGGAGGGTGCACCGTTCCCGGAGGTACTGCAATACCGGGTCGATGCGTGGAGTGGACGGAGCAAGCCCCTGTTCCATCTCCCAGGTCCAAAAATCAATTTAATATATGGTCCCCGGATAGGGGACGTATCAGATATTAAACTGATAAGAACAGATACTACACTTGATCTTAGCCAAAAGGCCGAGAAGCGATGCCCCAAGAGCTTCAGAGACGGCCATGGCGTTCCCCGGACCGTCCACCTCGCCCCTGGTGCCGGCAAGCCAGCGCTGCGTTTGAGTGACCGTGGGTAAAAGGGAAAAAAACAAACTCTTCAATCAAAGCGCCTTTGAGATTCATGCATTATGTCAAGCTGTAAAACAGGAGTTTGGGCGCTCATTCACCGGACTGATCGGCAGTCACGCAAAAGGCACAAGAAGATTGGGGCGGGGCCTTTTTCCGGGCTCGCGGCTGTTGTGAAAAGACCAAACGGCGCCCCACCCCCATGGGAAATCATTGAGAGCAGTTGTGGCGCGAGTGGGATTTGACAATGATCAGGGCAAGGGCTGCTGAATGCGAAAAAAGCATTTGATTGATGTGCTTGTGATTTAGCATGAGCAAGGAACCTGGCTGGGCGCAGCGTCTTTCAAACTCCTGTTGTGTGTTGCTACGCACAGAGCTGCCCTCCGTACTCAGCGTGTCTCTTTCCCTGTGATTACATTTGACAAATCATCAGGGGAGAGCGCGAACGCAGTCCCCCACTACCACAAATTATGCAGTCGAGATTCCCACATTTGGGGAATTCGCATAGGTCAGCCCTGCCGCAGTGCAATGGCCGGGCCTCGCCATGGGTGAACCACCTTCTTGATCATGGTATCTCCCCTGCCAGGTAAGTATGAGTTGTACAGCTCTGGGCCAAAGGACTCCTTCACAGGACCACTGCTCTGACTGCCGGTGCCAACACTATGCAAGCTGCCAAAATCGGTGTTTTCCAACAGGAGGTGCTCGGAGCAGCCCAAACACATGAAGATCTACTGTGTGAGATATTGTACGTGTTAAGTGGAGTAACAGAAGAAGAAAAGGACATTGTATTGAGGTGGATTCCAGCCCACACTGGGAACACCAGCAAATGAGAAAGCAGACACGTTGGCCAAGGAGGCAGGAGAGAGGGAGAATGTAAGGGTCACATTTTCAAAGTCAGAGGGAAAAAGCATCACCTGGAAGGAGTTGGGGGAAACAAATGTGGGGAGAAGGAGACTGTGAAGCATGTGTTAACCCAATGCAGGAAGTATGAAATAGAAGGGAGACATACGATGAATGCACTTCAAAGGAAACGGCCAAGAGAAATCACAGACATTTTGCAGTGTGCAAGTGGGGATGAAGGGAGGACGGTGATCTTTAGATTTTAGACAAAGACGGGACTTGTCAAAAGATTTTAACGCCAACGATTCAAGAGGAGGAGAAGGAATGACTGTTTAAAACCAGAAGGAGGCAGTAGTGCAACAAACGGATGCCAACTGCCGTGAAACTCACACACAGACCAAGAAGGAGCTGCTGGTCTTCCACAGGGAAACCGACCGATGGCTAGCGCCAGTGTGATTTGCTCAATCCATCGCCTCCCTTTTCAAATGCAGAGGAAAGAAAGACAACCATGGGAAAATGGGCGGAGACAAAGAAAGAACAAACCTGAGGGAAATTCCAGTTCATCTGAAAAAGCTGACGCCCCGGCAGATTGCCTACCTTGCAATGAAGCCCGCACACAAAGTCTTCTGGACGTGGGCGCGCAGTGCAGACGAGGACTTACTTTAAACAGTGAGAAGCGGAGGGTGCACCGTTCCCGGAGGTACTGCAATACCGGGTCGATGCGTGGAGTGGACGGAGCAAGCCCCTGTTCCATCTCCCAGGTCCAAAAATCAATTTAATATATGGTCCCCGGATAGGGGACGTATCAGATATTAAACTGATAAGAACAGATACTACACTTGATCTTAGCCAAAAGGCCGAGAAGCGATGCCCCAAGAGCTTCAGAGACGGCCATGGCGTTCCCCGGACCGTCCACCTCGCCCCTGGTGCCGGCAAGCCAGCGCTGCGTTTGAGTGACCGTGGGTAAAAGGGAAAAAAACAAACTCTTCAATCAAAGCGCCTTTGAGATTCATGCATTATGTCAAGCTGTAAAACAGGAGTTTGGGCGCTCATTCACCGGACTGATCGGCAGTCACGCAAAAGGCACAAGAAGATTGGGGCGGGGCCTTTTTCCGGGCTCGCGGCTGTTGTGAAAAGACCAAACGGCGCCCCACCCCCATGGGAAATCATTGAGAGCAGTTGTGGCGCGAGTGGGATTTGACAATGATCAGGGCAAGGGCTGCTGAATGCGAAAAAAGCATTTGATTGATGTGCTTGTGATTTAGCATGAGCAAGGAACCTGGCTGGGCGCAGCGTCTTTCAAACTCCTGTTGTGTGTTGCTACGCACAGAGCTGCCCTCCGTACTCAGCGTGTCTCTTTCCCTGTGATTACATTTGACAAATCATCAGGGGAGAGCGCGAACGCAGTCCCCCACTACCACAAATTATGCAGTCGAGATTCCCACATTTGGGGAATTCGCATAGGTCAGCCCTGCCGCAGTGCAATGGCCGGGCCTCGCCATGGGTGAACCACCTTCTTGATCATGGTATCTCCCCTGCCAGGTAAGTATGAGTTGTACAGCTCTGGGCCAAAGGACTCCTTCACAGGACCACTGCTCTGACTGCCGGTGCCAACACTATGCAAGCTGCCAAAATCGGTGTTTTCCAACAGGAGGTGCTCGGAGCAGCCCAAACACATGAAGATCTACTGTGTGAGATATTGTACGTGTTAAGTGGAGTAACAGAAGAAGAAAAGGACATTGTATTGAGGTGGATTCCAGCCCACACTGGGAACACCAGCAAATGAGAAAGCAGACACGTTGGCCAAGGAGGCAGGAGAGAGGGAGAATGTAAGGGTCACATTTTCAAAGTCAGAGGGAAAAAGCATCACCTGGAAGGAGTTGGGGGAAACAAATGTGGGGAGAAGGAGACTGTGAAGCATGTGTTAACCCAATGCAGGAAGTATGAAATAGAAGGGAGACATACGATGAATGCACTTCAAAGGAAACGGCCAAGAGAAATCACAGACATTTTGCAGTGTGCAAGTGGGGATGAAGGGAGGACGGTGATCTTTAGATTTTAGACAAAGACGGGACTTGTCAAAAGATTTTAACGCCAACGATTCAAGAGGAGGAGAAGGAATGACTGTTTAAAACCAGAAGGAGGCAGTAGTGCAACAAACGGATGCCAACTGCCGTGAAACTCACACACAGACCAAGAAGGAGCTGCTGGTCTTCCACAGGGAAACCGACCGATGGCTAGCGCCAGTGTGATTTGCTCAATCCATCGCCTCCCTTTTCAAATGCAGAGGAAAGAAAGACAACCATGGGAAAATGGGCGGAGACAAAGAAAGAACAAACCTGAGGGAAATTCCAGTTCATCTGAAAAAGCTGACGCCCCGGCAGATTGCCTACCTTGCAATGAAGCCCGCACACAAAGTCTTCTGGACGTGGGCGCGCAGTGCAGACGAGGACTTACTTTAAACAGTGAGAAGCGGAGGGTGCACCGTTCCCGGAGGTACTGCAATACCGGGTCGATGCGTGGAGTGGACGGAGCAAGCCCCTGTTCCATCTCCCAGGTCCAAAAATCAATTTAATATATGGTCCCCGGATAGGGGACGTATCAGATATTAAACTGATAAGAACAGATACTACACTTGATCTTAGCCAAAAGGCCGAGAAGCGATGCCCCAAGAGCTTCAGAGACGGCCATGGCGTTCCCCGGACCGTCCACCTCGCCCCTGGTGCCGGCAAGCCAGCGTTGCGTTTGAGTGACCGTGGGTAAAAGGGAAAAAAACAAACTCTTCAATCAAAGCGCCTTTGAGATTCATGCATTATGTCAAGCTGTAAAACAGGAGTTTGGGCGCTCATTCACCGGACTGATCGGCAGTCACGCAAAAGGCACAAGAAGATTGGGGCGGGGCCTTTTTCCGGGCTCGCGGCTGTTGTGAAAAGACCAAACGGCGCCCCACCCCCATGGGAAATCATTGAGAGCAGTTGTGGCGCGAGTGGGATTTGACAATGATCAGGGCAAGGGCTGCTGAATGCGAAAAAAGCATTTGATTGATGTGCTTGTGATTTAGCATGAGCAAGGAACCTGGCTGGGCGCAGCGTCTTTCAAACTCCTGTTGTGTGTTGCTACGCACAGAGCTGCCCTCCGTACTCAGCGTGTCTCTTTCCCTGTGATTACATTTGACAAATCATCAGGGGAGAGCGCGAACGCAGTCCCCCACTACCACAAATTATGCAGTCGAGATTCCCACATTTGGGGAATTCGCATAGGTCAGCCCTGCCGCAGTGCAATGGCCGGGCCTCGCCATGGGTGAACCACCTTCTTGATCATGGTATCTCCCCTGCCAGGTAAGTATGAGTTGTACAGCTCTGGGCCAAAGGACTCCTTCACAGGACCACTGCTCTGACTGCCGGTGCCAACACTATGCAAGCTGCCAAAATCGGTGTTTTCCAACAGGAGGTGCTCGGAGCAGCCCAAACACATGAAGATCTACTGTGTGAGATATTGTACGTGTTAAGTGGAGTAACAGAAGAAGAAAAGGACATTGTATTGAGGTGGATTCCAGCCCACACGGGGAACACCAGCAAATGAGAAAGCAGACACGTTGGCCAAGGAGGCAGGAGAGAGGGAGAATGTAAGGGTCACATTTTCAAAGTCAGAGGGAAAAAGCATCACCTGGAAGGAGTTGGGGGAAACAAATGTGGGGAGAAGGAGACTGTGAAGCATGTGTTAACCCAATGCAGGAAGTATGAAATAGAAGGGAGACATACGATGAATGCACTTCAAAGGAAACGGCCAAGAGAAATCAAAGACATTTTGCAGTGTGCAAGTGGGGATGAAGGGAGGACGGTGATCTTTAGATTTTAGACAAAGACGGGACTTGTCAAAAGATTTTAACGCCAACGATTCAAGAGGAGGAGAAGGAATGACTGTTTAAAACCAGAAGGAGGCAGTAGTGCAACAAACGGATGCCAACTGCCGTGAAACTCACACACAGACCAAGAAGGAGCTGCTGGTCTTCCACAGGGAAACCGACCGATGGCTAGCGCCAGTGTGATTTGCTCAATCCATCGCCTCCCTTTTCAAATGCAGAGGAAAGAAAGACAACCATGGGAAAATGGGCGGAGACAAAGAAAGAACAAACCTGAGGGAAATTCCAGTTCATCTGAAAAAGCTGACGCCCCGGCAGATTGCCTACCTTTCAATGAAGCCCGCACACAAAGTCTTCTGGACGTGGGCGCGCAGTGCAGACGAGGACTTACTTTAAACAGTGAGAAGCGGAGGGTGCACCGTTCCCGGAGGTACTGCAATACCGGGTCGATGCGTGGAGTGGACGGAGCAAGCCCCTGTTCCATCTCCCAGGTCCAAAAATCAATTTAATATATGGTCCCCGGATAGGGGACGTATCAGATATTAAACTGATAAGAACAGATACTACACTTGATCTTAGCCAAAAGGCCGAGAAGCGATGCCCCAAGAGCTTCAGAGACGGCCATGGCGTTCCCCGGACCGTCCACCTCGCCCCTGGTGCCGGCAAGCCAGCGCTGCGTTTGAGTGACCGTGGGTAAAAGGGAAAAAAACAAACTCTTCAATCAAAGCGCCTTTGAGATTCATGCATTATGTCAAGCTGTAAAACAGGAGTTTGGGCGCTCATTCACCGGACTGATCGGCAGTCACGCAAAAGGCACAAGAAGATTGGGGCGGGGCCTTTTTCCGGGCTCGCGGCTGTTGTGAAAAGACCAAACGGCGCCCCACCCCCATGGGAAATCATTGAGAGCAGTTGTGGCGCGAGTGGGATTTGACAATGATCAGGGCAAGGGCTGCTGAATGCGAAAAAAGCATTTGATTGATGTGCTTGTGATTTAGCATGAGCAAGGAACCTGGCTGGGCGCAGCGTCTTTCAAACTCCTGTTGTGTGTTGCTACGCACAGAGCTGCCCTCCGTACTCAGCGTGTCTCTTTCCCTGTGATTACATTTGACAAATCATCAGGGGAGAGCGCGAACGCAGTCCCCCACTACCACAAATTATGCAGTCGAGATTCCCACATTTGGGGAATTCGCATAGGTCAGCCCTGCCGCAGTGCAATGGCCGGGCCTCGCCATGGGTGAACCACCTTCTTGATCATGGTATCTCCCCTGCCAGGTAAGTATGAGTTGTACAGCTCTGGGCCAAAGGACTCCTTCACAGGACCACTGCTCTGACTGCCGGTGCCAACACTATGCAAGCTGCCAAAATCGGTGTTTTCCAACAGGAGGTGCTCGGAGCAGCCCAAACACATGAAGATCTACTGTGTGAGATATTGTACGTGTTAAGTGGAGTAACAGAAGAAGAAAAGGACATTGTATTGAGGTGGATTCCAGCCCACACTGGGAACACCAGCAAATGAGAAAGCAGACACGTTGGCCAAGGAGGCAGGAGAGAGGGAGAATGTAAGGGTCACATTTTCAAAGTCAGAGGGAAAAAGCATCACCTGGAAGGAGTTGGGGGAAACAAATGTGGGGAGAAGGAGACTGTGAAGCATGTGTTAACCCAATGCAGGAAGTATGAAATAGAAGGGAGACATACGATGAATGCACTTCAAAGGAAACGGCCAAGAGAAATCACAGACATTTTGCAGTGTGCAAGTGGGGATGAAGGGAGGACGGTGATCTTTAGATTTTAGACAAAGACGGGACTTGTCAAAAGATTTTAACGCCAACGATTCAAGAGGAGGAGAAGGAATGACTGTTTAAAACCAGAAGGAGGCAGTAGTGCAACAAACGGATGCCAACTGCCGTGAAACTCACACACAGACCAAGAAGGAGCTGCTGGTCTTCCACAGGGAAACCGACCGATGGCTAGCGCCAGTGTGATTTGCTCAATCCATCGCCTCCCTTTTCAAATGCAGAGGAAAGAAAGACAACCATGGGAAAATGGGCGGAGACAAAGAAAGAACAAACCTGAGGGAAATTCCAGTTCATCTGAAAAAGCTGACGCCCCGGCAGATTGCCTACCTTGCAATGAAGCCCGCACACAAAGTCTTCTGGACGTGGGCGCGCAGTGCAGACGAGGACTTACTTTAAACAGTGAGAAGCGGAGGGTGCACCGTTCCCGGAGGTACTGCAATACCGGGTCGATGCGTGGAGTGGACGGAGCAAGCCCCTGTTCCATCTCCCAGGTCCAAAAATCAATTTAATATATGGTCCCCGGATAGGGGACGTATCAGATATTAAACTGATGAGAACAGATACTACACTTGATCTTAGCCAAAAGGCCGAGAAGCGATGCCCCAAGAGCTTCAGAGACGGCCATGGCGTTCCCCGGACCGTCCACCTCGCCCCTGGTGCCGGCAAGCCAGCGCTGCGTTTGAGTGACCGTGGGTAAAAGGGAAAAAAACAAACTCTTCAATCAAAGCGCCTTTGAGATTCATGCATTATGTCAAGCTGTAAAACAGGAGTTTGGGCGCTCATTCACCGGACTGATCGGCAGTCACGCAAAAGGCACAAGAAGATTGGGGCGGGGCCTTTTTCCGGGCTCGCGGCTGTTGTGAAAAGACCAAACGGCGCCCCACCCCCATGGGAAATCATTGAGAGCAGTTGTGGCGCGAGTGGGATTTGACAATGATCAGGGCAAGGGCTGCTGAATGCGAAAAAAGCATTTGATTGATGTGCTTGTGATTTAGCATGAGCAAGGAACCTGGCTGGGCGCAGCGTCTTTCAAACTCCTGTTGTGTGTTGCTACGCACAGAGCTGCCCTCCGTACTCAGCGTGTCTCTTTCCCTGTGATTACATTTGACAAATCATCAGGGGAGAGCGCGAACGCAGTCCCCCACTACCACAAATTATGCAGTCGAGATTCCCACATTTGGGGAATTCGCATAGGTCAGCCCTGCCGCAGTGCAATGGCCGGGCCTCGCCATGGGTGAACCACCTTCTTGATCATGGTATCTCCCCTGCCAGGTAAGTATGAGTTGTACAGCTCTGGGCCAAAGGACTCCTTCACAGGACCACTGCTCTGACTGCCGGTGCCAACACTATGCAAGCTGCCAAAATCGGTGTTTTCCAACAGGAGGTGCTCGGAGCAGCCCAAACACATGAAGATCTACTGTGTGAGATATTGTACGTGTTAAGTGGAGTAACAGAAGAAGAAAAGGACATTGTATTGAGGTGGATTCCAGCCCACACTGGGAACACCAGCAAATGAGAAAGCAGACACGTTGGCCAAGGAGGCAGGAGAGAGGGAGAATGTAAGGGTCACATTTTCAAAGTCAGAGGGAAAAAGCATCACCTGGAAGGAGTTGGGGGAAACAAATGTGGGGAGAAGGAGACTGTGAAGCATGTGTTAACCCAATGCAGGAAGTATGAAATAGAAGGGAGACATACGATGAATGCACTTCAAAGGAAACGGCCAAGAGAAATCACAGACATTTTGCAGTGTGCAAGTGGGGATGAAGGGAGGACGGTGATCTTTAGATTTTAGACAAAGACGGGACTTGTCAAAAGATTTTAACGCCAACGATTCAAGAGGAGGAGAAGGAATGACTGTTTAAAACCAGAAGGAGGCAGTAGTGCAACAAACGGATGCCAACTGCCGTGAAACTCACACACAGACCAAGAAGGAGCTGCTGGTCTTCCACAGGGAAACCGACCGATGGCTAGCGCCAGTGTGATTTGCTCAATCCATCGCCTCCCTTTTCAAATGCAGAGGAAAGAAAGACAACCATGGGAAAATGGGCGGAGACAAAGAAAGAACAAACCTGAGGGAAATTCCAGTTCATCTGAAAAAGCTGACGCCCCGGCAGATTGCCTACCTTGCAATGAAGCCCGCACACAAAGTCTTCTGGACGTGGGCGCGCAGTGCAGACGAGGACTTACTTTAAACAGTGAGAAGCGGAGGGTGCACCGTTCCCGGAGGTACTGCAATACCGGGTCGATGCGTGGAGTGGACGGAGCAAGCCCCTGTTCCATCTCCCAGGTCCAAAAATCAATTTAATATATGGTCCCCGGATAGGGGACGTATCAGATATTAAACTGATGAGAACAGATACTACACTTGATCTTAGCCAAAAGGCCGAGAAGCGATGCCCCAAGAGCTTCAGAGACGGCCATGGCGTTCCCCGGACCGTCCACCTCGCCCCTGGTGCCGGCAAGCCAGCGCTGCGTTTGAGTGACCGTGGGTAAAAGGGAAAAAAACAAACTCTTCAATCAAAGCGCCTTTGAGATTCATGCATTATGTCAAGCTGTAAAACAGGAGTTTGGGCGCTCATTCACCGGACTGATCGGCAGTCACGCAAAAGGCACAAGAAGATTGGGGCGGGGCCTTTTTCCGGGCTCGCGGCTGTTGTGAAAAGACCAAACGGCGCCCCACCCCCATGGGAAATCATTGAGAGCAGTTGTGGCGCGAGTGGGATTTGACAATGATCAGGGCAAGGGCTGCTGAATGCGAAAAAAGCATTTGATTGATGTGCTTGTGATTTAGCATGAGCAAGGAACCTGGCTGGGCGCAGCGTCTTTCAAACTCCTGTTGTGTGTTGCTACGCACAGAGCTGCCCTCCGTACTCAGCGTGTCTCTTTCCCTGTGATTACATTTGACAAATCATCAGGGGAGAGCGCGAACGCAGTCCCCCACTACCACAAATTATGCAGTCGAGATTCCCACATTTGGGGAATTCGCATAGGTCAGCCCTGCCGCAGTGCAATGGCCGGGCCTCGCCATGGGTGAACCACCTTCTTGATCATGGTATCTCCCCTGCCAGGTAAGTATGAGTTGTACAGCTCTGGGCCAAAGGACTCCTTCACAGGACCACTGCTCTGACTGCCGGTGCCAACACTATGCAAGCTGCCAAAATCGGTGTTTTCCAACAGGAGGTGCTCGGAGCAGCCCAAACACATGAAGATCTACTGTGTGAGATATTGTACGTGTTAAGTGGAGTAACAGAAGAAGAAAAGGACATTGTATTGAGGTGGATTCCAGCCCACACTGGGAACACCAGCAAATGAGAAAGCAGACACGTTGGCCAAGGAGGCAGGAGAGAGGGAGAATGTAAGGGTCACATTTTCAAAGTCAGAGGGAAAAAGCATCACCTGGAAGGAGTTGGGGGAAACAAATGTGGGGAGAAGGAGACTGTGAAGCATGTGTTAACCCAATGCAGGAAGTATGAAATAGAAGGGAGACATACGATGAATGCACTTCAAAGGAAACGGCCAAGAGAAATCACAGACATTTTGCAGTGTGCAAGTGGGGATGAAGGGAGGACGGTGATCTTTAGATTTTAGACAAAGACGGGACTTGTCAAAAGATTTTAACGCCAACGATTCAAGAGGAGGAGAAGGAATGACTGTTTAAAACCAGAAGGAGGCAGTAGTGCAACAAACGGATGCCAACTGCCGTGAAACTCACACACAGACCAAGAAGGAGCTGCTGGTCTTCCACAGGGAAACCGACCGATGGCTAGCGCCAGTGTGATTTGCTCAATCCATCGCCTCCCTTTTCAAATGCAGAGGAAAGAAAGACAACCATGGGAAAATGGGCGGAGACAAAGAAAGAACAAACCTGAGGGAAATTCCAGTTCATCTGAAAAAGCTGACGCCCCGGCAGATTGCCTACCTTGCAATGAAGCCCGCACACAAAGTCTTCTGGACGTGGGCGCGCAGTGCAGACGAGGACTTACTTTAAACAGTGAGAAGCGGAGGGTGCACCGTTCCCGGAGGTACTGCAATACCGGGTCGATGCGTGGAGTGGACGGAGCAAGCCCCTGTTCCATCTCCCAGGTCCAAAAATCAATTTAATATATGGTCCCCGGATAGGGGACGTATCAGATATTAAACTGATAAGAACAGATACTACACTTGATCTTAGCCAAAAGGCCGAGAAGCGATGCCCCAAGAGCTTCAGAGACGGCCATGGCGTTCCCCGGACCGTCCACCTCGCCCCTGGTGCCGGCAAGCCAGCGTTGCGTTTGAGTGACCGTGGGTAAAAGGGAAAAAAACAAACTCTTCAATCAAAGCGCCTTTGAGATTCATGCATTATGTCAAGCTGTAAAACAGGAGTTTGGGCGCTCATTCACCGGACTGATCGGCAGTCACGCAAAAGGCACAAGAAGATTGGGGCGGGGCCTTTTTCCGGGCTCGCGGCTGTTGTGAAAAGACCAAACGGCGCCCCACCCCCATGGGAAATCATTGAGAGCAGTTGTGGCGCGAGTGGGATTTGACAATGATCAGGGCAAGGGCTGCTGAATGCGAAAAAAGCATTTGATTGATGTGCTTGTGATTTAGCATGAGCAAGGAACCTGGCTGGGCGCAGCGTCTTTCAAACTCCTGTTGTGTGTTGCTACGCACAGAGCTGCCCTCCGTACTCAGCGTGTCTCTTTCCCTGTGATTACATTTGACAAATCATCAGGGGAGAGCGCGAACGCAGTCCCCCACTACCACAAATTATGCAGTCGAGATTCCCACATTTGGGGAATTCGCATAGGTCAGCCCTGCCGCAGTGCAATGGCCGGGCCTCGCCATGGGTGAACCACCTTCTTGATCATGGTATCTCCCCTGCCAGGTAAGTATGAGTTGTACAGCTCTGGGCCAAAGGACTCCTTCACAGGACCACTGCTCTGACTGCCGGTGCCAACACTATGCAAGCTGCCAAAATCGGTGTTTTCCAACAGGAGGTGCTCGGAGCAGCCCAAACACATGAAGATCTACTGTGTGAGATATTGTACGTGTTAAGTGGAGTAACAGAAGAAGAAAAGGACATTGTATTGAGGTGGATTCCAGCCCACACTGGGAACACCAGCAAATGAGAAAGCAGACACGTTGGCCAAGGAGGCAGGAGAGAGGGAGAATGTAAGGGTCACATTTTCAAAGTCAGAGGGAAAAAGCATCACCTGGAAGGAGTTGGGGGAAACAAATGTGGGGAGAAGGAGACTGTGAAGCATGTGTTAACCCAATGCAGGAAGTATGAAATAGAAGGGAGACATACGATGAATGCACTTCAAAGGAAACGGCCAAGAGAAATCACAGACATTTTGCAGTGTGCAAGTGGGGATGAAGGGAGGACGGTGATCTTTAGATTTTAGACAAAGACGGGACTTGTCAAAAGATTTTAACGCCAACGATTCAAGAGGAGGAGAAGGAATGACTGTTTAAAACCAGAAGGAGGCAGTAGTGCAACAAACGGATGCCAACTGCCGTGAAACTCACACACAGACCAAGAAGGAGCTGCTGGTCTTCCACAGGGAAACCGACCGATGGCTAGCGCCAGTGTGATTTGCTCAATCCATCGCCTCCCTTTTCAAATGCAGAGGAAAGAAAGACAACCATGGGAAAATGGGCGGAGACAAAGAAAGAACAAACCTGAGGGAAATTCCAGTTCATCTGAAAAAGCTGACGCCCCGGCAGATTGCCTACCTTGCAATGAAGCCCGCACACAAAGTCTTCTGGACGTGGGCGCGCAGTGCAGACGAGGACTTACTTTAAACAGTGAGAAGCGGAGGGTGCACCGTTCCCGGAGGTACTGCAATACCGGGTCGATGCGTGGAGTGGACGGAGCAAGCCCCTGTTCCATCTCCCAGGTCCAAAAATCAATTTAATATATGGTCCCCGGATAGGGGACGTATCAGATATTAAACTGATAAGAACAGATACTACACTTGATCTTAGCCAAAAGGCCGAGAAGCGATGCCCCAAGAGCTTCAGAGACGGCCATGGCGTTCCCCGGACCGTCCACCTCGCCCCTGGTGCCGGCAAGCCAGCGTTGCGTTTGAGTGACCGTGGGTAAAAGGGAAAAAAACAAACTCTTCAATCAAAGCGCCTTTGAGATTCATGCATTATGTCAAGCTGTAAAACAGGAGTTTGGGCGCTCATTCACCGGACTGATCGGCAGTCACGCAAAAGGCACAAGAAGATTGGGGCGGGGCCTTTTTCCGGGCTCGCGGCTGTTGTGAAAAGACCAAACGGCGCCCCACCCCCATGGGAAATCATTGAGAGCAGTTGTGGCGCGAGTGGGATTTGACAATGATCAGGGCAAGGGCTGCTGAATGCGAAAAAAGCATTTGATTGATGTGCTTGTGATTTAGCATGAGCAAGGAACCTGGCTGGGCGCAGCGTCTTTCAAACTCCTGTTGTGTGTTGCTACGCACAGAGCTGCCCTCCGTACTCAGCGTGTCTCTTTCCCTGTGATTACATTTGACAAATCATCAGGGGAGAGCGCGAACGCAGTCCCCCACTACCACAAATTATGCAGTCGAGATTCCCACATTTGGGGAATTCGCATAGGTCAGCCCTGCCGCAGTGCAATGGCCGGGCCTCGCCATGGGTGAACCACCTTCTTGATCATGGTATCTCCCCTGCCAGGTAAGTATGAGTTGTACAGCTCTGGGCCAAAGGACTCCTTCACAGGACCACTGCTCTGACTGCCGGTGCCAACACTATGCAAGCTGCCAAAATCGGTGTTTTCCAACAGGAGGTGCTCGGAGCAGCCCAAACACATGAAGATCTACTGTGTGAGATATTGTACGTGTTAAGTGGAGTAACAGAAGAAGAAAAGGACATTGTATTGAGGTGGATTCCAGCCCACACGGGGAACACCAGCAAATGAGAAAGCAGACACGTTGGCCAAGGAGGCAGGAGAGAGGGAGAATGTAAGGGTCACATTTTCAAAGTCAGAGGGAAAAAGCATCACCTGGAAGGAGTTGGGGGAAACAAATGTGGGGAGAAGGAGACTGTGAAGCATGTGTTAACCCAATGCAGGAAGTATGAAATAGAAGGGAGACATACGATGAATGCACTTCAAAGGAAACGGCCAAGAGAAATCAAAGACATTTTGCAGTGTGCAAGTGGGGATGAAGGGAGGACGGTGATCTTTAGATTTTAGACAAAGACGGGACTTGTCAAAAGATTTTAACGCCAACGATTCAAGAGGAGGAGAAGGAATGACTGTTTAAAACCAGAAGGAGGCAGTAGTGCAACAAACGGATGCCAACTGCCGTGAAACTCACACACAGACCAAGAAGGAGCTGCTGGTCTTCCACAGGGAAACCGACCGATGGCTAGCGCCAGTGTGATTTGCTCAATCCATCGCCTCCCTTTTCAAATGCAGAGGAAAGAAAGACAACCATGGGAAAATGGGCGGAGACAAAGAAAGAACAAACCTGAGGGAAATTCCAGTTCATCTGAAAAAGCTGACGCCCCGGCAGATTGCCTACCTTTCAATGAAGCCCGCACACAAAGTCTTCTGGACGTGGGCGCGCAGTGCAGACGAGGACTTACTTTAAACAGTGAGAAGCGGAGGGTGCACCGTTCCCGGAGGTACTGCAATACCGGGTCGATGCGTGGAGTGGACGGAGCAAGCCCCTGTTCCATCTCCCAGGTCCAAAAATCAATTTAATATATGGTCCCCGGATAGGGGACGTATCAGATATTAAACTGATAAGAACAGATACTACACTTGATCTTAGCCAAAAGGCCGAGAAGCGATGCCCCAAGAGCTTCAGAGACGGCCATGGCGTTCCCCGGACCGTCCACCTCGCCCCTGGTGCCGGCAAGCCAGCGCTGCGTTTGAGTGACCGTGGGTAAAAGGGAAAAAAACAAACTCTTCAATCAAAGCGCCTTTGAGATTCATGCATTATGTCAAGCTGTAAAACAGGAGTTTGGGCGCTCATTCACCGGACTGATCGGCAGTCACGCAAAAGGCACAAGAAGATTGGGGCGGGGCCTTTTTCCGGGCTCGCGGCTGTTGTGAAAAGACCAAACGGCGCCCCACCCCCATGGGAAATCATTGAGAGCAGTTGTGGCGCGAGTGGGATTTGACAATGATCAGGGCAAGGGCTGCTGAATGCGAAAAAAGCATTTGATTGATGTGCTTGTGATTTAGCATGAGCAAGGAACCTGGCTGGGCGCAGCGTCTTTCAAACTCCTGTTGTGTGTTGCTACGCACAGAGCTGCCCTCCGTACTCAGCGTGTCTCTTTCCCTGTGATTACATTTGACAAATCATCAGGGGAGAGCGCGAACGCAGTCCCCCACTACCACAAATTATGCAGTCGAGATTCCCACATTTGGGGAATTCGCATAGGTCAGCCCTGCCGCAGTGCAATGGCCGGGCCTCGCCATGGGTGAACCACCTTCTTGATCATGGTATCTCCCCTGCCAGGTAAGTATGAGTTGTACAGCTCTGGGCCAAAGGACTCCTTCACAGGACCACTGCTCTGACTGCCGGTGCCAACACTATGCAAGCTGCCAAAATCGGTGTTTTCCAACAGGAGGTGCTCGGAGCAGCCCAAACACATGAAGATCTACTGTGTGAGATATTGTACGTGTTAAGTGGAGTAACAGAAGAAGAAAAGGACATTGTATTGAGGTGGATTCCAGCCCACACTGGGAACACCAGCAAATGAGAAAGCAGACACGTTGGCCAAGGAGGCAGGAGAGAGGGAGAATGTAAGGGTCACATTTTCAAAGTCAGAGGGAAAAAGCATCACCTGGAAGGAGTTGGGGGAAACAAATGTGGGGAGAAGGAGACTGTGAAGCATGTGTTAACCCAATGCAGGAAGTATGAAATAGAAGGGAGACATACGATGAATGCACTTCAAAGGAAACGGCCAAGAGAAATCACAGACATTTTGCAGTGTGCAAGTGGGGATGAAGGGAGGACGGTGATCTTTAGATTTTAGACAAAGACGGGACTTGTCAAAAGATTTTAACGCCAACGATTCAAGAGGAGGAGAAGGAATGACTGTTTAAAACCAGAAGGAGGCAGTAGTGCAACAAACGGATGCCAACTGCCGTGAAACTCACACACAGACCAAGAAGGAGCTGCTGGTCTTCCACAGGGAAACCGACCGATGGCTAGCGCCAGTGTGATTTGCTCAATCCATCGCCTCCCTTTTCAAATGCAGAGGAAAGAAAGACAACCATGGGAAAATGGGCGGAGACAAAGAAAGAACAAACCTGAGGGAAATTCCAGTTCATCTGAAAAAGCTGACGCCCCGGCAGATTGCCTACCTTGCAATGAAGCCCGCACACAAAGTCTTCTGGACGTGGGCGCGCAGTGCAGACGAGGACTTACTTTAAACAGTGAGAAGCGGAGGGTGCACCGTTCCCGGAGGTACTGCAATACCGGGTCGATGCGTGGAGTGGACGGAGCAAGCCCCTGTTCCATCTCCCAGGTCCAAAAATCAATTTAATATATGGTCCCCGGATAGGGGACGTATCAGATATTAAACTGATAAGAACAGATACTACACTTGATCTTAGCCAAAAGGCCGAGAAGCGATGCCCCAAGAGCTTCAGAGACGGCCATGGCGTTCCCCGGACCGTCCACCTCGCCCCTGGTGCCGGCAAGCCAGCGTTGCGTTTGAGTGACCGTGGGTAAAAGGGAAAAAAACAAACTCTTCAATCAAAGCGCCTTTGAGATTCATGCATTATGTCAAGCTGTAAAACAGGAGTTTGGGCGCTCATTCACCGGACTGATCGGCAGTCACGCAAAAGGCACAAGAAGATTGGGGCGGGGCCTTTTTCCGGGCTCGCGGCTGTTGTGAAAAGACCAAACGGCGCCCCACCCCCATGGGAAATCATTGAGAGCAGTTGTGGCGCGAGTGGGATTTGACAATGATCAGGGCAAGGGCTGCTGAATGCGAAAAAAGCATTTGATTGATGTGCTTGTGATTTAGCATGAGCAAGGAACCTGGCTGGGCGCAGCGTCTTTCAAACTCCTGTTGTGTGTTGCTACGCACAGAGCTGCCCTCCGTACTCAGCGTGTCTCTTTCCCTGTGATTACATTTGACAAATCATCAGGGGAGAGCGCGAACGCAGTCCCCCACTACCACAAATTATGCAGTCGAGATTCCCACATTTGGGGAATTCGCATAGGTCAGCCCTGCCGCAGTGCAATGGCCGGGCCTCGCCATGGGTGAACCACCTTCTTGATCATGGTATCTCCCCTGCCAGGTAAGTATGAGTTGTACAGCTCTGGGCCAAAGGACTCCTTCACAGGACCACTGCTCTGACTGCCGGTGCCAACACTATGCAAGCTGCCAAAATCGGTGTTTTCCAACAGGAGGTGCTCGGAGCAGCCCAAACACATGAAGATCTACTGTGTGAGATATTGTACGTGTTAAGTGGAGTAACAGAAGAAGAAAAGGACATTGTATTGAGGTGGATTCCAGCCCACACGGGGAACACCAGCAAATGAGAAAGCAGACACGTTGGCCAAGGAGGCAGGAGAGAGGGAGAATGTAAGGGTCACATTTTCAAAGTCAGAGGGAAAAAGCATCACCTGGAAGGAGTTGGGGGAAACAAATGTGGGGAGAAGGAGACTGTGAAGCATGTGTTAACCCAATGCAGGAAGTATGAAATAGAAGGGAGACATACGATGAATGCACTTCAAAGGAAACGGCCAAGAGAAATCAAAGACATTTTGCAGTGTGCAAGTGGGGATGAAGGGAGGACGGTGATCTTTAGATTTTAGACAAAGACGGGACTTGTCAAAAGATTTTAACGCCAACGATTCAAGAGGAGGAGAAGGAATGACTGTTTAAAACCAGAAGGAGGCAGTAGTGCAACAAACGGATGCCAACTGCCGTGAAACTCACACACAGACCAAGAAGGAGCTGCTGGTCTTCCACAGGGAAACCGACCGATGGCTAGCGCCAGTGTGATTTGCTCAATCCATCGCCTCCCTTTTCAAATGCAGAGGAAAGAAAGACAACCATGGGAAAATGGGCGGAGACAAAGAAAGAACAAACCTGAGGGAAATTCCAGTTCATCTGAAAAAGCTGACGCCCCGGCAGATTGCCTACCTTGCAATGAAGCCCGCACACAAAGTCTTCTGGACGTGGGCGCGCAGTGCAGACGAGGACTTACTTTAAACAGTGAGAAGCGGAGGGTGCACCGTTCCCGGAGGTACTGCAATACCGGGTCGATGCGTGGAGTGGACGGAGCAAGCCCCTGTTCCATCTCCCAGGTCCAAAAATCAATTTAATATATGGTCCCCGGATAGGGGACGTATCAGATATTAAACTGATAAGAACAGATACTACACTTGATCTTAGCCAAAAGGCCGAGAAGCGATGCCCCAAGAGCTTCAGAGACGGCCATGGCGTTCCCCGGACCGTCCACCTCGCCCCTGGTGCCGGCAAGCCAGCGCTGCGTTTGAGTGACCGTGGGTAAAAGGGAAAAAAACAAACTCTTCAATCAAAGCGCCTTTGAGATTCATGCATTATGTCAAGCTGTAAAACAGGAGTTTGGGCGCTCATTCACCGGACTGATCGGCAGTCACGCAAAAGGCACAAGAAGATTGGGGCGGGGCCTTTTTCCGGGCTCGCGGCTGTTGTGAAAAGACCAAACGGCGCCCCACCCCCATGGGAAATCATTGAGAGCAGTTGTGGCGCGAGTGGGATTTGACAATGATCAGGGCAAGGGCTGCTGAATGCGAAAAAAGCATTTGATTGATGTGCTTGTGATTTAGCATGAGCAAGGAACCTGGCTGGGCGCAGCGTCTTTCAAACTCCTGTTGTGTGTTGCTACGCACAGAGCTGCCCTCCGTACTCAGCGTGTCTCTTTCCCTGTGATTACATTTGACAAATCATCAGGGGAGAGCGCGAACGCAGTCCCCCACTACCACAAATTATGCAGTCGAGATTCCCACATTTGGGGAATTCGCATAGGTCAGCCCTGCCGCAGTGCAATGGCCGGGCCTCGCCATGGGTGAACCACCTTCTTGATCATGGTATCTCCCCTGCCAGGTAAGTATGAGTTGTACAGCTCTGGGCCAAAGGACTCCTTCACAGGACCACTGCTCTGACTGCCGGTGCCAACACTATGCAAGCTGCCAAAATCGGTGTTTTCCAACAGGAGGTGCTCGGAGCAGCCCAAACACATGAAGATCTACTGTGTGAGATATTGTACGTGTTAAGTGGAGTAACAGAAGAAGAAAAGGACATTGTATTGAGGTGGATTCCAGCCCACACGGGGAACACCAGCAAATGAGAAAGCAGACACGTTGGCCAAGGAGGCAGGAGAGAGGGAGAATGTAAGGGTCACATTTTCAAAGTCAGAGGGAAAAAGCATCACCTGGAAGGAGTTGGGGGAAACAAATGTGGGGAGAAGGAGACTGTGAAGCATGTGTTAACCCAATGCAGGAAGTATGAAATAGAAGGGAGACATACGATGAATGCACTTCAAAGGAAACGGCCAAGAGAAATCAAAGACATTTTGCAGTGTGCAAGTGGGGATGAAGGGAGGACGGTGATCTTTAGATTTTAGACAAAGACGGGACTTGTCAAAAGATTTTAACGCCAACGATTCAAGAGGAGGAGAAGGAATGACTGTTTAAAACCAGAAGGAGGCAGTAGTGCAACAAACGGATGCCAACTGCCGTGAAACTCACACACAGACCAAGAAGGAGCTGCTGGTCTTCCACAGGGAAACCGACCGATGGCTAGCGCCAGTGTGATTTGCTCAATCCATCGCCTCCCTTTTCAAATGCAGAGGAAAGAAAGACAACCATGGGAAAATGGGCGGAGACAAAGAAAGAACAAACCTGAGGGAAATTCCAGTTCATCTGAAAAAGCTGACGCCCCGGCAGATTGCCTACCTTGCAATGAAGCCCGCACACAAAGTCTTCTGGACGTGGGCGCGCAGTGCAGACGAGGACTTACTTTAAACAGTGAGAAGCGGAGGGTGCACCGTTCCCGGAGGTACTGCAATACCGGGTCGATGCGTGGAGTGGACGGAGCAAGCCCCTGTTCCATCTCCCAGGTCCAAAAATCAATTTAATATATGGTCCCCGGATAGGGGACGTATCAGATATTAAACTGATGAGAACAGATACTACACTTGATCTTAGCCAAAAGGCCGAGAAGCGATGCCCCAAGAGCTTCAGAGACGGCCATGGCGTTCCCCGGACCGTCCACCTCGCCCCTGGTGCCGGCAAGCCAGCGTTGCGTTTGAGTGACCGTGGGTAAAAGGGAAAAAAACAAACTCTTCAATCAAAGCGCCTTTGAGATTCATGCATTATGTCAAGCTGTAAAACAGGAGTTTGGGCGCTCATTCACCGGACTGATCGGCAGTCACGCAAAAGGCACAAGAAGATTGGGGCGGGGCCTTTTTCCGGGCTCGCGGCTGTTGTGAAAAGACCAAACGGCGCCCCACCCCCATGGGAAATCATTGAGAGCAGTTGTGGCGCGAGTGGGATTTGACAATGATCAGGGCAAGGGCTGCTGAATGCGAAAAAAGCATTTGATTGATGTGCTTGTGATTTAGCATGAGCAAGGAACCTGGCTGGGCGCAGCATCTTTCAAACTCCTGTTGTGTGTTGCTACGCACAGAGCTGCCCTCCGTACTCAGCGTGTCTCTTTCCCTGTGATTACATTTGACAAATCATCAGGGGAGAGCGCGAACGCAGTCCCCCACTACCACAAATTATGCAGTCGAGATTCCCACATTTGGGGAATTCGCATAGGTCAGCCCTGCCGCAGTGCAATGGCCGGGCCTCGCCATGGGTGAACCACCTTCTTGATCATGGTATCTCCCCTGCCAGGTAAGTATGAGTTGTACAGCTCTGGGCCAAAGGACTCCTTCACAGGACCACTGCTCTGACTGCCGGTGCCAACACTATGCAAGCTGCCAAAATCGGTGTTTTCCAACAGGAGGTGCTCGGAGCAGCCCAAACACATGAAGATCTACTGTGTGAGATATTGTACGTGTTAAGTGGAGTAACAGAAGAAGAAAAGGACATTGTATTGAGGTGGATTCCAGCCCACACGGGGAACACCAGCAAATGAGAAAGCAGACACGTTGGCCAAGGAGGCAGGAGAGAGGGAGAATGTAAGGGTCACATTTTCAAAGTCAGAGGGAAAAAGCATCACCTGGAAGGAGTTGGGGGAAACAAATGTGGGGAGAAGGAGACTGTGAAGCATGTGTTAACCCAATGCAGGAAGTATGAAATAGAAGGGAGACATACGATGAATGCACTTCAAAGGAAACGGCCAAGAGAAATCAAAGACATTTTGCAGTGTGCAAGTGGGGATGAAGGGAGGACGGTGATCTTTAGATTTTAGACAAAGACGGGACTTGTCAAAAGATTTTAACGCCAACGATTCAAGAGGAGGAGAAGGAATGACTGTTTAAAACCAGAAGGAGGCAGTAGTGCAACAAACGGATGCCAACTGCCGTGAAACTCACACACAGACCAAGAAGGAGCTGCTGGTCTTCCACAGGGAAACCGACCGATGGCTAGCGCCAGTGTGATTTGCTCAATCCATCGCCTCCCTTTTCAAATGCAGAGGAAAGAAAGACAACCATGGGAAAATGGGCGGAGACAAAGAAAGAACAAACCTGAGGGAAATTCCAGTTCATCTGAAAAAGCTGACGCCCCGGCAGATTGCCTACCTTGCAATGAAGCCCGCACACAAAGTCTTCTGGACGTGGGCGCGCAGTGCAGACGAGGACTTACTTTAAACAGTGAGAAGCGGAGGGTGCACCGTTCCCGGAGGTACTGCAATACCGGGTCGATGCGTGGAGTGGACGGAGCAAGCCCCTGTTCCATCTCCCAGGTCCAAAAATCAATTTAATATATGGTCCCCGGATAGGGGACGTATCAGATATTAAACTGATAAGAACAGATACTACACTTGATCTTAGCCAAAAGGCCGAGAAGCGATGCCCCAAGAGCTTCAGAGACGGCCATGGCGTTCCCCGGACCGTCCACCTCGCCCCTGGTGCCGGCAAGCCAGCGCTGCGTTTGAGTGACCGTGGGTAAAAGGGAAAAAAACAAACTCTTCAATCAAAGCGCCTTTGAGATTCATGCATTATGTCAAGCTGTAAAACAGGAGTTTGGGCGCTCATTCACCGGACTGATCGGCAGTCACGCAAAAGGCACAAGAAGATTGGGGCGGGGCCTTTTTCCGGGCTCGCGGCTGTTGTGAAAAGACCAAACGGCGCCCCACCCCCATGGGAAATCATTGAGAGCAGTTGTGGCGCGAGTGGGATTTGACAATGATCAGGGCAAGGGCTGCTGAATGCGAAAAAAGCATTTGATTGATGTGCTTGTGATTTAGCATGAGCAAGGAACCTGGCTGGGCGCAGCGTCTTTCAAACTCCTGTTGTGTGTTGCTACGCACAGAGCTGCCCTCCGTACTCAGCGTGTCTCTTTCCCTGTGATTACATTTGACAAATCATCAGGGGAGAGCGCGAACGCAGTCCCCCACTACCACAAATTATGCAGTCGAGATTCCCACATTTGGGGAATTCGCATAGGTCAGCCCTGCCGCAGTGCAATGGCCGGGCCTCGCCATGGGTGAACCACCTTCTTGATCATGGTATCTCCCCTGCCAGGTAAGTATGAGTTGTACAGCTCTGGGCCAAAGGACTCCTTCACAGGACCACTGCTCTGACTGCCGGTGCCAACACTATGCAAGCTGCCAAAATCGGTGTTTTCCAACAGGAGGTGCTCGGAGCAGCCCAAACACATGAAGATCTACTGTGTGAGATATTGTACGTGTTAAGTGGAGTAACAGAAGAAGAAAAGGACATTGTATTGAGGTGGATTCCAGCCCACACTGGGAACACCAGCAAATGAGAAAGCAGACACGTTGGCCAAGGAGGCAGGAGAGAGGGAGAATGTAAGGGTCACATTTTCAAAGTCAGAGGGAAAAAGCATCACCTGGAAGGAGTTGGGGGAAACAAATGTGGGGAGAAGGAGACTGTGAAGCATGTGTTAACCCAATGCAGGAAGTATGAAATAGAAGGGAGACATACGATGAATGCACTTCAAAGGAAACGGCCAAGAGAAATCACAGACATTTTGCAGTGTGCAAGTGGGGATGAAGGGAGGACGGTGATCTTTAGATTTTAGACAAAGACGGGACTTGTCAAAAGATTTTAACGCCAACGATTCAAGAGGAGGAGAAGGAATGACTGTTTAAAACCAGAAGGAGGCAGTAGTGCAACAAACGGATGCCAACTGCCGTGAAACTCACACACAGACCAAGAAGGAGCTGCTGGTCTTCCACAGGGAAACCGACCGATGGCTAGCGCCAGTGTGATTTGCTCAATCCATCGCCTCCCTTTTCAAATGCAGAGGAAAGAAAGACAACCATGGGAAAATGGGCGGAGACAAAGAAAGAACAAACCTGAGGGAAATTCCAGTTCATCTGAAAAAGCTGACGCCCCGGCAGATTGCCTACCTTGCAATGAAGCCCGCACACAAAGTCTTCTGGACGTGGGCGCGCAGTGCAGACGAGGACTTACTTTAAACAGTGAGAAGCGGAGGGTGCACCGTTCCCGGAGGTACTGCAATACCGGGTCGATGCGTGGAGTGGACGGAGCAAGCCCCTGTTCCATCTCCCAGGTCCAAAAATCAATTTAATATATGGTCCCCGGATAGGGGACGTATCAGATATTAAACTGATAAGAACAGATACTACACTTGATCTTAGCCAAAAGGCCGAGAAGCGATGCCCCAAGAGCTTCAGAGACGGCCATGGCGTTCCCCGGACCGTCCACCTCGCCCCTGGTGCCGGCAAGCCAGCGTTGCGTTTGAGTGACCGTGGGTAAAAGGGAAAAAAACAAACTCTTCAATCAAAGCGCCTTTGAGATTCATGCATTATGTCAAGCTGTAAAACAGGAGTTTGGGCGCTCATTCACCGGACTGATCGGCAGTCACGCAAAAGGCACAAGAAGATTGGGGCGGGGCCTTTTTCCGGGCTCGCGGCTGTTGTGAAAAGACCAAACGGCGCCCCACCCCCATGGGAAATCATTGAGAGCAGTTGTGGCGCGAGTGGGATTTGACAATGATCAGGGCAAGGGCTGCTGAATGCGAAAAAAGCATTTGATTGATGTGCTTGTGATTTAGCATGAGCAAGGAACCTGGCTGGGCGCAGCGTCTTTCAAACTCCTGTTGTGTGTTGCTACGCACAGAGCTGCCCTCCGTACTCAGCGTGTCTCTTTCCCTGTGATTACATTTGACAAATCATCAGGGGAGAGCGCGAACGCAGTCCCCCACTACCACAAATTATGCAGTCGAGATTCCCACATTTGGGGAATTCGCATAGGTCAGCCCTGCCGCAGTGCAATGGCCGGGCCTCGCCATGGGTGAACCACCTTCTTGATCATGGTATCTCCCCTGCCAGGTAAGTATGAGTTGTACAGCTCTGGGCCAAAGGACTCCTTCACAGGACCACTGCTCTGACTGCCGGTGCCAACACTATGCAAGCTGCCAAAATCGGTGTTTTCCAACAGGAGGTGCTCGGAGCAGCCCAAACACATGAAGATCTACTGTGTGAGATATTGTACGTGTTAAGTGGAGTAACAGAAGAAGAAAAGGACATTGTATTGAGGTGGATTCCAGCCCACACGGGGAACACCAGCAAATGAGAAAGCAGACACGTTGGCCAAGGAGGCAGGAGAGAGGGAGAATGTAAGGGTCACATTTTCAAAGTCAGAGGGAAAAAGCATCACCTGGAAGGAGTTGGGGGAAACAAATGTGGGGAGAAGGAGACTGTGAAGCATGTGTTAACCCAATGCAGGAAGTATGAAATAGAAGGGAGACATACGATGAATGCACTTCAAAGGAAACGGCCAAGAGAAATCAAAGACATTTTGCAGTGTGCAAGTGGGGATGAAGGGAGGACGGTGATCTTTAGATTTTAGACAAAGACGGGACTTGTCAAAAGATTTTAACGCCAACGATTCAAGAGGAGGAGAAGGAATGACTGTTTAAAACCAGAAGGAGGCAGTAGTGCAACAAACGGATGCCAACTGCCGTGAAACTCACACACAGACCAAGAAGGAGCTGCTGGTCTTCCACAGGGAAACCGACCGATGGCTAGCGCCAGTGTGATTTGCTCAATCCATCGCCTCCCTTTTCAAATGCAGAGGAAAGAAAGACAACCATGGGAAAATGGGCGGAGACAAAGAAAGAACAAACCTGAGGGAAATTCCAGTTCATCTGAAAAAGCTGACGCCCCGGCAGATTGCCTACCTTGCAATGAAGCCCGCACACAAAGTCTTCTGGACGTGGGCGCGCAGTGCAGACGAGGACTTACTTTAAACAGTGAGAAGCGGAGGGTGCACCGTTCCCGGAGGTACTGCAATACCGGGTCGATGCGTGGAGTGGACGGAGCAAGCCCCTGTTCCATCTCCCAGGTCCAAAAATCAATTTAATATATGGTCCCCGGATAGGGGACGTATCAGATATTAAACTGATGAGAACAGATACTACACTTGATCTTAGCCAAAAGGCCGAGAAGCGATGCCCCAAGAGCTTCAGAGACGGCCATGGCGTTCCCCGGACCGTCCACCTCGCCCCTGGTGCCGGCAAGCCAGCGTTGCGTTTGAGTGACCGTGGGTAAAAGGGAAAAAAACAAACTCTTCAATCAAAGCGCCTTTGAGATTCATGCATTATGTCAAGCTGTAAAACAGGAGTTTGGGCGCTCATTCACCGGACTGATCGGCAGTCACGCAAAAGGCACAAGAAGATTGGGGCGGGGCCTTTTTCCGGGCTCGCGGCTGTTGTGAAAAGACCAAACGGCGCCCCACCCCCATGGGAAATCATTGAGAGCAGTTGTGGCGCGAGTGGGATTTGACAATGATCAGGGCAAGGGCTGCTGAATGCGAAAAAAGCATTTGATTGATGTGCTTGTGATTTAGCATGAGCAAGGAACCTGGCTGGGCGCAGCATCTTTCAAACTCCTGTTGTGTGTTGCTACGCACAGAGCTGCCCTCCGTACTCAGCGTGTCTCTTTCCCTGTGATTACATTTGACAAATCATCAGGGGAGAGCGCGAACGCAGTCCCCCACTACCACAAATTATGCAGTCGAGATTCCCACATTTGGGGAATTCGCATAGGTCAGCCCTGCCGCAGTGCAATGGCCGGGCCTCGCCATGGGTGAACCACCTTCTTGATCATGGTATCTCCCCTGCCAGGTAAGTATGAGTTGTACAGCTCTGGGCCAAAGGACTCCTTCACAGGACCACTGCTCTGACTGCCGGTGCCAACACTATGCAAGCTGCCAAAATCGGTGTTTTCCAACAGGAGGTGCTCGGAGCAGCCCAAACACATGAAGATCTACTGTGTGAGATATTGTACGTGTTAAGTGGAGTAACAGAAGAAGAAAAGGACATTGTATTGAGGTGGATTCCAGCCCACACGGGGAACACCAGCAAATGAGAAAGCAGACACGTTGGCCAAGGAGGCAGGAGAGAGGGAGAATGTAAGGGTCACATTTTCAAAGTCAGAGGGAAAAAGCATCACCTGGAAGGAGTTGGGGGAAACAAATGTGGGGAGAAGGAGACTGTGAAGCATGTGTTAACCCAATGCAGGAAGTATGAAATAGAAGGGAGACATACGATGAATGCACTTCAAAGGAAACGGCCAAGAGAAATCAAAGACATTTTGCAGTGTGCAAGTGGGGATGAAGGGAGGACGGTGATCTTTAGATTTTAGACAAAGACGGGACTTGTCAAAAGATTTTAACGCCAACGATTCAAGAGGAGGAGAAGGAATGACTGTTTAAAACCAGAAGGAGGCAGTAGTGCAACAAACGGATGCCAACTGCCGTGAAACTCACACACAGACCAAGAAGGAGCTGCTGGTCTTCCACAGGGAAACCGACCGATGGCTAGCGCCAGTGTGATTTGCTCAATCCATCGCCTCCCTTTTCAAATGCAGAGGAAAGAAAGACAACCATGGGAAAATGGGCGGAGACAAAGAAAGAACAAACCTGAGGGAAATTCCAGTTCATCTGAAAAAGCTGACGCCCCGGCAGATTGCCTACCTTTCAATGAAGCCCGCACACAAAGTCTTCTGGACGTGGGCGCGCAGTGCAGACGAGGACTTACTTTAAACAGTGAGAAGCGGAGGGTGCACCGTTCCCGGAGGTACTGCAATACCGGGTCGATGCGTGGAGTGGACGGAGCAAGCCCCTGTTCCATCTCCCAGGTCCAAAAATCAATTTAATATATGGTCCCCGGATAGGGGACGTATCAGATATTAAACTGATAAGAACAGATACTACACTTGATCTTAGCCAAAAGGCCGAGAAGCGATGCCCCAAGAGCTTCAGAGACGGCCATGGCGTTCCCCGGACCGTCCACCTCGCCCCTGGTGCCGGCAAGCCAGCGCTGCGTTTGAGTGACCGTGGGTAAAAGGGAAAAAAACAAACTCTTCAATCAAAGCGCCTTTGAGATTCATGCATTATGTCAAGCTGTAAAACAGGAGTTTGGGCGCTCATTCACCGGACTGATCGGCAGTCACGCAAAAGGCACAAGAAGATTGGGGCGGGGCCTTTTTCCGGGCTCGCGGCTGTTGTGAAAAGACCAAACGGCGCCCCACCCCCATGGGAAATCATTGAGAGCAGTTGTGGCGCGAGTGGGATTTGACAATGATCAGGGCAAGGGCTGCTGAATGCGAAAAAAGCATTTGATTGATGTGCTTGTGATTTAGCATGAGCAAGGAACCTGGCTGGGCGCAGCGTCTTTCAAACTCCTGTTGTGTGTTGCTACGCACAGAGCTGCCCTCCGTACTCAGCGTGTCTCTTTCCCTGTGATTACATTTGACAAATCATCAGGGGAGAGCGCGAACGCAGTCCCCCACTACCACAAATTATGCAGTCGAGATTCCCACATTTGGGGAATTCGCATAGGTCAGCCCTGCCGCAGTGCAATGGCCGGGCCTCGCCATGGGTGAACCACCTTCTTGATCATGGTATCTCCCCTGCCAGGTAAGTATGAGTTGTACAGCTCTGGGCCAAAGGACTCCTTCACAGGACCACTGCTCTGACTGCCGGTGCCAACACTATGCAAGCTGCCAAAATCGGTGTTTTCCAACAGGAGGTGCTCGGAGCAGCCCAAACACATGAAGATCTACTGTGTGAGATATTGTACGTGTTAAGTGGAGTAACAGAAGAAGAAAAGGACATTGTATTGAGGTGGATTCCAGCCCACACTGGGAACACCAGCAAATGAGAAAGCAGACACGTTGGCCAAGGAGGCAGGAGAGAGGGAGAATGTAAGGGTCACATTTTCAAAGTCAGAGGGAAAAAGCATCACCTGGAAGGAGTTGGGGGAAACAAATGTGGGGAGAAGGAGACTGTGAAGCATGTGTTAACCCAATGCAGGAAGTATGAAATAGAAGGGAGACATACGATGAATGCACTTCAAAGGAAACGGCCAAGAGAAATCACAGACATTTTGCAGTGTGCAAGTGGGGATGAAGGGAGGACGGTGATCTTTAGATTTTAGACAAAGACGGGACTTGTCAAAAGATTTTAACGCCAACGATTCAAGAGGAGGAGAAGGAATGACTGTTTAAAACCAGAAGGAGGCAGTAGTGCAACAAACGGATGCCAACTGCCGTGAAACTCACACACAGACCAAGAAGGAGCTGCTGGTCTTCCACAGGGAAACCGACCGATGGCTAGCGCCAGTGTGATTTGCTCAATCCATCGCCTCCCTTTTCAAATGCAGAGGAAAGAAAGACAACCATGGGAAAATGGGCGGAGACAAAGAAAGAACAAACCTGAGGGAAATTCCAGTTCATCTGAAAAAGCTGACGCCCCGGCAGATTGCCTACCTTGCAATGAAGCCCGCACACAAAGTCTTCTGGACGTGGGCGCGCAGTGCAGACGAGGACTTACTTTAAACAGTGAGAAGCGGAGGGTGCACCGTTCCCGGAGGTACTGCAATACCGGGTCGATGCGTGGAGTGGACGGAGCAAGCCCCTGTTCCATCTCCCAGGTCCAAAAATCAATTTAATATATGGTCCCCGGATAGGGGACGTATCAGATATTAAACTGATAAGAACAGATACTACACTTGATCTTAGCCAAAAGGCCGAGAAGCGATGCCCCAAGAGCTTCAGAGACGGCCATGGCGTTCCCCGGACCGTCCACCTCGCCCCTGGTGCCGGCAAGCCAGCGTTGCGTTTGAGTGACCGTGGGTAAAAGGGAAAAAAACAAACTCTTCAATCAAAGCGCCTTTGAGATTCATGCATTATGTCAAGCTGTAAAACAGGAGTTTGGGCGCTCATTCACCGGACTGATCGGCAGTCACGCAAAAGGCACAAGAAGATTGGGGCGGGGCCTTTTTCCGGGCTCGCGGCTGTTGTGAAAAGACCAAACGGCGCCCCACCCCCATGGGAAATCATTGAGAGCAGTTGTGGCGCGAGTGGGATTTGACAATGATCAGGGCAAGGGCTGCTGAATGCGAAAAAAGCATTTGATTGATGTGCTTGTGATTTAGCATGAGCAAGGAACCTGGCTGGGCGCAGCGTCTTTCAAACTCCTGTTGTGTGTTGCTACGCACAGAGCTGCCCTCCGTACTCAGCGTGTCTCTTTCCCTGTGATTACATTTGACAAATCATCAGGGGAGAGCGCGAACGCAGTCCCCCACTACCACAAATTATGCAGTCGAGATTCCCACATTTGGGGAATTCGCATAGGTCAGCCCTGCCGCAGTGCAATGGCCGGGCCTCGCCATGGGTGAACCACCTTCTTGATCATGGTATCTCCCCTGCCAGGTAAGTATGAGTTGTACAGCTCTGGGCCAAAGGACTCCTTCACAGGACCACTGCTCTGACTGCCGGTGCCAACACTATGCAAGCTGCCAAAATCGGTGTTTTCCAACAGGAGGTGCTCGGAGCAGCCCAAACACATGAAGATCTACTGTGTGAGATATTGTACGTGTTAAGTGGAGTAACAGAAGAAGAAAAGGACATTGTATTGAGGTGGATTCCAGCCCACACTGGGAACACCAGCAAATGAGAAAGCAGACACGTTGGCCAAGGAGGCAGGAGAGAGGGAGAATGTAAGGGTCACATTTTCAAAGTCAGAGGGAAAAAGCATCACCTGGAAGGAGTTGGGGGAAACAAATGTGGGGAGAAGGAGACTGTGAAGCATGTGTTAACCCAATGCAGGAAGTATGAAATAGAAGGGAGACATACGATGAATGCACTTCAAAGGAAACGGCCAAGAGAAATCACAGACATTTTGCAGTGTGCAAGTGGGGATGAGGGGAGGACGGTGATCTTTAGATTTTAGACAAAGACGGGACTTGTCAAAAGATTTTAACGCCAACGATTCAAGAGGAGGAGAAGGAATGACTGTTTAAAACCAGAAGGAGGCAGTAGTGCAACAAACGGATGCCAACTGCCGTGAAACTCACACACAGACCAAGAAGGAGCTGCTGGTCTTCCACAGGGAAACCGACCGATGGCTAGCGCCAGTGTGATTTGCTCAATCCATCGCCTCCCTTTTCAAATGCAGAGGAAAGAAAGACAACCATGGGAAAATGGGCGGAGACAAAGAAAGAACAAACCTGAGGGAAATTCCAGTTCATCTGAAAAAGCTGACGCCCCGGCAGATTGCCTACCTTGCAATGAAGCCCGCACACAAAGTCTTCTGGACGTGGGCGCGCAGTGCAGACGAGGACTTACTTTAAACAGTGAGAAGCGGAGGGTGCACCGTTCCCGGAGGTACTGCAATACCGGGTCGATGCGTGGAGTGGACGGAGCAAGCCCCTGTTCCATCTCCCAGGTCCAAAAATCAATTTAATATATGGTCCCCGGATAGGGGACGTATCAGATATTAAACTGATAAGAACAGATACTACACTTGATCTTAGCCAAAAGGCCGAGAAGCGATGCCCCAAGAGCTTCAGAGACGGCCATGGCGTTCCCCGGACCGTCCACCTCGCCCCTGGTGCCGGCAAGCCAGCGTTGCGTTTGAGTGACCGTGGGTAAAAGGGAAAAAAACAAACTCTTCAATCAAAGCGCCTTTGAGATTCATGCATTATGTCAAGCTGTAAAACAGGAGTTTGGGCGCTCATTCACCGGACTGATCGGCAGTCACGCAAAAGGCACAAGAAGATTGGGGCGGGGCCTTTTTCCGGGCTCGCGGCTGTTGTGAAAAGACCAAACGGCGCCCCACCCCCATGGGAAATCATTGAGAGCAGTTGTGGCGCGAGTGGGATTTGACAATGATCAGGGCAAGGGCTGCTGAATGCGAAAAAAGCATTTGATTGATGTGCTTGTGATTTAGCATGAGCAAGGAACCTGGCTGGGCGCAGCGTCTTTCAAACTCCTGTTGTGTGTTGCTACGCACAGAGCTGCCCTCCGTACTCAGCGTGTCTCTTTCCCTGTGATTACATTTGACAAATCATCAGGGGAGAGCGCGAACGCAGTCCCCCACTACCACAAATTATGCAGTCGAGATTCCCACATTTGGGGAATTCGCATAGGTCAGCCCTGCCGCAGTGCAATGGCCGGGCCTCGCCATGGGTGAACCACCTTCTTGATCATGGTATCTCCCCTGCCAGGTAAGTATGAGTTGTACAGCTCTGGGCCAAAGGACTCCTTCACAGGACCACTGCTCTGACTGCCGGTGCCAACACTATGCAAGCTGCCAAAATCGGTGTTTTCCAACAGGAGGTGCTCGGAGCAGCCCAAACACATGAAGATCTACTGTGTGAGATATTGTACGTGTTAAGTGGAGTAACAGAAGAAGAAAAGGACATTGTATTGAGGTGGATTCCAGCCCACACGGGGAACACCAGCAAATGAGAAAGCAGACACGTTGGCCAAGGAGGCAGGAGAGAGGGAGAATGTAAGGGTCACATTTTCAAAGTCAGAGGGAAAAAGCATCACCTGGAAGGAGTTGGGGGAAACAAATGTGGGGAGAAGGAGACTGTGAAGCATGTGTTAACCCAATGCAGGAAGTATGAAATAGAAGGGAGACATACGATGAATGCACTTCAAAGGAAACGGCCAAGAGAAATCAAAGACATTTTGCAGTGTGCAAGTGGGGATGAAGGGAGGACGGTGATCTTTAGATTTTAGACAAAGACGGGACTTGTCAAAAGATTTTAACGCCAACGATTCAAGAGGAGGAGAAGGAATGACTGTTTAAAACCAGAAGGAGGCAGTAGTGCAACAAACGGATGCCAACTGCCGTGAAACTCACACACAGACCAAGAAGGAGCTGCTGGTCTTCCACAGGGAAACCGACCGATGGCTAGCGCCAGTGTGATTTGCTCAATCCATCGCCTCCCTTTTCAAATGCAGAGGAAAGAAAGACAACCATGGGAAAATGGGCGGAGACAAAGAAAGAACAAACCTGAGGGAAATTCCAGTTCATCTGAAAAAGCTGACGCCCCGGCAGATTGCCTACCTTGCAATGAAGCCCGCACACAAAGTCTTCTGGACGTGGGCGCGCAGTGCAGACGAGGACTTACTTTAAACAGTGAGAAGCGGAGGGTGCACCGTTCCCGGAGGTACTGCAATACCGGGTCGATGCGTGGAGTGGACGGAGCAAGCCCCTGTTCCATCTCCCAGGTCCAAAAATCAATTTAATATATGGTCCCCGGATAGGGGACGTATCAGATATTAAACTGATAAGAACAGATACTACACTTGATCTTAGCCAAAAGGCCGAGAAGCGATGCCCCAAGAGCTTCAGAGACGGCCATGGCGTTCCCCGGACCGTCCACCTCGCCCCTGGTGCCGGCAAGCCAGCGTTGCGTTTGAGTGACCGTGGGTAAAAGGGAAAAAAACAAACTCTTCAATCAAAGCGCCTTTGAGATTCATGCATTATGTCAAGCTGTAAAACAGGAGTTTGGGCGCTCATTCACCGGACTGATCGGCAGTCACGCAAAAGGCACAAGAAGATTGGGGCGGGGCCTTTTTCCGGGCTCGCGGCTGTTGTGAAAAGACCAAACGGCGCCCCACCCCCATGGGAAATCATTGAGAGCAGTTGTGGCGCGAGTGGGATTTGACAATGATCAGGGCAAGGGCTGCTGAATGCGAAAAAAGCATTTGATTGATGTGCTTGTGATTTAGCATGAGCAAGGAACCTGGCTGGGCGCAGCGTCTTTCAAACTCCTGTTGTGTGTTGCTACGCACAGAGCTGCCCTCCGTACTCAGCGTGTCTCTTTCCCTGTGATTACATTTGACAAATCATCAGGGGAGAGCGCGAACGCAGTCCCCCACTACCACAAATTATGCAGTCGAGATTCCCACATTTGGGGAATTCGCATAGGTCAGCCCTGCCGCAGTGCAATGGCCGGGCCTCGCCATGGGTGAACCACCTTCTTGATCATGGTATCTCCCCTGCCAGGTAAGTATGAGTTGTACAGCTCTGGGCCAAAGGACTCCTTCACAGGACCACTGCTCTGACTGCCGGTGCCAACACTATGCAAGCTGCCAAAATCGGTGTTTTCCAACAGGAGGTGCTCGGAGCAGCCCAAACACATGAAGATCTACTGTGTGAGATATTGTACGTGTTAAGTGGAGTAACAGAAGAAGAAAAGGACATTGTATTGAGGTGGATTCCAGCCCACACGGGGAACACCAGCAAATGAGAAAGCAGACACGTTGGCCAAGGAGGCAGGAGAGAGGGAGAATGTAAGGGTCACATTTTCAAAGTCAGAGGGAAAAAGCATCACCTGGAAGGAGTTGGGGGAAACAAATGTGGGGAGAAGGAGACTGTGAAGCATGTGTTAACCCAATGCAGGAAGTATGAAATAGAAGGGAGACATACGATGAATGCACTTCAAAGGAAACGGCCAAGAGAAATCAAAGACATTTTGCAGTGTGCAAGTGGGGATGAAGGGAGGACGGTGATCTTTAGATTTTAGACAAAGACGGGACTTGTCAAAAGATTTTAACGCCAACGATTCAAGAGGAGGAGAAGGAATGACTGTTTAAAACCAGAAGGAGGCAGTAGTGCAACAAACGGATGCCAACTGCCGTGAAACTCACACACAGACCAAGAAGGAGCTGCTGGTCTTCCACAGGGAAACCGACCGATGGCTAGCGCCAGTGTGATTTGCTCAATCCATCGCCTCCCTTTTCAAATGCAGAGGAAAGAAAGACAACCATGGGAAAATGGGCGGAGACAAAGAAAGAACAAACCTGAGGGAAATTCCAGTTCATCTGAAAAAGCTGACGCCCCGGCAGATTGCCTACCTTGCAATGAAGCCCGCACACAAAGTCTTCTGGACGTGGGCGCGCAGTGCAGACGAGGACTTACTTTAAACAGTGAGAAGCGGAGGGTGCACCGTTCCCGGAGGTACTGCAATACCGGGTCGATGCGTGGAGTGGACGGAGCAAGCCCCTGTTCCATCTCCCAGGTCCAAAAATCAATTTAATATATGGTCCCCGGATAGGGGACGTATCAGATATTAAACTGATAAGAACAGATACTACACTTGATCTTAGCCAAAAGGCCGAGAAGCGATGCCCCAAGAGCTTCAGAGACGGCCATGGCGTTCCCCGGACCGTCCACCTCGCCCCTGGTGCCGGCAAGCCAGCGTTGCGTTTGAGTGACCGTGGGTAAAAGGGAAAAAAACAAACTCTTCAATCAAAGCGCCTTTGAGATTCATGCATTATGTCAAGCTGTAAAACAGGAGTTTGGGCGCTCATTCACCGGACTGATCGGCAGTCACGCAAAAGGCACAAGAAGATTGGGGCGGGGCCTTTTTCCGGGCTCGCGGCTGTTGTGAAAAGACCAAACGGCGCCCCACCCCCATGGGAAATCATTGAGAGCAGTTGTGGCGCGAGTGGGATTTGACAATGATCAGGGCAAGGGCTGCTGAATGCGAAAAAAGCATTTGATTGATGTGCTTGTGATTTAGCATGAGCAAGGAACCTGGCTGGGCGCAGCGTCTTTCAAACTCCTGTTGTGTGTTGCTACGCACAGAGCTGCCCTCCGTACTCAGCGTGTCTCTTTCCCTGTGATTACATTTGACAAATCATCAGGGGAGAGCGCGAACGCAGTCCCCCACTACCACAAATTATGCAGTCGAGATTCCCACATTTGGGGAATTCGCATAGGTCAGCCCTGCCGCAGTGCAATGGCCGGGCCTCGCCATGGGTGAACCACCTTCTTGATCATGGTATCTCCCCTGCCAGGTAAGTATGAGTTGTACAGCTCTGGGCCAAAGGACTCCTTCACAGGACCACTGCTCTGACTGCCGGTGCCAACACTATGCAAGCTGCCAAAATCGGTGTTTTCCAACAGGAGGTGCTCGGAGCAGCCCAAACACATGAAGATCTACTGTGTGAGATATTGTACGTGTTAAGTGGAGTAACAGAAGAAGAAAAGGACATTGTATTGAGGTGGATTCCAGCCCACACGGGGAACACCAGCAAATGAGAAAGCAGACACGTTGGCCAAGGAGGCAGGAGAGAGGGAGAATGTAAGGGTCACATTTTCAAAGTCAGAGGGAAAAAGCATCACCTGGAAGGAGTTGGGGGAAACAAATGTGGGGAGAAGGAGACTGTGAAGCATGTGTTAACCCAATGCAGGAAGTATGAAATAGAAGGGAGACATACGATGAATGCACTTCAAAGGAAACGGCCAAGAGAAATCAAAGACATTTTGCAGTGTGCAAGTGGGGATGAAGGGAGGACGGTGATCTTTAGATTTTAGACAAAGACGGGACTTGTCAAAAGATTTTAACGCCAACGATTCAAGAGGAGGAGAAGGAATGACTGTTTAAAACCAGAAGGAGGCAGTAGTGCAACAAACGGATGCCAACTGCCGTGAAACTCACACACAGACCAAGAAGGAGCTGCTGGTCTTCCACAGGGAAACCGACCGATGGCTAGCGCCAGTGTGATTTGCTCAATCCATCGCCTCCCTTTTCAAATGCAGAGGAAAGAAAGACAACCATGGGAAAATGGGCGGAGACAAAGAAAGAACAAACCTGAGGGAAATTCCAGTTCATCTGAAAAAGCTGACGCCCCGGCAGATTGCCTACCTTGCAATGAAGCCCGCACACAAAGTCTTCTGGACGTGGGCGCGCAGTGCAGACGAGGACTTACTTTAAACAGTGAGAAGCGGAGGGTGCACCGTTCCCGGAGGTACTGCAATACCGGGTCGATGCGTGGAGTGGACGGAGCAAGCCCCTGTTCCATCTCCCAGGTCCAAAAATCAATTTAATATATGGTCCCCGGATAGGGGACGTATCAGATATTAAACTGATAAGAACAGATACTACACTTGATCTTAGCCAAAAGGCCGAGAAGCGATGCCCCAAGAGCTTCAGAGACGGCCATGGCGTTCCCCGGACCGTCCACCTCGCCCCTGGTGCCGGCAAGCCAGCGTTGCGTTTGAGTGACCGTGGGTAAAAGGGAAAAAAACAAACTCTTCAATCAAAGCGCCTTTGAGATTCATGCATTATGTCAAGCTGTAAAACAGGAGTTTGGGCGCTCATTCACCGGACTGATCGGCAGTCACGCAAAAGGCACAAGAAGATTGGGGCGGGGCCTTTTTCCGGGCTCGCGGCTGTTGTGAAAAGACCAAACGGCGCCCCACCCCCATGGGAAATCATTGAGAGCAGTTGTGGCGCGAGTGGGATTTGACAATGATCAGGGCAAGGGCTGCTGAATGCGAAAAAAGCATTTGATTGATGTGCTTGTGATTTAGCATGAGCAAGGAACCTGGCTGGGCGCAGCGTCTTTCAAACTCCTGTTGTGTGTTGCTACGCACAGAGCTGCCCTCCGTACTCAGCGTGTCTCTTTCCCTGTGATTACATTTGACAAATCATCAGGGGAGAGCGCGAACGCAGTCCCCCACTACCACAAATTATGCAGTCGAGATTCCCACATTTGGGGAATTCGCATAGGTCAGCCCTGCCGCAGTGCAATGGCCGGGCCTCGCCATGGGTGAACCACCTTCTTGATCATGGTATCTCCCCTGCCAGGTAAGTATGAGTTGTACAGCTCTGGGCCAAAGGACTCCTTCACAGGACCACTGCTCTGACTGCCGGTGCCAACACTATGCAAGCTGCCAAAATCGGTGTTTTCCAACAGGAGGTGCTCGGAGCAGCCCAAACACATGAAGATCTACTGTGTGAGATATTGTACGTGTTAAGTGGAGTAACAGAAGAAGAAAAGGACATTGTATTGAGGTGGATTCCAGCCCACACGGGGAACACCAGCAAATGAGAAAGCAGACACGTTGGCCAAGGAGGCAGGAGAGAGGGAGAATGTAAGGGTCACATTTTCAAAGTCAGAGGGAAAAAGCATCACCTGGAAGGAGTTGGGGGAAACAAATGTGGGGAGAAGGAGACTGTGAAGCATGTGTTAACCCAATGCAGGAAGTATGAAATAGAAGGGAGACATACGATGAATGCACTTCAAAGGAAACGGCCAAGAGAAATCAAAGACATTTTGCAGTGTGCAAGTGGGGATGAAGGGAGGACGGTGATCTTTAGATTTTAGACAAAGACGGGACTTGTCAAAAGATTTTAACGCCAACGATTCAAGAGGAGGAGAAGGAATGACTGTTTAAAACCAGAAGGAGGCAGTAGTGCAACAAACGGATGCCAACTGCCGTGAAACTCACACACAGACCAAGAAGGAGCTGCTGGTCTTCCACAGGGAAACCGACCGATGGCTAGCGCCAGTGTGATTTGCTCAATCCATCGCCTCCCTTTTCAAATGCAGAGGAAAGAAAGACAACCATGGGAAAATGGGCGGAGACAAAGAAAGAACAAACCTGAGGGAAATTCCAGTTCATCTGAAAAAGCTGACGCCCCGGCAGATTGCCTACCTTGCAATGAAGCCCGCACACAAAGTCTTCTGGACGTGGGCGCGCAGTGCAGACGAGGACTTACTTTAAACAGTGAGAAGCGGAGGGTGCACCGTTCCCGGAGGTACTGCAATACCGGGTCGATGCGTGGAGTGGACGGAGCAAGCCCCTGTTCCATCTCCCAGGTCCAAAAATCAATTTAATATATGGTCCCCGGATAGGGGACGTATCAGATATTAAACTGATAAGAACAGATACTACACTTGATCTTAGCCAAAAGGCCGAGAAGCGATGCCCCAAGAGCTTCAGAGACGGCCATGGCGTTCCCCGGACCGTCCACCTCGCCCCTGGTGCCGGCAAGCCAGCGTTGCGTTTGAGTGACCGTGGGTAAAAGGGAAAAAAACAAACTCTTCAATCAAAGCGCCTTTGAGATTCATGCATTATGTCAAGCTGTAAAACAGGAGTTTGGGCGCTCATTCACCGGACTGATCGGCAGTCACGCAAAAGGCACAAGAAGATTGGGGCGGGGCCTTTTTCCGGGCTCGCGGCTGTTGTGAAAAGACCAAACGGCGCCCCACCCCCATGGGAAATCATTGAGAGCAGTTGTGGCGCGAGTGGGATTTGACAATGATCAGGGCAAGGGCTGCTGAATGCGAAAAAAGCATTTGATTGATGTGCTTGTGATTTAGCATGAGCAAGGAACCTGGCTGGGCGCAGCGTCTTTCAAACTCCTGTTGTGTGTTGCTACGCACAGAGCTGCCCTCCGTACTCAGCGTGTCTCTTTCCCTGTGATTACATTTGACAAATCATCAGGGGAGAGCGCGAACGCAGTCCCCCACTACCACAAATTATGCAGTCGAGATTCCCACATTTGGGGAATTCGCATAGGTCAGCCCTGCCGCAGTGCAATGGCCGGGCCTCGCCATGGGTGAACCACCTTCTTGATCATGGTATCTCCCCTGCCAGGTAAGTATGAGTTGTACAGCTCTGGGCCAAAGGACTCCTTCACAGGACCACTGCTCTGACTGCCGGTGCCAACACTATGCAAGCTGCCAAAATCGGTGTTTTCCAACAGGAGGTGCTCGGAGCAGCCCAAACACATGAAGATCTACTGTGTGAGATATTGTACGTGTTAAGTGGAGTAACAGAAGAAGAAAAGGACATTGTATTGAGGTGGATTCCAGCCCACACGGGGAACACCAGCAAATGAGAAAGCAGACACGTTGGCCAAGGAGGCAGGAGAGAGGGAGAATGTAAGGGTCACATTTTCAAAGTCAGAGGGAAAAAGCATCACCTGGAAGGAGTTGGGGGAAACAAATGTGGGGAGAAGGAGACTGTGAAGCATGTGTTAACCCAATGCAGGAAGTATGAAATAGAAGGGAGACATACGATGAATGCACTTCAAAGGAAACGGCCAAGAGAAATCAAAGACATTTTGCAGTGTGCAAGTGGGGATGAAGGGAGGACGGTGATCTTTAGATTTTAGACAAAGACGGGACTTGTCAAAAGATTTTAACGCCAACGATTCAAGAGGAGGAGAAGGAATGACTGTTTAAAACCAGAAGGAGGCAGTAGTGCAACAAACGGATGCCAACTGCCGTGAAACTCACACACAGACCAAGAAGGAGCTGCTGGTCTTCCACAGGGAAACCGACCGATGGCTAGCGCCAGTGTGATTTGCTCAATCCATCGCCTCCCTTTTCAAATGCAGAGGAAAGAAAGACAACCATGGGAAAATGGGCGGAGACAAAGAAAGAACAAACCTGAGGGAAATTCCAGTTCATCTGAAAAAGCTGACGCCCCGGCAGATTGCCTACCTTGCAATGAAGCCCGCACACAAAGTCTTCTGGACGTGGGCGCGCAGTGCAGACGAGGACTTACTTTAAACAGTGAGAAGCGGAGGGTGCACCGTTCCCGGAGGTACTGCAATACCGGGTCGATGCGTGGAGTGGACGGAGCAAGCCCCTGTTCCATCTCCCAGGTCCAAAAATCAATTTAATATATGGTCCCCGGATAGGGGACGTATCAGATATTAAACTGATAAGAACAGATACTACACTTGATCTTAGCCAAAAGGCCGAGAAGCGATGCCCCAAGAGCTTCAGAGACGGCCATGGCGTTCCCCGGACCGTCCACCTCGCCCCTGGTGCCGGCAAGCCAGCGTTGCGTTTGAGTGACCGTGGGTAAAAGGGAAAAAAACAAACTCTTCAATCAAAGCGCCTTTGAGATTCATGCATTATGTCAAGCTGTAAAACAGGAGTTTGGGCGCTCATTCACCGGACTGATCGGCAGTCACGCAAAAGGCACAAGAAGATTGGGGCGGGGCCTTTTTCCGGGCTCGCGGCTGTTGTGAAAAGACCAAACGGCGCCCCACCCCCATGGGAAATCATTGAGAGCAGTTGTGGCGCGAGTGGGATTTGACAATGATCAGGGCAAGGGCTGCTGAATGCGAAAAAAGCATTTGATTGATGTGCTTGTGATTTAGCATGAGCAAGGAACCTGGCTGGGCGCAGCGTCTTTCAAACTCCTGTTGTGTGTTGCTACGCACAGAGCTGCCCTCCGTACTCAGCGTGTCTCTTTCCCTGTGATTACATTTGACAAATCATCAGGGGAGAGCGCGAACGCAGTCCCCCACTACCACAAATTATGCAGTCGAGATTCCCACATTTGGGGAATTCGCATAGGTCAGCCCTGCCGCAGTGCAATGGCCGGGCCTCGCCATGGGTGAACCACCTTCTTGATCATGGTATCTCCCCTGCCAGGTAAGTATGAGTTGTACAGCTCTGGGCCAAAGGACTCCTTCACAGGACCACTGCTCTGACTGCCGGTGCCAACACTATGCAAGCTGCCAAAATCGGTGTTTTCCAACAGGAGGTGCTCGGAGCAGCCCAAACACATGAAGATCTACTGTGTGAGATATTGTACGTGTTAAGTGGAGTAACAGAAGAAGAAAAGGACATTGTATTGAGGTGGATTCCAGCCCACACGGGGAACACCAGCAAATGAGAAAGCAGACACGTTGGCCAAGGAGGCAGGAGAGAGGGAGAATGTAAGGGTCACATTTTCAAAGTCAGAGGGAAAAAGCATCACCTGGAAGGAGTTGGGGGAAACAAATGTGGGGAGAAGGAGACTGTGAAGCATGTGTTAACCCAATGCAGGAAGTATGAAATAGAAGGGAGACATACGATGAATGCACTTCAAAGGAAACGGCCAAGAGAAATCAAAGACATTTTGCAGTGTGCAAGTGGGGATGAAGGGAGGACGGTGATCTTTAGATTTTAGACAAAGACGGGACTTGTCAAAAGATTTTAACGCCAACGATTCAAGAGGAGGAGAAGGAATGACTGTTTAAAACCAGAAGGAGGCAGTAGTGCAACAAACGGATGCCAACTGCCGTGAAACTCACACACAGACCAAGAAGGAGCTGCTGGTCTTCCACAGGGAAACCGACCGATGGCTAGCGCCAGTGTGATTTGCTCAATCCATCGCCTCCCTTTTCAAATGCAGAGGAAAGAAAGACAACCATGGGAAAATGGGCGGAGACAAAGAAAGAACAAACCTGAGGGAAATTCCAGTTCATCTGAAAAAGCTGACGCCCCGGCAGATTGCCTACCTTGCAATGAAGCCCGCACACAAAGTCTTCTGGACGTGGGCGCGCAGTGCAGACGAGGACTTACTTTAAACAGTGAGAAGCGGAGGGTGCACCGTTCCCGGAGGTACTGCAATACCGGGTCGATGCGTGGAGTGGACGGAGCAAGCCCCTGTTCCATCTCCCAGGTCCAAAAATCAATTTAATATATGGTCCCCGGATAGGGGACGTATCAGATATTAAACTGATAAGAACAGATACTACACTTGATCTTAGCCAAAAGGCCGAGAAGCGATGCCCCAAGAGCTTCAGAGACGGCCATGGCGTTCCCCGGACCGTCCACCTCGCCCCTGGTGCCGGCAAGCCAGCGTTGCGTTTGAGTGACCGTGGGTAAAAGGGAAAAAAACAAACTCTTCAATCAAAGCGCCTTTGAGATTCATGCATTATGTCAAGCTGTAAAACAGGAGTTTGGGCGCTCATTCACCGGACTGATCGGCAGTCACGCAAAAGGCACAAGAAGATTGGGGCGGGGCCTTTTTCCGGGCTCGCGGCTGTTGTGAAAAGACCAAACGGCGCCCCACCCCCATGGGAAATCATTGAGAGCAGTTGTGGCGCGAGTGGGATTTGACAATGATCAGGGCAAGGGCTGCTGAATGCGAAAAAAGCATTTGATTGATGTGCTTGTGATTTAGCATGAGCAAGGAACCTGGCTGGGCGCAGCGTCTTTCAAACTCCTGTTGTGTGTTGCTACGCACAGAGCTGCCCTCCGTACTCAGCGTGTCTCTTTCCCTGTGATTACATTTGACAAATCATCAGGGGAGAGCGCGAACGCAGTCCCCCACTACCACAAATTATGCAGTCGAGATTCCCACATTTGGGGAATTCGCATAGGTCAGCCCTGCCGCAGTGCAATGGCCGGGCCTCGCCATGGGTGAACCACCTTCTTGATCATGGTATCTCCCCTGCCAGGTAAGTATGAGTTGTACAGCTCTGGGCCAAAGGACTCCTTCACAGGACCACTGCTCTGACTGCCGGTGCCAACACTATGCAAGCTGCCAAAATCGGTGTTTTCCAACAGGAGGTGCTCGGAGCAGCCCAAACACATGAAGATCTACTGTGTGAGATATTGTACGTGTTAAGTGGAGTAACAGAAGAAGAAAAGGACATTGTATTGAGGTGGATTCCAGCCCACACGGGGAACACCAGCAAATGAGAAAGCAGACACGTTGGCCAAGGAGGCAGGAGAGAGGGAGAATGTAAGGGTCACATTTTCAAAGTCAGAGGGAAAAAGCATCACCTGGAAGGAGTTGGGGGAAACAAATGTGGGGAGAAGGAGACTGTGAAGCATGTGTTAACCCAATGCAGGAAGTATGAAATAGAAGGGAGACATACGATGAATGCACTTCAAAGGAAACGGCCAAGAGAAATCAAAGACATTTTGCAGTGTGCAAGTGGGGATGAAGGGAGGACGGTGATCTTTAGATTTTAGACAAAGACGGGACTTGTCAAAAGATTTTAACGCCAACGATTCAAGAGGAGGAGAAGGAATGACTGTTTAAAACCAGAAGGAGGCAGTAGTGCAACAAACGGATGCCAACTGCCGTGAAACTCACACACAGACCAAGAAGGAGCTGCTGGTCTTCCACAGGGAAACCGACCGATGGCTAGCGCCAGTGTGATTTGCTCAATCCATCGCCTCCCTTTGACAATGATCAGGGCAAGGGCTGCTGAATGCGAAAAAAGCATTTGATTGATGTGCTTGTGATTTAGCATGAGCAAGGAACCTGGCTGGGCGCAGCATCTTTCAAACTCCTGTTGTGTGTTGCTACGCACAGAGCTGCCCTCCGTACTCAGCGTGTCTCTTTCCCTGTGATTACATTTGACAAATCATCAGGGGAGAGCGCGAACGCAGTCCCCCACTACCACAAATTATGCAGTCGAGATTCCCACATTTGGGGAATTCGCATAGGTCAGCCCTGCCGCAGTGCAATGGCCGGGCCTCGCCATGGGTGAACCACCTTCTTGATCATGGTATCTCCCCTGCCAGGTAAGTATGAGTTGTACAGCTCTGGGCCAAAGGACTCCTTCACAGGACCACTGCTCTGACTGCCGGTGCCAACACTATGCAAGCTGCCAAAATCGGTGTTTTCCAACAGGAGGTGCTCGGAGCAGCCCAAACACATGAAGATCTACTGTGTGAGATATTGTACGTGTTAAGTGGAGTAACAGAAGAAGAAAAGGACATTGTATTGAGGTGGATTCCAGCCCACACTGGGAACACCAGCAAATGAGAAAGCAGACACGTTGGCCAAGGAGGCAGGAGAGAGGGAGAATGTAAGGGTCACATTTTCAAAGTCAGAGGGAAAAAGCATCACCTGGAAGGAGTTGGGGGAAACAAATGTGGGGAGAAGGAGACTGTGAAGCATGTGTTAACCCAATGCAGGAAGTATGAAATAGAAGGGAGACATACGATGAATGCACTTCAAAGGAAACGGCCAAGAGAAATCAAAGACATTTTGCAGTGTGCAAGTGGGGATGAAGGGAGGACGGTGATCTTTAGATTTTAGACAAAGACGGGACTTGTCAAAAGATTTTAACGCCAACGATTCAAGAGGAGGAGAAGGAATGACTGTTTAAAACCAGAAGGAGGCAGTAGTGCAACAAACGGATGCCAACTGCCGTGAAACTCACACACAGACCAAGAAGGAGCTGCTGGTCTTCCACAGGGAAACCGACCGATGGCTAGCGCCAGTGTGATTTGCTCAATCCATCGCCTCCCTTTTCAAATGCAGAGGAAAGAAAGACAACCATGGGAAAATGGGCGGAGACAAAGAAAGAACAAACCTGAGGGAAATTCCAGTTCATCTGAAAAAGCTGACGCCCCGGCAGATTGCCTACCTTGCAATGAAGCCCGCACACAAAGTCTTCTGGACGTGGGCGCGCAGTGCAGACGAGGACTTACTTTAAACAGTGAGAAGCGGAGGGTGCACCGTTCCCGGAGGTACTGCAATACCGGGTCGATGCGTGGAGTGGACGGAGCAAGCCCCTGTTCCATCTCCCAGGTCCAAAAATCAATTTAATATATGGTCCCCGGATAGGGGACGTATCAGATATTAAACTGATAAGAACAGATACTACACTTGATCTTAGCCAAAAGGCCGAGAAGCGATGCCCCAAGAGCTTCAGAGACGGCCATGGCGTTCCCCGGACCGTCCACCTCGCCCCTGGTGCCGGCAAGCCAGCGCTGCGTTTGAGTGACCGTGGGTAAAAGGGAAAAAAACAAACTCTTCAATCAAAGCGCCTTTGAGATTCATGCATTATGTCAAGCTGTAAAACAGGAGTTTGGGCGCTCATTCACCGGACTGATCGGCAGTCACGCAAAAGGCACAAGAAGATTGGGGCGGGGCCTTTTTCCGGGCTCGCGGCTGTTGTGAAAAGACCAAACGGCGCCCCACCCCCATGGGAAATCATTGAGAGCAGTTGTGGCGCGAGTGGGATTTGACAATGATCAGGGCAAGGGCTGCTGAATGCGAAAAAAGCATTTGATTGATGTGCTTGTGATTTAGCATGAGCAAGGAACCTGGCTGGGCGCAGCGTCTTTCAAACTCCTGTTGTGTGTTGCTACGCACAGAGCTGCCCTCCGTACTCAGCGTGTCTCTTTCCCTGTGATTACATTTGACAAATCATCAGGGGAGAGCGCGAACGCAGTCCCCCACTACCACAAATTATGCAGTCGAGATTCCCACATTTGGGGAATTCGCATAGGTCAGCCCTGCCGCAGTGCAATGGCCGGGCCTCGCCATGGGTGAACCACCTTCTTGATCATGGTATCTCCCCTGCCAGGTAAGTATGAGTTGTACAGCTCTGGGCCAAAGGACTCCTTCACAGGACCACTGCTCTGACTGCCGGTGCCAACACTATGCAAGCTGCCAAAATCGGTGTTTTCCAACAGGAGGTGCTCGGAGCAGCCCAAACACATGAAGATCTACTGTGTGAGATATTGTACGTGTTAAGTGGAGTAACAGAAGAAGAAAAGGACATTGTATTGAGGTGGATTCCAGCCCACACTGGGAACACCAGCAAATGAGAAAGCAGACACGTTGGCCAAGGAGGCAGGAGAGAGGGAGAATGTAAGGGTCACATTTTCAAAGTCAGAGGGAAAAAGCATCACCTGGAAGGAGTTGGGGGAAACAAATGTGGGGAGAAGGAGACTGTGAAGCATGTGTTAACCCAATGCAGGAAGTATGAAATAGAAGGGAGACATACGATGAATGCACTTCAAAGGAAACGGCCAAGAGAAATCACAGACATTTTGCAGTGTGCAAGTGGGGATGAAGGGAGGACGGTGATCTTTAGATTTTAGACAAAGACGGGACTTGTCAAAAGATTTTAACGCCAACGATTCAAGAGGAGGAGAAGGAATGACTGTTTAAAACCAGAAGGAGGCAGTAGTGCAACAAACGGATGCCAACTGCCGTGAAACTCACACACAGACCAAGAAGGAGCTGCTGGTCTTCCACAGGGAAACCGACCGATGGCTAGCGCCAGTGTGATTTGCTCAATCCATCGCCTCCCTTTTCAAATGCAGAGGAAAGAAAGACAACCATGGGAAAATGGGCGGAGACAAAGAAAGAACAAACCTGAGGGAAATTCCAGTTCATCTGAAAAAGCTGACGCCCCGGCAGATTGCCTACCTTGCAATGAAGCCCGCACACAAAGTCTTCTGGACGTGGGCGCGCAGTGCAGACGAGGACTTACTTTAAACAGTGAGAAGCGGAGGGTGCACCGTTCCCGGAGGTACTGCAATACCGGGTCGATGCGTGGAGTGGACGGAGCAAGCCCCTGTTCCATCTCCCAGGTCCAAAAATCAATTTAATATATGGTCCCCGGATAGGGGACGTATCAGATATTAAACTGATAAGAACAGATACTACACTTGATCTTAGCCAAAAGGCCGAGAAGCGATGCCCCAAGAGCTTCAGAGACGGCCATGGCGTTCCCCGGACCGTCCACCTCGCCCCTGGTGCCGGCAAGCCAGCGTTGCGTTTGAGTGACCGTGGGTAAAAGGGAAAAAAACAAACTCTTCAATCAAAGCGCCTTTGAGATTCATGCATTATGTCAAGCTGTAAAACAGGAGTTTGGGCGCTCATTCACCGGACTGATCGGCAGTCACGCAAAAGGCACAAGAAGATTGGGGCGGGGCCTTTTTCCGGGCTCGCGGCTGTTGTGAAAAGACCAAACGGCGCCCCACCCCCATGGGAAATCATTGAGAGCAGTTGTGGCGCGAGTGGGATTTGACAATGATCAGGGCAAGGGCTGCTGAATGCGAAAAAAGCATTTGATTGATGTGCTTGTGATTTAGCATGAGCAAGGAACCTGGCTGGGCGCAGCGTCTTTCAAACTCCTGTTGTGTGTTGCTACGCACAGAGCTGCCCTCCGTACTCAGCGTGTCTCTTTCCCTGTGATTACATTTGACAAATCATCAGGGGAGAGCGCGAACGCAGTCCCCCACTACCACAAATTATGCAGTCGAGATTCCCACATTTGGGGAATTCGCATAGGTCAGCCCTGCCGCAGTGCAATGGCCGGGCCTCGCCATGGGTGAACCACCTTCTTGATCATGGTATCTCCCCTGCCAGGTAAGTATGAGTTGTACAGCTCTGGGCCAAAGGACTCCTTCACAGGACCACTGCTCTGACTGCCGGTGCCAACACTATGCAAGCTGCCAAAATCGGTGTTTTCCAACAGGAGGTGCTCGGAGCAGCCCAAACACATGAAGATCTACTGTGTGAGATATTGTACGTGTTAAGTGGAGTAACAGAAGAAGAAAAGGACATTGTATTGAGGTGGATTCCAGCCCACACTGGGAACACCAGCAAATGAGAAAGCAGACACGTTGGCCAAGGAGGCAGGAGAGAGGGAGAATGTAAGGGTCACATTTTCAAAGTCAGAGGGAAAAAGCATCACCTGGAAGGAGTTGGGGGAAACAAATGTGGGGAGAAGGAGACTGTGAAGCATGTGTTAACCCAATGCAGGAAGTATGAAATAGAAGGGAGACATACGATGAATGCACTTCAAAGGAAACGGCCAAGAGAAATCACAGACATTTTGCAGTGTGCAAGTGGGGATGAAGGGAGGACGGTGATCTTTAGATTTTAGACAAAGACGGGACTTGTCAAAAGATTTTAACGCCAACGATTCAAGAGGAGGAGAAGGAATGACTGTTTAAAACCAGAAGGAGGCAGTAGTGCAACAAACGGATGCCAACTGCCGTGAAACTCACACACAGACCAAGAAGGAGCTGCTGGTCTTCCACAGGGAAACCGACCGATGGCTAGCGCCAGTGTGATTTGCTCAATCCATCGCCTCCCTTTTCAAATGCAGAGGAAAGAAAGACAACCATGGGAAAATGGGCGGAGACAAAGAAAGAACAAACCTGAGGGAAATTCCAGTTCATCTGAAAAAGCTGACGCCCCGGCAGATTGCCTACCTTGCAATGAAGCCCGCACACAAAGTCTTCTGGACGTGGGCGCGCAGTGCAGACGAGGACTTACTTTAAACAGTGAGAAGCGGAGGGTGCACCGTTCCCGGAGGTACTGCAATACCGGGTCGATGCGTGGAGTGGACGGAGCAAGCCCCTGTTCCATCTCCCAGGTCCAAAAATCAATTTAATATATGGTCCCCGGATAGGGGACGTATCAGATATTAAACTGATAAGAACAGATACTACACTTGATCTTAGCCAAAAGGCCGAGAAGCGATGCCCCAAGAGCTTCAGAGACGGCCATGGCGTTCCCCGGACCGTCCACCTCGCCCCTGGTGCCGGCAAGCCAGCGTTGCGTTTGAGTGACCGTGGGTAAAAGGGAAAAAAACAAACTCTTCAATCAAAGCGCCTTTGAGATTCATGCATTATGTCAAGCTGTAAAACAGGAGTTTGGGCGCTCATTCACCGGACTGATCGGCAGTCACGCAAAAGGCACAAGAAGATTGGGGCGGGGCCTTTTTCCGGGCTCGCGGCTGTTGTGAAAAGACCAAACGGCGCCCCACCCCCATGGGAAATCATTGAGAGCAGTTGTGGCGCGAGTGGGATTTGACAATGATCAGGGCAAGGGCTGCTGAATGCGAAAAAAGCATTTGATTGATGTGCTTGTGATTTAGCATGAGCAAGGAACCTGGCTGGGCGCAGCATCTTTCAAACTCCTGTTGTGTGTTGCTACGCACAGAGCTGCCCTCCGTACTCAGCGTGTCTCTTTCCCTGTGATTACATTTGACAAATCATCAGGGGAGAGCGCGAACGCAGTCCCCCACTACCACAAATTATGCAGTCGAGATTCCCACATTTGGGGAATTCGCATAGGTCAGCCCTGCCGCAGTGCAATGGCCGGGCCTCGCCATGGGTGAACCACCTTCTTGATCATGGTATCTCCCCTGCCAGGTAAGTATGAGTTGTACAGCTCTGGGCCAAAGGACTCCTTCACAGGACCACTGCTCTGACTGCCGGTGCCAACACTATGCAAGCTGCCAAAATCGGTGTTTTCCAACAGGAGGTGCTCGGAGCAGCCCAAACACATGAAGATCTACTGTGTGAGATATTGTACGTGTTAAGTGGAGTAACAGAAGAAGAAAAGGACATTGTATTGAGGTGGATTCCAGCCCACACTGGGAACACCAGCAAATGAGAAAGCAGACACGTTGGCCAAGGAGGCAGGAGAGAGGGAGAATGTAAGGGTCACATTTTCAAAGTCAGAGGGAAAAAGCATCACCTGGAAGGAGTTGGGGGAAACAAATGTGGGGAGAAGGAGACTGTGAAGCATGTGTTAACCCAATGCAGGAAGTATGAAATAGAAGGGAGACATACGATGAATGCACTTCAAAGGAAACGGCCAAGAGAAATCACAGACATTTTGCAGTGTGCAAGTGGGGATGAAGGGAGGACGGTGATCTTTAGATTTTAGACAAAGACGGGACTTGTCAAAAGATTTTAACGCCAACGATTCAAGAGGAGGAGAAGGAATGACTGTTTAAAACCAGAAGGAGGCAGTAGTGCAACAAACGGATGCCAACTGCCGTGAAACTCACACACAGACCAAGAAGGAGCTGCTGGTCTTCCACAGGGAAACCGACCGATGGCTAGCGCCAGTGTGATTTGCTCAATCCATCGCCTCCCTTTTCAAATGCAGAGGAAAGAAAGACAACCATGGGAAAATGGGCGGAGACAAAGAAAGAACAAACCTGAGGGAAATTCCAGTTCATCTGAAAAAGCTGACGCCCCGGCAGATTGCCTACCTTGCAATGAAGCCCGCACACAAAGTCTTCTGGACGTGGGCGCACAGTGCAGACGAGGACTTACTTTAAACAGTGAGAAGCGGAGGGTGCACCGTTCCCGGAGGTACTGCAATACCGGGTCGATGCGTGGAGTGGACGGAGCAAGCCCCTGTTCCATCTCCCAGGTCCAAAAATCAATTTAATATATGGTCCCCGGATAGGGGACGTATCAGATATTAAACTGATAAGAACAGATACTACACTTGATCTTAGCCAAAAGGCCGAGAAGCGATGCCCCAAGAGCTTCAGAGACGGCCATGGCGTTCCCCGGACCGTCCACCTCGCCCCTGGTGCCGGCAAGCCAGCGCTGCGTTTGAGTGACCGTGGGTAAAAGGGAAAAAAACAAACTCTTCAATCAAAGCGCCTTTGAGATTCATGCATTATGTCAAGCTGTAAAACAGGAGTTTGGGCGCTCATTCACCGGACTGATCGGCAGTCACGCAAAAGGCACAAGAAGATTGGGGCGGGGCCTTTTTCCGGGCTCGCGGCTGTTGTGAAAAGACCAAACGGCGCCCCACCCCCATGGGAAATCATTGAGAGCAGTTGTGGCGCGAGTGGGATTTGACAATGATCAGGGCAAGGGCTGCTGAATGCGAAAAAAGCATTTGATTGATGTGCTTGTGATTTAGCATGAGCAAGGAACCTGGCTGGGCGCAGCGTCTTTCAAACTCCTGTTGTGTGTTGCTACGCACAGAGCTGCCCTCCGTACTCAGCGTGTCTCTTTCCCTGTGATTACATTTGACAAATCATCAGGGGAGAGCGCGAACGCAGTCCCCCACTACCACAAATTATGCAGTCGAGATTCCCACATTTGGGGAATTCGCATAGGTCAGCCCTGCCGCAGTGCAATGGCCGGGCCTCGCCATGGGTGAACCACCTTCTTGATCATGGTATCTCCCCTGCCAGGTAAGTATGAGTTGTACAGCTCTGGGCCAAAGGACTCCTTCACAGGACCACTGCTCTGACTGCCGGTGCCAACACTATGCAAGCTGCCAAAATCGGTGTTTTCCAACAGGAGGTGCTCGGAGCAGCCCAAACACATGAAGATCTACTGTGTGAGATATTGTACGTGTTAAGTGGAGTAACAGAAGAAGAAAAGGACATTGTATTGAGGTGGATTCCAGCCCACACTGGGAACACCAGCAAATGAGAAAGCAGACACGTTGGCCAAGGAGGCAGGAGAGAGGGAGAATGTAAGGGTCACATTTTCAAAGTCAGAGGGAAAAAGCATCACCTGGAAGGAGTTGGGGGAAACAAATGTGGGGAGAAGGAGACTGTGAAGCATGTGTTAACCCAATGCAGGAAGTATGAAATAGAAGGGAGACATACGATGAATGCACTTCAAAGGAAACGGCCAAGAGAAATCACAGACATTTTGCAGTGTGCAAGTGGGGATGAAGGGAGGACGGTGATCTTTAGATTTTAGACAAAGACGGGACTTGTCAAAAGATTTTAACGCCAACGATTCAAGAGGAGGAGAAGGAATGACTGTTTAAAACCAGAAGGAGGCAGTAGTGCAACAAACGGATGCCAACTGCCGTGAAACTCACACACAGACCAAGAAGGAGCTGCTGGTCTTCCACAGGGAAACCGACCGATGGCTAGCGCCAGTGTGATTTGCTCAATCCATCGCCTCCCTTTTCAAATGCAGAGGAAAGAAAGACAACCATGGGAAAATGGGCGGAGACAAAGAAAGAACAAACCTGAGGGAAATTCCAGTTCATCTGAAAAAGCTGACGCCCCGGCAGATTGCCTACCTTGCAATGAAGCCCGCACACAAAGTCTTCTGGACGTGGGCGCGCAGTGCAGACGAGGACTTACTTTAAACAGTGAGAAGCGGAGGGTGCACCGTTCCCGGAGGTACTGCAATACCGGGTCGATGCGTGGAGTGGACGGAGCAAGCCCCTGTTCCATCTCCCAGGTCCAAAAATCAATTTAATATATGGTCCCCGGATAGGGGACGTATCAGATATTAAACTGATAAGAACAGATACTACACTTGATCTTAGCCAAAAGGCCGAGAAGCGATGCCCCAAGAGCTTCAGAGACGGCCATGGCGTTCCCCGGACCGTCCACCTCGCCCCTGGTGCCGGCAAGCCAGCGCTGCGTTTGAGTGACCGTGGGTAAAAGGGAAAAAAACAAACTCTTCAATCAAAGCGCCTTTGAGATTCATGCATTATGTCAAGCTGTAAAACAGGAGTTTGGGCGCTCATTCACCGGACTGATCGGCAGTCACGCAAAAGGCACAAGAAGATTGGGGCGGGGCCTTTTTCCGGGCTCGCGGCTGTTGTGAAAAGACCAAACGGCGCCCCACCCCCATGGGAAATCATTGAGAGCAGTTGTGGCGCGAGTGGGATTTGACAATGATCAGGGCAAGGGCTGCTGAATGCGAAAAAAGCATTTGATTGATGTGCTTGTGATTTAGCATGAGCAAGGAACCTGGCTGGGCGCAGCGTCTTTCAAACTCCTGTTGTGTGTTGCTACGCACAGAGCTGCCCTCCGTACTCAGCGTGTCTCTTTCCCTGTGATTACATTTGACAAATCATCAGGGGAGAGCGCGAACGCAGTCCCCCACTACCACAAATTATGCAGTCGAGATTCCCACATTTGGGGAATTCGCATAGGTCAGCCCTGCCGCAGTGCAATGGCCGGGCCTCGCCATGGGTGAACCACCTTCTTGATCATGGTATCTCCCCTGCCAGGTAAGTATGAGTTGTACAGCTCTGGGCCAAAGGACTCCTTCACAGGACCACTGCTCTGACTGCCGGTGCCAACACTATGCAAGCTGCCAAAATCGGTGTTTTCCAACAGGAGGTGCTCGGAGCAGCCCAAACACATGAAGATCTACTGTGTGAGATATTGTACGTGTTAAGTGGAGTAACAGAAGAAGAAAAGGACATTGTATTGAGGTGGATTCCAGCCCACACGGGGAACACCAGCAAATGAGAAAGCAGACACGTTGGCCAAGGAGGCAGGAGAGAGGGAGAATGTAAGGGTCACATTTTCAAAGTCAGAGGGAAAAAGCATCACCTGGAAGGAGTTGGGGGAAACAAATGTGGGGAGAAGGAGACTGTGAAGCATGTGTTAACCCAATGCAGGAAGTATGAAATAGAAGGGAGACATACGATGAATGCACTTCAAAGGAAACGGCCAAGAGAAATCAAAGACATTTTGCAGTGTGCAAGTGGGGATGAAGGGAGGACGGTGATCTTTAGATTTTAGACAAAGACGGGACTTGTCAAAAGATTTTAACGCCAACGATTCAAGAGGAGGAGAAGGAATGACTGTTTAAAACCAGAAGGAGGCAGTAGTGCAACAAACGGATGCCAACTGCCGTGAAACTCACACACAGACCAAGAAGGAGCTGCTGGTCTTCCACAGGGAAACCGACCGATGGCTAGCGCCAGTGTGATTTGCTCAATCCATCGCCTCCCTTTTCAAATGCAGAGGAAAGAAAGACAACCATGGGAAAATGGGCGGAGACAAAGAAAGAACAAACCTGAGGGAAATTCCAGTTCATCTGAAAAAGCTGACGCCCCGGCAGATTGCCTACCTTGCAATGAAGCCCGCACACAAAGTCTTCTGGACGTGGGCGCGCAGTGCAGACGAGGACTTACTTTAAACAGTGAGAAGCGGAGGGTGCACCGTTCCCGGAGGTACTGCAATACCGGGTCGATGCGTGGAGTGGACGGAGCAAGCCCCTGTTCCATCTCCCAGGTCCAAAAATCAATTTAATATATGGTCCCCGGATAGGGGACGTATCAGATATTAAACTGATAAGAACAGATACTACACTTGATCTTAGCCAAAAGGCCGAGAAGCGATGCCCCAAGAGCTTCAGAGACGGCCATGGCGTTCCCCGGACCGTCCACCTCGCCCCTGGTGCCGGCAAGCCAGCGCTGCGTTTGAGTGACCGTGGGTAAAAGGGAAAAAAACAAACTCTTCAATCAAAGCGCCTTTGAGATTCATGCATTATGTCAAGCTGTAAAACAGGAGTTTGGGCGCTCATTCACCGGACTGATCGGCAGTCACGCAAAAGGCACAAGAAGATTGGGGCGGGGCCTTTTTCCGGGCTCGCGGCTGTTGTGAAAAGACCAAACGGCGCCCCACCCCCATGGGAAATCATTGAGAGCAGTTGTGGCGCGAGTGGGATTTGACAATGATCAGGGCAAGGGCTGCTGAATGCGAAAAAAGCATTTGATTGATGTGCTTGTGATTTAGCATGAGCAAGGAACCTGGCTGGGCGCAGCGTCTTTCAAACTCCTGTTGTGTGTTGCTACGCACAGAGCTGCCCTCCGTACTCAGCGTGTCTCTTTCCCTGTGATTACATTTGACAAATCATCAGGGGAGAGCGCGAACGCAGTCCCCCACTACCACAAATTATGCAGTCGAGATTCCCACATTTGGGGAATTCGCATAGGTCAGCCCTGCCGCAGTGCAATGGCCGGGCCTCGCCATGGGTGAACCACCTTCTTGATCATGGTATCTCCCCTGCCAGGTAAGTATGAGTTGTACAGCTCTGGGCCAAAGGACTCCTTCACAGGACCACTGCTCTGACTGCCGGTGCCAACACTATGCAAGCTGCCAAAATCGGTGTTTTCCAACAGGAGGTGCTCGGAGCAGCCCAAACACATGAAGATCTACTGTGTGAGATATTGTACGTGTTAAGTGGAGTAACAGAAGAAGAAAAGGACATTGTATTGAGGTGGATTCCAGCCCACACTGGGAACACCAGCAAATGAGAAAGCAGACACGTTGGCCAAGGAGGCAGGAGAGAGGGAGAATGTAAGGGTCACATTTTCAAAGTCAGAGGGAAAAAGCATCACCTGGAAGGAGTTGGGGGAAACAAATGTGGGGAGAAGGAGACTGTGAAGCATGTGTTAACCCAATGCAGGAAGTATGAAATAGAAGGGAGACATACGATGAATGCACTTCAAAGGAAACGGCCAAGAGAAATCACAGACATTTTGCAGTGTGCAAGTGGGGATGAAGGGAGGACGGTGATCTTTAGATTTTAGACAAAGACGGGACTTGTCAAAAGATTTTAACGCCAACGATTCAAGAGGAGGAGAAGGAATGACTGTTTAAAACCAGAAGGAGGCAGTAGTGCAACAAACGGATGCCAACTGCCGTGAAACTCACACACAGACCAAGAAGGAGCTGCTGGTCTTCCACAGGGAAACCGACCGATGGCTAGCGCCAGTGTGATTTGCTCAATCCATCGCCTCCCTTTTCAAATGCAGAGGAAAGAAAGACAACCATGGGAAAATGGGCGGAGACAAAGAAAGAACAAACCTGAGGGAAATTCCAGTTCATCTGAAAAAGCTGACGCCCCGGCAGATTGCCTACCTTGCAATGAAGCCCGCACACAAAGTCTTCTGGACGTGGGCGCGCAGTGCAGACGAGGACTTACTTTAAACAGTGAGAAGCGGAGGGTGCACCGTTCCCGGAGGTACTGCAATACCGGGTCGATGCGTGGAGTGGACGGAGCAAGCCCCTGTTCCATCTCCCAGGTCCAAAAATCAATTTAATATATGGTCCCCGGATAGGGGACGTATCAGATATTAAACTGATAAGAACAGATACTACACTTGATCTTAGCCAAAAGGCCGAGAAGCGATGCCCCAAGAGCTTCAGAGACGGCCATGGCGTTCCCCGGACCGTCCACCTCGCCCCTGGTGCCGGCAAGCCAGCGTTGCGTTTGAGTGACCGTGGGTAAAAGGGAAAAAAACAAACTCTTCAATCAAAGCGCCTTTGAGATTCATGCATTATGTCAAGCTGTAAAACAGGAGTTTGGGCGCTCATTCACCGGACTGATCGGCAGTCACGCAAAAGGCACAAGAAGATTGGGGCGGGGCCTTTTTCCGGGCTCGCGGCTGTTGTGAAAAGACCAAACGGCGCCCCACCCCCATGGGAAATCATTGAGAGCAGTTGTGGCGCGAGTGGGATTTGACAATGATCAGGGCAAGGGCTGCTGAATGCGAAAAAAGCATTTGATTGATGTGCTTGTGATTTAGCATGAGCAAGGAACCTGGCTGGGCGCAGCGTCTTTCAAACTCCTGTTGTGTGTTGCTACGCACAGAGCTGCCCTCCGTACTCAGCGTGTCTCTTTCCCTGTGATTACATTTGACAAATCATCAGGGGAGAGCGCGAACGCAGTCCCCCACTACCACAAATTATGCAGTCGAGATTCCCACATTTGGGGAATTCGCATAGGTCAGCCCTGCCGCAGTGCAATGGCCGGGCCTCGCCATGGGTGAACCACCTTCTTGATCATGGTATCTCCCCTGCCAGGTAAGTATGAGTTGTACAGCTCTGGGCCAAAGGACTCCTTCACAGGACCACTGCTCTGACTGCCGGTGCCAACACTATGCAAGCTGCCAAAATCGGTGTTTTCCAACAGGAGGTGCTCGGAGCAGCCCAAACACATGAAGATCTACTGTGTGAGATATTGTACGTGTTAAGTGGAGTAACAGAAGAAGAAAAGGACATTGTATTGAGGTGGATTCCAGCCCACACGGGGAACACCAGCAAATGAGAAAGCAGACACGTTGGCCAAGGAGGCAGGAGAGAGGGAGAATGTAAGGGTCACATTTTCAAAGTCAGAGGGAAAAAGCATCACCTGGAAGGAGTTGGGGGAAACAAATGTGGGGAGAAGGAGACTGTGAAGCATGTGTTAACCCAATGCAGGAAGTATGAAATAGAAGGGAGACATACGATGAATGCACTTCAAAGGAAACGGCCAAGAGAAATCAAAGACATTTTGCAGTGTGCAAGTGGGGATGAAGGGAGGACGGTGATCTTTAGATTTTAGACAAAGACGGGACTTGTCAAAAGATTTTAACGCCAACGATTCAAGAGGAGGAGAAGGAATGACTGTTTAAAACCAGAAGGAGGCAGTAGTGCAACAAACGGATGCCAACTGCCGTGAAACTCACACACAGACCAAGAAGGAGCTGCTGGTCTTCCACAGGGAAACCGACCGATGGCTAGCGCCAGTGTGATTTGCTCAATCCATCGCCTCCCTTTTCAAATGCAGAGGAAAGAAAGACAACCATGGGAAAATGGGCGGAGACAAAGAAAGAACAAACCTGAGGGAAATTCCAGTTCATCTGAAAAAGCTGACGCCCCGGCAGATTGCCTACCTTGCAATGAAGCCCGCACACAAAGTCTTCTGGACGTGGGCGCGCAGTGCAGACGAGGACTTACTTTAAACAGTGAGAAGCGGAGGGTGCACCGTTCCCGGAGGTACTGCAATACCGGGTCGATGCGTGGAGTGGACGGAGCAAGCCCCTGTTCCATCTCCCAGGTCCAAAAATCAATTTAATATATGGTCCCCGGATAGGGGACGTATCAGATATTAAACTGATAAGAACAGATACTACACTTGATCTTAGCCAAAAGGCCGAGAAGCGATGCCCCAAGAGCTTCAGAGACGGCCATGGCGTTCCCCGGACCGTCCACCTCGCCCCTGGTGCCGGCAAGCCAGCGCTGCGTTTGAGTGACCGTGGGTAAAAGGGAAAAAAACAAACTCTTCAATCAAAGCGCCTTTGAGATTCATGCATTATGTCAAGCTGTAAAACAGGAGTTTGGGCGCTCATTCACCGGACTGATCGGCAGTCACGCAAAAGGCACAAGAAGATTGGGGCGGGGCCTTTTTCCGGGCTCGCGGCTGTTGTGAAAAGACCAAACGGCGCCCCACCCCCATGGGAAATCATTGAGAGCAGTTGTGGCGCGAGTGGGATTTGACAATGATCAGGGCAAGGGCTGCTGAATGCGAAAAAAGCATTTGATTGATGTGCTTGTGATTTAGCATGAGCAAGGAACCTGGCTGGGCGCAGCGTCTTTCAAACTCCTGTTGTGTGTTGCTACGCACAGAGCTGCCCTCCGTACTCAGCGTGTCTCTTTCCCTGTGATTACATTTGACAAATCATCAGGGGAGAGCGCGAACGCAGTCCCCCACTACCACAAATTATGCAGTCGAGATTCCCACATTTGGGGAATTCGCATAGGTCAGCCCTGCCGCAGTGCAATGGCCGGGCCTCGCCATGGGTGAACCACCTTCTTGATCATGGTATCTCCCCTGCCAGGTAAGTATGAGTTGTACAGCTCTGGGCCAAAGGACTCCTTCACAGGACCACTGCTCTGACTGCCGGTGCCAACACTATGCAAGCTGCCAAAATCGGTGTTTTCCAACAGGAGGTGCTCGGAGCAGCCCAAACACATGAAGATCTACTGTGTGAGATATTGTACGTGTTAAGTGGAGTAACAGAAGAAGAAAAGGACATTGTATTGAGGTGGATTCCAGCCCACACTGGGAACACCAGCAAATGAGAAAGCAGACACGTTGGCCAAGGAGGCAGGAGAGAGGGAGAATGTAAGGGTCACATTTTCAAAGTCAGAGGGAAAAAGCATCACCTGGAAGGAGTTGGGGGAAACAAATGTGGGGAGAAGGAGACTGTGAAGCATGTGTTAACCCAATGCAGGAAGTATGAAATAGAAGGGAGACATACGATGAATGCACTTCAAAGGAAACGGCCAAGAGAAATCACAGACATTTTGCAGTGTGCAAGTGGGGATGAAGGGAGGACGGTGATCTTTAGATTTTAGACAAAGACGGGACTTGTCAAAAGATTTTAACGCCAACGATTCAAGAGGAGGAGAAGGAATGACTGTTTAAAACCAGAAGGAGGCAGTAGTGCAACAAACGGATGCCAACTGCCGTGAAACTCACACACAGACCAAGAAGGAGCTGCTGGTCTTCCACAGGGAAACCGACCGATGGCTAGCGCCAGTGTGATTTGCTCAATCCATCGCCTCCCTTTTCAAATGCAGAGGAAAGAAAGACAACCATGGGAAAATGGGCGGAGACAAAGAAAGAACAAACCTGAGGGAAATTCCAGTTCATCTGAAAAAGCTGACGCCCCGGCAGATTGCCTACCTTGCAATGAAGCCCGCACACAAAGTCTTCTGGACGTGGGCGCGCAGTGCAGACGAGGACTTACTTTAAACAGTGAGAAGCGGAGGGTGCACCGTTCCCGGAGGTACTGCAATACCGGGTCGATGCGTGGAGTGGACGGAGCAAGCCCCTGTTCCATCTCCCAGGTCCAAAAATCAATTTAATATATGGTCCCCGGATAGGGGACGTATCAGATATTAAACTGATAAGAACAGATTTTTTCTTTCGAAAGTTTTTATTGACACGTTTTACACAAACATTTACAGCAATTTACTTTTCACAATTGATTTTTTCCTCACTTATTCTTGTTCACTTTTTTTTTTCATTGTTGTTTTGTGGGAAAAAAAAACACATAGTAAAAAAACTGTACATGATAAAACAGTGCCATTTAAAAACAAGTAAAAGGGAGGCATAGGTTAAGAACTTTAAAAGGTCTACTGTTGTGCAGGAGCGCGGTGAGCCCCTATCAAGATTAACTCATCCTGTTCCCCCAAACAGGGTTGGTCTCTCGGGATCCTGTCTCGGTGCTCAGAGGAGACCCTCACCCTGCTGCTCCTTCCCACCTGCCTCTCCCGGAGAGTCAGGCCGCTGCTGCTTTGAACTTTTCCCGTATGGCTCCGGCTCCTTCATCCGAATGAGCACAGAGGCGATTCTTCTTTGTGGCTGTGTCCTAGGCCCGCCGCCTGCAGCGACGGCTCTGTCGACCGTCGCTGCTGCCATCCGGATCACAGCCACGGGGGGGATCTGCATGTGCCTTCTTACCAGCAAGTTCCTGGAGGTCCATGTGGCGTCTTTGATGGCGGCGAGAGTGAGCCATTGTTGTGCAAAGTCTTTTTGCTTTAATAGACTTTGGCTCACTCCGTACAGGACCAGCTGTGCTGTGAGGACCTCCCTTGCTGGTAAGCACGGGAATTGCAAGGAGCCGGCCAGTGCCCACTGTTCTACAGCAGCACTGCACTCCCAGAGCAGGTGCCTCACCGTCTCAGGTGCGCCACAGCCAGGGCGGGGGCATGTTGGGGTTGTTGACATGCCCCGGGAGTGCATCACGGACCTGACCGGGAGGATCTCATGAGCCACCATCCATGACAGGTCCCGGAGTCTGTTTGGGAGAACAGGATGGTTCACAATGCTCCAAACGGAGGAGGGCTCGCCTAGTGCAAGCCCACGCACTGGGCTCACCGGTTCTCGCTCCTGCACAACAGAGATAATTGAACGCATGTTAGTTAAAATATGCAGCTCCTCTTTTTCAAGGCTAAAATGTTTTAAAAACTTCGGGATAAAACGGTATGATTCTGGCAGGTTAAAAGACACTGGAACTTTAAGATCTGTTTTTAAAATCTTCAGTTTCCTGAGGTATGACCCCATCCAGAACCGGGTCATTGCTGCTGTCTTTGGGTTTCTGGATGGGGCCGTGGCTGCTAAAAGTCCAAGTGAGGTGTATCTGGCACCATGGAATAAAAACAGGTCCGGCACTCCTTTTCCTCCTTTCTCCTTTGTTTTCTTCATGGTGTCTCTCTTCAGACGCTCCCACTTTGCGTTCCACACGAAATAAAAGATGGCTCGTTCAAGGTCTAAAATCACCGTTCTGGGGGGGATAAAAACACAACTGATCAATAAAAGTAAAGGTAAAATCACAGCTTTTATGATTAAAACCCTTCCTTCGATCGTCAGTTTCCTCAGTCTCCAGTACCCCAGTCGTTGTTTGACTTTCCCTATTTTGTCCTGCCAATTTGTGTCCCCTCCCCCCTCCCTATTAAATTTGACCCCAAGTATTTTTAAGTCGGTCTGGGTCACAGTCAGGGGGAGTCCCATTGTCTCAGTCACTGTCCATGGTCCGTAAAATTGGGCTTGGGTCTTGTCCCTGTTTAGTTTTGACCCAGAGGCCAGTCCAAACCAGTCAGTCAAGTCCAGTGTCCTGTGTACTGATAAAATGTCTGTGCATAAAATGTTAATGTCATCCATGTATAAAAAGCATTTGCTGGTCAGTCCCCCACTCCCCGGTACTACCACCCCATTGATTCGTTGGTCCCTTCTCAAGACCTGTGCCAATGGTTCAATGCAAGTGATGTAGAGGAGGGCAGATAACGGACAACCCTGACGGACACCGCAGTGAATATTGACTGCTTTTGTCAGATGCCCGTTAACAATGAATTTGCTGGTGATGTCCCGGTACAGCAGTCCCACCCAAGCTATAAACCTCTCAGGGAAACCCATTTTTTGCAGTACCTGGAAGAGGTACTGGTGCGAGACCCGATCAAAGGCCTTCTCGAAGTCTAAATTTAGGACTACTAGCCTAATGTTTCTGTCTCTCGCATAACAGATGGTGTCTCGGATCAGTAGGAGGCTGTCCGTGATCTTCCTCCCCGGGATGGCACAGGCTTGATCCGGGTGAATCAGCCCCTCTAAAAACACAGTCATGCGAGATGCTAAAAGTTTACTAAAAAGTTTGCAGTCAAAGTTTAAAAGAGTGATCGGTCTCCAATTTTTTAGGTCCGTCTTGTCTTTGTCTTTAAAAAGCAAGGTCACTATCCCTCTTCTAAAACTGTCGGGTAGTCGGTCAAGTTTTTCGAAGTCCATAAAAACAAGAAGAAGGTCAGGTGCTAAAAGGTCCCAGAAAGTCAAATAAAATTCAAGGGGGAGTCCATCGTCTCCTGGGGACTTCCCTTTTTTAAAACTCTTCATACATTGATGCATTTCTAAAAGGTTAAAATCCTGGGATAAAAGCACACTCTCAGTTATTTTGTGTTCAATGACCTTTAAAATTTCTCTAATAGTGTCTTTTCTTACAGGTTTTTCTTTATACAGTTCTTCATAAAATGTAAAAACAGTGTCGTTTATTTCTTCTGTGGTTTCGGCTGTGCACTCATTGTCTTTTTTCAGTTTAAAAATGGTTTTATCTTTATCTAAAATTCTTTTAAAAAAGTATCTCGTGCACTTCTCTCCTTCTTCAATCTCTTTTTCTTTACTTCTTAGGATGACTCCCTTACTTTTAATTTCTGCTAAAACCGACATCTCTTTTTTTACCTGTTTGATTTCTTCGTTAAAATCCATTCCCTGTTGGTTCAGATTAAAATACCGTTGGAGTCGTTTTTGCAGTCCCAACATGCGTCTGTCGTCCCTACCTTTCTTTCTCTTACCTGCCTGCCTAAAAAAGGTCTGGGTCCTTCCTTTCACCATTTCCCACCAGTGTGCACGTGAAGTGTATAGGTCTTGAAGGGTCTGCCACTCTTGGTACTGCTCCCTATACTGTCTAACTAACTCCCTATCTTCTAAAAGGGAGCAGTTGAGTTTCCACAGACCCTTCCCTGCCGTCACACCTGAAGCCAGTGATAGGGTGCAGGAAAGGATAGTGTGGTCAGAAAAGAAAGCAGGAGTTACTCTAGCATCGGTTGGTGGGCAATCCCGTGATAAAATATAATCTATGCGAGAGGCTTTGGTGCCATCACCACTGAACCAGGTGAAGCCCTCCTCTCTGGGATGCATGACTTTAAAACAGTCCAGTAGTTTAAAATCTCGGCATAGTGCCCCGAGTAAAACCGATGTTTTATCTACTTTAAAATCTTCCCCTGCTCCCCTCCTGTCTTTCTTATTTAAAACACAATTAAAATCCCCTCCTACTACTAATGGTTCCCTACCTAGCATGTGGGACTGCAGGTCTTCTAAAAGGTCATACCTGTCATTTTTTTCTGTAAAACCATAGACATTTAAAACATTAAAATCTCGTCCCATAAAAGTCAGGTGTGCTAAAAGTGCCCTACCATCTCTCACCACAGTGCTGCCCTTTACCAAGATTAGAGGGTTTTTAATTAAAATGGCCACGCCATCATTTTTGTTATTGTTGGAGCCACTCCATATGGATACGTGTGGCCATATCTCCTCCCAATCCCTGTAGTGCTTTAAAAACGGTAGACCACATTCTTGTATTAAAAACACATCTGACTTAAAGGAGTTTAAAAAGGATAAAACAGATTGTGCTCTAACTTTCGACTTCACACTTCTCACATTGACGGTTGAGAAGGTGAGTGTCATAAGTATGGTTAAAAACAACAGGTACGACATTTTAAAAGACTAGTGATTAAAAGCAATCATTCTACTTCTTGTGAAAATTGCTCCTCCTTCACTCCTATGGGGGAGGGGTGAGGGGTTTGAGGCATTTTCCCCGGCCGGACTCTAGGTGGTGGCCTTTCCTGCAGTCTTTTATTGAATTGCGAGTCCTTTGGGGTTGATTGTAGAGCTATATTTAAAAAAGAGACCTCATTGGGAGAATCGGAAGGGAAGACTCTGGGTTCCTCCACAGGTGGACTGTCTGAGGAGCTCCCAGCTCTTCCCTTCTTCTCAGAGACTACTGGAGCCTCCGGGGACAATTCTGATAGAGGTCTCTTAGCCTTTTGGGCTGGGGGAAGGGAGGCTTCCTCACTCTCACTCTCACTCTCACACTCACTCTCACTCTCATTAGCACTCACACTTTCACCCTCAGAGTGAGCTGTAGCTCCGCCCTCTGTCTGCACTGCTCCCTCTCCCATACTCTCCACTTGAGGGGCAGTGACAGGCCCCTCCCCCTTTCCCTCCTCACCTGACTGCTTTCCTCCAGTCACAGGATTTGGAGGGAGATTTGAATTTTCTGACCCAGGCTCTCCAAATAGCTCAGCAAACATTTCACCCTTTCCGCCATTTTCCTTTTCTTTTCCTGCCTGTTTTGCAGCCTTCACTTTGTTGGCAAAAGACTTTGGGCAGTCTCTGAAGAGATGGGATATTTCTCCACAAAGATTGCACTTTCTGCCATTGGTACATTCTTCAAAAGTATGACCAATTTCTCTGCACTTTCCACAGATGATTTGCTGACATGCTTCCGCAAGATGTCCATGCTCTCCACACTTACGACAGAGTTTAGGCTGTCCCTGGTAATGAATGTAGCCCCGGTTGTTTCCCAAGACTATCATGGATGGCAGATGTTTCAGGCCCTGGAAGCCTTGGGGGTCCTGCCATTGTTGAATGGGGACCCTCCAAGCACAGTTCCAAATGCCATCCTCATCTCTCACCTTCATAGCCTGGCCTTTTACCGTGCAAAATCTCCCCAGCCACATACATATGTCGTCTGCATTTACAGTTTCATTGAACATCCTGACAATGACCGTCTTGGAAGCATTGTCAGAAAGTTTCTCCACGTTAAAAGCAGAAAACTGGGCCCTGGTATTCTCAAACCGTGTCCAAAACTCTTTGAGCAGTATAGCTGAGCGGAAGCTCACATCAAATCCTTTGTTCTGTGGCAAAGTCACAATGCAATTTATGTCGTCGGGTTTAAAGCTCAGGGTCTGCTGGACAAGCTTCCTGGAGAAGTCCAGTCTAGACAACTCCAGGAGCCTTCCATCCTTTTCCACCAAAGAAAAGCGGACACTGTGGTGCCTCCGCACACCGGCATGGGCGGCCGACATGTTGGAGGCACCACACACTAAAAACAACACTCCTAGTCTAAAACCGAACTAATAAATAACTAAAAACAGAATAAAAATACAGGCTAAGACTAATAAATAAATAAAATCGGAAAACTTACCTTAGCTGGCTGAGAGCACCCAAAAAGGACCTCTCAGCCGTATATACTCCTTTGTGTGAGTAAATGCAACTACACAAGTTGTATTTCAACACACTAAGGAAGGATAATATCCTCCAGGGACTGTCAGCACACAATGCCACAACAGGCAAAGATGACTGGCAGCAGAAGGAGGCGATCACTGTCTTAGCCAAAAGGCCGAGAAGCGATGCCCCAAGAGCTTCAGAGACGGCCATGGCGTTCCCCGGACCGTCCACCTCGCCCCTGGTGCCGGCAAGCCAGCGTTGCGTTTGAGTGACCGTGGGTAAAAGGGAAAAAAACAAACTCTTCAATCAAAGCGCCTTTGAGATTCATGCATTATGTCAAGCTGTAAAACAGGAGTTTGGGCGCTCATTCACCGGACTGATCGGCAGTCACGCAAAAGGCACAAGAAGATTGGGGCGGGGCCTTTTTCCGGGCTCGCGGCTGTTGTGAAAAGACCAAACGGCGCCCCACCCCCATGGGAAATCATTGAGAGCAGTTGTGGCGCGAGTGGGATTTGACAATGATCAGGGCAAGGGCTGCTGAATGCGAAAAAAGCATTTGATTGATGTGCTTGTGATTTAGCATGAGCAAGGAACCTGGCTGGGCGCAGCGTCTTTCAAACTCCTGTTGTGTGTTGCTACGCACAGAGCTGCCCTCCGTACTCAGCGTGTCTCTTTCCCTGTGATTACATTTGACAAATCATCAGGGGAGAGCGCGAACGCAGTCCCCCACTACCACAAATTATGCAGTCGAGATTCCCACATTTGGGGAATTCGCATAGGTCAGCCCTGCCGCAGTGCAATGGCCGGGCCTCGCCATGGGTGAACCACCTTCTTGATCATGGTATCTCCCCTGCCAGGTAAGTATGAGTTGTACAGCTCTGGGCCAAAGGACTCCTTCACAGGACCACTGCTCTGACTGCCGGTGCCAACACTATGCAAGCTGCCAAAATCGGTGTTTTCCAACAGGAGGTGCTCGGAGCAGCCCAAACACATGAAGATCTACTGTGTGAGATATTGTACGTGTTAAGTGGAGTAACAGAAGAAGAAAAGGACATTGTATTGAGGTGGATTCCAGCCCACACGGGGAACACCAGCAAATGAGAAAGCAGACACGTTGGCCAAGGAGGCAGGAGAGAGGGAGAATGTAAGGGTCACATTTTCAAAGTCAGAGGGAAAAAGCATCACCTGGAAGGAGTTGGGGGAAACAAATGTGGGGAGAAGGAGACTGTGAAGCATGTGTTAACCCAATGCAGGAAGTATGAAATAGAAGGGAGACATACGATGAATGCACTTCAAAGGAAACGGCCAAGAGAAATCACAGACATTTTGCAGTGTGCAAGTGGGGATGAAGGGAGGACGGTGATCTTTAGATTTTAGACAAAGACGGGACTTGTCAAAAGATTTTAACGCCAACGATTCAAGAGGAGGAGAAGGAATGACTGTTTAAAACCAGAAGGAGGCAGTAGTGCAACAAACGGATGCCAACTGCCGTGAAACTCACACACAGACCAAGAAGGAGCTGCTGGTCTTCCACAGGGAAACCGACCGATGGCTAGCGCCAGTGTGATTTGCTCAATCCATCGCCTCCCTTTTCAAATGCAGAGGAAAGAAAGACAACCATGGGAAAATGGGCGGAGACAAAGAAAGAACAAACCTGAGGGAAATTCCAGTTCATCTGAAAAAGCTGACGCCCCGGCAGATTGCCTACCTTGCAATGAAGCCCGCACACAAAGTCTTCTGGACGTGGGCGCGCAGTGCAGACGAGGACTTACTTTAAACAGTGAGAAGCGGAGGGTGCACCGTTCCCGGAGGTACTGCAATACCGGGTCGATGCGTGGAGTGGACGGAGCAAGCCCCTGTTCCATCTCCCAGGTCCAAAAATCAATTTAATATATGGTCCCCGGATAGGGGACGTATCAGATATTAAACTGATAAGAACAGATACTACACTTGATCTTAGCCAAAAGGCCGAGAAGCGATGCCCCAAGAGCTTCAGAGACGGCCATGGCGTTCCCCGGACCGTCCACCTCGCCCCTGGTGCCGGCAAGCCAGCGTTGCGTTTGAGTGACCGTGGGTAAAAGGGAAAAAAACAAACTCTTCAATCAAAGCGCCTTTGAGATTCATGCATTATGTCAAGCTGTAAAACAGGAGTTTGGGCGCTCATTCACCGGACTGATCGGCAGTCACGCAAAAGGCACAAGAAGATTGGGGCGGGGCCTTTTTCCGGGCTCGCGGCTGTTGTGAAAAGACCAAACGGCGCCCCACCCCCATGGGAAATCATTGAGAGCAGTTGTGGCGCGAGTGGGATTTGACAATGATCAGGGCAAGGGCTGCTGAATGCGAAAAAAGCATTTGATTGATGTGCTTGTGATTTAGCATGAGCAAGGAACCTGGCTGGGCGCAGCGTCTTTCAAACTCCTGTTGTGTGTTGCTACGCACAGAGCTGCCCTCCGTACTCAGCGTGTCTCTTTCCCTGTGATTACATTTGACAAATCATCAGGGGAGAGCGCGAACGCAGTCCCCCACTACCACAAATTATGCAGTCGAGATTCCCACATTTGGGGAATTCGCATAGGTCAGCCCTGCCGCAGTGCAATGGCCGGGCCTCGCCATGGGTGAACCACCTTCTTGATCATGGTATCTCCCCTGCCAGGTAAGTATGAGTTGTACAGCTCTGGGCCAAAGGACTCCTTCACAGGACCACTGCTCTGACTGCCGGTGCCAACACTATGCAAGCTGCCAAAATCGGTGTTTTCCAACAGGAGGTGCTCGGAGCAGCCCAAACACATGAAGATCTACTGTGTGAGATATTGTACGTGTTAAGTGGAGTAACAGAAGAAGAAAAGGACATTGTATTGAGGTGGATTCCAGCCCACACGGGGAACACCAGCAAATGAGAAAGCAGACACGTTGGCCAAGGAGGCAGGAGAGAGGGAGAATGTAAGGGTCACATTTTCAAAGTCAGAGGGAAAAAGCATCACCTGGAAGGAGTTGGGGGAAACAAATGTGGGGAGAAGGAGACTGTGAAGCATGTGTTAACCCAATGCAGGAAGTATGAAATAGAAGGGAGACATACGATGAATGCACTTCAAAGGAAACGGCCAAGAGAAATCAAAGACATTTTGCAGTGTGCAAGTGGGGATGAAGGGAGGACGGTGATCTTTAGATTTTAGACAAAGACGGGACTTGTCAAAAGATTTTAACGCCAACGATTCAAGAGGAGGAGAAGGAATGACTGTTTAAAACCAGAAGGAGGCAGTAGTGCAACAAACGGATGCCAACTGCCGTGAAACTCACACACAGACCAAGAAGGAGCTGCTGGTCTTCCACAGGGAAACCGACCGATGGCTAGCGCCAGTGTGATTTGCTCAATCCATCGCCTCCCTTTTCAAATGCAGAGGAAAGAAAGACAACCATGGGAAAATGGGCGGAGACAAAGAAAGAACAAACCTGAGGGAAATTCCAGTTCATCTGAAAAAGCTGACGCCCCGGCAGATTGCCTACCTTGCAATGAAGCCCGCACACAAAGTCTTCTGGACGTGGGCGCGCAGTGCAGACGAGGACTTACTTTAAACAGTGAGAAGCGGAGGGTGCACCGTTCCCGGAGGTACTGCAATACCGGGTCGATGCGTGGAGTGGACGGAGCAAGCCCCTGTTCCATCTCCCAGGTCCAAAAATCAATTTAATATATGGTCCCCGGATAGGGGACGTATCAGATATTAAACTGATAAGAACAGATACTACACTTGATCTTAGCCAAAAGGCCGAGAAGCGATGCCCCAAGAGCTTCAGAGACGGCCATGGCGTTCCCCGGACCGTCCACCTCGCCCCTGGTGCCGGCAAGCCAGCGCTGCGTTTGAGTGACCGTGGGTAAAAGGGAAAAAAACAAACTCTTCAATCAAAGCGCCTTTGAGATTCATGCATTATGTCAAGCTGTAAAACAGGAGTTTGGGCGCTCATTCACCGGACTGATCGGCAGTCACGCAAAAGGCACAAGAAGATTGGGGCGGGGCCTTTTTCCGGGCTCGCGGCTGTTGTGAAAAGACCAAACGGCGCCCCACCCCCATGGGAAATCATTGAGAGCAGTTGTGGCGCGAGTGGGATTTGACAATGATCAGGGCAAGGGCTGCTGAATGCGAAAAAAGCATTTGATTGATGTGCTTGTGATTTAGCATGAGCAAGGAACCTGGCTGGGCGCAGCGTCTTTCAAACTCCTGTTGTGTGTTGCTACGCACAGAGCTGCCCTCCGTACTCAGCGTGTCTCTTTCCCTGTGATTACATTTGACAAATCATCAGGGGAGAGCGCGAACGCAGTCCCCCACTACCACAAATTATGCAGTCGAGATTCCCACATTTGGGGAATTCGCATAGGTCAGCCCTGCCGCAGTGCAATGGCCGGGCCTCGCCATGGGTGAACCACCTTCTTGATCATGGTATCTCCCCTGCCAGGTAAGTATGAGTTGTACAGCTCTGGGCCAAAGGACTCCTTCACAGGACCACTGCTCTGACTGCCGGTGCCAACACTATGCAAGCTGCCAAAATCGGTGTTTTCCAACAGGAGGTGCTCGGAGCAGCCCAAACACATGAAGATCTACTGTGTGAGATATTGTACGTGTTAAGTGGAGTAACAGAAGAAGAAAAGGACATTGTATTGAGGTGGATTCCAGCCCACACTGGGAACACCAGCAAATGAGAAAGCAGACACGTTGGCCAAGGAGGCAGGAGAGAGGGAGAATGTAAGGGTCACATTTTCAAAGTCAGAGGGAAAAAGCATCACCTGGAAGGAGTTGGGGGAAACAAATGTGGGGAGAAGGAGACTGTGAAGCATGTGTTAACCCAATGCAGGAAGTATGAAATAGAAGGGAGACATACGATGAATGCACTTCAAAGGAAACGGCCAAGAGAAATCACAGACATTTTGCAGTGTGCAAGTGGGGATGAAGGGAGGACGGTGATCTTTAGATTTTAGACAAAGACGGGACTTGTCAAAAGATTTTAACGCCAACGATTCAAGAGGAGGAGAAGGAATGACTGTTTAAAACCAGAAGGAGGCAGTAGTGCAACAAACGGATGCCAACTGCCGTGAAACTCACACACAGACCAAGAAGGAGCTGCTGGTCTTCCACAGGGAAACCGACCGATGGCTAGCGCCAGTGTGATTTGCTCAATCCATCGCCTCCCTTTTCAAATGCAGAGGAAAGAAAGACAACCATGGGAAAATGGGCGGAGACAAAGAAAGAACAAACCTGAGGGAAATTCCAGTTCATCTGAAAAAGCTGACGCCCCGGCAGATTGCCTACCTTGCAATGAAGCCCGCACACAAAGTCTTCTGGACGTGGGCGCGCAGTGCAGACGAGGACTTACTTTAAACAGTGAGAAGCGGAGGGTGCACCGTTCCCGGAGGTACTGCAATACCGGGTCGATGCGTGGAGTGGACGGAGCAAGCCCCTGTTCCATCTCCCAGGTCCAAAAATCAATTTAATATATGGTCCCCGGATAGGGGACGTATCAGATATTAAACTGATAAGAACAGATACTACACTTGATCTTAGCCAAAAGGCCGAGAAGCGATGCCCCAAGAGCTTCAGAGACGGCCATGGCGTTCCCCGGACCGTCCACCTCGCCCCTGGTGCCGGCAAGCCAGCGTTGCGTTTGAGTGACCGTGGGTAAAAGGGAAAAAAACAAACTCTTCAATCAAAGCGCCTTTGAGATTCATGCATTATGTCAAGCTGTAAAACAGGAGTTTGGGCGCTCATTCACCGGACTGATCGGCAGTCACGCAAAAGGCACAAGAAGATTGGGGCGGGGCCTTTTTCCGGGCTCGCGGCTGTTGTGAAAAGACCAAACGGCGCCCCACCCCCATGGGAAATCATTGAGAGCAGTTGTGGCGCGAGTGGGATTTGACAATGATCAGGGCAAGGGCTGCTGAATGCGAAAAAAGCATTTGATTGATGTGCTTGTGATTTAGCATGAGCAAGGAACCTGGCTGGGCGCAGCGTCTTTCAAACTCCTGTTGTGTGTTGCTACGCACAGAGCTGCCCTCCGTACTCAGCGTGTCTCTTTCCCTGTGATTACATTTGACAAATCATCAGGGGAGAGCGCGAACGCAGTCCCCCACTACCACAAATTATGCAGTCGAGATTCCCACATTTGGGGAATTCGCATAGGTCAGCCCTGCCGCAGTGCAATGGCCGGGCCTCGCCATGGGTGAACCACCTTCTTGATCATGGTATCTCCCCTGCCAGGTAAGTATGAGTTGTACAGCTCTGGGCCAAAGGACTCCTTCACAGGACCACTGCTCTGACTGCCGGTGCCAACACTATGCAAGCTGCCAAAATCGGTGTTTTCCAACAGGAGGTGCTCGGAGCAGCCCAAACACATGAAGATCTACTGTGTGAGATATTGTACGTGTTAAGTGGAGTAACAGAAGAAGAAAAGGACATTGTATTGAGGTGGATTCCAGCCCACACGGGGAACACCAGCAAATGAGAAAGCAGACACGTTGGCCAAGGAGGCAGGAGAGAGGGAGAATGTAAGGGTCACATTTTCAAAGTCAGAGGGAAAAAGCATCACCTGGAAGGAGTTGGGGGAAACAAATGTGGGGAGAAGGAGACTGTGAAGCATGTGTTAACCCAATGCAGGAAGTATGAAATAGAAGGGAGACATACGATGAATGCACTTCAAAGGAAACGGCCAAGAGAAATCAAAGACATTTTGCAGTGTGCAAGTGGGGATGAAGGGAGGACGGTGATCTTTAGATTTTAGACAAAGACGGGACTTGTCAAAAGATTTTAACGCCAACGATTCAAGAGGAGGAGAAGGAATGACTGTTTAAAACCAGAAGGAGGCAGTAGTGCAACAAACGGATGCCAACTGCCGTGAAACTCACACACAGACCAAGAAGGAGCTGCTGGTCTTCCACAGGGAAACCGACCGATGGCTAGCGCCAGTGTGATTTGCTCAATCCATCGCCTCCCTTTTCAAATGCAGAGGAAAGAAAGACAACCATGGGAAAATGGGCGGAGACAAAGAAAGAACAAACCTGAGGGAAATTCCAGTTCATCTGAAAAAGCTGACGCCCCGGCAGATTGCCTACCTTGCAATGAAGCCCGCACACAAAGTCTTCTGGACGTGGGCGCGCAGTGCAGACGAGGACTTACTTTAAACAGTGAGAAGCGGAGGGTGCACCGTTCCCGGAGGTACTGCAATACCGGGTCGATGCGTGGAGTGGACGGAGCAAGCCCCTGTTCCATCTCCCAGGTCCAAAAATCAATTTAATATATGGTCCCCGGATAGGGGACGTATCAGATATTAAACTGATAAGAACAGATACTACACTTGATCTTAGCCAAAAGGCCGAGAAGCGATGCCCCAAGAGCTTCAGAGACGGCCATGGCGTTCCCCGGACCGTCCACCTCGCCCCTGGTGCCGGCAAGCCAGCGCTGCGTTTGAGTGACCGTGGGTAAAAGGGAAAAAAACAAACTCTTCAATCAAAGCGCCTTTGAGATTCATGCATTATGTCAAGCTGTAAAACAGGAGTTTGGGCGCTCATTCACCGGACTGATCGGCAGTCACGCAAAAGGCACAAGAAGATTGGGGCGGGGCCTTTTTCCGGGCTCGCGGCTGTTGTGAAAAGACCAAACGGCGCCCCACCCCCATGGGAAATCATTGAGAGCAGTTGTGGCGCGAGTGGGATTTGACAATGATCAGGGCAAGGGCTGCTGAATGCGAAAAAAGCATTTGATTGATGTGCTTGTGATTTAGCATGAGCAAGGAACCTGGCTGGGCGCAGCGTCTTTCAAACTCCTGTTGTGTGTTGCTACGCACAGAGCTGCCCTCCGTACTCAGCGTGTCTCTTTCCCTGTGATTACATTTGACAAATCATCAGGGGAGAGCGCGAACGCAGTCCCCCACTACCACAAATTATGCAGTCGAGATTCCCACATTTGGGGAATTCGCATAGGTCAGCCCTGCCGCAGTGCAATGGCCGGGCCTCGCCATGGGTGAACCACCTTCTTGATCATGGTATCTCCCCTGCCAGGTAAGTATGAGTTGTACAGCTCTGGGCCAAAGGACTCCTTCACAGGACCACTGCTCTGACTGCCGGTGCCAACACTATGCAAGCTGCCAAAATCGGTGTTTTCCAACAGGAGGTGCTCGGAGCAGCCCAAACACATGAAGATCTACTGTGTGAGATATTGTACGTGTTAAGTGGAGTAACAGAAGAAGAAAAGGACATTGTATTGAGGTGGATTCCAGCCCACACTGGGAACACCAGCAAATGAGAAAGCAGACACGTTGGCCAAGGAGGCAGGAGAGAGGGAGAATGTAAGGGTCACATTTTCAAAGTCAGAGGGAAAAAGCATCACCTGGAAGGAGTTGGGGGAAACAAATGTGGGGAGAAGGAGACTGTGAAGCATGTGTTAACCCAATGCAGGAAGTATGAAATAGAAGGGAGACATACGATGAATGCACTTCAAAGGAAACGGCCAAGAGAAATCACAGACATTTTGCAGTGTGCAAGTGGGGATGAAGGGAGGACGGTGATCTTTAGATTTTAGACAAAGACGGGACTTGTCAAAAGATTTTAACGCCAACGATTCAAGAGGAGGAGAAGGAATGACTGTTTAAAACCAGAAGGAGGCAGTAGTGCAACAAACGGATGCCAACTGCCGTGAAACTCACACACAGACCAAGAAGGAGCTGCTGGTCTTCCACAGGGAAACCGACCGATGGCTAGCGCCAGTGTGATTTGCTCAATCCATCGCCTCCCTTTTCAAATGCAGAGGAAAGAAAGACAACCATGGGAAAATGGGCGGAGACAAAGAAAGAACAAACCTGAGGGAAATTCCAGTTCATCTGAAAAAGCTGACGCCCCGGCAGATTGCCTACCTTGCAATGAAGCCCGCACACAAAGTCTTCTGGACGTGGGCGCGCAGTGCAGACGAGGACTTACTTTAAACAGTGAGAAGCGGAGGGTGCACCGTTCCCGGAGGTACTGCAATACCGGGTCGATGCGTGGAGTGGACGGAGCAAGCCCCTGTTCCATCTCCCAGGTCCAAAAATCAATTTAATATATGGTCCCCGGATAGGGGACGTATCAGATATTAAACTGATAAGAACAGATACTACACTTGATCTTAGCCAAAAGGCCGAGAAGCGATGCCCCAAGAGCTTCAGAGACGGCCATGGCGTTCCCCGGACCGTCCACCTCGCCCCTGGTGCCGGCAAGCCAGCGTTGCGTTTGAGTGACCGTGGGTAAAAGGGAAAAAAACAAACTCTTCAATCAAAGCGCCTTTGAGATTCATGCATTATGTCAAGCTGTAAAACAGGAGTTTGGGCGCTCATTCACCGGACTGATCGGCAGTCACGCAAAAGGCACAAGAAGATTGGGGCGGGGCCTTTTTCCGGGCTCGCGGCTGTTGTGAAAAGACCAAACGGCGCCCCACCCCCATGGGAAATCATTGAGAGCAGTTGTGGCGCGAGTGGGATTTGACAATGATCAGGGCAAGGGCTGCTGAATGCGAAAAAAGCATTTGATTGATGTGCTTGTGATTTAGCATGAGCAAGGAACCTGGCTGGGCGCAGCGTCTTTCAAACTCCTGTTGTGTGTTGCTACGCACAGAGCTGCCCTCCGTACTCAGCGTGTCTCTTTCCCTGTGATTACATTTGACAAATCATCAGGGGAGAGCGCGAACGCAGTCCCCCACTACCACAAATTATGCAGTCGAGATTCCCACATTTGGGGAATTCGCATAGGTCAGCCCTGCCGCAGTGCAATGGCCGGGCCTCGCCATGGGTGAACCACCTTCTTGATCATGGTATCTCCCCTGCCAGGTAAGTATGAGTTGTACAGCTCTGGGCCAAAGGACTCCTTCACAGGACCACTGCTCTGACTGCCGGTGCCAACACTATGCAAGCTGCCAAAATCGGTGTTTTCCAACAGGAGGTGCTCGGAGCAGCCCAAACACATGAAGATCTACTGTGTGAGATATTGTACGTGTTAAGTGGAGTAACAGAAGAAGAAAAGGACATTGTATTGAGGTGGATTCCAGCCCACACGGGGAACACCAGCAAATGAGAAAGCAGACACGTTGGCCAAGGAGGCAGGAGAGAGGGAGAATGTAAGGGTCACATTTTCAAAGTCAGAGGGAAAAAGCATCACCTGGAAGGAGTTGGGGGAAACAAATGTGGGGAGAAGGAGACTGTGAAGCATGTGTTAACCCAATGCAGGAAGTATGAAATAGAAGGGAGACATACGATGAATGCACTTCAAAGGAAACGGCCAAGAGAAATCAAAGACATTTTGCAGTGTGCAAGTGGGGATGAAGGGAGGACGGTGATCTTTAGATTTTAGACAAAGACGGGACTTGTCAAAAGATTTTAACGCCAACGATTCAAGAGGAGGAGAAGGAATGACTGTTTAAAACCAGAAGGAGGCAGTAGTGCAACAAACGGATGCCAACTGCCGTGAAACTCACACACAGACCAAGAAGGAGCTGCTGGTCTTCCACAGGGAAACCGACCGATGGCTAGCGCCAGTGTGATTTGCTCAATCCATCGCCTCCCTTTTCAAATGCAGAGGAAAGAAAGACAACCATGGGAAAATGGGCGGAGACAAAGAAAGAACAAACCTGAGGGAAATTCCAGTTCATCTGAAAAAGCTGACGCCCCGGCAGATTGCCTACCTTGCAATGAAGCCCGCACACAAAGTCTTCTGGACGTGGGCGCGCAGTGCAGACGAGGACTTACTTTAAACAGTGAGAAGCGGAGGGTGCACCGTTCCCGGAGGTACTGCAATACCGGGTCGATGCGTGGAGTGGACGGAGCAAGCCCCTGTTCCATCTCCCAGGTCCAAAAATCAATTTAATATATGGTCCCCGGATAGGGGACGTATCAGATATTAAACTGATAAGAACAGATACTACACTTGATCTTAGCCAAAAGGCCGAGAAGCGATGCCCCAAGAGCTTCAGAGACGGCCATGGCGTTCCCCGGACCGTCCACCTCGCCCCTGGTGCCGGCAAGCCAGCGCTGCGTTTGAGTGACCGTGGGTAAAAGGGAAAAAAACAAACTCTTCAATCAAAGCGCCTTTGAGATTCATGCATTATGTCAAGCTGTAAAACAGGAGTTTGGGCGCTCATTCACCGGACTGATCGGCAGTCACGCAAAAGGCACAAGAAGATTGGGGCGGGGCCTTTTTCCGGGCTCGCGGCTGTTGTGAAAAGACCAAACGGCGCCCCACCCCCATGGGAAATCATTGAGAGCAGTTGTGGCGCGAGTGGGATTTGACAATGATCAGGGCAAGGGCTGCTGAATGCGAAAAAAGCATTTGATTGATGTGCTTGTGATTTAGCATGAGCAAGGAACCTGGCTGGGCGCAGCGTCTTTCAAACTCCTGTTGTGTGTTGCTACGCACAGAGCTGCCCTCCGTACTCAGCGTGTCTCTTTCCCTGTGATTACATTTGACAAATCATCAGGGGAGAGCGCGAACGCAGTCCCCCACTACCACAAATTATGCAGTCGAGATTCCCACATTTGGGGAATTCGCATAGGTCAGCCCTGCCGCAGTGCAATGGCCGGGCCTCGCCATGGGTGAACCACCTTCTTGATCATGGTATCTCCCCTGCCAGGTAAGTATGAGTTGTACAGCTCTGGGCCAAAGGACTCCTTCACAGGACCACTGCTCTGACTGCCGGTGCCAACACTATGCAAGCTGCCAAAATCGGTGTTTTCCAACAGGAGGTGCTCGGAGCAGCCCAAACACATGAAGATCTACTGTGTGAGATATTGTACGTGTTAAGTGGAGTAACAGAAGAAGAAAAGGACATTGTATTGAGGTGGATTCCAGCCCACACTGGGAACACCAGCAAATGAGAAAGCAGACACGTTGGCCAAGGAGGCAGGAGAGAGGGAGAATGTAAGGGTCACATTTTCAAAGTCAGAGGGAAAAAGCATCACCTGGAAGGAGTTGGGGGAAACAAATGTGGGGAGAAGGAGACTGTGAAGCATGTGTTAACCCAATGCAGGAAGTATGAAATAGAAGGGAGACATACGATGAATGCACTTCAAAGGAAACGGCCAAGAGAAATCACAGACATTTTGCAGTGTGCAAGTGGGGATGAAGGGAGGACGGTGATCTTTAGATTTTAGACAAAGACGGGACTTGTCAAAAGATTTTAACGCCAACGATTCAAGAGGAGGAGAAGGAATGACTGTTTAAAACCAGAAGGAGGCAGTAGTGCAACAAACGGATGCCAACTGCCGTGAAACTCACACACAGACCAAGAAGGAGCTGCTGGTCTTCCACAGGGAAACCGACCGATGGCTAGCGCCAGTGTGATTTGCTCAATCCATCGCCTCCCTTTTCAAATGCAGAGGAAAGAAAGACAACCATGGGAAAATGGGCGGAGACAAAGAAAGAACAAACCTGAGGGAAATTCCAGTTCATCTGAAAAAGCTGACGCCCCGGCAGATTGCCTACCTTGCAATGAAGCCCGCACACAAAGTCTTCTGGACGTGGGCGCGCAGTGCAGACGAGGACTTACTTTAAACAGTGAGAAGCGGAGGGTGCACCGTTCCCGGAGGTACTGCAATACCGGGTCGATGCGTGGAGTGGACGGAGCAAGCCCCTGTTCCATCTCCCAGGTCCAAAAATCAATTTAATATATGGTCCCCGGATAGGGGACGTATCAGATATTAAACTGATAAGAACAGATACTACACTTGATCTTAGCCAAAAGGCCGAGAAGCGATGCCCCAAGAGCTTCAGAGACGGCCATGGCGTTCCCCGGACCGTCCACCTCGCCCCTGGTGCCGGCAAGCCAGCGTTGCGTTTGAGTGACCGTGGGTAAAAGGGAAAAAAACAAACTCTTCAATCAAAGCGCCTTTGAGATTCATGCATTATGTCAAGCTGTAAAACAGGAGTTTGGGCGCTCATTCACCGGACTGATCGGCAGTCACGCAAAAGGCACAAGAAGATTGGGGCGGGGCCTTTTTCCGGGCTCGCGGCTGTTGTGAAAAGACCAAACGGCGCCCCACCCCCATGGGAAATCATTGAGAGCAGTTGTGGCGCGAGTGGGATTTGACAATGATCAGGGCAAGGGCTGCTGAATGCGAAAAAAGCATTTGATTGATGTGCTTGTGATTTAGCATGAGCAAGGAACCTGGCTGGGCGCAGCGTCTTTCAAACTCCTGTTGTGTGTTGCTACGCACAGAGCTGCCCTCCGTACTCAGCGTGTCTCTTTCCCTGTGATTACATTTGACAAATCATCAGGGGAGAGCGCGAACGCAGTCCCCCACTACCACAAATTATGCAGTCGAGATTCCCACATTTGGGGAATTCGCATAGGTCAGCCCTGCCGCAGTGCAATGGCCGGGCCTCGCCATGGGTGAACCACCTTCTTGATCATGGTATCTCCCCTGCCAGGTAAGTATGAGTTGTACAGCTCTGGGCCAAAGGACTCCTTCACAGGACCACTGCTCTGACTGCCGGTGCCAACACTATGCAAGCTGCCAAAATCGGTGTTTTCCAACAGGAGGTGCTCGGAGCAGCCCAAACACATGAAGATCTACTGTGTGAGATATTGTACGTGTTAAGTGGAGTAACAGAAGAAGAAAAGGACATTGTATTGAGGTGGATTCCAGCCCACACGGGGAACACCAGCAAATGAGAAAGCAGACACGTTGGCCAAGGAGGCAGGAGAGAGGGAGAATGTAAGGGTCACATTTTCAAAGTCAGAGGGAAAAAGCATCACCTGGAAGGAGTTGGGGGAAACAAATGTGGGGAGAAGGAGACTGTGAAGCATGTGTTAACCCAATGCAGGAAGTATGAAATAGAAGGGAGACATACGATGAATGCACTTCAAAGGAAACGGCCAAGAGAAATCAAAGACATTTTGCAGTGTGCAAGTGGGGATGAAGGGAGGACGGTGATCTTTAGATTTTAGACAAAGACGGGACTTGTCAAAAGATTTTAACGCCAACGATTCAAGAGGAGGAGAAGGAATGACTGTTTAAAACCAGAAGGAGGCAGTAGTGCAACAAACGGATGCCAACTGCCGTGAAACTCACACACAGACCAAGAAGGAGCTGCTGGTCTTCCACAGGGAAACCGACCGATGGCTAGCGCCAGTGTGATTTGCTCAATCCATCGCCTCCCTTTTCAAATGCAGAGGAAAGAAAGACAACCATGGGAAAATGGGCGGAGACAAAGAAAGAACAAACCTGAGGGAAATTCCAGTTCATCTGAAAAAGCTGACGCCCCGGCAGATTGCCTACCTTGCAATGAAGCCCGCACACAAAGTCTTCTGGACGTGGGCGCGCAGTGCAGACGAGGACTTACTTTAAACAGTGAGAAGCGGAGGGTGCACCGTTCCCGGAGGTACTGCAATACCGGGTCGATGCGTGGAGTGGACGGAGCAAGCCCCTGTTCCATCTCCCAGGTCCAAAAATCAATTTAATATATGGTCCCCGGATAGGGGACGTATCAGATATTAAACTGATAAGAACAGATACTACACTTGATCTTAGCCAAAAGGCCGAGAAGCGATGCCCCAAGAGCTTCAGAGACGGCCATGGCGTTCCCCGGACCGTCCACCTCGCCCCTGGTGCCGGCAAGCCAGCGCTGCGTTTGAGTGACCGTGGGTAAAAGGGAAAAAAACAAACTCTTCAATCAAAGCGCCTTTGAGATTCATGCATTATGTCAAGCTGTAAAACAGGAGTTTGGGCGCTCATTCACCGGACTGATCGGCAGTCACGCAAAAGGCACAAGAAGATTGGGGCGGGGCCTTTTTCCGGGCTCGCGGCTGTTGTGAAAAGACCAAACGGCGCCCCACCCCCATGGGAAATCATTGAGAGCAGTTGTGGCGCGAGTGGGATTTGACAATGATCAGGGCAAGGGCTGCTGAATGCGAAAAAAGCATTTGATTGATGTGCTTGTGATTTAGCATGAGCAAGGAACCTGGCTGGGCGCAGCGTCTTTCAAACTCCTGTTGTGTGTTGCTACGCACAGAGCTGCCCTCCGTACTCAGCGTGTCTCTTTCCCTGTGATTACATTTGACAAATCATCAGGGGAGAGCGCGAACGCAGTCCCCCACTACCACAAATTATGCAGTCGAGATTCCCACATTTGGGGAATTCGCATAGGTCAGCCCTGCCGCAGTGCAATGGCCGGGCCTCGCCATGGGTGAACCACCTTCTTGATCATGGTATCTCCCCTGCCAGGTAAGTATGAGTTGTACAGCTCTGGGCCAAAGGACTCCTTCACAGGACCACTGCTCTGACTGCCGGTGCCAACACTATGCAAGCTGCCAAAATCGGTGTTTTCCAACAGGAGGTGCTCGGAGCAGCCCAAACACATGAAGATCTACTGTGTGAGATATTGTACGTGTTAAGTGGAGTAACAGAAGAAGAAAAGGACATTGTATTGAGGTGGATTCCAGCCCACACGGGGAACACCAGCAAATGAGAAAGCAGACACGTTGGCCAAGGAGGCAGGAGAGAGGGAGAATGTAAGGGTCACATTTTCAAAGTCAGAGGGAAAAAGCATCACCTGGAAGGAGTTGGGGGAAACAAATGTGGGGAGAAGGAGACTGTGAAGCATGTGTTAACCCAATGCAGGAAGTATGAAATAGAAGGGAGACATACGATGAATGCACTTCAAAGGAAACGGCCAAGAGAAATCAAAGACATTTTGCAGTGTGCAAGTGGGGATGAAGGGAGGACGGTGATCTTTAGATTTTAGACAAAGACGGGACTTGTCAAAAGATTTTAACGCCAACGATTCAAGAGGAGGAGAAGGAATGACTGTTTAAAACCAGAAGGAGGCAGTAGTGCAACAAACGGATGCCAACTGCCGTGAAACTCACACACAGACCAAGAAGGAGCTGCTGGTCTTCCACAGGGAAACCGACCGATGGCTAGCGCCAGTGTGATTTGCTCAATCCATCGCCTCCCTTTTCAAATGCAGAGGAAAGAAAGACAACCATGGGAAAATGGGCGGAGACAAAGAAAGAACAAACCTGAGGGAAATTCCAGTTCATCTGAAAAAGCTGACGCCCCGGCAGATTGCCTACCTTGCAATGAAGCCCGCACACAAAGTCTTCTGGACGTGGGCGCGCAGTGCAGACGAGGACTTACTTTAAACAGTGAGAAGCGGAGGGTGCACCGTTCCCGGAGGTACTGCAATACCGGGTCGATGCGTGGAGTGGACGGAGCAAGCCCCTGTTCCATCTCCCAGGTCCAAAAATCAATTTAATATATGGTCCCCGGATAGGGGACGTATCAGATATTAAACTGATGAGAACAGATACTACACTTGATCTTAGCCAAAAGGCCGAGAAGCGATGCCCCAAGAGCTTCAGAGACGGCCATGGCGTTCCCCGGACCGTCCACCTCGCCCCTGGTGCCGGCAAGCCAGCGCTGCGTTTGAGTGACCGTGGGTAAAAGGGAAAAAAACAAACTCTTCAATCAAAGCGCCTTTGAGATTCATGCATTATGTCAAGCTGTAAAACAGGAGTTTGGGCGCTCATTCACCGGACTGATCGGCAGTCACGCAAAAGGCACAAGAAGATTGGGGCGGGGCCTTTTTCCGGGCTCGCGGCTGTTGTGAAAAGACCAAACGGCGCCCCACCCCCATGGGAAATCATTGAGAGCAGTTGTGGCGCGAGTGGGATTTGACAATGATCAGGGCAAGGGCTGCTGAATGCGAAAAAAGCATTTGATTGATGTGCTTGTGATTTAGCATGAGCAAGGAACCTGGCTGGGCGCAGCGTCTTTCAAACTCCTGTTGTGTGTTGCTACGCACAGAGCTGCCCTCCGTACTCAGCGTGTCTCTTTCCCTGTGATTACATTTGACAAATCATCAGGGGAGAGCGCGAACGCAGTCCCCCACTACCACAAATTATGCAGTCGAGATTCCCACATTTGGGGAATTCGCATAGGTCAGCCCTGCCGCAGTGCAATGGCCGGGCCTCGCCATGGGTGAACCACCTTCTTGATCATGGTATCTCCCCTGCCAGGTAAGTATGAGTTGTACAGCTCTGGGCCAAAGGACTCCTTCACAGGACCACTGCTCTGACTGCCGGTGCCAACACTATGCAAGCTGCCAAAATCGGTGTTTTCCAACAGGAGGTGCTCGGAGCAGCCCAAACACATGAAGATCTACTGTGTGAGATATTGTACGTGTTAAGTGGAGTAACAGAAGAAGAAAAGGACATTGTATTGAGGTGGATTCCAGCCCACACTGGGAACACCAGCAAATGAGAAAGCAGACACGTTGGCCAAGGAGGCAGGAGAGAGGGAGAATGTAAGGGTCACATTTTCAAAGTCAGAGGGAAAAAGCATCACCTGGAAGGAGTTGGGGGAAACAAATGTGGGGAGAAGGAGACTGTGAAGCATGTGTTAACCCAATGCAGGAAGTATGAAATAGAAGGGAGACATACGATGAATGCACTTCAAAGGAAACGGCCAAGAGAAATCACAGACATTTTGCAGTGTGCAAGTGGGGATGAAGGGAGGACGGTGATCTTTAGATTTTAGACAAAGACGGGACTTGTCAAAAGATTTTAACGCCAACGATTCAAGAGGAGGAGAAGGAATGACTGTTTAAAACCAGAAGGAGGCAGTAGTGCAACAAACGGATGCCAACTGCCGTGAAACTCACACACAGACCAAGAAGGAGCTGCTGGTCTTCCACAGGGAAACCGACCGATGGCTAGCGCCAGTGTGATTTGCTCAATCCATCGCCTCCCTTTTCAAATGCAGAGGAAAGAAAGACAACCATGGGAAAATGGGCGGAGACAAAGAAAGAACAAACCTGAGGGAAATTCCAGTTCATCTGAAAAAGCTGACGCCCCGGCAGATTGCCTACCTTGCAATGAAGCCCGCACACAAAGTCTTCTGGACGTGGGCGCGCAGTGCAGACGAGGACTTACTTTAAACAGTGAGAAGCGGAGGGTGCACCGTTCCCGGAGGTACTGCAATACCGGGTCGATGCGTGGAGTGGACGGAGCAAGCCCCTGTTCCATCTCCCAGGTCCAAAAATCAATTTAATATATGGTCCCCGGATAGGGGACGTATCAGATATTAAACTGATAAGAACAGATACTACACTTGATCTTAGCCAAAAGGCCGAGAAGCGATGCCCCAAGAGCTTCAGAGACGGCCATGGCGTTCCCCGGACCGTCCACCTCGCCCCTGGTGCCGGCAAGCCAGCGTTGCGTTTGAGTGACCGTGGGTAAAAGGGAAAAAAACAAACTCTTCAATCAAAGCGCCTTTGAGATTCATGCATTATGTCAAGCTGTAAAACAGGAGTTTGGGCGCTCATTCACCGGACTGATCGGCAGTCACGCAAAAGGCACAAGAAGATTGGGGCGGGGCCTTTTTCCGGGCTCGCGGCTGTTGTGAAAAGACCAAACGGCGCCCCACCCCCATGGGAAATCATTGAGAGCAGTTGTGGCGCGAGTGGGATTTGACAATGATCAGGGCAAGGGCTGCTGAATGCGAAAAAAGCATTTGATTGATGTGCTTGTGATTTAGCATGAGCAAGGAACCTGGCTGGGCGCAGCGTCTTTCAAACTCCTGTTGTGTGTTGCTACGCACAGAGCTGCCCTCCGTACTCAGCGTGTCTCTTTCCCTGTGATTACATTTGACAAATCATCAGGGGAGAGCGCGAACGCAGTCCCCCACTACCACAAATTATGCAGTCGAGATTCCCACATTTGGGGAATTCGCATAGGTCAGCCCTGCCGCAGTGCAATGGCCGGGCCTCGCCATGGGTGAACCACCTTCTTGATCATGGTATCTCCCCTGCCAGGTAAGTATGAGTTGTACAGCTCTGGGCCAAAGGACTCCTTCACAGGACCACTGCTCTGACTGCCGGTGCCAACACTATGCAAGCTGCCAAAATCGGTGTTTTCCAACAGGAGGTGCTCGGAGCAGCCCAAACACATGAAGATCTACTGTGTGAGATATTGTACGTGTTAAGTGGAGTAACAGAAGAAGAAAAGGACATTGTATTGAGGTGGATTCCAGCCCACACGGGGAACACCAGCAAATGAGAAAGCAGACACGTTGGCCAAGGAGGCAGGAGAGAGGGAGAATGTAAGGGTCACATTTTCAAAGTCAGAGGGAAAAAGCATCACCTGGAAGGAGTTGGGGGAAACAAATGTGGGGAGAAGGAGACTGTGAAGCATGTGTTAACCCAATGCAGGAAGTATGAAATAGAAGGGAGACATACGATGAATGCACTTCAAAGGAAACGGCCAAGAGAAATCACAGACATTTTGCAGTGTGCAAGTGGGGATGAAGGGAGGACGGTGATCTTTAGATTTTAGACAAAGACGGGACTTGTCAAAAGATTTTAACGCCAACGATTCAAGAGGAGGAGAAGGAATGACTGTTTAAAACCAGAAGGAGGCAGTAGTGCAACAAACGGATGCCAACTGCCGTGAAACTCACACACAGACCAAGAAGGAGCTGCTGGTCTTCCACAGGGAAACCGACCGATGGCTAGCGCCAGTGTGATTTGCTCAATCCATCGCCTCCCTTTTCAAATGCAGAGGAAAGAAAGACAACCATGGGAAAATGGGCGGAGACAAAGAAAGAACAAACCTGAGGGAAATTCCAGTTCATCTGAAAAAGCTGACGCCCCGGCAGATTGCCTACCTTGCAATGAAGCCCGCACACAAAGTCTTCTGGACGTGGGCGCGCAGTGCAGACGAGGACTTACTTTAAACAGTGAGAAGCGGAGGGTGCACCGTTCCCGGAGGTACTGCAATACCGGGTCGATGCGTGGAGTGGACGGAGCAAGCCCCTGTTCCATCTCCCAGGTCCAAAAATCAATTTAATATATGGTCCCCGGATAGGGGACGTATCAGATATTAAACTGATGAGAACAGATACTACACTTGATCTTAGCCAAAAGGCCGAGAAGCGATGCCCCAAGAGCTTCAGAGACGGCCATGGCGTTCCCCGGACCGTCCACCTCGCCCCTGGTGCCGGCAAGCCAGCGCTGCGTTTGAGTGACCGTGGGTAAAAGGGAAAAAAACAAACTCTTCAATCAAAGCGCCTTTGAGATTCATGCATTATGTCAAGCTGTAAAACAGGAGTTTGGGCGCTCATTCACCGGACTGATCGGCAGTCACGCAAAAGGCACAAGAAGATTGGGGCGGGGCCTTTTTCCGGGCTCGCGGCTGTTGTGAAAAGACCAAACGGCGCCCCACCCCCATGGGAAATCATTGAGAGCAGTTGTGGCGCGAGTGGGATTTGACAATGATCAGGGCAAGGGCTGCTGAATGCGAAAAAAGCATTTGATTGATGTGCTTGTGATTTAGCATGAGCAAGGAACCTGGCTGGGCGCAGCGTCTTTCAAACTCCTGTTGTGTGTTGCTACGCACAGAGCTGCCCTCCGTACTCAGCGTGTCTCTTTCCCTGTGATTACATTTGACAAATCATCAGGGGAGAGCGCGAACGCAGTCCCCCACTACCACAAATTATGCAGTCGAGATTCCCACATTTGGGGAATTCGCATAGGTCAGCCCTGCCGCAGTGCAATGGCCGGGCCTCGCCATGGGTGAACCACCTTCTTGATCATGGTATCTCCCCTGCCAGGTAAGTATGAGTTGTACAGCTCTGGGCCAAAGGACTCCTTCACAGGACCACTGCTCTGACTGCCGGTGCCAACACTATGCAAGCTGCCAAAATCGGTGTTTTCCAACAGGAGGTGCTCGGAGCAGCCCAAACACATGAAGATCTACTGTGTGAGATATTGTACGTGTTAAGTGGAGTAACAGAAGAAGAAAAGGACATTGTATTGAGGTGGATTCCAGCCCACACGGGGAACACCAGCAAATGAGAAAGCAGACACGTTGGCCAAGGAGGCAGGAGAGAGGGAGAATGTAAGGGTCACATTTTCAAAGTCAGAGGGAAAAAGCATCACCTGGAAGGAGTTGGGGGAAACAAATGTGGGGAGAAGGAGACTGTGAAGCATGTGTTAACCCAATGCAGGAAGTATGAAATAGAAGGGAGACATACGATGAATGCACTTCAAAGGAAACGGCCAAGAGAAATCACAGACATTTTGCAGTGTGCAAGTGGGGATGAAGGGAGGACGGTGATCTTTAGATTTTAGACAAAGACGGGACTTGTCAAAAGATTTTAACGCCAACGATTCAAGAGGAGGAGAAGGAATGACTGTTTAAAACCAGAAGGAGGCAGTAGTGCAACAAACGGATGCCAACTGCCGTGAAACTCACACACAGACCAAGAAGGAGCTGCTGGTCTTCCACAGGGAAACCGACCGATGGCTAGCGCCAGTGTGATTTGCTCAATCCATCGCCTCCCTTTTCAAATGCAGAGGAAAGAAAGACAACCATGGGAAAATGGGCGGAGACAAAGAAAGAACAAACCTGAGGGAAATTCCAGTTCATCTGAAAAAGCTGACGCCCCGGCAGATTGCCTACCTTGCAATGAAGCCCGCACACAAAGTCTTCTGGACGTGGGCGCGCAGTGCAGACGAGGACTTACTTTAAACAGTGAGAAGCGGAGGGTGCACCGTTCCCGGAGGTACTGCAATACCGGGTCGATGCGTGGAGTGGACGGAGCAAGCCCCTGTTCCATCTCCCAGGTCCAAAAATCAATTTAATATATGGTCCCCGGATAGGGGACGTATCAGATATTAAACTGATAAGAACAGATACTACACTTGATCTTAGCCAAAAGGCCGAGAAGCGATGCCCCAAGAGCTTCAGAGACGGCCATGGCGTTCCCCGGACCGTCCACCTCGCCCCTGGTGCCGGCAAGCCAGCGTTGCGTTTGAGTGACCGTGGGTAAAAGGGAAAAAAACAAACTCTTCAATCAAAGCGCCTTTGAGATTCATGCATTATGTCAAGCTGTAAAACAGGAGTTTGGGCGCTCATTCACCGGACTGATCGGCAGTCACGCAAAAGGCACAAGAAGATTGGGGCGGGGCCTTTTTCCGGGCTCGCGGCTGTTGTGAAAAGACCAAACGGCGCCCCACCCCCATGGGAAATCATTGAGAGCAGTTGTGGCGCGAGTGGGATTTGACAATGATCAGGGCAAGGGCTGCTGAATGCGAAAAAAGCATTTGATTGATGTGCTTGTGATTTAGCATGAGCAAGGAACCTGGCTGGGCGCAGCGTCTTTCAAACTCCTGTTGTGTGTTGCTACGCACAGAGCTGCCCTCCGTACTCAGCGTGTCTCTTTCCCTGTGATTACATTTGACAAATCATCAGGGGAGAGCGCGAACGCAGTCCCCCACTACCACAAATTATGCAGTCGAGATTCCCACATTTGGGGAATTCGCATAGGTCAGCCCTGCCGCAGTGCAATGGCCGGGCCTCGCCATGGGTGAACCACCTTCTTGATCATGGTATCTCCCCTGCCAGGTAAGTATGAGTTGTACAGCTCTGGGCCAAAGGACTCCTTCACAGGACCACTGCTCTGACTGCCGGTGCCAACACTATGCAAGCTGCCAAAATCGGTGTTTTCCAACAGGAGGTGCTCGGAGCAGCCCAAACACATGAAGATCTACTGTGTGAGATATTGTACGTGTTAAGTGGAGTAACAGAAGAAGAAAAGGACATTGTATTGAGGTGGATTCCAGCCCACACGGGGAACACCAGCAAATGAGAAAGCAGACACGTTGGCCAAGGAGGCAGGAGAGAGGGAGAATGTAAGGGTCACATTTTCAAAGTCAGAGGGAAAAAGCATCACCTGGAAGGAGTTGGGGGAAACAAATGTGGGGAGAAGGAGACTGTGAAGCATGTGTTAACCCAATGCAGGAAGTATGAAATAGAAGGGAGACATACGATGAATGCACTTCAAAGGAAACGGCCAAGAGAAATCAAAGACATTTTGCAGTGTGCAAGTGGGGATGAAGGGAGGACGGTGATCTTTAGATTTTAGACAAAGACGGGACTTGTCAAAAGATTTTAACGCCAACGATTCAAGAGGAGGAGAAGGAATGACTGTTTAAAACCAGAAGGAGGCAGTAGTGCAACAAACGGATGCCAACTGCCGTGAAACTCACACACAGACCAAGAAGGAGCTGCTGGTCTTCCACAGGGAAACCGACCGATGGCTAGCGCCAGTGTGATTTGCTCAATCCATCGCCTCCCTTTTCAAATGCAGAGGAAAGAAAGACAACCATGGGAAAATGGGCGGAGACAAAGAAAGAACAAACCTGAGGGAAATTCCAGTTCATCTGAAAAAGCTGACGCCCCGGCAGATTGCCTACCTTTCAATGAAGCCCGCACACAAAGTCTTCTGGACGTGGGCGCGCAGTGCAGACGAGGACTTACTTTAAACAGTGAGAAGCGGAGGGTGCACCGTTCCCGGAGGTACTGCAATACCGGGTCGATGCGTGGAGTGGACGGAGCAAGCCCCTGTTCCATCTCCCAGGTCCAAAAATCAATTTAATATATGGTCCCCGGATAGGGGACGTATCAGATATTAAACTGATAAGAACAGATACTACACTTGATCTTAGCCAAAAGGCCGAGAAGCGATGCCCCAAGAGCTTCAGAGACGGCCATGGCGTTCCCCGGACCGTCCACCTCGCCCCTGGTGCCGGCAAGCCAGCGCTGCGTTTGAGTGACCGTGGGTAAAAGGGAAAAAAACAAACTCTTCAATCAAAGCGCCTTTGAGATTCATGCATTATGTCAAGCTGTAAAACAGGAGTTTGGGCGCTCATTCACCGGACTGATCGGCAGTCACGCAAAAGGCACAAGAAGATTGGGGCGGGGCCTTTTTCCGGGCTCGCGGCTGTTGTGAAAAGACCAAACGGCGCCCCACCCCCATGGGAAATCATTGAGAGCAGTTGTGGCGCGAGTGGGATTTGACAATGATCAGGGCAAGGGCTGCTGAATGCGAAAAAAGCATTTGATTGATGTGCTTGTGATTTAGCATGAGCAAGGAACCTGGCTGGGCGCAGCGTCTTTCAAACTCCTGTTGTGTGTTGCTACGCACAGAGCTGCCCTCCGTACTCAGCGTGTCTCTTTCCCTGTGATTACATTTGACAAATCATCAGGGGAGAGCGCGAACGCAGTCCCCCACTACCACAAATTATGCAGTCGAGATTCCCACATTTGGGGAATTCGCATAGGTCAGCCCTGCCGCAGTGCAATGGCCGGGCCTCGCCATGGGTGAACCACCTTCTTGATCATGGTATCTCCCCTGCCAGGTAAGTATGAGTTGTACAGCTCTGGGCCAAAGGACTCCTTCACAGGACCACTGCTCTGACTGCCGGTGCCAACACTATGCAAGCTGCCAAAATCGGTGTTTTCCAACAGGAGGTGCTCGGAGCAGCCCAAACACATGAAGATCTACTGTGTGAGATATTGTACGTGTTAAGTGGAGTAACAGAAGAAGAAAAGGACATTGTATTGAGGTGGATTCCAGCCCACACTGGGAACACCAGCAAATGAGAAAGCAGACACGTTGGCCAAGGAGGCAGGAGAGAGGGAGAATGTAAGGGTCACATTTTCAAAGTCAGAGGGAAAAAGCATCACCTGGAAGGAGTTGGGGGAAACAAATGTGGGGAGAAGGAGACTGTGAAGCATGTGTTAACCCAATGCAGGAAGTATGAAATAGAAGGGAGACATACGATGAATGCACTTCAAAGGAAACGGCCAAGAGAAATCACAGACATTTTGCAGTGTGCAAGTGGGGATGAAGGGAGGACGGTGATCTTTAGATTTTAGACAAAGACGGGACTTGTCAAAAGATTTTAACGCCAACGATTCAAGAGGAGGAGAAGGAATGACTGTTTAAAACCAGAAGGAGGCAGTAGTGCAACAAACGGATGCCAACTGCCGTGAAACTCACACACAGACCAAGAAGGAGCTGCTGGTCTTCCACAGGGAAACCGACCGATGGCTAGCGCCAGTGTGATTTGCTCAATCCATCGCCTCCCTTTTCAAATGCAGAGGAAAGAAAGACAACCATGGGAAAATGGGCGGAGACAAAGAAAGAACAAACCTGAGGGAAATTCCAGTTCATCTGAAAAAGCTGACGCCCCGGCAGATTGCCTACCTTGCAATGAAGCCCGCACACAAAGTCTTCTGGACGTGGGCGCGCAGTGCAGACGAGGACTTACTTTAAACAGTGAGAAGCGGAGGGTGCACCGTTCCCGGAGGTACTGCAATACCGGGTCGATGCGTGGAGTGGACGGAGCAAGCCCCTGTTCCATCTCCCAGGTCCAAAAATCAATTTAATATATGGTCCCCGGATAGGGGACGTATCAGATATTAAACTGATAAGAACAGATACTACACTTGATCTTAGCCAAAAGGCCGAGAAGCGATGCCCCAAGAGCTTCAGAGACGGCCATGGCGTTCCCCGGACCGTCCACCTCGCCCCTGGTGCCGGCAAGCCAGCGCTGCGTTTGAGTGACCGTGGGTAAAAGGGAAAAAAACAAACTCTTCAATCAAAGCGCCTTTGAGATTCATGCATTATGTCAAGCTGTAAAACAGGAGTTTGGGCGCTCATTCACCGGACTGATCGGCAGTCACGCAAAAGGCACAAGAAGATTGGGGCGGGGCCTTTTTCCGGGCTCGCGGCTGTTGTGAAAAGACCAAACGGCGCCCCACCCCCATGGGAAATCATTGAGAGCAGTTGTGGCGCGAGTGGGATTTGACAATGATCAGGGCAAGGGCTGCTGAATGCGAAAAAAGCATTTGATTGATGTGCTTGTGATTTAGCATGAGCAAGGAACCTGGCTGGGCGCAGCGTCTTTCAAACTCCTGTTGTGTGTTGCTACGCACAGAGCTGCCCTCCGTACTCAGCGTGTCTCTTTCCCTGTGATTACATTTGACAAATCATCAGGGGAGAGCGCGAACGCAGTCCCCCACTACCACAAATTATGCAGTCGAGATTCCCACATTTGGGGAATTCGCATAGGTCAGCCCTGCCGCAGTGCAATGGCCGGGCCTCGCCATGGGTGAACCACCTTCTTGATCATGGTATCTCCCCTGCCAGGTAAGTATGAGTTGTACAGCTCTGGGCCAAAGGACTCCTTCACAGGACCACTGCTCTGACTGCCGGTGCCAACACTATGCAAGCTGCCAAAATCGGTGTTTTCCAACAGGAGGTGCTCGGAGCAGCCCAAACACATGAAGATCTACTGTGTGAGATATTGTACGTGTTAAGTGGAGTAACAGAAGAAGAAAAGGACATTGTATTGAGGTGGATTCCAGCCCACACTGGGAACACCAGCAAATGAGAAAGCAGACACGTTGGCCAAGGAGGCAGGAGAGAGGGAGAATGTAAGGGTCACATTTTCAAAGTCAGAGGGAAAAAGCATCACCTGGAAGGAGTTGGGGGAAACAAATGTGGGGAGAAGGAGACTGTGAAGCATGTGTTAACCCAATGCAGGAAGTATGAAATAGAAGGGAGACATACGATGAATGCACTTCAAAGGAAACGGCCAAGAGAAATCACAGACATTTTGCAGTGTGCAAGTGGGGATGAAGGGAGGACGGTGATCTTTAGATTTTAGACAAAGACGGGACTTGTCAAAAGATTTTAACGCCAACGATTCAAGAGGAGGAGAAGGAATGACTGTTTAAAACCAGAAGGAGGCAGTAGTGCAACAAACGGATGCCAACTGCCGTGAAACTCACACACAGACCAAGAAGGAGCTGCTGGTCTTCCACAGGGAAACCGACCGATGGCTAGCGCCAGTGTGATTTGCTCAATCCATCGCCTCCCTTTTCAAATGCAGAGGAAAGAAAGACAACCATGGGAAAATGGGCGGAGACAAAGAAAGAACAAACCTGAGGGAAATTCCAGTTCATCTGAAAAAGCTGACGCCCCGGCAGATTGCCTACCTTGCAATGAAGCCCGCACACAAAGTCTTCTGGACGTGGGCGCGCAGTGCAGACGAGGACTTACTTTAAACAGTGAGAAGCGGAGGGTGCACCGTTCCCGGAGGTACTGCAATACCGGGTCGATGCGTGGAGTGGACGGAGCAAGCCCCTGTTCCATCTCCCAGGTCCAAAAATCAATTTAATATATGGTCCCCGGATAGGGGACGTATCAGATATTAAACTGATAAGAACAGATACTACACTTGATCTTAGCCAAAAGGCCGAGAAGCGATGCCCCAAGAGCTTCAGAGACGGCCATGGCGTTCCCCGGACCGTCCACCTCGCCCCTGGTGCCGGCAAGCCAGCGTTGCGTTTGAGTGACCGTGGGTAAAAGGGAAAAAAACAAACTCTTCAATCAAAGCGCCTTTGAGATTCATGCATTATGTCAAGCTGTAAAACAGGAGTTTGGGCGCTCATTCACCGGACTGATCGGCAGTCACGCAAAAGGCACAAGAAGATTGGGGCGGGGCCTTTTTCCGGGCTCGCGGCTGTTGTGAAAAGACCAAACGGCGCCCCACCCCCATGGGAAATCATTGAGAGCAGTTGTGGCGCGAGTGGGATTTGACAATGATCAGGGCAAGGGCTGCTGAATGCGAAAAAAGCATTTGATTGATGTGCTTGTGATTTAGCATGAGCAAGGAACCTGGCTGGGCGCAGCGTCTTTCAAACTCCTGTTGTGTGTTGCTACGCACAGAGCTGCCCTCCGTACTCAGCGTGTCTCTTTCCCTGTGATTACATTTGACAAATCATCAGGGGAGAGCGCGAACGCAGTCCCCCACTACCACAAATTATGCAGTCGAGATTCCCACATTTGGGGAATTCGCATAGGTCAGCCCTGCCGCAGTGCAATGGCCGGGCCTCGCCATGGGTGAACCACCTTCTTGATCATGGTATCTCCCCTGCCAGGTAAGTATGAGTTGTACAGCTCTGGGCCAAAGGACTCCTTCACAGGACCACTGCTCTGACTGCCGGTGCCAACACTATGCAAGCTGCCAAAATCGGTGTTTTCCAACAGGAGGTGCTCGGAGCAGCCCAAACACATGAAGATCTACTGTGTGAGATATTGTACGTGTTAAGTGGAGTAACAGAAGAAGAAAAGGACATTGTATTGAGGTGGATTCCAGCCCACACGGGGAACACCAGCAAATGAGAAAGCAGACACGTTGGCCAAGGAGGCAGGAGAGAGGGAGAATGTAAGGGTCACATTTTCAAAGTCAGAGGGAAAAAGCATCACCTGGAAGGAGTTGGGGGAAACAAATGTGGGGAGAAGGAGACTGTGAAGCATGTGTTAACCCAATGCAGGAAGTATGAAATAGAAGGGAGACATACGATGAATGCACTTCAAAGGAAACGGCCAAGAGAAATCAAAGACATTTTGCAGTGTGCAAGTGGGGATGAAGGGAGGACGGTGATCTTTAGATTTTAGACAAAGACGGGACTTGTCAAAAGATTTTAACGCCAACGATTCAAGAGGAGGAGAAGGAATGACTGTTTAAAACCAGAAGGAGGCAGTAGTGCAACAAACGGATGCCAACTGCCGTGAAACTCACACACAGACCAAGAAGGAGCTGCTGGTCTTCCACAGGGAAACCGACCGATGGCTAGCGCCAGTGTGATTTGCTCAATCCATCGCCTCCCTTTTCAAATGCAGAGGAAAGAAAGACAACCATGGGAAAATGGGCGGAGACAAAGAAAGAACAAACCTGAGGGAAATTCCAGTTCATCTGAAAAAGCTGACGCCCCGGCAGATTGCCTACCTTTCAATGAAGCCCGCACACAAAGTCTTCTGGACGTGGGCGCGCAGTGCAGACGAGGACTTACTTTAAACAGTGAGAAGCGGAGGGTGCACCGTTCCCGGAGGTACTGCAATACCGGGTCGATGCGTGGAGTGGACGGAGCAAGCCCCTGTTCCATCTCCCAGGTCCAAAAATCAATTTAATATATGGTCCCCGGATAGGGGACGTATCAGATATTAAACTGATAAGAACAGATACTACACTTGATCTTAGCCAAAAGGCCGAGAAGCGATGCCCCAAGAGCTTCAGAGACGGCCATGGCGTTCCCCGGACCGTCCACCTCGCCCCTGGTGCCGGCAAGCCAGCGCTGCGTTTGAGTGACCGTGGGTAAAAGGGAAAAAAACAAACTCTTCAATCAAAGCGCCTTTGAGATTCATGCATTATGTCAAGCTGTAAAACAGGAGTTTGGGCGCTCATTCACCGGACTGATCGGCAGTCACGCAAAAGGCACAAGAAGATTGGGGCGGGGCCTTTTTCCGGGCTCGCGGCTGTTGTGAAAAGACCAAACGGCGCCCCACCCCCATGGGAAATCATTGAGAGCAGTTGTGGCGCGAGTGGGATTTGACAATGATCAGGGCAAGGGCTGCTGAATGCGAAAAAAGCATTTGATTGATGTGCTTGTGATTTAGCATGAGCAAGGAACCTGGCTGGGCGCAGCGTCTTTCAAACTCCTGTTGTGTGTTGCTACGCACAGAGCTGCCCTCCGTACTCAGCGTGTCTCTTTCCCTGTGATTACATTTGACAAATCATCAGGGGAGAGCGCGAACGCAGTCCCCCACTACCACAAATTATGCAGTCGAGATTCCCACATTTGGGGAATTCGCATAGGTCAGCCCTGCCGCAGTGCAATGGCCGGGCCTCGCCATGGGTGAACCACCTTCTTGATCATGGTATCTCCCCTGCCAGGTAAGTATGAGTTGTACAGCTCTGGGCCAAAGGACTCCTTCACAGGACCACTGCTCTGACTGCCGGTGCCAACACTATGCAAGCTGCCAAAATCGGTGTTTTCCAACAGGAGGTGCTCGGAGCAGCCCAAACACATGAAGATCTACTGTGTGAGATATTGTACGTGTTAAGTGGAGTAACAGAAGAAGAAAAGGACATTGTATTGAGGTGGATTCCAGCCCACACTGGGAACACCAGCAAATGAGAAAGCAGACACGTTGGCCAAGGAGGCAGGAGAGAGGGAGAATGTAAGGGTCACATTTTCAAAGTCAGAGGGAAAAAGCATCACCTGGAAGGAGTTGGGGGAAACAAATGTGGGGAGAAGGAGACTGTGAAGCATGTGTTAACCCAATGCAGGAAGTATGAAATAGAAGGGAGACATACGATGAATGCACTTCAAAGGAAACGGCCAAGAGAAATCACAGACATTTTGCAGTGTGCAAGTGGGGATGAAGGGAGGACGGTGATCTTTAGATTTTAGACAAAGACGGGACTTGTCAAAAGATTTTAACGCCAACGATTCAAGAGGAGGAGAAGGAATGACTGTTTAAAACCAGAAGGAGGCAGTAGTGCAACAAACGGATGCCAACTGCCGTGAAACTCACACACAGACCAAGAAGGAGCTGCTGGTCTTCCACAGGGAAACCGACCGATGGCTAGCGCCAGTGTGATTTGCTCAATCCATCGCCTCCCTTTTCAAATGCAGAGGAAAGAAAGACAACCATGGGAAAATGGGCGGAGACAAAGAAAGAACAAACCTGAGGGAAATTCCAGTTCATCTGAAAAAGCTGACGCCCCGGCAGATTGCCTACCTTGCAATGAAGCCCGCACACAAAGTCTTCTGGACGTGGGCGCGCAGTGCAGACGAGGACTTACTTTAAACAGTGAGAAGCGGAGGGTGCACCGTTCCCGGAGGTACTGCAATACCGGGTCGATGCGTGGAGTGGACGGAGCAAGCCCCTGTTCCATCTCCCAGGTCCAAAAATCAATTTAATATATGGTCCCCGGATAGGGGACGTATCAGATATTAAACTGATGAGAACAGATACTACACTTGATCTTAGCCAAAAGGCCGAGAAGCGATGCCCCAAGAGCTTCAGAGACGGCCATGGCGTTCCCCGGACCGTCCACCTCGCCCCTGGTGCCGGCAAGCCAGCGCTGCGTTTGAGTGACCGTGGGTAAAAGGGAAAAAAACAAACTCTTCAATCAAAGCGCCTTTGAGATTCATGCATTATGTCAAGCTGTAAAACAGGAGTTTGGGCGCTCATTCACCGGACTGATCGGCAGTCACGCAAAAGGCACAAGAAGATTGGGGCGGGGCCTTTTTCCGGGCTCGCGGCTGTTGTGAAAAGACCAAACGGCGCCCCACCCCCATGGGAAATCATTGAGAGCAGTTGTGGCGCGAGTGGGATTTGACAATGATCAGGGCAAGGGCTGCTGAATGCGAAAAAAGCATTTGATTGATGTGCTTGTGATTTAGCATGAGCAAGGAACCTGGCTGGGCGCAGCGTCTTTCAAACTCCTGTTGTGTGTTGCTACGCACAGAGCTGCCCTCCGTACTCAGCGTGTCTCTTTCCCTGTGATTACATTTGACAAATCATCAGGGGAGAGCGCGAACGCAGTCCCCCACTACCACAAATTATGCAGTCGAGATTCCCACATTTGGGGAATTCGCATAGGTCAGCCCTGCCGCAGTGCAATGGCCGGGCCTCGCCATGGGTGAACCACCTTCTTGATCATGGTATCTCCCCTGCCAGGTAAGTATGAGTTGTACAGCTCTGGGCCAAAGGACTCCTTCACAGGACCACTGCTCTGACTGCCGGTGCCAACACTATGCAAGCTGCCAAAATCGGTGTTTTCCAACAGGAGGTGCTCGGAGCAGCCCAAACACATGAAGATCTACTGTGTGAGATATTGTACGTGTTAAGTGGAGTAACAGAAGAAGAAAAGGACATTGTATTGAGGTGGATTCCAGCCCACACTGGGAACACCAGCAAATGAGAAAGCAGACACGTTGGCCAAGGAGGCAGGAGAGAGGGAGAATGTAAGGGTCACATTTTCAAAGTCAGAGGGAAAAAGCATCACCTGGAAGGAGTTGGGGGAAACAAATGTGGGGAGAAGGAGACTGTGAAGCATGTGTTAACCCAATGCAGGAAGTATGAAATAGAAGGGAGACATACGATGAATGCACTTCAAAGGAAACGGCCAAGAGAAATCACAGACATTTTGCAGTGTGCAAGTGGGGATGAAGGGAGGACGGTGATCTTTAGATTTTAGACAAAGACGGGACTTGTCAAAAGATTTTAACGCCAACGATTCAAGAGGAGGAGAAGGAATGACTGTTTAAAACCAGAAGGAGGCAGTAGTGCAACAAACGGATGCCAACTGCCGTGAAACTCACACACAGACCAAGAAGGAGCTGCTGGTCTTCCACAGGGAAACCGACCGATGGCTAGCGCCAGTGTGATTTGCTCAATCCATCGCCTCCCTTTTCAAATGCAGAGGAAAGAAAGACAACCATGGGAAAATGGGCGGAGACAAAGAAAGAACAAACCTGAGGGAAATTCCAGTTCATCTGAAAAAGCTGACGCCCCGGCAGATTGCCTACCTTGCAATGAAGCCCGCACACAAAGTCTTCTGGACGTGGGCGCGCAGTGCAGACGAGGACTTACTTTAAACAGTGAGAAGCGGAGGGTGCACCGTTCCCGGAGGTACTGCAATACCGGGTCGATGCGTGGAGTGGACGGAGCAAGCCCCTGTTCCATCTCCCAGGTCCAAAAATCAATTTAATATATGGTCCCCGGATAGGGGACGTATCAGATATTAAACTGATGAGAACAGATACTACACTTGATCTTAGCCAAAAGGCCGAGAAGCGATGCCCCAAGAGCTTCAGAGACGGCCATGGCGTTCCCCGGACCGTCCACCTCGCCCCTGGTGCCGGCAAGCCAGCGCTGCGTTTGAGTGACCGTGGGTAAAAGGGAAAAAAACAAACTCTTCAATCAAAGCGCCTTTGAGATTCATGCATTATGTCAAGCTGTAAAACAGGAGTTTGGGCGCTCATTCACCGGACTGATCGGCAGTCACGCAAAAGGCACAAGAAGATTGGGGCGGGGCCTTTTTCCGGGCTCGCGGCTGTTGTGAAAAGACCAAACGGCGCCCCACCCCCATGGGAAATCATTGAGAGCAGTTGTGGCGCGAGTGGGATTTGACAATGATCAGGGCAAGGGCTGCTGAATGCGAAAAAAGCATTTGATTGATGTGCTTGTGATTTAGCATGAGCAAGGAACCTGGCTGGGCGCAGCGTCTTTCAAACTCCTGTTGTGTGTTGCTACGCACAGAGCTGCCCTCCGTACTCAGCGTGTCTCTTTCCCTGTGATTACATTTGACAAATCATCAGGGGAGAGCGCGAACGCAGTCCCCCACTACCACAAATTATGCAGTCGAGATTCCCACATTTGGGGAATTCGCATAGGTCAGCCCTGCCGCAGTGCAATGGCCGGGCCTCGCCATGGGTGAACCACCTTCTTGATCATGGTATCTCCCCTGCCAGGTAAGTATGAGTTGTACAGCTCTGGGCCAAAGGACTCCTTCACAGGACCACTGCTCTGACTGCCGGTGCCAACACTATGCAAGCTGCCAAAATCGGTGTTTTCCAACAGGAGGTGCTCGGAGCAGCCCAAACACATGAAGATCTACTGTGTGAGATATTGTACGTGTTAAGTGGAGTAACAGAAGAAGAAAAGGACATTGTATTGAGGTGGATTCCAGCCCACACTGGGAACACCAGCAAATGAGAAAGCAGACACGTTGGCCAAGGAGGCAGGAGAGAGGGAGAATGTAAGGGTCACATTTTCAAAGTCAGAGGGAAAAAGCATCACCTGGAAGGAGTTGGGGGAAACAAATGTGGGGAGAAGGAGACTGTGAAGCATGTGTTAACCCAATGCAGGAAGTATGAAATAGAAGGGAGACATACGATGAATGCACTTCAAAGGAAACGGCCAAGAGAAATCACAGACATTTTGCAGTGTGCAAGTGGGGATGAAGGGAGGACGGTGATCTTTAGATTTTAGACAAAGACGGGACTTGTCAAAAGATTTTAACGCCAACGATTCAAGAGGAGGAGAAGGAATGACTGTTTAAAACCAGAAGGAGGCAGTAGTGCAACAAACGGATGCCAACTGCCGTGAAACTCACACACAGACCAAGAAGGAGCTGCTGGTCTTCCACAGGGAAACCGACCGATGGCTAGCGCCAGTGTGATTTGCTCAATCCATCGCCTCCCTTTTCAAATGCAGAGGAAAGAAAGACAACCATGGGAAAATGGGCGGAGACAAAGAAAGAACAAACCTGAGGGAAATTCCAGTTCATCTGAAAAAGCTGACGCCCCGGCAGATTGCCTACCTTGCAATGAAGCCCGCACACAAAGTCTTCTGGACGTGGGCGCGCAGTGCAGACGAGGACTTACTTTAAACAGTGAGAAGCGGAGGGTGCACCGTTCCCGGAGGTACTGCAATACCGGGTCGATGCGTGGAGTGGACGGAGCAAGCCCCTGTTCCATCTCCCAGGTCCAAAAATCAATTTAATATATGGTCCCCGGATAGGGGACGTATCAGATATTAAACTGATAAGAACAGATACTACACTTGATCTTAGCCAAAAGGCCGAGAAGCGATGCCCCAAGAGCTTCAGAGACGGCCATGGCGTTCCCCGGACCGTCCACCTCGCCCCTGGTGCCGGCAAGCCAGCGTTGCGTTTGAGTGACCGTGGGTAAAAGGGAAAAAAACAAACTCTTCAATCAAAGCGCCTTTGAGATTCATGCATTATGTCAAGCTGTAAAACAGGAGTTTGGGCGCTCATTCACCGGACTGATCGGCAGTCACGCAAAAGGCACAAGAAGATTGGGGCGGGGCCTTTTTCCGGGCTCGCGGCTGTTGTGAAAAGACCAAACGGCGCCCCACCCCCATGGGAAATCATTGAGAGCAGTTGTGGCGCGAGTGGGATTTGACAATGATCAGGGCAAGGGCTGCTGAATGCGAAAAAAGCATTTGATTGATGTGCTTGTGATTTAGCATGAGCAAGGAACCTGGCTGGGCGCAGCGTCTTTCAAACTCCTGTTGTGTGTTGCTACGCACAGAGCTGCCCTCCGTACTCAGCGTGTCTCTTTCCCTGTGATTACATTTGACAAATCATCAGGGGAGAGCGCGAACGCAGTCCCCCACTACCACAAATTATGCAGTCGAGATTCCCACATTTGGGGAATTCGCATAGGTCAGCCCTGCCGCAGTGCAATGGCCGGGCCTCGCCATGGGTGAACCACCTTCTTGATCATGGTATCTCCCCTGCCAGGTAAGTATGAGTTGTACAGCTCTGGGCCAAAGGACTCCTTCACAGGACCACTGCTCTGACTGCCGGTGCCAACACTATGCAAGCTGCCAAAATCGGTGTTTTCCAACAGGAGGTGCTCGGAGCAGCCCAAACACATGAAGATCTACTGTGTGAGATATTGTACGTGTTAAGTGGAGTAACAGAAGAAGAAAAGGACATTGTATTGAGGTGGATTCCAGCCCACACTGGGAACACCAGCAAATGAGAAAGCAGACACGTTGGCCAAGGAGGCAGGAGAGAGGGAGAATGTAAGGGTCACATTTTCAAAGTCAGAGGGAAAAAGCATCACCTGGAAGGAGTTGGGGGAAACAAATGTGGGGAGAAGGAGACTGTGAAGCATGTGTTAACCCAATGCAGGAAGTATGAAATAGAAGGGAGACATACGATGAATGCACTTCAAAGGAAACGGCCAAGAGAAATCACAGACATTTTGCAGTGTGCAAGTGGGGATGAAGGGAGGACGGTGATCTTTAGATTTTAGACAAAGACGGGACTTGTCAAAAGATTTTAACGCCAACGATTCAAGAGGAGGAGAAGGAATGACTGTTTAAAACCAGAAGGAGGCAGTAGTGCAACAAACGGATGCCAACTGCCGTGAAACTCACACACAGACCAAGAAGGAGCTGCTGGTCTTCCACAGGGAAACCGACCGATGGCTAGCGCCAGTGTGATTTGCTCAATCCATCGCCTCCCTTTTCAAATGCAGAGGAAAGAAAGACAACCATGGGAAAATGGGCGGAGACAAAGAAAGAACAAACCTGAGGGAAATTCCAGTTCATCTGAAAAAGCTGACGCCCCGGCAGATTGCCTACCTTGCAATGAAGCCCGCACACAAAGTCTTCTGGACGTGGGCGCGCAGTGCAGACGAGGACTTACTTTAAACAGTGAGAAGCGGAGGGTGCACCGTTCCCGGAGGTACTGCAATACCGGGTCGATGCGTGGAGTGGACGGAGCAAGCCCCTGTTCCATCTCCCAGGTCCAAAAATCAATTTAATATATGGTCCCCGGATAGGGGACGTATCAGATATTAAACTGATAAGAACAGATACTACACTTGATCTTAGCCAAAAGGCCGAGAAGCGATGCCCCAAGAGCTTCAGAGACGGCCATGGCGTTCCCCGGACCGTCCACCTCGCCCCTGGTGCCGGCAAGCCAGCGTTGCGTTTGAGTGACCGTGGGTAAAAGGGAAAAAAACAAACTCTTCAATCAAAGCGCCTTTGAGATTCATGCATTATGTCAAGCTGTAAAACAGGAGTTTGGGCGCTCATTCACCGGACTGATCGGCAGTCACGCAAAAGGCACAAGAAGATTGGGGCGGGGCCTTTTTCCGGGCTCGCGGCTGTTGTGAAAAGACCAAACGGCGCCCCACCCCCATGGGAAATCATTGAGAGCAGTTGTGGCGCGAGTGGGATTTGACAATGATCAGGGCAAGGGCTGCTGAATGCGAAAAAAGCATTTGATTGATGTGCTTGTGATTTAGCATGAGCAAGGAACCTGGCTGGGCGCAGCGTCTTTCAAACTCCTGTTGTGTGTTGCTACGCACAGAGCTGCCCTCCGTACTCAGCGTGTCTCTTTCCCTGTGATTACATTTGACAAATCATCAGGGGAGAGCGCGAACGCAGTCCCCCACTACCACAAATTATGCAGTCGAGATTCCCACATTTGGGGAATTCGCATAGGTCAGCCCTGCCGCAGTGCAATGGCCGGGCCTCGCCATGGGTGAACCACCTTCTTGATCATGGTATCTCCCCTGCCAGGTAAGTATGAGTTGTACAGCTCTGGGCCAAAGGACTCCTTCACAGGACCACTGCTCTGACTGCCGGTGCCAACACTATGCAAGCTGCCAAAATCGGTGTTTTCCAACAGGAGGTGCTCGGAGCAGCCCAAACACATGAAGATCTACTGTGTGAGATATTGTACGTGTTAAGTGGAGTAACAGAAGAAGAAAAGGACATTGTATTGAGGTGGATTCCAGCCCACACGGGGAACACCAGCAAATGAGAAAGCAGACACGTTGGCCAAGGAGGCAGGAGAGAGGGAGAATGTAAGGGTCACATTTTCAAAGTCAGAGGGAAAAAGCATCACCTGGAAGGAGTTGGGGGAAACAAATGTGGGGAGAAGGAGACTGTGAAGCATGTGTTAACCCAATGCAGGAAGTATGAAATAGAAGGGAGACATACGATGAATGCACTTCAAAGGAAACGGCCAAGAGAAATCAAAGACATTTTGCAGTGTGCAAGTGGGGATGAAGGGAGGACGGTGATCTTTAGATTTTAGACAAAGACGGGACTTGTCAAAAGATTTTAACGCCAACGATTCAAGAGGAGGAGAAGGAATGACTGTTTAAAACCAGAAGGAGGCAGTAGTGCAACAAACGGATGCCAACTGCCGTGAAACTCACACACAGACCAAGAAGGAGCTGCTGGTCTTCCACAGGGAAACCGACCGATGGCTAGCGCCAGTGTGATTTGCTCAATCCATCGCCTCCCTTTTCAAATGCAGAGGAAAGAAAGACAACCATGGGAAAATGGGCGGAGACAAAGAAAGAACAAACCTGAGGGAAATTCCAGTTCATCTGAAAAAGCTGACGCCCCGGCAGATTGCCTACCTTTCAATGAAGCCCGCACACAAAGTCTTCTGGACGTGGGCGCGCAGTGCAGACGAGGACTTACTTTAAACAGTGAGAAGCGGAGGGTGCACCGTTCCCGGAGGTACTGCAATACCGGGTCGATGCGTGGAGTGGACGGAGCAAGCCCCTGTTCCATCTCCCAGGTCCAAAAATCAATTTAATATATGGTCCCCGGATAGGGGACGTATCAGATATTAAACTGATAAGAACAGATACTACACTTGATCTTAGCCAAAAGGCCGAGAAGCGATGCCCCAAGAGCTTCAGAGACGGCCATGGCGTTCCCCGGACCGTCCACCTCGCCCCTGGTGCCGGCAAGCCAGCGCTGCGTTTGAGTGACCGTGGGTAAAAGGGAAAAAAACAAACTCTTCAATCAAAGCGCCTTTGAGATTCATGCATTATGTCAAGCTGTAAAACAGGAGTTTGGGCGCTCATTCACCGGACTGATCGGCAGTCACGCAAAAGGCACAAGAAGATTGGGGCGGGGCCTTTTTCCGGGCTCGCGGCTGTTGTGAAAAGACCAAACGGCGCCCCACCCCCATGGGAAATCATTGAGAGCAGTTGTGGCGCGAGTGGGATTTGACAATGATCAGGGCAAGGGCTGCTGAATGCGAAAAAAGCATTTGATTGATGTGCTTGTGATTTAGCATGAGCAAGGAACCTGGCTGGGCGCAGCGTCTTTCAAACTCCTGTTGTGTGTTGCTACGCACAGAGCTGCCCTCCGTACTCAGCGTGTCTCTTTCCCTGTGATTACATTTGACAAATCATCAGGGGAGAGCGCGAACGCAGTCCCCCACTACCACAAATTATGCAGTCGAGATTCCCACATTTGGGGAATTCGCATAGGTCAGCCCTGCCGCAGTGCAATGGCCGGGCCTCGCCATGGGTGAACCACCTTCTTGATCATGGTATCTCCCCTGCCAGGTAAGTATGAGTTGTACAGCTCTGGGCCAAAGGACTCCTTCACAGGACCACTGCTCTGACTGCCGGTGCCAACACTATGCAAGCTGCCAAAATCGGTGTTTTCCAACAGGAGGTGCTCGGAGCAGCCCAAACACATGAAGATCTACTGTGTGAGATATTGTACGTGTTAAGTGGAGTAACAGAAGAAGAAAAGGACATTGTATTGAGGTGGATTCCAGCCCACACTGGGAACACCAGCAAATGAGAAAGCAGACACGTTGGCCAAGGAGGCAGGAGAGAGGGAGAATGTAAGGGTCACATTTTCAAAGTCAGAGGGAAAAAGCATCACCTGGAAGGAGTTGGGGGAAACAAATGTGGGGAGAAGGAGACTGTGAAGCATGTGTTAACCCAATGCAGGAAGTATGAAATAGAAGGGAGACATACGATGAATGCACTTCAAAGGAAACGGCCAAGAGAAATCACAGACATTTTGCAGTGTGCAAGTGGGGATGAAGGGAGGACGGTGATCTTTAGATTTTAGACAAAGACGGGACTTGTCAAAAGATTTTAACGCCAACGATTCAAGAGGAGGAGAAGGAATGACTGTTTAAAACCAGAAGGAGGCAGTAGTGCAACAAACGGATGCCAACTGCCGTGAAACTCACACACAGACCAAGAAGGAGCTGCTGGTCTTCCACAGGGAAACCGACCGATGGCTAGCGCCAGTGTGATTTGCTCAATCCATCGCCTCCCTTTTCAAATGCAGAGGAAAGAAAGACAACCATGGGAAAATGGGCGGAGACAAAGAAAGAACAAACCTGAGGGAAATTCCAGTTCATCTGAAAAAGCTGACGCCCCGGCAGATTGCCTACCTTGCAATGAAGCCCGCACACAAAGTCTTCTGGACGTGGGCGCGCAGTGCAGACGAGGACTTACTTTAAACAGTGAGAAGCGGAGGGTGCACCGTTCCCGGAGGTACTGCAATACCGGGTCGATGCGTGGAGTGGACGGAGCAAGCCCCTGTTCCATCTCCCAGGTCCAAAAATCAATTTAATATATGGTCCCCGGATAGGGGACGTATCAGATATTAAACTGATAAGAACAGATACTACACTTGATCTTAGCCAAAAGGCCGAGAAGCGATGCCCCAAGAGCTTCAGAGACGGCCATGGCGTTCCCCGGACCGTCCACCTCGCCCCTGGTGCCGGCAAGCCAGCGTTGCGTTTGAGTGACCGTGGGTAAAAGGGAAAAAAACAAACTCTTCAATCAAAGCGCCTTTGAGATTCATGCATTATGTCAAGCTGTAAAACAGGAGTTTGGGCGCTCATTCACCGGACTGATCGGCAGTCACGCAAAAGGCACAAGAAGATTGGGGCGGGGCCTTTTTCCGGGCTCGCGGCTGTTGTGAAAAGACCAAACGGCGCCCCACCCCCATGGGAAATCATTGAGAGCAGTTGTGGCGCGAGTGGGATTTGACAATGATCAGGGCAAGGGCTGCTGAATGCGAAAAAAGCATTTGATTGATGTGCTTGTGATTTAGCATGAGCAAGGAACCTGGCTGGGCGCAGCGTCTTTCAAACTCCTGTTGTGTGTTGCTACGCACAGAGCTGCCCTCCGTACTCAGCGTGTCTCTTTCCCTGTGATTACATTTGACAAATCATCAGGGGAGAGCGCGAACGCAGTCCCCCACTACCACAAATTATGCAGTCGAGATTCCCACATTTGGGGAATTCGCATAGGTCAGCCCTGCCGCAGTGCAATGGCCGGGCCTCGCCATGGGTGAACCACCTTCTTGATCATGGTATCTCCCCTGCCAGGTAAGTATGAGTTGTACAGCTCTGGGCCAAAGGACTCCTTCACAGGACCACTGCTCTGACTGCCGGTGCCAACACTATGCAAGCTGCCAAAATCGGTGTTTTCCAACAGGAGGTGCTCGGAGCAGCCCAAACACATGAAGATCTACTGTGTGAGATATTGTACGTGTTAAGTGGAGTAACAGAAGAAGAAAAGGACATTGTATTGAGGTGGATTCCAGCCCACACGGGGAACACCAGCAAATGAGAAAGCAGACACGTTGGCCAAGGAGGCAGGAGAGAGGGAGAATGTAAGGGTCACATTTTCAAAGTCAGAGGGAAAAAGCATCACCTGGAAGGAGTTGGGGGAAACAAATGTGGGGAGAAGGAGACTGTGAAGCATGTGTTAACCCAATGCAGGAAGTATGAAATAGAAGGGAGACATACGATGAATGCACTTCAAAGGAAACGGCCAAGAGAAATCAAAGACATTTTGCAGTGTGCAAGTGGGGATGAAGGGAGGACGGTGATCTTTAGATTTTAGACAAAGACGGGACTTGTCAAAAGATTTTAACGCCAACGATTCAAGAGGAGGAGAAGGAATGACTGTTTAAAACCAGAAGGAGGCAGTAGTGCAACAAACGGATGCCAACTGCCGTGAAACTCACACACAGACCAAGAAGGAGCTGCTGGTCTTCCACAGGGAAACCGACCGATGGCTAGCGCCAGTGTGATTTGCTCAATCCATCGCCTCCCTTTTCAAATGCAGAGGAAAGAAAGACAACCATGGGAAAATGGGCGGAGACAAAGAAAGAACAAACCTGAGGGAAATTCCAGTTCATCTGAAAAAGCTGACGCCCCGGCAGATTGCCTACCTTGCAATGAAGCCCGCACACAAAGTCTTCTGGACGTGGGCGCGCAGTGCAGACGAGGACTTACTTTAAACAGTGAGAAGCGGAGGGTGCACCGTTCCCGGAGGTACTGCAATACCGGGTCGATGCGTGGAGTGGACGGAGCAAGCCCCTGTTCCATCTCCCAGGTCCAAAAATCAATTTAATATATGGTCCCCGGATAGGGGACGTATCAGATATTAAACTGATAAGAACAGATACTACACTTGATCTTAGCCAAAAGGCCGAGAAGCGATGCCCCAAGAGCTTCAGAGACGGCCATGGCGTTCCCCGGACCGTCCACCTCGCCCCTGGTGCCGGCAAGCCAGCGCTGCGTTTGAGTGACCGTGGGTAAAAGGGAAAAAAACAAACTCTTCAATCAAAGCGCCTTTGAGATTCATGCATTATGTCAAGCTGTAAAACAGGAGTTTGGGCGCTCATTCACCGGACTGATCGGCAGTCACGCAAAAGGCACAAGAAGATTGGGGCGGGGCCTTTTTCCGGGCTCGCGGCTGTTGTGAAAAGACCAAACGGCGCCCCACCCCCATGGGAAATCATTGAGAGCAGTTGTGGCGCGAGTGGGATTTGACAATGATCAGGGCAAGGGCTGCTGAATGCGAAAAAAGCATTTGATTGATGTGCTTGTGATTTAGCATGAGCAAGGAACCTGGCTGGGCGCAGCGTCTTTCAAACTCCTGTTGTGTGTTGCTACGCACAGAGCTGCCCTCCGTACTCAGCGTGTCTCTTTCCCTGTGATTACATTTGACAAATCATCAGGGGAGAGCGCGAACGCAGTCCCCCACTACCACAAATTATGCAGTCGAGATTCCCACATTTGGGGAATTCGCATAGGTCAGCCCTGCCGCAGTGCAATGGCCGGGCCTCGCCATGGGTGAACCACCTTCTTGATCATGGTATCTCCCCTGCCAGGTAAGTATGAGTTGTACAGCTCTGGGCCAAAGGACTCCTTCACAGGACCACTGCTCTGACTGCCGGTGCCAACACTATGCAAGCTGCCAAAATCGGTGTTTTCCAACAGGAGGTGCTCGGAGCAGCCCAAACACATGAAGATCTACTGTGTGAGATATTGTACGTGTTAAGTGGAGTAACAGAAGAAGAAAAGGACATTGTATTGAGGTGGATTCCAGCCCACACGGGGAACACCAGCAAATGAGAAAGCAGACACGTTGGCCAAGGAGGCAGGAGAGAGGGAGAATGTAAGGGTCACATTTTCAAAGTCAGAGGGAAAAAGCATCACCTGGAAGGAGTTGGGGGAAACAAATGTGGGGAGAAGGAGACTGTGAAGCATGTGTTAACCCAATGCAGGAAGTATGAAATAGAAGGGAGACATACGATGAATGCACTTCAAAGGAAACGGCCAAGAGAAATCAAAGACATTTTGCAGTGTGCAAGTGGGGATGAAGGGAGGACGGTGATCTTTAGATTTTAGACAAAGACGGGACTTGTCAAAAGATTTTAACGCCAACGATTCAAGAGGAGGAGAAGGAATGACTGTTTAAAACCAGAAGGAGGCAGTAGTGCAACAAACGGATGCCAACTGCCGTGAAACTCACACACAGACCAAGAAGGAGCTGCTGGTCTTCCACAGGGAAACCGACCGATGGCTAGCGCCAGTGTGATTTGCTCAATCCATCGCCTCCCTTTTCAAATGCAGAGGAAAGAAAGACAACCATGGGAAAATGGGCGGAGACAAAGAAAGAACAAACCTGAGGGAAATTCCAGTTCATCTGAAAAAGCTGACGCCCCGGCAGATTGCCTACCTTGCAATGAAGCCCGCACACAAAGTCTTCTGGACGTGGGCGCGCAGTGCAGACGAGGACTTACTTTAAACAGTGAGAAGCGGAGGGTGCACCGTTCCCGGAGGTACTGCAATACCGGGTCGATGCGTGGAGTGGACGGAGCAAGCCCCTGTTCCATCTCCCAGGTCCAAAAATCAATTTAATATATGGTCCCCGGATAGGGGACGTATCAGATATTAAACTGATGAGAACAGATACTACACTTGATCTTAGCCAAAAGGCCGAGAAGCGATGCCCCAAGAGCTTCAGAGACGGCCATGGCGTTCCCCGGACCGTCCACCTCGCCCCTGGTGCCGGCAAGCCAGCGTTGCGTTTGAGTGACCGTGGGTAAAAGGGAAAAAAACAAACTCTTCAATCAAAGCGCCTTTGAGATTCATGCATTATGTCAAGCTGTAAAACAGGAGTTTGGGCGCTCATTCACCGGACTGATCGGCAGTCACGCAAAAGGCACAAGAAGATTGGGGCGGGGCCTTTTTCCGGGCTCGCGGCTGTTGTGAAAAGACCAAACGGCGCCCCACCCCCATGGGAAATCATTGAGAGCAGTTGTGGCGCGAGTGGGATTTGACAATGATCAGGGCAAGGGCTGCTGAATGCGAAAAAAGCATTTGATTGATGTGCTTGTGATTTAGCATGAGCAAGGAACCTGGCTGGGCGCAGCATCTTTCAAACTCCTGTTGTGTGTTGCTACGCACAGAGCTGCCCTCCGTACTCAGCGTGTCTCTTTCCCTGTGATTACATTTGACAAATCATCAGGGGAGAGCGCGAACGCAGTCCCCCACTACCACAAATTATGCAGTCGAGATTCCCACATTTGGGGAATTCGCATAGGTCAGCCCTGCCGCAGTGCAATGGCCGGGCCTCGCCATGGGTGAACCACCTTCTTGATCATGGTATCTCCCCTGCCAGGTAAGTATGAGTTGTACAGCTCTGGGCCAAAGGACTCCTTCACAGGACCACTGCTCTGACTGCCGGTGCCAACACTATGCAAGCTGCCAAAATCGGTGTTTTCCAACAGGAGGTGCTCGGAGCAGCCCAAACACATGAAGATCTACTGTGTGAGATATTGTACGTGTTAAGTGGAGTAACAGAAGAAGAAAAGGACATTGTATTGAGGTGGATTCCAGCCCACACGGGGAACACCAGCAAATGAGAAAGCAGACACGTTGGCCAAGGAGGCAGGAGAGAGGGAGAATGTAAGGGTCACATTTTCAAAGTCAGAGGGAAAAAGCATCACCTGGAAGGAGTTGGGGGAAACAAATGTGGGGAGAAGGAGACTGTGAAGCATGTGTTAACCCAATGCAGGAAGTATGAAATAGAAGGGAGACATACGATGAATGCACTTCAAAGGAAACGGCCAAGAGAAATCAAAGACATTTTGCAGTGTGCAAGTGGGGATGAAGGGAGGACGGTGATCTTTAGATTTTAGACAAAGACGGGACTTGTCAAAAGATTTTAACGCCAACGATTCAAGAGGAGGAGAAGGAATGACTGTTTAAAACCAGAAGGAGGCAGTAGTGCAACAAACGGATGCCAACTGCCGTGAAACTCACACACAGACCAAGAAGGAGCTGCTGGTCTTCCACAGGGAAACCGACCGATGGCTAGCGCCAGTGTGATTTGCTCAATCCATCGCCTCCCTTTTCAAATGCAGAGGAAAGAAAGACAACCATGGGAAAATGGGCGGAGACAAAGAAAGAACAAACCTGAGGGAAATTCCAGTTCATCTGAAAAAGCTGACGCCCCGGCAGATTGCCTACCTTGCAATGAAGCCCGCACACAAAGTCTTCTGGACGTGGGCGCGCAGTGCAGACGAGGACTTACTTTAAACAGTGAGAAGCGGAGGGTGCACCGTTCCCGGAGGTACTGCAATACCGGGTCGATGCGTGGAGTGGACGGAGCAAGCCCCTGTTCCATCTCCCAGGTCCAAAAATCAATTTAATATATGGTCCCCGGATAGGGGACGTATCAGATATTAAACTGATAAGAACAGATACTACACTTGATCTTAGCCAAAAGGCCGAGAAGCGATGCCCCAAGAGCTTCAGAGACGGCCATGGCGTTCCCCGGACCGTCCACCTCGCCCCTGGTGCCGGCAAGCCAGCGCTGCGTTTGAGTGACCGTGGGTAAAAGGGAAAAAAACAAACTCTTCAATCAAAGCGCCTTTGAGATTCATGCATTATGTCAAGCTGTAAAACAGGAGTTTGGGCGCTCATTCACCGGACTGATCGGCAGTCACGCAAAAGGCACAAGAAGATTGGGGCGGGGCCTTTTTCCGGGCTCGCGGCTGTTGTGAAAAGACCAAACGGCGCCCCACCCCCATGGGAAATCATTGAGAGCAGTTGTGGCGCGAGTGGGATTTGACAATGATCAGGGCAAGGGCTGCTGAATGCGAAAAAAGCATTTGATTGATGTGCTTGTGATTTAGCATGAGCAAGGAACCTGGCTGGGCGCAGCGTCTTTCAAACTCCTGTTGTGTGTTGCTACGCACAGAGCTGCCCTCCGTACTCAGCGTGTCTCTTTCCCTGTGATTACATTTGACAAATCATCAGGGGAGAGCGCGAACGCAGTCCCCCACTACCACAAATTATGCAGTCGAGATTCCCACATTTGGGGAATTCGCATAGGTCAGCCCTGCCGCAGTGCAATGGCCGGGCCTCGCCATGGGTGAACCACCTTCTTGATCATGGTATCTCCCCTGCCAGGTAAGTATGAGTTGTACAGCTCTGGGCCAAAGGACTCCTTCACAGGACCACTGCTCTGACTGCCGGTGCCAACACTATGCAAGCTGCCAAAATCGGTGTTTTCCAACAGGAGGTGCTCGGAGCAGCCCAAACACATGAAGATCTACTGTGTGAGATATTGTACGTGTTAAGTGGAGTAACAGAAGAAGAAAAGGACATTGTATTGAGGTGGATTCCAGCCCACACTGGGAACACCAGCAAATGAGAAAGCAGACACGTTGGCCAAGGAGGCAGGAGAGAGGGAGAATGTAAGGGTCACATTTTCAAAGTCAGAGGGAAAAAGCATCACCTGGAAGGAGTTGGGGGAAACAAATGTGGGGAGAAGGAGACTGTGAAGCATGTGTTAACCCAATGCAGGAAGTATGAAATAGAAGGGAGACATACGATGAATGCACTTCAAAGGAAACGGCCAAGAGAAATCACAGACATTTTGCAGTGTGCAAGTGGGGATGAAGGGAGGACGGTGATCTTTAGATTTTAGACAAAGACGGGACTTGTCAAAAGATTTTAACGCCAACGATTCAAGAGGAGGAGAAGGAATGACTGTTTAAAACCAGAAGGAGGCAGTAGTGCAACAAACGGATGCCAACTGCCGTGAAACTCACACACAGACCAAGAAGGAGCTGCTGGTCTTCCACAGGGAAACCGACCGATGGCTAGCGCCAGTGTGATTTGCTCAATCCATCGCCTCCCTTTTCAAATGCAGAGGAAAGAAAGACAACCATGGGAAAATGGGCGGAGACAAAGAAAGAACAAACCTGAGGGAAATTCCAGTTCATCTGAAAAAGCTGACGCCCCGGCAGATTGCCTACCTTGCAATGAAGCCCGCACACAAAGTCTTCTGGACGTGGGCGCGCAGTGCAGACGAGGACTTACTTTAAACAGTGAGAAGCGGAGGGTGCACCGTTCCCGGAGGTACTGCAATACCGGGTCGATGCGTGGAGTGGACGGAGCAAGCCCCTGTTCCATCTCCCAGGTCCAAAAATCAATTTAATATATGGTCCCCGGATAGGGGACGTATCAGATATTAAACTGATAAGAACAGATACTACACTTGATCTTAGCCAAAAGGCCGAGAAGCGATGCCCCAAGAGCTTCAGAGACGGCCATGGCGTTCCCCGGACCGTCCACCTCGCCCCTGGTGCCGGCAAGCCAGCGTTGCGTTTGAGTGACCGTGGGTAAAAGGGAAAAAAACAAACTCTTCAATCAAAGCGCCTTTGAGATTCATGCATTATGTCAAGCTGTAAAACAGGAGTTTGGGCGCTCATTCACCGGACTGATCGGCAGTCACGCAAAAGGCACAAGAAGATTGGGGCGGGGCCTTTTTCCGGGCTCGCGGCTGTTGTGAAAAGACCAAACGGCGCCCCACCCCCATGGGAAATCATTGAGAGCAGTTGTGGCGCGAGTGGGATTTGACAATGATCAGGGCAAGGGCTGCTGAATGCGAAAAAAGCATTTGATTGATGTGCTTGTGATTTAGCATGAGCAAGGAACCTGGCTGGGCGCAGCGTCTTTCAAACTCCTGTTGTGTGTTGCTACGCACAGAGCTGCCCTCCGTACTCAGCGTGTCTCTTTCCCTGTGATTACATTTGACAAATCATCAGGGGAGAGCGCGAACGCAGTCCCCCACTACCACAAATTATGCAGTCGAGATTCCCACATTTGGGGAATTCGCATAGGTCAGCCCTGCCGCAGTGCAATGGCCGGGCCTCGCCATGGGTGAACCACCTTCTTGATCATGGTATCTCCCCTGCCAGGTAAGTATGAGTTGTACAGCTCTGGGCCAAAGGACTCCTTCACAGGACCACTGCTCTGACTGCCGGTGCCAACACTATGCAAGCTGCCAAAATCGGTGTTTTCCAACAGGAGGTGCTCGGAGCAGCCCAAACACATGAAGATCTACTGTGTGAGATATTGTACGTGTTAAGTGGAGTAACAGAAGAAGAAAAGGACATTGTATTGAGGTGGATTCCAGCCCACACGGGGAACACCAGCAAATGAGAAAGCAGACACGTTGGCCAAGGAGGCAGGAGAGAGGGAGAATGTAAGGGTCACATTTTCAAAGTCAGAGGGAAAAAGCATCACCTGGAAGGAGTTGGGGGAAACAAATGTGGGGAGAAGGAGACTGTGAAGCATGTGTTAACCCAATGCAGGAAGTATGAAATAGAAGGGAGACATACGATGAATGCACTTCAAAGGAAACGGCCAAGAGAAATCAAAGACATTTTGCAGTGTGCAAGTGGGGATGAAGGGAGGACGGTGATCTTTAGATTTTAGACAAAGACGGGACTTGTCAAAAGATTTTAACGCCAACGATTCAAGAGGAGGAGAAGGAATGACTGTTTAAAACCAGAAGGAGGCAGTAGTGCAACAAACGGATGCCAACTGCCGTGAAACTCACACACAGACCAAGAAGGAGCTGCTGGTCTTCCACAGGGAAACCGACCGATGGCTAGCGCCAGTGTGATTTGCTCAATCCATCGCCTCCCTTTTCAAATGCAGAGGAAAGAAAGACAACCATGGGAAAATGGGCGGAGACAAAGAAAGAACAAACCTGAGGGAAATTCCAGTTCATCTGAAAAAGCTGACGCCCCGGCAGATTGCCTACCTTGCAATGAAGCCCGCACACAAAGTCTTCTGGACGTGGGCGCGCAGTGCAGACGAGGACTTACTTTAAACAGTGAGAAGCGGAGGGTGCACCGTTCCCGGAGGTACTGCAATACCGGGTCGATGCGTGGAGTGGACGGAGCAAGCCCCTGTTCCATCTCCCAGGTCCAAAAATCAATTTAATATATGGTCCCCGGATAGGGGACGTATCAGATATTAAACTGATGAGAACAGATACTACACTTGATCTTAGCCAAAAGGCCGAGAAGCGATGCCCCAAGAGCTTCAGAGACGGCCATGGCGTTCCCCGGACCGTCCACCTCGCCCCTGGTGCCGGCAAGCCAGCGTTGCGTTTGAGTGACCGTGGGTAAAAGGGAAAAAAACAAACTCTTCAATCAAAGCGCCTTTGAGATTCATGCATTATGTCAAGCTGTAAAACAGGAGTTTGGGCGCTCATTCACCGGACTGATCGGCAGTCACGCAAAAGGCACAAGAAGATTGGGGCGGGGCCTTTTTCCGGGCTCGCGGCTGTTGTGAAAAGACCAAACGGCGCCCCACCCCCATGGGAAATCATTGAGAGCAGTTGTGGCGCGAGTGGGATTTGACAATGATCAGGGCAAGGGCTGCTGAATGCGAAAAAAGCATTTGATTGATGTGCTTGTGATTTAGCATGAGCAAGGAACCTGGCTGGGCGCAGCATCTTTCAAACTCCTGTTGTGTGTTGCTACGCACAGAGCTGCCCTCCGTACTCAGCGTGTCTCTTTCCCTGTGATTACATTTGACAAATCATCAGGGGAGAGCGCGAACGCAGTCCCCCACTACCACAAATTATGCAGTCGAGATTCCCACATTTGGGGAATTCGCATAGGTCAGCCCTGCCGCAGTGCAATGGCCGGGCCTCGCCATGGGTGAACCACCTTCTTGATCATGGTATCTCCCCTGCCAGGTAAGTATGAGTTGTACAGCTCTGGGCCAAAGGACTCCTTCACAGGACCACTGCTCTGACTGCCGGTGCCAACACTATGCAAGCTGCCAAAATCGGTGTTTTCCAACAGGAGGTGCTCGGAGCAGCCCAAACACATGAAGATCTACTGTGTGAGATATTGTACGTGTTAAGTGGAGTAACAGAAGAAGAAAAGGACATTGTATTGAGGTGGATTCCAGCCCACACGGGGAACACCAGCAAATGAGAAAGCAGACACGTTGGCCAAGGAGGCAGGAGAGAGGGAGAATGTAAGGGTCACATTTTCAAAGTCAGAGGGAAAAAGCATCACCTGGAAGGAGTTGGGGGAAACAAATGTGGGGAGAAGGAGACTGTGAAGCATGTGTTAACCCAATGCAGGAAGTATGAAATAGAAGGGAGACATACGATGAATGCACTTCAAAGGAAACGGCCAAGAGAAATCAAAGACATTTTGCAGTGTGCAAGTGGGGATGAAGGGAGGACGGTGATCTTTAGATTTTAGACAAAGACGGGACTTGTCAAAAGATTTTAACGCCAACGATTCAAGAGGAGGAGAAGGAATGACTGTTTAAAACCAGAAGGAGGCAGTAGTGCAACAAACGGATGCCAACTGCCGTGAAACTCACACACAGACCAAGAAGGAGCTGCTGGTCTTCCACAGGGAAACCGACCGATGGCTAGCGCCAGTGTGATTTGCTCAATCCATCGCCTCCCTTTTCAAATGCAGAGGAAAGAAAGACAACCATGGGAAAATGGGCGGAGACAAAGAAAGAACAAACCTGAGGGAAATTCCAGTTCATCTGAAAAAGCTGACGCCCCGGCAGATTGCCTACCTTTCAATGAAGCCCGCACACAAAGTCTTCTGGACGTGGGCGCGCAGTGCAGACGAGGACTTACTTTAAACAGTGAGAAGCGGAGGGTGCACCGTTCCCGGAGGTACTGCAATACCGGGTCGATGCGTGGAGTGGACGGAGCAAGCCCCTGTTCCATCTCCCAGGTCCAAAAATCAATTTAATATATGGTCCCCGGATAGGGGACGTATCAGATATTAAACTGATAAGAACAGATACTACACTTGATCTTAGCCAAAAGGCCGAGAAGCGATGCCCCAAGAGCTTCAGAGACGGCCATGGCGTTCCCCGGACCGTCCACCTCGCCCCTGGTGCCGGCAAGCCAGCGCTGCGTTTGAGTGACCGTGGGTAAAAGGGAAAAAAACAAACTCTTCAATCAAAGCGCCTTTGAGATTCATGCATTATGTCAAGCTGTAAAACAGGAGTTTGGGCGCTCATTCACCGGACTGATCGGCAGTCACGCAAAAGGCACAAGAAGATTGGGGCGGGGCCTTTTTCCGGGCTCGCGGCTGTTGTGAAAAGACCAAACGGCGCCCCACCCCCATGGGAAATCATTGAGAGCAGTTGTGGCGCGAGTGGGATTTGACAATGATCAGGGCAAGGGCTGCTGAATGCGAAAAAAGCATTTGATTGATGTGCTTGTGATTTAGCATGAGCAAGGAACCTGGCTGGGCGCAGCGTCTTTCAAACTCCTGTTGTGTGTTGCTACGCACAGAGCTGCCCTCCGTACTCAGCGTGTCTCTTTCCCTGTGATTACATTTGACAAATCATCAGGGGAGAGCGCGAACGCAGTCCCCCACTACCACAAATTATGCAGTCGAGATTCCCACATTTGGGGAATTCGCATAGGTCAGCCCTGCCGCAGTGCAATGGCCGGGCCTCGCCATGGGTGAACCACCTTCTTGATCATGGTATCTCCCCTGCCAGGTAAGTATGAGTTGTACAGCTCTGGGCCAAAGGACTCCTTCACAGGACCACTGCTCTGACTGCCGGTGCCAACACTATGCAAGCTGCCAAAATCGGTGTTTTCCAACAGGAGGTGCTCGGAGCAGCCCAAACACATGAAGATCTACTGTGTGAGATATTGTACGTGTTAAGTGGAGTAACAGAAGAAGAAAAGGACATTGTATTGAGGTGGATTCCAGCCCACACTGGGAACACCAGCAAATGAGAAAGCAGACACGTTGGCCAAGGAGGCAGGAGAGAGGGAGAATGTAAGGGTCACATTTTCAAAGTCAGAGGGAAAAAGCATCACCTGGAAGGAGTTGGGGGAAACAAATGTGGGGAGAAGGAGACTGTGAAGCATGTGTTAACCCAATGCAGGAAGTATGAAATAGAAGGGAGACATACGATGAATGCACTTCAAAGGAAACGGCCAAGAGAAATCACAGACATTTTGCAGTGTGCAAGTGGGGATGAAGGGAGGACGGTGATCTTTAGATTTTAGACAAAGACGGGACTTGTCAAAAGATTTTAACGCCAACGATTCAAGAGGAGGAGAAGGAATGACTGTTTAAAACCAGAAGGAGGCAGTAGTGCAACAAACGGATGCCAACTGCCGTGAAACTCACACACAGACCAAGAAGGAGCTGCTGGTCTTCCACAGGGAAACCGACCGATGGCTAGCGCCAGTGTGATTTGCTCAATCCATCGCCTCCCTTTTCAAATGCAGAGGAAAGAAAGACAACCATGGGAAAATGGGCGGAGACAAAGAAAGAACAAACCTGAGGGAAATTCCAGTTCATCTGAAAAAGCTGACGCCCCGGCAGATTGCCTACCTTGCAATGAAGCCCGCACACAAAGTCTTCTGGACGTGGGCGCGCAGTGCAGACGAGGACTTACTTTAAACAGTGAGAAGCGGAGGGTGCACCGTTCCCGGAGGTACTGCAATACCGGGTCGATGCGTGGAGTGGACGGAGCAAGCCCCTGTTCCATCTCCCAGGTCCAAAAATCAATTTAATATATGGTCCCCGGATAGGGGACGTATCAGATATTAAACTGATAAGAACAGATACTACACTTGATCTTAGCCAAAAGGCCGAGAAGCGATGCCCCAAGAGCTTCAGAGACGGCCATGGCGTTCCCCGGACCGTCCACCTCGCCCCTGGTGCCGGCAAGCCAGCGTTGCGTTTGAGTGACCGTGGGTAAAAGGGAAAAAAACAAACTCTTCAATCAAAGCGCCTTTGAGATTCATGCATTATGTCAAGCTGTAAAACAGGAGTTTGGGCGCTCATTCACCGGACTGATCGGCAGTCACGCAAAAGGCACAAGAAGATTGGGGCGGGGCCTTTTTCCGGGCTCGCGGCTGTTGTGAAAAGACCAAACGGCGCCCCACCCCCATGGGAAATCATTGAGAGCAGTTGTGGCGCGAGTGGGATTTGACAATGATCAGGGCAAGGGCTGCTGAATGCGAAAAAAGCATTTGATTGATGTGCTTGTGATTTAGCATGAGCAAGGAACCTGGCTGGGCGCAGCGTCTTTCAAACTCCTGTTGTGTGTTGCTACGCACAGAGCTGCCCTCCGTACTCAGCGTGTCTCTTTCCCTGTGATTACATTTGACAAATCATCAGGGGAGAGCGCGAACGCAGTCCCCCACTACCACAAATTATGCAGTCGAGATTCCCACATTTGGGGAATTCGCATAGGTCAGCCCTGCCGCAGTGCAATGGCCGGGCCTCGCCATGGGTGAACCACCTTCTTGATCATGGTATCTCCCCTGCCAGGTAAGTATGAGTTGTACAGCTCTGGGCCAAAGGACTCCTTCACAGGACCACTGCTCTGACTGCCGGTGCCAACACTATGCAAGCTGCCAAAATCGGTGTTTTCCAACAGGAGGTGCTCGGAGCAGCCCAAACACATGAAGATCTACTGTGTGAGATATTGTACGTGTTAAGTGGAGTAACAGAAGAAGAAAAGGACATTGTATTGAGGTGGATTCCAGCCCACACTGGGAACACCAGCAAATGAGAAAGCAGACACGTTGGCCAAGGAGGCAGGAGAGAGGGAGAATGTAAGGGTCACATTTTCAAAGTCAGAGGGAAAAAGCATCACCTGGAAGGAGTTGGGGGAAACAAATGTGGGGAGAAGGAGACTGTGAAGCATGTGTTAACCCAATGCAGGAAGTATGAAATAGAAGGGAGACATACGATGAATGCACTTCAAAGGAAACGGCCAAGAGAAATCACAGACATTTTGCAGTGTGCAAGTGGGGATGAGGGGAGGACGGTGATCTTTAGATTTTAGACAAAGACGGGACTTGTCAAAAGATTTTAACGCCAACGATTCAAGAGGAGGAGAAGGAATGACTGTTTAAAACCAGAAGGAGGCAGTAGTGCAACAAACGGATGCCAACTGCCGTGAAACTCACACACAGACCAAGAAGGAGCTGCTGGTCTTCCACAGGGAAACCGACCGATGGCTAGCGCCAGTGTGATTTGCTCAATCCATCGCCTCCCTTTTCAAATGCAGAGGAAAGAAAGACAACCATGGGAAAATGGGCGGAGACAAAGAAAGAACAAACCTGAGGGAAATTCCAGTTCATCTGAAAAAGCTGACGCCCCGGCAGATTGCCTACCTTGCAATGAAGCCCGCACACAAAGTCTTCTGGACGTGGGCGCGCAGTGCAGACGAGGACTTACTTTAAACAGTGAGAAGCGGAGGGTGCACCGTTCCCGGAGGTACTGCAATACCGGGTCGATGCGTGGAGTGGACGGAGCAAGCCCCTGTTCCATCTCCCAGGTCCAAAAATCAATTTAATATATGGTCCCCGGATAGGGGACGTATCAGATATTAAACTGATAAGAACAGATACTACACTTGATCTTAGCCAAAAGGCCGAGAAGCGATGCCCCAAGAGCTTCAGAGACGGCCATGGCGTTCCCCGGACCGTCCACCTCGCCCCTGGTGCCGGCAAGCCAGCGTTGCGTTTGAGTGACCGTGGGTAAAAGGGAAAAAAACAAACTCTTCAATCAAAGCGCCTTTGAGATTCATGCATTATGTCAAGCTGTAAAACAGGAGTTTGGGCGCTCATTCACCGGACTGATCGGCAGTCACGCAAAAGGCACAAGAAGATTGGGGCGGGGCCTTTTTCCGGGCTCGCGGCTGTTGTGAAAAGACCAAACGGCGCCCCACCCCCATGGGAAATCATTGAGAGCAGTTGTGGCGCGAGTGGGATTTGACAATGATCAGGGCAAGGGCTGCTGAATGCGAAAAAAGCATTTGATTGATGTGCTTGTGATTTAGCATGAGCAAGGAACCTGGCTGGGCGCAGCGTCTTTCAAACTCCTGTTGTGTGTTGCTACGCACAGAGCTGCCCTCCGTACTCAGCGTGTCTCTTTCCCTGTGATTACATTTGACAAATCATCAGGGGAGAGCGCGAACGCAGTCCCCCACTACCACAAATTATGCAGTCGAGATTCCCACATTTGGGGAATTCGCATAGGTCAGCCCTGCCGCAGTGCAATGGCCGGGCCTCGCCATGGGTGAACCACCTTCTTGATCATGGTATCTCCCCTGCCAGGTAAGTATGAGTTGTACAGCTCTGGGCCAAAGGACTCCTTCACAGGACCACTGCTCTGACTGCCGGTGCCAACACTATGCAAGCTGCCAAAATCGGTGTTTTCCAACAGGAGGTGCTCGGAGCAGCCCAAACACATGAAGATCTACTGTGTGAGATATTGTACGTGTTAAGTGGAGTAACAGAAGAAGAAAAGGACATTGTATTGAGGTGGATTCCAGCCCACACGGGGAACACCAGCAAATGAGAAAGCAGACACGTTGGCCAAGGAGGCAGGAGAGAGGGAGAATGTAAGGGTCACATTTTCAAAGTCAGAGGGAAAAAGCATCACCTGGAAGGAGTTGGGGGAAACAAATGTGGGGAGAAGGAGACTGTGAAGCATGTGTTAACCCAATGCAGGAAGTATGAAATAGAAGGGAGACATACGATGAATGCACTTCAAAGGAAACGGCCAAGAGAAATCAAAGACATTTTGCAGTGTGCAAGTGGGGATGAAGGGAGGACGGTGATCTTTAGATTTTAGACAAAGACGGGACTTGTCAAAAGATTTTAACGCCAACGATTCAAGAGGAGGAGAAGGAATGACTGTTTAAAACCAGAAGGAGGCAGTAGTGCAACAAACGGATGCCAACTGCCGTGAAACTCACACACAGACCAAGAAGGAGCTGCTGGTCTTCCACAGGGAAACCGACCGATGGCTAGCGCCAGTGTGATTTGCTCAATCCATCGCCTCCCTTTTCAAATGCAGAGGAAAGAAAGACAACCATGGGAAAATGGGCGGAGACAAAGAAAGAACAAACCTGAGGGAAATTCCAGTTCATCTGAAAAAGCTGACGCCCCGGCAGATTGCCTACCTTGCAATGAAGCCCGCACACAAAGTCTTCTGGACGTGGGCGCGCAGTGCAGACGAGGACTTACTTTAAACAGTGAGAAGCGGAGGGTGCACCGTTCCCGGAGGTACTGCAATACCGGGTCGATGCGTGGAGTGGACGGAGCAAGCCCCTGTTCCATCTCCCAGGTCCAAAAATCAATTTAATATATGGTCCCCGGATAGGGGACGTATCAGATATTAAACTGATAAGAACAGATACTACACTTGATCTTAGCCAAAAGGCCGAGAAGCGATGCCCCAAGAGCTTCAGAGACGGCCATGGCGTTCCCCGGACCGTCCACCTCGCCCCTGGTGCCGGCAAGCCAGCGTTGCGTTTGAGTGACCGTGGGTAAAAGGGAAAAAAACAAACTCTTCAATCAAAGCGCCTTTGAGATTCATGCATTATGTCAAGCTGTAAAACAGGAGTTTGGGCGCTCATTCACCGGACTGATCGGCAGTCACGCAAAAGGCACAAGAAGATTGGGGCGGGGCCTTTTTCCGGGCTCGCGGCTGTTGTGAAAAGACCAAACGGCGCCCCACCCCCATGGGAAATCATTGAGAGCAGTTGTGGCGCGAGTGGGATTTGACAATGATCAGGGCAAGGGCTGCTGAATGCGAAAAAAGCATTTGATTGATGTGCTTGTGATTTAGCATGAGCAAGGAACCTGGCTGGGCGCAGCGTCTTTCAAACTCCTGTTGTGTGTTGCTACGCACAGAGCTGCCCTCCGTACTCAGCGTGTCTCTTTCCCTGTGATTACATTTGACAAATCATCAGGGGAGAGCGCGAACGCAGTCCCCCACTACCACAAATTATGCAGTCGAGATTCCCACATTTGGGGAATTCGCATAGGTCAGCCCTGCCGCAGTGCAATGGCCGGGCCTCGCCATGGGTGAACCACCTTCTTGATCATGGTATCTCCCCTGCCAGGTAAGTATGAGTTGTACAGCTCTGGGCCAAAGGACTCCTTCACAGGACCACTGCTCTGACTGCCGGTGCCAACACTATGCAAGCTGCCAAAATCGGTGTTTTCCAACAGGAGGTGCTCGGAGCAGCCCAAACACATGAAGATCTACTGTGTGAGATATTGTACGTGTTAAGTGGAGTAACAGAAGAAGAAAAGGACATTGTATTGAGGTGGATTCCAGCCCACACGGGGAACACCAGCAAATGAGAAAGCAGACACGTTGGCCAAGGAGGCAGGAGAGAGGGAGAATGTAAGGGTCACATTTTCAAAGTCAGAGGGAAAAAGCATCACCTGGAAGGAGTTGGGGGAAACAAATGTGGGGAGAAGGAGACTGTGAAGCATGTGTTAACCCAATGCAGGAAGTATGAAATAGAAGGGAGACATACGATGAATGCACTTCAAAGGAAACGGCCAAGAGAAATCAAAGACATTTTGCAGTGTGCAAGTGGGGATGAAGGGAGGACGGTGATCTTTAGATTTTAGACAAAGACGGGACTTGTCAAAAGATTTTAACGCCAACGATTCAAGAGGAGGAGAAGGAATGACTGTTTAAAACCAGAAGGAGGCAGTAGTGCAACAAACGGATGCCAACTGCCGTGAAACTCACACACAGACCAAGAAGGAGCTGCTGGTCTTCCACAGGGAAACCGACCGATGGCTAGCGCCAGTGTGATTTGCTCAATCCATCGCCTCCCTTTTCAAATGCAGAGGAAAGAAAGACAACCATGGGAAAATGGGCGGAGACAAAGAAAGAACAAACCTGAGGGAAATTCCAGTTCATCTGAAAAAGCTGACGCCCCGGCAGATTGCCTACCTTGCAATGAAGCCCGCACACAAAGTCTTCTGGACGTGGGCGCGCAGTGCAGACGAGGACTTACTTTAAACAGTGAGAAGCGGAGGGTGCACCGTTCCCGGAGGTACTGCAATACCGGGTCGATGCGTGGAGTGGACGGAGCAAGCCCCTGTTCCATCTCCCAGGTCCAAAAATCAATTTAATATATGGTCCCCGGATAGGGGACGTATCAGATATTAAACTGATAAGAACAGATACTACACTTGATCTTAGCCAAAAGGCCGAGAAGCGATGCCCCAAGAGCTTCAGAGACGGCCATGGCGTTCCCCGGACCGTCCACCTCGCCCCTGGTGCCGGCAAGCCAGCGTTGCGTTTGAGTGACCGTGGGTAAAAGGGAAAAAAACAAACTCTTCAATCAAAGCGCCTTTGAGATTCATGCATTATGTCAAGCTGTAAAACAGGAGTTTGGGCGCTCATTCACCGGACTGATCGGCAGTCACGCAAAAGGCACAAGAAGATTGGGGCGGGGCCTTTTTCCGGGCTCGCGGCTGTTGTGAAAAGACCAAACGGCGCCCCACCCCCATGGGAAATCATTGAGAGCAGTTGTGGCGCGAGTGGGATTTGACAATGATCAGGGCAAGGGCTGCTGAATGCGAAAAAAGCATTTGATTGATGTGCTTGTGATTTAGCATGAGCAAGGAACCTGGCTGGGCGCAGCGTCTTTCAAACTCCTGTTGTGTGTTGCTACGCACAGAGCTGCCCTCCGTACTCAGCGTGTCTCTTTCCCTGTGATTACATTTGACAAATCATCAGGGGAGAGCGCGAACGCAGTCCCCCACTACCACAAATTATGCAGTCGAGATTCCCACATTTGGGGAATTCGCATAGGTCAGCCCTGCCGCAGTGCAATGGCCGGGCCTCGCCATGGGTGAACCACCTTCTTGATCATGGTATCTCCCCTGCCAGGTAAGTATGAGTTGTACAGCTCTGGGCCAAAGGACTCCTTCACAGGACCACTGCTCTGACTGCCGGTGCCAACACTATGCAAGCTGCCAAAATCGGTGTTTTCCAACAGGAGGTGCTCGGAGCAGCCCAAACACATGAAGATCTACTGTGTGAGATATTGTACGTGTTAAGTGGAGTAACAGAAGAAGAAAAGGACATTGTATTGAGGTGGATTCCAGCCCACACGGGGAACACCAGCAAATGAGAAAGCAGACACGTTGGCCAAGGAGGCAGGAGAGAGGGAGAATGTAAGGGTCACATTTTCAAAGTCAGAGGGAAAAAGCATCACCTGGAAGGAGTTGGGGGAAACAAATGTGGGGAGAAGGAGACTGTGAAGCATGTGTTAACCCAATGCAGGAAGTATGAAATAGAAGGGAGACATACGATGAATGCACTTCAAAGGAAACGGCCAAGAGAAATCAAAGACATTTTGCAGTGTGCAAGTGGGGATGAAGGGAGGACGGTGATCTTTAGATTTTAGACAAAGACGGGACTTGTCAAAAGATTTTAACGCCAACGATTCAAGAGGAGGAGAAGGAATGACTGTTTAAAACCAGAAGGAGGCAGTAGTGCAACAAACGGATGCCAACTGCCGTGAAACTCACACACAGACCAAGAAGGAGCTGCTGGTCTTCCACAGGGAAACCGACCGATGGCTAGCGCCAGTGTGATTTGCTCAATCCATCGCCTCCCTTTTCAAATGCAGAGGAAAGAAAGACAACCATGGGAAAATGGGCGGAGACAAAGAAAGAACAAACCTGAGGGAAATTCCAGTTCATCTGAAAAAGCTGACGCCCCGGCAGATTGCCTACCTTGCAATGAAGCCCGCACACAAAGTCTTCTGGACGTGGGCGCGCAGTGCAGACGAGGACTTACTTTAAACAGTGAGAAGCGGAGGGTGCACCGTTCCCGGAGGTACTGCAATACCGGGTCGATGCGTGGAGTGGACGGAGCAAGCCCCTGTTCCATCTCCCAGGTCCAAAAATCAATTTAATATATGGTCCCCGGATAGGGGACGTATCAGATATTAAACTGATAAGAACAGATACTACACTTGATCTTAGCCAAAAGGCCGAGAAGCGATGCCCCAAGAGCTTCAGAGACGGCCATGGCGTTCCCCGGACCGTCCACCTCGCCCCTGGTGCCGGCAAGCCAGCGTTGCGTTTGAGTGACCGTGGGTAAAAGGGAAAAAAACAAACTCTTCAATCAAAGCGCCTTTGAGATTCATGCATTATGTCAAGCTGTAAAACAGGAGTTTGGGCGCTCATTCACCGGACTGATCGGCAGTCACGCAAAAGGCACAAGAAGATTGGGGCGGGGCCTTTTTCCGGGCTCGCGGCTGTTGTGAAAAGACCAAACGGCGCCCCACCCCCATGGGAAATCATTGAGAGCAGTTGTGGCGCGAGTGGGATTTGACAATGATCAGGGCAAGGGCTGCTGAATGCGAAAAAAGCATTTGATTGATGTGCTTGTGATTTAGCATGAGCAAGGAACCTGGCTGGGCGCAGCGTCTTTCAAACTCCTGTTGTGTGTTGCTACGCACAGAGCTGCCCTCCGTACTCAGCGTGTCTCTTTCCCTGTGATTACATTTGACAAATCATCAGGGGAGAGCGCGAACGCAGTCCCCCACTACCACAAATTATGCAGTCGAGATTCCCACATTTGGGGAATTCGCATAGGTCAGCCCTGCCGCAGTGCAATGGCCGGGCCTCGCCATGGGTGAACCACCTTCTTGATCATGGTATCTCCCCTGCCAGGTAAGTATGAGTTGTACAGCTCTGGGCCAAAGGACTCCTTCACAGGACCACTGCTCTGACTGCCGGTGCCAACACTATGCAAGCTGCCAAAATCGGTGTTTTCCAACAGGAGGTGCTCGGAGCAGCCCAAACACATGAAGATCTACTGTGTGAGATATTGTACGTGTTAAGTGGAGTAACAGAAGAAGAAAAGGACATTGTATTGAGGTGGATTCCAGCCCACACGGGGAACACCAGCAAATGAGAAAGCAGACACGTTGGCCAAGGAGGCAGGAGAGAGGGAGAATGTAAGGGTCACATTTTCAAAGTCAGAGGGAAAAAGCATCACCTGGAAGGAGTTGGGGGAAACAAATGTGGGGAGAAGGAGACTGTGAAGCATGTGTTAACCCAATGCAGGAAGTATGAAATAGAAGGGAGACATACGATGAATGCACTTCAAAGGAAACGGCCAAGAGAAATCAAAGACATTTTGCAGTGTGCAAGTGGGGATGAAGGGAGGACGGTGATCTTTAGATTTTAGACAAAGACGGGACTTGTCAAAAGATTTTAACGCCAACGATTCAAGAGGAGGAGAAGGAATGACTGTTTAAAACCAGAAGGAGGCAGTAGTGCAACAAACGGATGCCAACTGCCGTGAAACTCACACACAGACCAAGAAGGAGCTGCTGGTCTTCCACAGGGAAACCGACCGATGGCTAGCGCCAGTGTGATTTGCTCAATCCATCGCCTCCCTTTTCAAATGCAGAGGAAAGAAAGACAACCATGGGAAAATGGGCGGAGACAAAGAAAGAACAAACCTGAGGGAAATTCCAGTTCATCTGAAAAAGCTGACGCCCCGGCAGATTGCCTACCTTGCAATGAAGCCCGCACACAAAGTCTTCTGGACGTGGGCGCGCAGTGCAGACGAGGACTTACTTTAAACAGTGAGAAGCGGAGGGTGCACCGTTCCCGGAGGTACTGCAATACCGGGTCGATGCGTGGAGTGGACGGAGCAAGCCCCTGTTCCATCTCCCAGGTCCAAAAATCAATTTAATATATGGTCCCCGGATAGGGGACGTATCAGATATTAAACTGATAAGAACAGATACTACACTTGATCTTAGCCAAAAGGCCGAGAAGCGATGCCCCAAGAGCTTCAGAGACGGCCATGGCGTTCCCCGGACCGTCCACCTCGCCCCTGGTGCCGGCAAGCCAGCGTTGCGTTTGAGTGACCGTGGGTAAAAGGGAAAAAAACAAACTCTTCAATCAAAGCGCCTTTGAGATTCATGCATTATGTCAAGCTGTAAAACAGGAGTTTGGGCGCTCATTCACCGGACTGATCGGCAGTCACGCAAAAGGCACAAGAAGATTGGGGCGGGGCCTTTTTCCGGGCTCGCGGCTGTTGTGAAAAGACCAAACGGCGCCCCACCCCCATGGGAAATCATTGAGAGCAGTTGTGGCGCGAGTGGGATTTGACAATGATCAGGGCAAGGGCTGCTGAATGCGAAAAAAGCATTTGATTGATGTGCTTGTGATTTAGCATGAGCAAGGAACCTGGCTGGGCGCAGCGTCTTTCAAACTCCTGTTGTGTGTTGCTACGCACAGAGCTGCCCTCCGTACTCAGCGTGTCTCTTTCCCTGTGATTACATTTGACAAATCATCAGGGGAGAGCGCGAACGCAGTCCCCCACTACCACAAATTATGCAGTCGAGATTCCCACATTTGGGGAATTCGCATAGGTCAGCCCTGCCGCAGTGCAATGGCCGGGCCTCGCCATGGGTGAACCACCTTCTTGATCATGGTATCTCCCCTGCCAGGTAAGTATGAGTTGTACAGCTCTGGGCCAAAGGACTCCTTCACAGGACCACTGCTCTGACTGCCGGTGCCAACACTATGCAAGCTGCCAAAATCGGTGTTTTCCAACAGGAGGTGCTCGGAGCAGCCCAAACACATGAAGATCTACTGTGTGAGATATTGTACGTGTTAAGTGGAGTAACAGAAGAAGAAAAGGACATTGTATTGAGGTGGATTCCAGCCCACACGGGGAACACCAGCAAATGAGAAAGCAGACACGTTGGCCAAGGAGGCAGGAGAGAGGGAGAATGTAAGGGTCACATTTTCAAAGTCAGAGGGAAAAAGCATCACCTGGAAGGAGTTGGGGGAAACAAATGTGGGGAGAAGGAGACTGTGAAGCATGTGTTAACCCAATGCAGGAAGTATGAAATAGAAGGGAGACATACGATGAATGCACTTCAAAGGAAACGGCCAAGAGAAATCAAAGACATTTTGCAGTGTGCAAGTGGGGATGAAGGGAGGACGGTGATCTTTAGATTTTAGACAAAGACGGGACTTGTCAAAAGATTTTAACGCCAACGATTCAAGAGGAGGAGAAGGAATGACTGTTTAAAACCAGAAGGAGGCAGTAGTGCAACAAACGGATGCCAACTGCCGTGAAACTCACACACAGACCAAGAAGGAGCTGCTGGTCTTCCACAGGGAAACCGACCGATGGCTAGCGCCAGTGTGATTTGCTCAATCCATCGCCTCCCTTTTCAAATGCAGAGGAAAGAAAGACAACCATGGGAAAATGGGCGGAGACAAAGAAAGAACAAACCTGAGGGAAATTCCAGTTCATCTGAAAAAGCTGACGCCCCGGCAGATTGCCTACCTTGCAATGAAGCCCGCACACAAAGTCTTCTGGACGTGGGCGCGCAGTGCAGACGAGGACTTACTTTAAACAGTGAGAAGCGGAGGGTGCACCGTTCCCGGAGGTACTGCAATACCGGGTCGATGCGTGGAGTGGACGGAGCAAGCCCCTGTTCCATCTCCCAGGTCCAAAAATCAATTTAATATATGGTCCCCGGATAGGGGACGTATCAGATATTAAACTGATAAGAACAGATACTACACTTGATCTTAGCCAAAAGGCCGAGAAGCGATGCCCCAAGAGCTTCAGAGACGGCCATGGCGTTCCCCGGACCGTCCACCTCGCCCCTGGTGCCGGCAAGCCAGCGTTGCGTTTGAGTGACCGTGGGTAAAAGGGAAAAAAACAAACTCTTCAATCAAAGCGCCTTTGAGATTCATGCATTATGTCAAGCTGTAAAACAGGAGTTTGGGCGCTCATTCACCGGACTGATCGGCAGTCACGCAAAAGGCACAAGAAGATTGGGGCGGGGCCTTTTTCCGGGCTCGCGGCTGTTGTGAAAAGACCAAACGGCGCCCCACCCCCATGGGAAATCATTGAGAGCAGTTGTGGCGCGAGTGGGATTTGACAATGATCAGGGCAAGGGCTGCTGAATGCGAAAAAAGCATTTGATTGATGTGCTTGTGATTTAGCATGAGCAAGGAACCTGGCTGGGCGCAGCGTCTTTCAAACTCCTGTTGTGTGTTGCTACGCACAGAGCTGCCCTCCGTACTCAGCGTGTCTCTTTCCCTGTGATTACATTTGACAAATCATCAGGGGAGAGCGCGAACGCAGTCCCCCACTACCACAAATTATGCAGTCGAGATTCCCACATTTGGGGAATTCGCATAGGTCAGCCCTGCCGCAGTGCAATGGCCGGGCCTCGCCATGGGTGAACCACCTTCTTGATCATGGTATCTCCCCTGCCAGGTAAGTATGAGTTGTACAGCTCTGGGCCAAAGGACTCCTTCACAGGACCACTGCTCTGACTGCCGGTGCCAACACTATGCAAGCTGCCAAAATCGGTGTTTTCCAACAGGAGGTGCTCGGAGCAGCCCAAACACATGAAGATCTACTGTGTGAGATATTGTACGTGTTAAGTGGAGTAACAGAAGAAGAAAAGGACATTGTATTGAGGTGGATTCCAGCCCACACGGGGAACACCAGCAAATGAGAAAGCAGACACGTTGGCCAAGGAGGCAGGAGAGAGGGAGAATGTAAGGGTCACATTTTCAAAGTCAGAGGGAAAAAGCATCACCTGGAAGGAGTTGGGGGAAACAAATGTGGGGAGAAGGAGACTGTGAAGCATGTGTTAACCCAATGCAGGAAGTATGAAATAGAAGGGAGACATACGATGAATGCACTTCAAAGGAAACGGCCAAGAGAAATCAAAGACATTTTGCAGTGTGCAAGTGGGGATGAAGGGAGGACGGTGATCTTTAGATTTTAGACAAAGACGGGACTTGTCAAAAGATTTTAACGCCAACGATTCAAGAGGAGGAGAAGGAATGACTGTTTAAAACCAGAAGGAGGCAGTAGTGCAACAAACGGATGCCAACTGCCGTGAAACTCACACACAGACCAAGAAGGAGCTGCTGGTCTTCCACAGGGAAACCGACCGATGGCTAGCGCCAGTGTGATTTGCTCAATCCATCGCCTCCCTTTTCAAATGCAGAGGAAAGAAAGACAACCATGGGAAAATGGGCGGAGACAAAGAAAGAACAAACCTGAGGGAAATTCCAGTTCATCTGAAAAAGCTGACGCCCCGGCAGATTGCCTACCTTGCAATGAAGCCCGCACACAAAGTCTTCTGGACGTGGGCGCGCAGTGCAGACGAGGACTTACTTTAAACAGTGAGAAGCGGAGGGTGCACCGTTCCCGGAGGTACTGCAATACCGGGTCGATGCGTGGAGTGGACGGAGCAAGCCCCTGTTCCATCTCCCAGGTCCAAAAATCAATTTAATATATGGTCCCCGGATAGGGGACGTATCAGATATTAAACTGATAAGAACAGATACTACACTTGATCTTAGCCAAAAGGCCGAGAAGCGATGCCCCAAGAGCTTCAGAGACGGCCATGGCGTTCCCCGGACCGTCCACCTCGCCCCTGGTGCCGGCAAGCCAGCGTTGCGTTTGAGTGACCGTGGGTAAAAGGGAAAAAAACAAACTCTTCAATCAAAGCGCCTTTGAGATTCATGCATTATGTCAAGCTGTAAAACAGGAGTTTGGGCGCTCATTCACCGGACTGATCGGCAGTCACGCAAAAGGCACAAGAAGATTGGGGCGGGGCCTTTTTCCGGGCTCGCGGCTGTTGTGAAAAGACCAAACGGCGCCCCACCCCCATGGGAAATCATTGAGAGCAGTTGTGGCGCGAGTGGGATTTGACAATGATCAGGGCAAGGGCTGCTGAATGCGAAAAAAGCATTTGATTGATGTGCTTGTGATTTAGCATGAGCAAGGAACCTGGCTGGGCGCAGCGTCTTTCAAACTCCTGTTGTGTGTTGCTACGCACAGAGCTGCCCTCCGTACTCAGCGTGTCTCTTTCCCTGTGATTACATTTGACAAATCATCAGGGGAGAGCGCGAACGCAGTCCCCCACTACCACAAATTATGCAGTCGAGATTCCCACATTTGGGGAATTCGCATAGGTCAGCCCTGCCGCAGTGCAATGGCCGGGCCTCGCCATGGGTGAACCACCTTCTTGATCATGGTATCTCCCCTGCCAGGTAAGTATGAGTTGTACAGCTCTGGGCCAAAGGACTCCTTCACAGGACCACTGCTCTGACTGCCGGTGCCAACACTATGCAAGCTGCCAAAATCGGTGTTTTCCAACAGGAGGTGCTCGGAGCAGCCCAAACACATGAAGATCTACTGTGTGAGATATTGTACGTGTTAAGTGGAGTAACAGAAGAAGAAAAGGACATTGTATTGAGGTGGATTCCAGCCCACACGGGGAACACCAGCAAATGAGAAAGCAGACACGTTGGCCAAGGAGGCAGGAGAGAGGGAGAATGTAAGGGTCACATTTTCAAAGTCAGAGGGAAAAAGCATCACCTGGAAGGAGTTGGGGGAAACAAATGTGGGGAGAAGGAGACTGTGAAGCATGTGTTAACCCAATGCAGGAAGTATGAAATAGAAGGGAGACATACGATGAATGCACTTCAAAGGAAACGGCCAAGAGAAATCAAAGACATTTTGCAGTGTGCAAGTGGGGATGAAGGGAGGACGGTGATCTTTAGATTTTAGACAAAGACGGGACTTGTCAAAAGATTTTAACGCCAACGATTCAAGAGGAGGAGAAGGAATGACTGTTTAAAACCAGAAGGAGGCAGTAGTGCAACAAACGGATGCCAACTGCCGTGAAACTCACACACAGACCAAGAAGGAGCTGCTGGTCTTCCACAGGGAAACCGACCGATGGCTAGCGCCAGTGTGATTTGCTCAATCCATCGCCTCCCTTTGACAATGATCAGGGCAAGGGCTGCTGAATGCGAAAAAAGCATTTGATTGATGTGCTTGTGATTTAGCATGAGCAAGGAACCTGGCTGGGCGCAGCATCTTTCAAACTCCTGTTGTGTGTTGCTACGCACAGAGCTGCCCTCCGTACTCAGCGTGTCTCTTTCCCTGTGATTACATTTGACAAATCATCAGGGGAGAGCGCGAACGCAGTCCCCCACTACCACAAATTATGCAGTCGAGATTCCCACATTTGGGGAATTCGCATAGGTCAGCCCTGCCGCAGTGCAATGGCCGGGCCTCGCCATGGGTGAACCACCTTCTTGATCATGGTATCTCCCCTGCCAGGTAAGTATGAGTTGTACAGCTCTGGGCCAAAGGACTCCTTCACAGGACCACTGCTCTGACTGCCGGTGCCAACACTATGCAAGCTGCCAAAATCGGTGTTTTCCAACAGGAGGTGCTCGGAGCAGCCCAAACACATGAAGATCTACTGTGTGAGATATTGTACGTGTTAAGTGGAGTAACAGAAGAAGAAAAGGACATTGTATTGAGGTGGATTCCAGCCCACACTGGGAACACCAGCAAATGAGAAAGCAGACACGTTGGCCAAGGAGGCAGGAGAGAGGGAGAATGTAAGGGTCACATTTTCAAAGTCAGAGGGAAAAAGCATCACCTGGAAGGAGTTGGGGGAAACAAATGTGGGGAGAAGGAGACTGTGAAGCATGTGTTAACCCAATGCAGGAAGTATGAAATAGAAGGGAGACATACGATGAATGCACTTCAAAGGAAACGGCCAAGAGAAATCAAAGACATTTTGCAGTGTGCAAGTGGGGATGAAGGGAGGACGGTGATCTTTAGATTTTAGACAAAGACGGGACTTGTCAAAAGATTTTAACGCCAACGATTCAAGAGGAGGAGAAGGAATGACTGTTTAAAACCAGAAGGAGGCAGTAGTGCAACAAACGGATGCCAACTGCCGTGAAACTCACACACAGACCAAGAAGGAGCTGCTGGTCTTCCACAGGGAAACCGACCGATGGCTAGCGCCAGTGTGATTTGCTCAATCCATCGCCTCCCTTTTCAAATGCAGAGGAAAGAAAGACAACCATGGGAAAATGGGCGGAGACAAAGAAAGAACAAACCTGAGGGAAATTCCAGTTCATCTGAAAAAGCTGACGCCCCGGCAGATTGCCTACCTTGCAATGAAGCCCGCACACAAAGTCTTCTGGACGTGGGCGCGCAGTGCAGACGAGGACTTACTTTAAACAGTGAGAAGCGGAGGGTGCACCGTTCCCGGAGGTACTGCAATACCGGGTCGATGCGTGGAGTGGACGGAGCAAGCCCCTGTTCCATCTCCCAGGTCCAAAAATCAATTTAATATATGGTCCCCGGATAGGGGACGTATCAGATATTAAACTGATAAGAACAGATACTACACTTGATCTTAGCCAAAAGGCCGAGAAGCGATGCCCCAAGAGCTTCAGAGACGGCCATGGCGTTCCCCGGACCGTCCACCTCGCCCCTGGTGCCGGCAAGCCAGCGCTGCGTTTGAGTGACCGTGGGTAAAAGGGAAAAAAACAAACTCTTCAATCAAAGCGCCTTTGAGATTCATGCATTATGTCAAGCTGTAAAACAGGAGTTTGGGCGCTCATTCACCGGACTGATCGGCAGTCACGCAAAAGGCACAAGAAGATTGGGGCGGGGCCTTTTTCCGGGCTCGCGGCTGTTGTGAAAAGACCAAACGGCGCCCCACCCCCATGGGAAATCATTGAGAGCAGTTGTGGCGCGAGTGGGATTTGACAATGATCAGGGCAAGGGCTGCTGAATGCGAAAAAAGCATTTGATTGATGTGCTTGTGATTTAGCATGAGCAAGGAACCTGGCTGGGCGCAGCGTCTTTCAAACTCCTGTTGTGTGTTGCTACGCACAGAGCTGCCCTCCGTACTCAGCGTGTCTCTTTCCCTGTGATTACATTTGACAAATCATCAGGGGAGAGCGCGAACGCAGTCCCCCACTACCACAAATTATGCAGTCGAGATTCCCACATTTGGGGAATTCGCATAGGTCAGCCCTGCCGCAGTGCAATGGCCGGGCCTCGCCATGGGTGAACCACCTTCTTGATCATGGTATCTCCCCTGCCAGGTAAGTATGAGTTGTACAGCTCTGGGCCAAAGGACTCCTTCACAGGACCACTGCTCTGACTGCCGGTGCCAACACTATGCAAGCTGCCAAAATCGGTGTTTTCCAACAGGAGGTGCTCGGAGCAGCCCAAACACATGAAGATCTACTGTGTGAGATATTGTACGTGTTAAGTGGAGTAACAGAAGAAGAAAAGGACATTGTATTGAGGTGGATTCCAGCCCACACTGGGAACACCAGCAAATGAGAAAGCAGACACGTTGGCCAAGGAGGCAGGAGAGAGGGAGAATGTAAGGGTCACATTTTCAAAGTCAGAGGGAAAAAGCATCACCTGGAAGGAGTTGGGGGAAACAAATGTGGGGAGAAGGAGACTGTGAAGCATGTGTTAACCCAATGCAGGAAGTATGAAATAGAAGGGAGACATACGATGAATGCACTTCAAAGGAAACGGCCAAGAGAAATCACAGACATTTTGCAGTGTGCAAGTGGGGATGAAGGGAGGACGGTGATCTTTAGATTTTAGACAAAGACGGGACTTGTCAAAAGATTTTAACGCCAACGATTCAAGAGGAGGAGAAGGAATGACTGTTTAAAACCAGAAGGAGGCAGTAGTGCAACAAACGGATGCCAACTGCCGTGAAACTCACACACAGACCAAGAAGGAGCTGCTGGTCTTCCACAGGGAAACCGACCGATGGCTAGCGCCAGTGTGATTTGCTCAATCCATCGCCTCCCTTTTCAAATGCAGAGGAAAGAAAGACAACCATGGGAAAATGGGCGGAGACAAAGAAAGAACAAACCTGAGGGAAATTCCAGTTCATCTGAAAAAGCTGACGCCCCGGCAGATTGCCTACCTTGCAATGAAGCCCGCACACAAAGTCTTCTGGACGTGGGCGCGCAGTGCAGACGAGGACTTACTTTAAACAGTGAGAAGCGGAGGGTGCACCGTTCCCGGAGGTACTGCAATACCGGGTCGATGCGTGGAGTGGACGGAGCAAGCCCCTGTTCCATCTCCCAGGTCCAAAAATCAATTTAATATATGGTCCCCGGATAGGGGACGTATCAGATATTAAACTGATAAGAACAGATACTACACTTGATCTTAGCCAAAAGGCCGAGAAGCGATGCCCCAAGAGCTTCAGAGACGGCCATGGCGTTCCCCGGACCGTCCACCTCGCCCCTGGTGCCGGCAAGCCAGCGTTGCGTTTGAGTGACCGTGGGTAAAAGGGAAAAAAACAAACTCTTCAATCAAAGCGCCTTTGAGATTCATGCATTATGTCAAGCTGTAAAACAGGAGTTTGGGCGCTCATTCACCGGACTGATCGGCAGTCACGCAAAAGGCACAAGAAGATTGGGGCGGGGCCTTTTTCCGGGCTCGCGGCTGTTGTGAAAAGACCAAACGGCGCCCCACCCCCATGGGAAATCATTGAGAGCAGTTGTGGCGCGAGTGGGATTTGACAATGATCAGGGCAAGGGCTGCTGAATGCGAAAAAAGCATTTGATTGATGTGCTTGTGATTTAGCATGAGCAAGGAACCTGGCTGGGCGCAGCGTCTTTCAAACTCCTGTTGTGTGTTGCTACGCACAGAGCTGCCCTCCGTACTCAGCGTGTCTCTTTCCCTGTGATTACATTTGACAAATCATCAGGGGAGAGCGCGAACGCAGTCCCCCACTACCACAAATTATGCAGTCGAGATTCCCACATTTGGGGAATTCGCATAGGTCAGCCCTGCCGCAGTGCAATGGCCGGGCCTCGCCATGGGTGAACCACCTTCTTGATCATGGTATCTCCCCTGCCAGGTAAGTATGAGTTGTACAGCTCTGGGCCAAAGGACTCCTTCACAGGACCACTGCTCTGACTGCCGGTGCCAACACTATGCAAGCTGCCAAAATCGGTGTTTTCCAACAGGAGGTGCTCGGAGCAGCCCAAACACATGAAGATCTACTGTGTGAGATATTGTACGTGTTAAGTGGAGTAACAGAAGAAGAAAAGGACATTGTATTGAGGTGGATTCCAGCCCACACTGGGAACACCAGCAAATGAGAAAGCAGACACGTTGGCCAAGGAGGCAGGAGAGAGGGAGAATGTAAGGGTCACATTTTCAAAGTCAGAGGGAAAAAGCATCACCTGGAAGGAGTTGGGGGAAACAAATGTGGGGAGAAGGAGACTGTGAAGCATGTGTTAACCCAATGCAGGAAGTATGAAATAGAAGGGAGACATACGATGAATGCACTTCAAAGGAAACGGCCAAGAGAAATCACAGACATTTTGCAGTGTGCAAGTGGGGATGAAGGGAGGACGGTGATCTTTAGATTTTAGACAAAGACGGGACTTGTCAAAAGATTTTAACGCCAACGATTCAAGAGGAGGAGAAGGAATGACTGTTTAAAACCAGAAGGAGGCAGTAGTGCAACAAACGGATGCCAACTGCCGTGAAACTCACACACAGACCAAGAAGGAGCTGCTGGTCTTCCACAGGGAAACCGACCGATGGCTAGCGCCAGTGTGATTTGCTCAATCCATCGCCTCCCTTTTCAAATGCAGAGGAAAGAAAGACAACCATGGGAAAATGGGCGGAGACAAAGAAAGAACAAACCTGAGGGAAATTCCAGTTCATCTGAAAAAGCTGACGCCCCGGCAGATTGCCTACCTTGCAATGAAGCCCGCACACAAAGTCTTCTGGACGTGGGCGCGCAGTGCAGACGAGGACTTACTTTAAACAGTGAGAAGCGGAGGGTGCACCGTTCCCGGAGGTACTGCAATACCGGGTCGATGCGTGGAGTGGACGGAGCAAGCCCCTGTTCCATCTCCCAGGTCCAAAAATCAATTTAATATATGGTCCCCGGATAGGGGACGTATCAGATATTAAACTGATAAGAACAGATACTACACTTGATCTTAGCCAAAAGGCCGAGAAGCGATGCCCCAAGAGCTTCAGAGACGGCCATGGCGTTCCCCGGACCGTCCACCTCGCCCCTGGTGCCGGCAAGCCAGCGTTGCGTTTGAGTGACCGTGGGTAAAAGGGAAAAAAACAAACTCTTCAATCAAAGCGCCTTTGAGATTCATGCATTATGTCAAGCTGTAAAACAGGAGTTTGGGCGCTCATTCACCGGACTGATCGGCAGTCACGCAAAAGGCACAAGAAGATTGGGGCGGGGCCTTTTTCCGGGCTCGCGGCTGTTGTGAAAAGACCAAACGGCGCCCCACCCCCATGGGAAATCATTGAGAGCAGTTGTGGCGCGAGTGGGATTTGACAATGATCAGGGCAAGGGCTGCTGAATGCGAAAAAAGCATTTGATTGATGTGCTTGTGATTTAGCATGAGCAAGGAACCTGGCTGGGCGCAGCATCTTTCAAACTCCTGTTGTGTGTTGCTACGCACAGAGCTGCCCTCCGTACTCAGCGTGTCTCTTTCCCTGTGATTACATTTGACAAATCATCAGGGGAGAGCGCGAACGCAGTCCCCCACTACCACAAATTATGCAGTCGAGATTCCCACATTTGGGGAATTCGCATAGGTCAGCCCTGCCGCAGTGCAATGGCCGGGCCTCGCCATGGGTGAACCACCTTCTTGATCATGGTATCTCCCCTGCCAGGTAAGTATGAGTTGTACAGCTCTGGGCCAAAGGACTCCTTCACAGGACCACTGCTCTGACTGCCGGTGCCAACACTATGCAAGCTGCCAAAATCGGTGTTTTCCAACAGGAGGTGCTCGGAGCAGCCCAAACACATGAAGATCTACTGTGTGAGATATTGTACGTGTTAAGTGGAGTAACAGAAGAAGAAAAGGACATTGTATTGAGGTGGATTCCAGCCCACACTGGGAACACCAGCAAATGAGAAAGCAGACACGTTGGCCAAGGAGGCAGGAGAGAGGGAGAATGTAAGGGTCACATTTTCAAAGTCAGAGGGAAAAAGCATCACCTGGAAGGAGTTGGGGGAAACAAATGTGGGGAGAAGGAGACTGTGAAGCATGTGTTAACCCAATGCAGGAAGTATGAAATAGAAGGGAGACATACGATGAATGCACTTCAAAGGAAACGGCCAAGAGAAATCACAGACATTTTGCAGTGTGCAAGTGGGGATGAAGGGAGGACGGTGATCTTTAGATTTTAGACAAAGACGGGACTTGTCAAAAGATTTTAACGCCAACGATTCAAGAGGAGGAGAAGGAATGACTGTTTAAAACCAGAAGGAGGCAGTAGTGCAACAAACGGATGCCAACTGCCGTGAAACTCACACACAGACCAAGAAGGAGCTGCTGGTCTTCCACAGGGAAACCGACCGATGGCTAGCGCCAGTGTGATTTGCTCAATCCATCGCCTCCCTTTTCAAATGCAGAGGAAAGAAAGACAACCATGGGAAAATGGGCGGAGACAAAGAAAGAACAAACCTGAGGGAAATTCCAGTTCATCTGAAAAAGCTGACGCCCCGGCAGATTGCCTACCTTGCAATGAAGCCCGCACACAAAGTCTTCTGGACGTGGGCGCACAGTGCAGACGAGGACTTACTTTAAACAGTGAGAAGCGGAGGGTGCACCGTTCCCGGAGGTACTGCAATACCGGGTCGATGCGTGGAGTGGACGGAGCAAGCCCCTGTTCCATCTCCCAGGTCCAAAAATCAATTTAATATATGGTCCCCGGATAGGGGACGTATCAGATATTAAACTGATAAGAACAGATACTACACTTGATCTTAGCCAAAAGGCCGAGAAGCGATGCCCCAAGAGCTTCAGAGACGGCCATGGCGTTCCCCGGACCGTCCACCTCGCCCCTGGTGCCGGCAAGCCAGCGCTGCGTTTGAGTGACCGTGGGTAAAAGGGAAAAAAACAAACTCTTCAATCAAAGCGCCTTTGAGATTCATGCATTATGTCAAGCTGTAAAACAGGAGTTTGGGCGCTCATTCACCGGACTGATCGGCAGTCACGCAAAAGGCACAAGAAGATTGGGGCGGGGCCTTTTTCCGGGCTCGCGGCTGTTGTGAAAAGACCAAACGGCGCCCCACCCCCATGGGAAATCATTGAGAGCAGTTGTGGCGCGAGTGGGATTTGACAATGATCAGGGCAAGGGCTGCTGAATGCGAAAAAAGCATTTGATTGATGTGCTTGTGATTTAGCATGAGCAAGGAACCTGGCTGGGCGCAGCGTCTTTCAAACTCCTGTTGTGTGTTGCTACGCACAGAGCTGCCCTCCGTACTCAGCGTGTCTCTTTCCCTGTGATTACATTTGACAAATCATCAGGGGAGAGCGCGAACGCAGTCCCCCACTACCACAAATTATGCAGTCGAGATTCCCACATTTGGGGAATTCGCATAGGTCAGCCCTGCCGCAGTGCAATGGCCGGGCCTCGCCATGGGTGAACCACCTTCTTGATCATGGTATCTCCCCTGCCAGGTAAGTATGAGTTGTACAGCTCTGGGCCAAAGGACTCCTTCACAGGACCACTGCTCTGACTGCCGGTGCCAACACTATGCAAGCTGCCAAAATCGGTGTTTTCCAACAGGAGGTGCTCGGAGCAGCCCAAACACATGAAGATCTACTGTGTGAGATATTGTACGTGTTAAGTGGAGTAACAGAAGAAGAAAAGGACATTGTATTGAGGTGGATTCCAGCCCACACTGGGAACACCAGCAAATGAGAAAGCAGACACGTTGGCCAAGGAGGCAGGAGAGAGGGAGAATGTAAGGGTCACATTTTCAAAGTCAGAGGGAAAAAGCATCACCTGGAAGGAGTTGGGGGAAACAAATGTGGGGAGAAGGAGACTGTGAAGCATGTGTTAACCCAATGCAGGAAGTATGAAATAGAAGGGAGACATACGATGAATGCACTTCAAAGGAAACGGCCAAGAGAAATCACAGACATTTTGCAGTGTGCAAGTGGGGATGAAGGGAGGACGGTGATCTTTAGATTTTAGACAAAGACGGGACTTGTCAAAAGATTTTAACGCCAACGATTCAAGAGGAGGAGAAGGAATGACTGTTTAAAACCAGAAGGAGGCAGTAGTGCAACAAACGGATGCCAACTGCCGTGAAACTCACACACAGACCAAGAAGGAGCTGCTGGTCTTCCACAGGGAAACCGACCGATGGCTAGCGCCAGTGTGATTTGCTCAATCCATCGCCTCCCTTTTCAAATGCAGAGGAAAGAAAGACAACCATGGGAAAATGGGCGGAGACAAAGAAAGAACAAACCTGAGGGAAATTCCAGTTCATCTGAAAAAGCTGACGCCCCGGCAGATTGCCTACCTTGCAATGAAGCCCGCACACAAAGTCTTCTGGACGTGGGCGCGCAGTGCAGACGAGGACTTACTTTAAACAGTGAGAAGCGGAGGGTGCACCGTTCCCGGAGGTACTGCAATACCGGGTCGATGCGTGGAGTGGACGGAGCAAGCCCCTGTTCCATCTCCCAGGTCCAAAAATCAATTTAATATATGGTCCCCGGATAGGGGACGTATCAGATATTAAACTGATAAGAACAGATACTACACTTGATCTTAGCCAAAAGGCCGAGAAGCGATGCCCCAAGAGCTTCAGAGACGGCCATGGCGTTCCCCGGACCGTCCACCTCGCCCCTGGTGCCGGCAAGCCAGCGCTGCGTTTGAGTGACCGTGGGTAAAAGGGAAAAAAACAAACTCTTCAATCAAAGCGCCTTTGAGATTCATGCATTATGTCAAGCTGTAAAACAGGAGTTTGGGCGCTCATTCACCGGACTGATCGGCAGTCACGCAAAAGGCACAAGAAGATTGGGGCGGGGCCTTTTTCCGGGCTCGCGGCTGTTGTGAAAAGACCAAACGGCGCCCCACCCCCATGGGAAATCATTGAGAGCAGTTGTGGCGCGAGTGGGATTTGACAATGATCAGGGCAAGGGCTGCTGAATGCGAAAAAAGCATTTGATTGATGTGCTTGTGATTTAGCATGAGCAAGGAACCTGGCTGGGCGCAGCGTCTTTCAAACTCCTGTTGTGTGTTGCTACGCACAGAGCTGCCCTCCGTACTCAGCGTGTCTCTTTCCCTGTGATTACATTTGACAAATCATCAGGGGAGAGCGCGAACGCAGTCCCCCACTACCACAAATTATGCAGTCGAGATTCCCACATTTGGGGAATTCGCATAGGTCAGCCCTGCCGCAGTGCAATGGCCGGGCCTCGCCATGGGTGAACCACCTTCTTGATCATGGTATCTCCCCTGCCAGGTAAGTATGAGTTGTACAGCTCTGGGCCAAAGGACTCCTTCACAGGACCACTGCTCTGACTGCCGGTGCCAACACTATGCAAGCTGCCAAAATCGGTGTTTTCCAACAGGAGGTGCTCGGAGCAGCCCAAACACATGAAGATCTACTGTGTGAGATATTGTACGTGTTAAGTGGAGTAACAGAAGAAGAAAAGGACATTGTATTGAGGTGGATTCCAGCCCACACGGGGAACACCAGCAAATGAGAAAGCAGACACGTTGGCCAAGGAGGCAGGAGAGAGGGAGAATGTAAGGGTCACATTTTCAAAGTCAGAGGGAAAAAGCATCACCTGGAAGGAGTTGGGGGAAACAAATGTGGGGAGAAGGAGACTGTGAAGCATGTGTTAACCCAATGCAGGAAGTATGAAATAGAAGGGAGACATACGATGAATGCACTTCAAAGGAAACGGCCAAGAGAAATCAAAGACATTTTGCAGTGTGCAAGTGGGGATGAAGGGAGGACGGTGATCTTTAGATTTTAGACAAAGACGGGACTTGTCAAAAGATTTTAACGCCAACGATTCAAGAGGAGGAGAAGGAATGACTGTTTAAAACCAGAAGGAGGCAGTAGTGCAACAAACGGATGCCAACTGCCGTGAAACTCACACACAGACCAAGAAGGAGCTGCTGGTCTTCCACAGGGAAACCGACCGATGGCTAGCGCCAGTGTGATTTGCTCAATCCATCGCCTCCCTTTTCAAATGCAGAGGAAAGAAAGACAACCATGGGAAAATGGGCGGAGACAAAGAAAGAACAAACCTGAGGGAAATTCCAGTTCATCTGAAAAAGCTGACGCCCCGGCAGATTGCCTACCTTGCAATGAAGCCCGCACACAAAGTCTTCTGGACGTGGGCGCGCAGTGCAGACGAGGACTTACTTTAAACAGTGAGAAGCGGAGGGTGCACCGTTCCCGGAGGTACTGCAATACCGGGTCGATGCGTGGAGTGGACGGAGCAAGCCCCTGTTCCATCTCCCAGGTCCAAAAATCAATTTAATATATGGTCCCCGGATAGGGGACGTATCAGATATTAAACTGATAAGAACAGATACTACACTTGATCTTAGCCAAAAGGCCGAGAAGCGATGCCCCAAGAGCTTCAGAGACGGCCATGGCGTTCCCCGGACCGTCCACCTCGCCCCTGGTGCCGGCAAGCCAGCGCTGCGTTTGAGTGACCGTGGGTAAAAGGGAAAAAAACAAACTCTTCAATCAAAGCGCCTTTGAGATTCATGCATTATGTCAAGCTGTAAAACAGGAGTTTGGGCGCTCATTCACCGGACTGATCGGCAGTCACGCAAAAGGCACAAGAAGATTGGGGCGGGGCCTTTTTCCGGGCTCGCGGCTGTTGTGAAAAGACCAAACGGCGCCCCACCCCCATGGGAAATCATTGAGAGCAGTTGTGGCGCGAGTGGGATTTGACAATGATCAGGGCAAGGGCTGCTGAATGCGAAAAAAGCATTTGATTGATGTGCTTGTGATTTAGCATGAGCAAGGAACCTGGCTGGGCGCAGCGTCTTTCAAACTCCTGTTGTGTGTTGCTACGCACAGAGCTGCCCTCCGTACTCAGCGTGTCTCTTTCCCTGTGATTACATTTGACAAATCATCAGGGGAGAGCGCGAACGCAGTCCCCCACTACCACAAATTATGCAGTCGAGATTCCCACATTTGGGGAATTCGCATAGGTCAGCCCTGCCGCAGTGCAATGGCCGGGCCTCGCCATGGGTGAACCACCTTCTTGATCATGGTATCTCCCCTGCCAGGTAAGTATGAGTTGTACAGCTCTGGGCCAAAGGACTCCTTCACAGGACCACTGCTCTGACTGCCGGTGCCAACACTATGCAAGCTGCCAAAATCGGTGTTTTCCAACAGGAGGTGCTCGGAGCAGCCCAAACACATGAAGATCTACTGTGTGAGATATTGTACGTGTTAAGTGGAGTAACAGAAGAAGAAAAGGACATTGTATTGAGGTGGATTCCAGCCCACACTGGGAACACCAGCAAATGAGAAAGCAGACACGTTGGCCAAGGAGGCAGGAGAGAGGGAGAATGTAAGGGTCACATTTTCAAAGTCAGAGGGAAAAAGCATCACCTGGAAGGAGTTGGGGGAAACAAATGTGGGGAGAAGGAGACTGTGAAGCATGTGTTAACCCAATGCAGGAAGTATGAAATAGAAGGGAGACATACGATGAATGCACTTCAAAGGAAACGGCCAAGAGAAATCACAGACATTTTGCAGTGTGCAAGTGGGGATGAAGGGAGGACGGTGATCTTTAGATTTTAGACAAAGACGGGACTTGTCAAAAGATTTTAACGCCAACGATTCAAGAGGAGGAGAAGGAATGACTGTTTAAAACCAGAAGGAGGCAGTAGTGCAACAAACGGATGCCAACTGCCGTGAAACTCACACACAGACCAAGAAGGAGCTGCTGGTCTTCCACAGGGAAACCGACCGATGGCTAGCGCCAGTGTGATTTGCTCAATCCATCGCCTCCCTTTTCAAATGCAGAGGAAAGAAAGACAACCATGGGAAAATGGGCGGAGACAAAGAAAGAACAAACCTGAGGGAAATTCCAGTTCATCTGAAAAAGCTGACGCCCCGGCAGATTGCCTACCTTGCAATGAAGCCCGCACACAAAGTCTTCTGGACGTGGGCGCGCAGTGCAGACGAGGACTTACTTTAAACAGTGAGAAGCGGAGGGTGCACCGTTCCCGGAGGTACTGCAATACCGGGTCGATGCGTGGAGTGGACGGAGCAAGCCCCTGTTCCATCTCCCAGGTCCAAAAATCAATTTAATATATGGTCCCCGGATAGGGGACGTATCAGATATTAAACTGATAAGAACAGATACTACACTTGATCTTAGCCAAAAGGCCGAGAAGCGATGCCCCAAGAGCTTCAGAGACGGCCATGGCGTTCCCCGGACCGTCCACCTCGCCCCTGGTGCCGGCAAGCCAGCGTTGCGTTTGAGTGACCGTGGGTAAAAGGGAAAAAAACAAACTCTTCAATCAAAGCGCCTTTGAGATTCATGCATTATGTCAAGCTGTAAAACAGGAGTTTGGGCGCTCATTCACCGGACTGATCGGCAGTCACGCAAAAGGCACAAGAAGATTGGGGCGGGGCCTTTTTCCGGGCTCGCGGCTGTTGTGAAAAGACCAAACGGCGCCCCACCCCCATGGGAAATCATTGAGAGCAGTTGTGGCGCGAGTGGGATTTGACAATGATCAGGGCAAGGGCTGCTGAATGCGAAAAAAGCATTTGATTGATGTGCTTGTGATTTAGCATGAGCAAGGAACCTGGCTGGGCGCAGCGTCTTTCAAACTCCTGTTGTGTGTTGCTACGCACAGAGCTGCCCTCCGTACTCAGCGTGTCTCTTTCCCTGTGATTACATTTGACAAATCATCAGGGGAGAGCGCGAACGCAGTCCCCCACTACCACAAATTATGCAGTCGAGATTCCCACATTTGGGGAATTCGCATAGGTCAGCCCTGCCGCAGTGCAATGGCCGGGCCTCGCCATGGGTGAACCACCTTCTTGATCATGGTATCTCCCCTGCCAGGTAAGTATGAGTTGTACAGCTCTGGGCCAAAGGACTCCTTCACAGGACCACTGCTCTGACTGCCGGTGCCAACACTATGCAAGCTGCCAAAATCGGTGTTTTCCAACAGGAGGTGCTCGGAGCAGCCCAAACACATGAAGATCTACTGTGTGAGATATTGTACGTGTTAAGTGGAGTAACAGAAGAAGAAAAGGACATTGTATTGAGGTGGATTCCAGCCCACACGGGGAACACCAGCAAATGAGAAAGCAGACACGTTGGCCAAGGAGGCAGGAGAGAGGGAGAATGTAAGGGTCACATTTTCAAAGTCAGAGGGAAAAAGCATCACCTGGAAGGAGTTGGGGGAAACAAATGTGGGGAGAAGGAGACTGTGAAGCATGTGTTAACCCAATGCAGGAAGTATGAAATAGAAGGGAGACATACGATGAATGCACTTCAAAGGAAACGGCCAAGAGAAATCAAAGACATTTTGCAGTGTGCAAGTGGGGATGAAGGGAGGACGGTGATCTTTAGATTTTAGACAAAGACGGGACTTGTCAAAAGATTTTAACGCCAACGATTCAAGAGGAGGAGAAGGAATGACTGTTTAAAACCAGAAGGAGGCAGTAGTGCAACAAACGGATGCCAACTGCCGTGAAACTCACACACAGACCAAGAAGGAGCTGCTGGTCTTCCACAGGGAAACCGACCGATGGCTAGCGCCAGTGTGATTTGCTCAATCCATCGCCTCCCTTTTCAAATGCAGAGGAAAGAAAGACAACCATGGGAAAATGGGCGGAGACAAAGAAAGAACAAACCTGAGGGAAATTCCAGTTCATCTGAAAAAGCTGACGCCCCGGCAGATTGCCTACCTTGCAATGAAGCCCGCACACAAAGTCTTCTGGACGTGGGCGCGCAGTGCAGACGAGGACTTACTTTAAACAGTGAGAAGCGGAGGGTGCACCGTTCCCGGAGGTACTGCAATACCGGGTCGATGCGTGGAGTGGACGGAGCAAGCCCCTGTTCCATCTCCCAGGTCCAAAAATCAATTTAATATATGGTCCCCGGATAGGGGACGTATCAGATATTAAACTGATAAGAACAGATACTACACTTGATCTTAGCCAAAAGGCCGAGAAGCGATGCCCCAAGAGCTTCAGAGACGGCCATGGCGTTCCCCGGACCGTCCACCTCGCCCCTGGTGCCGGCAAGCCAGCGCTGCGTTTGAGTGACCGTGGGTAAAAGGGAAAAAAACAAACTCTTCAATCAAAGCGCCTTTGAGATTCATGCATTATGTCAAGCTGTAAAACAGGAGTTTGGGCGCTCATTCACCGGACTGATCGGCAGTCACGCAAAAGGCACAAGAAGATTGGGGCGGGGCCTTTTTCCGGGCTCGCGGCTGTTGTGAAAAGACCAAACGGCGCCCCACCCCCATGGGAAATCATTGAGAGCAGTTGTGGCGCGAGTGGGATTTGACAATGATCAGGGCAAGGGCTGCTGAATGCGAAAAAAGCATTTGATTGATGTGCTTGTGATTTAGCATGAGCAAGGAACCTGGCTGGGCGCAGCGTCTTTCAAACTCCTGTTGTGTGTTGCTACGCACAGAGCTGCCCTCCGTACTCAGCGTGTCTCTTTCCCTGTGATTACATTTGACAAATCATCAGGGGAGAGCGCGAACGCAGTCCCCCACTACCACAAATTATGCAGTCGAGATTCCCACATTTGGGGAATTCGCATAGGTCAGCCCTGCCGCAGTGCAATGGCCGGGCCTCGCCATGGGTGAACCACCTTCTTGATCATGGTATCTCCCCTGCCAGGTAAGTATGAGTTGTACAGCTCTGGGCCAAAGGACTCCTTCACAGGACCACTGCTCTGACTGCCGGTGCCAACACTATGCAAGCTGCCAAAATCGGTGTTTTCCAACAGGAGGTGCTCGGAGCAGCCCAAACACATGAAGATCTACTGTGTGAGATATTGTACGTGTTAAGTGGAGTAACAGAAGAAGAAAAGGACATTGTATTGAGGTGGATTCCAGCCCACACTGGGAACACCAGCAAATGAGAAAGCAGACACGTTGGCCAAGGAGGCAGGAGAGAGGGAGAATGTAAGGGTCACATTTTCAAAGTCAGAGGGAAAAAGCATCACCTGGAAGGAGTTGGGGGAAACAAATGTGGGGAGAAGGAGACTGTGAAGCATGTGTTAACCCAATGCAGGAAGTATGAAATAGAAGGGAGACATACGATGAATGCACTTCAAAGGAAACGGCCAAGAGAAATCACAGACATTTTGCAGTGTGCAAGTGGGGATGAAGGGAGGACGGTGATCTTTAGATTTTAGACAAAGACGGGACTTGTCAAAAGATTTTAACGCCAACGATTCAAGAGGAGGAGAAGGAATGACTGTTTAAAACCAGAAGGAGGCAGTAGTGCAACAAACGGATGCCAACTGCCGTGAAACTCACACACAGACCAAGAAGGAGCTGCTGGTCTTCCACAGGGAAACCGACCGATGGCTAGCGCCAGTGTGATTTGCTCAATCCATCGCCTCCCTTTTCAAATGCAGAGGAAAGAAAGACAACCATGGGAAAATGGGCGGAGACAAAGAAAGAACAAACCTGAGGGAAATTCCAGTTCATCTGAAAAAGCTGACGCCCCGGCAGATTGCCTACCTTGCAATGAAGCCCGCACACAAAGTCTTCTGGACGTGGGCGCGCAGTGCAGACGAGGACTTACTTTAAACAGTGAGAAGCGGAGGGTGCACCGTTCCCGGAGGTACTGCAATACCGGGTCGATGCGTGGAGTGGACGGAGCAAGCCCCTGTTCCATCTCCCAGGTCCAAAAATCAATTTAATATATGGTCCCCGGATAGGGGACGTATCAGATATTAAACTGATAAGAACAGATTTTTTCTTTCGAAAGTTTTTATTGACACGTTTTACACAAACATTTACAGCAATTTACTTTTCACAATTGATTTTTTCCTCACTTATTCTTGTTCACTTTTTTTTTTCATTGTTGTTTTGTGGGAAAAAAAAACACATAGTAAAAAAACTGTACATGATAAAACAGTGCCATTTAAAAACAAGTAAAAGGGAGGCATAGGTTAAGAACTTTAAAAGGTCTACTGTTGTGCAGGAGCGCGGTGAGCCCCTATCAAGATTAACTCATCCTGTTCCCCCAAACAGGGTTGGTCTCTCGGGATCCTGTCTCGGTGCTCAGAGGAGACCCTCACCCTGCTGCTCCTTCCCACCTGCCTCTCCCGGAGAGTCAGGCCGCTGCTGCTTTGAACTTTTCCCGTATGGCTCCGGCTCCTTCATCCGAATGAGCACAGAGGCGATTCTTCTTTGTGGCTGTGTCCTAGGCCCGCCGCCTGCAGCGACGGCTCTGTCGACCGTCGCTGCTGCCATCCGGATCACAGCCACGGGGGGGATCTGCATGTGCCTTCTTACCAGCAAGTTCCTGGAGGTCCATGTGGCGTCTTTGATGGCGGCGAGAGTGAGCCATTGTTGTGCAAAGTCTTTTTGCTTTAATAGACTTTGGCTCACTCCGTACAGGACCAGCTGTGCTGTGAGGACCTCCCTTGCTGGTAAGCACGGGAATTGCAAGGAGCCGGCCAGTGCCCACTGTTCTACAGCAGCACTGCACTCCCAGAGCAGGTGCCTCACCGTCTCAGGTGCGCCACAGCCAGGGCGGGGGCATGTTGGGGTTGTTGACATGCCCCGGGAGTGCATCACGGACCTGACCGGGAGGATCTCATGAGCCACCATCCATGACAGGTCCCGGAGTCTGTTTGGGAGAACAGGATGGTTCACAATGCTCCAAACGGAGGAGGGCTCGCCTAGTGCAAGCCCACGCACTGGGCTCACCGGTTCTCGCTCCTGCACAACAGAGATAATTGAACGCATGTTAGTTAAAATATGCAGCTCCTCTTTTTCAAGGCTAAAATGTTTTAAAAACTTCGGGATAAAACGGTATGATTCTGGCAGGTTAAAAGACACTGGAACTTTAAGATCTGTTTTTAAAATCTTCAGTTTCCTGAGGTATGACCCCATCCAGAACCGGGTCATTGCTGCTGTCTTTGGGTTTCTGGATGGGGCCGTGGCTGCTAAAAGTCCAAGTGAGGTGTATCTGGCACCATGGAATAAAAACAGGTCCGGCACTCCTTTTCCTCCTTTCTCCTTTGTTTTCTTCATGGTGTCTCTCTTCAGACGCTCCCACTTTGCGTTCCACACGAAATAAAAGATGGCTCGTTCAAGGTCTAAAATCACCGTTCTGGGGGGGATAAAAACACAACTGATCAATAAAAGTAAAGGTAAAATCACAGCTTTTATGATTAAAACCCTTCCTTCGATCGTCAGTTTCCTCAGTCTCCAGTACCCCAGTCGTTGTTTGACTTTCCCTATTTTGTCCTGCCAATTTGTGTCCCCTCCCCCCTCCCTATTAAATTTGACCCCAAGTATTTTTAAGTCGGTCTGGGTCACAGTCAGGGGGAGTCCCATTGTCTCAGTCACTGTCCATGGTCCGTAAAATTGGGCTTGGGTCTTGTCCCTGTTTAGTTTTGACCCAGAGGCCAGTCCAAACCAGTCAGTCAAGTCCAGTGTCCTGTGTACTGATAAAATGTCTGTGCATAAAATGTTAATGTCATCCATGTATAAAAAGCATTTGCTGGTCAGTCCCCCACTCCCCGGTACTACCACCCCATTGATTCGTTGGTCCCTTCTCAAGACCTGTGCCAATGGTTCAATGCAAGTGATGTAGAGGAGGGCAGATAACGGACAACCCTGACGGACACCGCAGTGAATATTGACTGCTTTTGTCAGATGCCCGTTAACAATGAATTTGCTGGTGATGTCCCGGTACAGCAGTCCCACCCAAGCTATAAACCTCTCAGGGAAACCCATTTTTTGCAGTACCTGGAAGAGGTACTGGTGCGAGACCCGATCAAAGGCCTTCTCGAAGTCTAAATTTAGGACTACTAGCCTAATGTTTCTGTCTCTCGCATAACAGATGGTGTCTCGGATCAGTAGGAGGCTGTCCGTGATCTTCCTCCCCGGGATGGCACAGGCTTGATCCGGGTGAATCAGCCCCTCTAAAAACACAGTCATGCGAGATGCTAAAAGTTTACTAAAAAGTTTGCAGTCAAAGTTTAAAAGAGTGATCGGTCTCCAATTTTTTAGGTCCGTCTTGTCTTTGTCTTTAAAAAGCAAGGTCACTATCCCTCTTCTAAAACTGTCGGGTAGTCGGTCAAGTTTTTCGAAGTCCATAAAAACAAGAAGAAGGTCAGGTGCTAAAAGGTCCCAGAAAGTCAAATAAAATTCAAGGGGGAGTCCATCGTCTCCTGGGGACTTCCCTTTTTTAAAACTCTTCATACATTGATGCATTTCTAAAAGGTTAAAATCCTGGGATAAAAGCACACTCTCAGTTATTTTGTGTTCAATGACCTTTAAAATTTCTCTAATAGTGTCTTTTCTTACAGGTTTTTCTTTATACAGTTCTTCATAAAATGTAAAAACAGTGTCGTTTATTTCTTCTGTGGTTTCGGCTGTGCACTCATTGTCTTTTTTCAGTTTAAAAATGGTTTTATCTTTATCTAAAATTCTTTTAAAAAAGTATCTCGTGCACTTCTCTCCTTCTTCAATCTCTTTTTCTTTACTTCTTAGGATGACTCCCTTACTTTTAATTTCTGCTAAAACCGACATCTCTTTTTTTACCTGTTTGATTTCTTCGTTAAAATCCATTCCCTGTTGGTTCAGATTAAAATACCGTTGGAGTCGTTTTTGCAGTCCCAACATGCGTCTGTCGTCCCTACCTTTCTTTCTCTTACCTGCCTGCCTAAAAAAGGTCTGGGTCCTTCCTTTCACCATTTCCCACCAGTGTGCACGTGAAGTGTATAGGTCTTGAAGGGTCTGCCACTCTTGGTACTGCTCCCTATACTGTCTAACTAACTCCCTATCTTCTAAAAGGGAGCAGTTGAGTTTCCACAGACCCTTCCCTGCCGTCACACCTGAAGCCAGTGATAGGGTGCAGGAAAGGATAGTGTGGTCAGAAAAGAAAGCAGGAGTTACTCTAGCATCGGTTGGTGGGCAATCCCGTGATAAAATATAATCTATGCGAGAGGCTTTGGTGCCATCACCACTGAACCAGGTGAAGCCCTCCTCTCTGGGATGCATGACTTTAAAACAGTCCAGTAGTTTAAAATCTCGGCATAGTGCCCCGAGTAAAACCGATGTTTTATCTACTTTAAAATCTTCCCCTGCTCCCCTCCTGTCTTTCTTATTTAAAACACAATTAAAATCCCCTCCTACTACTAATGGTTCCCTACCTAGCATGTGGGACTGCAGGTCTTCTAAAAGGTCATACCTGTCATTTTTTTCTGTAAAACCATAGACATTTAAAACATTAAAATCTCGTCCCATAAAAGTCAGGTGTGCTAAAAGTGCCCTACCATCTCTCACCACAGTGCTGCCCTTTACCAAGATTAGAGGGTTTTTAATTAAAATGGCCACGCCATCATTTTTGTTATTGTTGGAGCCACTCCATATGGATACGTGTGGCCATATCTCCTCCCAATCCCTGTAGTGCTTTAAAAACGGTAGACCACATTCTTGTATTAAAAACACATCTGACTTAAAGGAGTTTAAAAAGGATAAAACAGATTGTGCTCTAACTTTCGACTTCACACTTCTCACATTGACGGTTGAGAAGGTGAGTGTCATAAGTATGGTTAAAAACAACAGGTACGACATTTTAAAAGACTAGTGATTAAAAGCAATCATTCTACTTCTTGTGAAAATTGCTCCTCCTTCACTCCTATGGGGGAGGGGTGAGGGGTTTGAGGCATTTTCCCCGGCCGGACTCTAGGTGGTGGCCTTTCCTGCAGTCTTTTATTGAATTGCGAGTCCTTTGGGGTTGATTGTAGAGCTATATTTAAAAAAGAGACCTCATTGGGAGAATCGGAAGGGAAGACTCTGGGTTCCTCCACAGGTGGACTGTCTGAGGAGCTCCCAGCTCTTCCCTTCTTCTCAGAGACTACTGGAGCCTCCGGGGACAATTCTGATAGAGGTCTCTTAGCCTTTTGGGCTGGGGGAAGGGAGGCTTCCTCACTCTCACTCTCACTCTCACACTCACTCTCACTCTCATTAGCACTCACACTTTCACCCTCAGAGTGAGCTGTAGCTCCGCCCTCTGTCTGCACTGCTCCCTCTCCCATACTCTCCACTTGAGGGGCAGTGACAGGCCCCTCCCCCTTTCCCTCCTCACCTGACTGCTTTCCTCCAGTCACAGGATTTGGAGGGAGATTTGAATTTTCTGACCCAGGCTCTCCAAATAGCTCAGCAAACATTTCACCCTTTCCGCCATTTTCCTTTTCTTTTCCTGCCTGTTTTGCAGCCTTCACTTTGTTGGCAAAAGACTTTGGGCAGTCTCTGAAGAGATGGGATATTTCTCCACAAAGATTGCACTTTCTGCCATTGGTACATTCTTCAAAAGTATGACCAATTTCTCTGCACTTTCCACAGATGATTTGCTGACATGCTTCCGCAAGATGTCCATGCTCTCCACACTTACGACAGAGTTTAGGCTGTCCCTGGTAATGAATGTAGCCCCGGTTGTTTCCCAAGACTATCATGGATGGCAGATGTTTCAGGCCCTGGAAGCCTTGGGGGTCCTGCCATTGTTGAATGGGGACCCTCCAAGCACAGTTCCAAATGCCATCCTCATCTCTCACCTTCATAGCCTGGCCTTTTACCGTGCAAAATCTCCCCAGCCACATACATATGTCGTCTGCATTTACAGTTTCATTGAACATCCTGACAATGACCGTCTTGGAAGCATTGTCAGAAAGTTTCTCCACGTTAAAAGCAGAAAACTGGGCCCTGGTATTCTCAAACCGTGTCCAAAACTCTTTGAGCAGTATAGCTGAGCGGAAGCTCACATCAAATCCTTTGTTCTGTGGCAAAGTCACAATGCAATTTATGTCGTCGGGTTTAAAGCTCAGGGTCTGCTGGACAAGCTTCCTGGAGAAGTCCAGTCTAGACAACTCCAGGAGCCTTCCATCCTTTTCCACCAAAGAAAAGCGGACACTGTGGTGCCTCCGCACACCGGCATGGGCGGCCGACATGTTGGAGGCACCACACACTAAAAACAACACTCCTAGTCTAAAACCGAACTAATAAATAACTAAAAACAGAATAAAAATACAGGCTAAGACTAATAAATAAATAAAATCGGAAAACTTACCTTAGCTGGCTGAGAGCACCCAAAAAGGACCTCTCAGCCGTATATACTCCTTTGTGTGAGTAAATGCAACTACACAAGTTGTATTTCAACACACTAAGGAAGGATAATATCCTCCAGGGACTGTCAGCACACAATGCCACAACAGGCAAAGATGACTGGCAGCAGAAGGAGGCGATCACTGTCTTAGCCAAAAGGCCGAGAAGCGATGCCCCAAGAGCTTCAGAGACGGCCATGGCGTTCCCCGGACCGTCCACCTCGCCCCTGGTGCCGGCAAGCCAGCGTTGCGTTTGAGTGACCGTGGGTAAAAGGGAAAAAAACAAACTCTTCAATCAAAGCGCCTTTGAGATTCATGCATTATGTCAAGCTGTAAAACAGGAGTTTGGGCGCTCATTCACCGGACTGATCGGCAGTCACGCAAAAGGCACAAGAAGATTGGGGCGGGGCCTTTTTCCGGGCTCGCGGCTGTTGTGAAAAGACCAAACGGCGCCCCACCCCCATGGGAAATCATTGAGAGCAGTTGTGGCGCGAGTGGGATTTGACAATGATCAGGGCAAGGGCTGCTGAATGCGAAAAAAGCATTTGATTGATGTGCTTGTGATTTAGCATGAGCAAGGAACCTGGCTGGGCGCAGCGTCTTTCAAACTCCTGTTGTGTGTTGCTACGCACAGAGCTGCCCTCCGTACTCAGCGTGTCTCTTTCCCTGTGATTACATTTGACAAATCATCAGGGGAGAGCGCGAACGCAGTCCCCCACTACCACAAATTATGCAGTCGAGATTCCCACATTTGGGGAATTCGCATAGGTCAGCCCTGCCGCAGTGCAATGGCCGGGCCTCGCCATGGGTGAACCACCTTCTTGATCATGGTATCTCCCCTGCCAGGTAAGTATGAGTTGTACAGCTCTGGGCCAAAGGACTCCTTCACAGGACCACTGCTCTGACTGCCGGTGCCAACACTATGCAAGCTGCCAAAATCGGTGTTTTCCAACAGGAGGTGCTCGGAGCAGCCCAAACACATGAAGATCTACTGTGTGAGATATTGTACGTGTTAAGTGGAGTAACAGAAGAAGAAAAGGACATTGTATTGAGGTGGATTCCAGCCCACACGGGGAACACCAGCAAATGAGAAAGCAGACACGTTGGCCAAGGAGGCAGGAGAGAGGGAGAATGTAAGGGTCACATTTTCAAAGTCAGAGGGAAAAAGCATCACCTGGAAGGAGTTGGGGGAAACAAATGTGGGGAGAAGGAGACTGTGAAGCATGTGTTAACCCAATGCAGGAAGTATGAAATAGAAGGGAGACATACGATGAATGCACTTCAAAGGAAACGGCCAAGAGAAATCACAGACATTTTGCAGTGTGCAAGTGGGGATGAAGGGAGGACGGTGATCTTTAGATTTTAGACAAAGACGGGACTTGTCAAAAGATTTTAACGCCAACGATTCAAGAGGAGGAGAAGGAATGACTGTTTAAAACCAGAAGGAGGCAGTAGTGCAACAAACGGATGCCAACTGCCGTGAAACTCACACACAGACCAAGAAGGAGCTGCTGGTCTTCCACAGGGAAACCGACCGATGGCTAGCGCCAGTGTGATTTGCTCAATCCATCGCCTCCCTTTTCAAATGCAGAGGAAAGAAAGACAACCATGGGAAAATGGGCGGAGACAAAGAAAGAACAAACCTGAGGGAAATTCCAGTTCATCTGAAAAAGCTGACGCCCCGGCAGATTGCCTACCTTGCAATGAAGCCCGCACACAAAGTCTTCTGGACGTGGGCGCGCAGTGCAGACGAGGACTTACTTTAAACAGTGAGAAGCGGAGGGTGCACCGTTCCCGGAGGTACTGCAATACCGGGTCGATGCGTGGAGTGGACGGAGCAAGCCCCTGTTCCATCTCCCAGGTCCAAAAATCAATTTAATATATGGTCCCCGGATAGGGGACGTATCAGATATTAAACTGATAAGAACAGATACTACACTTGATCTTAGCCAAAAGGCCGAGAAGCGATGCCCCAAGAGCTTCAGAGACGGCCATGGCGTTCCCCGGACCGTCCACCTCGCCCCTGGTGCCGGCAAGCCAGCGTTGCGTTTGAGTGACCGTGGGTAAAAGGGAAAAAAACAAACTCTTCAATCAAAGCGCCTTTGAGATTCATGCATTATGTCAAGCTGTAAAACAGGAGTTTGGGCGCTCATTCACCGGACTGATCGGCAGTCACGCAAAAGGCACAAGAAGATTGGGGCGGGGCCTTTTTCCGGGCTCGCGGCTGTTGTGAAAAGACCAAACGGCGCCCCACCCCCATGGGAAATCATTGAGAGCAGTTGTGGCGCGAGTGGGATTTGACAATGATCAGGGCAAGGGCTGCTGAATGCGAAAAAAGCATTTGATTGATGTGCTTGTGATTTAGCATGAGCAAGGAACCTGGCTGGGCGCAGCGTCTTTCAAACTCCTGTTGTGTGTTGCTACGCACAGAGCTGCCCTCCGTACTCAGCGTGTCTCTTTCCCTGTGATTACATTTGACAAATCATCAGGGGAGAGCGCGAACGCAGTCCCCCACTACCACAAATTATGCAGTCGAGATTCCCACATTTGGGGAATTCGCATAGGTCAGCCCTGCCGCAGTGCAATGGCCGGGCCTCGCCATGGGTGAACCACCTTCTTGATCATGGTATCTCCCCTGCCAGGTAAGTATGAGTTGTACAGCTCTGGGCCAAAGGACTCCTTCACAGGACCACTGCTCTGACTGCCGGTGCCAACACTATGCAAGCTGCCAAAATCGGTGTTTTCCAACAGGAGGTGCTCGGAGCAGCCCAAACACATGAAGATCTACTGTGTGAGATATTGTACGTGTTAAGTGGAGTAACAGAAGAAGAAAAGGACATTGTATTGAGGTGGATTCCAGCCCACACGGGGAACACCAGCAAATGAGAAAGCAGACACGTTGGCCAAGGAGGCAGGAGAGAGGGAGAATGTAAGGGTCACATTTTCAAAGTCAGAGGGAAAAAGCATCACCTGGAAGGAGTTGGGGGAAACAAATGTGGGGAGAAGGAGACTGTGAAGCATGTGTTAACCCAATGCAGGAAGTATGAAATAGAAGGGAGACATACGATGAATGCACTTCAAAGGAAACGGCCAAGAGAAATCAAAGACATTTTGCAGTGTGCAAGTGGGGATGAAGGGAGGACGGTGATCTTTAGATTTTAGACAAAGACGGGACTTGTCAAAAGATTTTAACGCCAACGATTCAAGAGGAGGAGAAGGAATGACTGTTTAAAACCAGAAGGAGGCAGTAGTGCAACAAACGGATGCCAACTGCCGTGAAACTCACACACAGACCAAGAAGGAGCTGCTGGTCTTCCACAGGGAAACCGACCGATGGCTAGCGCCAGTGTGATTTGCTCAATCCATCGCCTCCCTTTTCAAATGCAGAGGAAAGAAAGACAACCATGGGAAAATGGGCGGAGACAAAGAAAGAACAAACCTGAGGGAAATTCCAGTTCATCTGAAAAAGCTGACGCCCCGGCAGATTGCCTACCTTGCAATGAAGCCCGCACACAAAGTCTTCTGGACGTGGGCGCGCAGTGCAGACGAGGACTTACTTTAAACAGTGAGAAGCGGAGGGTGCACCGTTCCCGGAGGTACTGCAATACCGGGTCGATGCGTGGAGTGGACGGAGCAAGCCCCTGTTCCATCTCCCAGGTCCAAAAATCAATTTAATATATGGTCCCCGGATAGGGGACGTATCAGATATTAAACTGATAAGAACAGATACTACACTTGATCTTAGCCAAAAGGCCGAGAAGCGATGCCCCAAGAGCTTCAGAGACGGCCATGGCGTTCCCCGGACCGTCCACCTCGCCCCTGGTGCCGGCAAGCCAGCGCTGCGTTTGAGTGACCGTGGGTAAAAGGGAAAAAAACAAACTCTTCAATCAAAGCGCCTTTGAGATTCATGCATTATGTCAAGCTGTAAAACAGGAGTTTGGGCGCTCATTCACCGGACTGATCGGCAGTCACGCAAAAGGCACAAGAAGATTGGGGCGGGGCCTTTTTCCGGGCTCGCGGCTGTTGTGAAAAGACCAAACGGCGCCCCACCCCCATGGGAAATCATTGAGAGCAGTTGTGGCGCGAGTGGGATTTGACAATGATCAGGGCAAGGGCTGCTGAATGCGAAAAAAGCATTTGATTGATGTGCTTGTGATTTAGCATGAGCAAGGAACCTGGCTGGGCGCAGCGTCTTTCAAACTCCTGTTGTGTGTTGCTACGCACAGAGCTGCCCTCCGTACTCAGCGTGTCTCTTTCCCTGTGATTACATTTGACAAATCATCAGGGGAGAGCGCGAACGCAGTCCCCCACTACCACAAATTATGCAGTCGAGATTCCCACATTTGGGGAATTCGCATAGGTCAGCCCTGCCGCAGTGCAATGGCCGGGCCTCGCCATGGGTGAACCACCTTCTTGATCATGGTATCTCCCCTGCCAGGTAAGTATGAGTTGTACAGCTCTGGGCCAAAGGACTCCTTCACAGGACCACTGCTCTGACTGCCGGTGCCAACACTATGCAAGCTGCCAAAATCGGTGTTTTCCAACAGGAGGTGCTCGGAGCAGCCCAAACACATGAAGATCTACTGTGTGAGATATTGTACGTGTTAAGTGGAGTAACAGAAGAAGAAAAGGACATTGTATTGAGGTGGATTCCAGCCCACACTGGGAACACCAGCAAATGAGAAAGCAGACACGTTGGCCAAGGAGGCAGGAGAGAGGGAGAATGTAAGGGTCACATTTTCAAAGTCAGAGGGAAAAAGCATCACCTGGAAGGAGTTGGGGGAAACAAATGTGGGGAGAAGGAGACTGTGAAGCATGTGTTAACCCAATGCAGGAAGTATGAAATAGAAGGGAGACATACGATGAATGCACTTCAAAGGAAACGGCCAAGAGAAATCACAGACATTTTGCAGTGTGCAAGTGGGGATGAAGGGAGGACGGTGATCTTTAGATTTTAGACAAAGACGGGACTTGTCAAAAGATTTTAACGCCAACGATTCAAGAGGAGGAGAAGGAATGACTGTTTAAAACCAGAAGGAGGCAGTAGTGCAACAAACGGATGCCAACTGCCGTGAAACTCACACACAGACCAAGAAGGAGCTGCTGGTCTTCCACAGGGAAACCGACCGATGGCTAGCGCCAGTGTGATTTGCTCAATCCATCGCCTCCCTTTTCAAATGCAGAGGAAAGAAAGACAACCATGGGAAAATGGGCGGAGACAAAGAAAGAACAAACCTGAGGGAAATTCCAGTTCATCTGAAAAAGCTGACGCCCCGGCAGATTGCCTACCTTGCAATGAAGCCCGCACACAAAGTCTTCTGGACGTGGGCGCGCAGTGCAGACGAGGACTTACTTTAAACAGTGAGAAGCGGAGGGTGCACCGTTCCCGGAGGTACTGCAATACCGGGTCGATGCGTGGAGTGGACGGAGCAAGCCCCTGTTCCATCTCCCAGGTCCAAAAATCAATTTAATATATGGTCCCCGGATAGGGGACGTATCAGATATTAAACTGATAAGAACAGATACTACACTTGATCTTAGCCAAAAGGCCGAGAAGCGATGCCCCAAGAGCTTCAGAGACGGCCATGGCGTTCCCCGGACCGTCCACCTCGCCCCTGGTGCCGGCAAGCCAGCGTTGCGTTTGAGTGACCGTGGGTAAAAGGGAAAAAAACAAACTCTTCAATCAAAGCGCCTTTGAGATTCATGCATTATGTCAAGCTGTAAAACAGGAGTTTGGGCGCTCATTCACCGGACTGATCGGCAGTCACGCAAAAGGCACAAGAAGATTGGGGCGGGGCCTTTTTCCGGGCTCGCGGCTGTTGTGAAAAGACCAAACGGCGCCCCACCCCCATGGGAAATCATTGAGAGCAGTTGTGGCGCGAGTGGGATTTGACAATGATCAGGGCAAGGGCTGCTGAATGCGAAAAAAGCATTTGATTGATGTGCTTGTGATTTAGCATGAGCAAGGAACCTGGCTGGGCGCAGCGTCTTTCAAACTCCTGTTGTGTGTTGCTACGCACAGAGCTGCCCTCCGTACTCAGCGTGTCTCTTTCCCTGTGATTACATTTGACAAATCATCAGGGGAGAGCGCGAACGCAGTCCCCCACTACCACAAATTATGCAGTCGAGATTCCCACATTTGGGGAATTCGCATAGGTCAGCCCTGCCGCAGTGCAATGGCCGGGCCTCGCCATGGGTGAACCACCTTCTTGATCATGGTATCTCCCCTGCCAGGTAAGTATGAGTTGTACAGCTCTGGGCCAAAGGACTCCTTCACAGGACCACTGCTCTGACTGCCGGTGCCAACACTATGCAAGCTGCCAAAATCGGTGTTTTCCAACAGGAGGTGCTCGGAGCAGCCCAAACACATGAAGATCTACTGTGTGAGATATTGTACGTGTTAAGTGGAGTAACAGAAGAAGAAAAGGACATTGTATTGAGGTGGATTCCAGCCCACACGGGGAACACCAGCAAATGAGAAAGCAGACACGTTGGCCAAGGAGGCAGGAGAGAGGGAGAATGTAAGGGTCACATTTTCAAAGTCAGAGGGAAAAAGCATCACCTGGAAGGAGTTGGGGGAAACAAATGTGGGGAGAAGGAGACTGTGAAGCATGTGTTAACCCAATGCAGGAAGTATGAAATAGAAGGGAGACATACGATGAATGCACTTCAAAGGAAACGGCCAAGAGAAATCAAAGACATTTTGCAGTGTGCAAGTGGGGATGAAGGGAGGACGGTGATCTTTAGATTTTAGACAAAGACGGGACTTGTCAAAAGATTTTAACGCCAACGATTCAAGAGGAGGAGAAGGAATGACTGTTTAAAACCAGAAGGAGGCAGTAGTGCAACAAACGGATGCCAACTGCCGTGAAACTCACACACAGACCAAGAAGGAGCTGCTGGTCTTCCACAGGGAAACCGACCGATGGCTAGCGCCAGTGTGATTTGCTCAATCCATCGCCTCCCTTTTCAAATGCAGAGGAAAGAAAGACAACCATGGGAAAATGGGCGGAGACAAAGAAAGAACAAACCTGAGGGAAATTCCAGTTCATCTGAAAAAGCTGACGCCCCGGCAGATTGCCTACCTTGCAATGAAGCCCGCACACAAAGTCTTCTGGACGTGGGCGCGCAGTGCAGACGAGGACTTACTTTAAACAGTGAGAAGCGGAGGGTGCACCGTTCCCGGAGGTACTGCAATACCGGGTCGATGCGTGGAGTGGACGGAGCAAGCCCCTGTTCCATCTCCCAGGTCCAAAAATCAATTTAATATATGGTCCCCGGATAGGGGACGTATCAGATATTAAACTGATAAGAACAGATACTACACTTGATCTTAGCCAAAAGGCCGAGAAGCGATGCCCCAAGAGCTTCAGAGACGGCCATGGCGTTCCCCGGACCGTCCACCTCGCCCCTGGTGCCGGCAAGCCAGCGCTGCGTTTGAGTGACCGTGGGTAAAAGGGAAAAAAACAAACTCTTCAATCAAAGCGCCTTTGAGATTCATGCATTATGTCAAGCTGTAAAACAGGAGTTTGGGCGCTCATTCACCGGACTGATCGGCAGTCACGCAAAAGGCACAAGAAGATTGGGGCGGGGCCTTTTTCCGGGCTCGCGGCTGTTGTGAAAAGACCAAACGGCGCCCCACCCCCATGGGAAATCATTGAGAGCAGTTGTGGCGCGAGTGGGATTTGACAATGATCAGGGCAAGGGCTGCTGAATGCGAAAAAAGCATTTGATTGATGTGCTTGTGATTTAGCATGAGCAAGGAACCTGGCTGGGCGCAGCGTCTTTCAAACTCCTGTTGTGTGTTGCTACGCACAGAGCTGCCCTCCGTACTCAGCGTGTCTCTTTCCCTGTGATTACATTTGACAAATCATCAGGGGAGAGCGCGAACGCAGTCCCCCACTACCACAAATTATGCAGTCGAGATTCCCACATTTGGGGAATTCGCATAGGTCAGCCCTGCCGCAGTGCAATGGCCGGGCCTCGCCATGGGTGAACCACCTTCTTGATCATGGTATCTCCCCTGCCAGGTAAGTATGAGTTGTACAGCTCTGGGCCAAAGGACTCCTTCACAGGACCACTGCTCTGACTGCCGGTGCCAACACTATGCAAGCTGCCAAAATCGGTGTTTTCCAACAGGAGGTGCTCGGAGCAGCCCAAACACATGAAGATCTACTGTGTGAGATATTGTACGTGTTAAGTGGAGTAACAGAAGAAGAAAAGGACATTGTATTGAGGTGGATTCCAGCCCACACTGGGAACACCAGCAAATGAGAAAGCAGACACGTTGGCCAAGGAGGCAGGAGAGAGGGAGAATGTAAGGGTCACATTTTCAAAGTCAGAGGGAAAAAGCATCACCTGGAAGGAGTTGGGGGAAACAAATGTGGGGAGAAGGAGACTGTGAAGCATGTGTTAACCCAATGCAGGAAGTATGAAATAGAAGGGAGACATACGATGAATGCACTTCAAAGGAAACGGCCAAGAGAAATCACAGACATTTTGCAGTGTGCAAGTGGGGATGAAGGGAGGACGGTGATCTTTAGATTTTAGACAAAGACGGGACTTGTCAAAAGATTTTAACGCCAACGATTCAAGAGGAGGAGAAGGAATGACTGTTTAAAACCAGAAGGAGGCAGTAGTGCAACAAACGGATGCCAACTGCCGTGAAACTCACACACAGACCAAGAAGGAGCTGCTGGTCTTCCACAGGGAAACCGACCGATGGCTAGCGCCAGTGTGATTTGCTCAATCCATCGCCTCCCTTTTCAAATGCAGAGGAAAGAAAGACAACCATGGGAAAATGGGCGGAGACAAAGAAAGAACAAACCTGAGGGAAATTCCAGTTCATCTGAAAAAGCTGACGCCCCGGCAGATTGCCTACCTTGCAATGAAGCCCGCACACAAAGTCTTCTGGACGTGGGCGCGCAGTGCAGACGAGGACTTACTTTAAACAGTGAGAAGCGGAGGGTGCACCGTTCCCGGAGGTACTGCAATACCGGGTCGATGCGTGGAGTGGACGGAGCAAGCCCCTGTTCCATCTCCCAGGTCCAAAAATCAATTTAATATATGGTCCCCGGATAGGGGACGTATCAGATATTAAACTGATAAGAACAGATACTACACTTGATCTTAGCCAAAAGGCCGAGAAGCGATGCCCCAAGAGCTTCAGAGACGGCCATGGCGTTCCCCGGACCGTCCACCTCGCCCCTGGTGCCGGCAAGCCAGCGTTGCGTTTGAGTGACCGTGGGTAAAAGGGAAAAAAACAAACTCTTCAATCAAAGCGCCTTTGAGATTCATGCATTATGTCAAGCTGTAAAACAGGAGTTTGGGCGCTCATTCACCGGACTGATCGGCAGTCACGCAAAAGGCACAAGAAGATTGGGGCGGGGCCTTTTTCCGGGCTCGCGGCTGTTGTGAAAAGACCAAACGGCGCCCCACCCCCATGGGAAATCATTGAGAGCAGTTGTGGCGCGAGTGGGATTTGACAATGATCAGGGCAAGGGCTGCTGAATGCGAAAAAAGCATTTGATTGATGTGCTTGTGATTTAGCATGAGCAAGGAACCTGGCTGGGCGCAGCGTCTTTCAAACTCCTGTTGTGTGTTGCTACGCACAGAGCTGCCCTCCGTACTCAGCGTGTCTCTTTCCCTGTGATTACATTTGACAAATCATCAGGGGAGAGCGCGAACGCAGTCCCCCACTACCACAAATTATGCAGTCGAGATTCCCACATTTGGGGAATTCGCATAGGTCAGCCCTGCCGCAGTGCAATGGCCGGGCCTCGCCATGGGTGAACCACCTTCTTGATCATGGTATCTCCCCTGCCAGGTAAGTATGAGTTGTACAGCTCTGGGCCAAAGGACTCCTTCACAGGACCACTGCTCTGACTGCCGGTGCCAACACTATGCAAGCTGCCAAAATCGGTGTTTTCCAACAGGAGGTGCTCGGAGCAGCCCAAACACATGAAGATCTACTGTGTGAGATATTGTACGTGTTAAGTGGAGTAACAGAAGAAGAAAAGGACATTGTATTGAGGTGGATTCCAGCCCACACGGGGAACACCAGCAAATGAGAAAGCAGACACGTTGGCCAAGGAGGCAGGAGAGAGGGAGAATGTAAGGGTCACATTTTCAAAGTCAGAGGGAAAAAGCATCACCTGGAAGGAGTTGGGGGAAACAAATGTGGGGAGAAGGAGACTGTGAAGCATGTGTTAACCCAATGCAGGAAGTATGAAATAGAAGGGAGACATACGATGAATGCACTTCAAAGGAAACGGCCAAGAGAAATCAAAGACATTTTGCAGTGTGCAAGTGGGGATGAAGGGAGGACGGTGATCTTTAGATTTTAGACAAAGACGGGACTTGTCAAAAGATTTTAACGCCAACGATTCAAGAGGAGGAGAAGGAATGACTGTTTAAAACCAGAAGGAGGCAGTAGTGCAACAAACGGATGCCAACTGCCGTGAAACTCACACACAGACCAAGAAGGAGCTGCTGGTCTTCCACAGGGAAACCGACCGATGGCTAGCGCCAGTGTGATTTGCTCAATCCATCGCCTCCCTTTTCAAATGCAGAGGAAAGAAAGACAACCATGGGAAAATGGGCGGAGACAAAGAAAGAACAAACCTGAGGGAAATTCCAGTTCATCTGAAAAAGCTGACGCCCCGGCAGATTGCCTACCTTGCAATGAAGCCCGCACACAAAGTCTTCTGGACGTGGGCGCGCAGTGCAGACGAGGACTTACTTTAAACAGTGAGAAGCGGAGGGTGCACCGTTCCCGGAGGTACTGCAATACCGGGTCGATGCGTGGAGTGGACGGAGCAAGCCCCTGTTCCATCTCCCAGGTCCAAAAATCAATTTAATATATGGTCCCCGGATAGGGGACGTATCAGATATTAAACTGATAAGAACAGATACTACACTTGATCTTAGCCAAAAGGCCGAGAAGCGATGCCCCAAGAGCTTCAGAGACGGCCATGGCGTTCCCCGGACCGTCCACCTCGCCCCTGGTGCCGGCAAGCCAGCGCTGCGTTTGAGTGACCGTGGGTAAAAGGGAAAAAAACAAACTCTTCAATCAAAGCGCCTTTGAGATTCATGCATTATGTCAAGCTGTAAAACAGGAGTTTGGGCGCTCATTCACCGGACTGATCGGCAGTCACGCAAAAGGCACAAGAAGATTGGGGCGGGGCCTTTTTCCGGGCTCGCGGCTGTTGTGAAAAGACCAAACGGCGCCCCACCCCCATGGGAAATCATTGAGAGCAGTTGTGGCGCGAGTGGGATTTGACAATGATCAGGGCAAGGGCTGCTGAATGCGAAAAAAGCATTTGATTGATGTGCTTGTGATTTAGCATGAGCAAGGAACCTGGCTGGGCGCAGCGTCTTTCAAACTCCTGTTGTGTGTTGCTACGCACAGAGCTGCCCTCCGTACTCAGCGTGTCTCTTTCCCTGTGATTACATTTGACAAATCATCAGGGGAGAGCGCGAACGCAGTCCCCCACTACCACAAATTATGCAGTCGAGATTCCCACATTTGGGGAATTCGCATAGGTCAGCCCTGCCGCAGTGCAATGGCCGGGCCTCGCCATGGGTGAACCACCTTCTTGATCATGGTATCTCCCCTGCCAGGTAAGTATGAGTTGTACAGCTCTGGGCCAAAGGACTCCTTCACAGGACCACTGCTCTGACTGCCGGTGCCAACACTATGCAAGCTGCCAAAATCGGTGTTTTCCAACAGGAGGTGCTCGGAGCAGCCCAAACACATGAAGATCTACTGTGTGAGATATTGTACGTGTTAAGTGGAGTAACAGAAGAAGAAAAGGACATTGTATTGAGGTGGATTCCAGCCCACACTGGGAACACCAGCAAATGAGAAAGCAGACACGTTGGCCAAGGAGGCAGGAGAGAGGGAGAATGTAAGGGTCACATTTTCAAAGTCAGAGGGAAAAAGCATCACCTGGAAGGAGTTGGGGGAAACAAATGTGGGGAGAAGGAGACTGTGAAGCATGTGTTAACCCAATGCAGGAAGTATGAAATAGAAGGGAGACATACGATGAATGCACTTCAAAGGAAACGGCCAAGAGAAATCACAGACATTTTGCAGTGTGCAAGTGGGGATGAAGGGAGGACGGTGATCTTTAGATTTTAGACAAAGACGGGACTTGTCAAAAGATTTTAACGCCAACGATTCAAGAGGAGGAGAAGGAATGACTGTTTAAAACCAGAAGGAGGCAGTAGTGCAACAAACGGATGCCAACTGCCGTGAAACTCACACACAGACCAAGAAGGAGCTGCTGGTCTTCCACAGGGAAACCGACCGATGGCTAGCGCCAGTGTGATTTGCTCAATCCATCGCCTCCCTTTTCAAATGCAGAGGAAAGAAAGACAACCATGGGAAAATGGGCGGAGACAAAGAAAGAACAAACCTGAGGGAAATTCCAGTTCATCTGAAAAAGCTGACGCCCCGGCAGATTGCCTACCTTGCAATGAAGCCCGCACACAAAGTCTTCTGGACGTGGGCGCGCAGTGCAGACGAGGACTTACTTTAAACAGTGAGAAGCGGAGGGTGCACCGTTCCCGGAGGTACTGCAATACCGGGTCGATGCGTGGAGTGGACGGAGCAAGCCCCTGTTCCATCTCCCAGGTCCAAAAATCAATTTAATATATGGTCCCCGGATAGGGGACGTATCAGATATTAAACTGATAAGAACAGATACTACACTTGATCTTAGCCAAAAGGCCGAGAAGCGATGCCCCAAGAGCTTCAGAGACGGCCATGGCGTTCCCCGGACCGTCCACCTCGCCCCTGGTGCCGGCAAGCCAGCGTTGCGTTTGAGTGACCGTGGGTAAAAGGGAAAAAAACAAACTCTTCAATCAAAGCGCCTTTGAGATTCATGCATTATGTCAAGCTGTAAAACAGGAGTTTGGGCGCTCATTCACCGGACTGATCGGCAGTCACGCAAAAGGCACAAGAAGATTGGGGCGGGGCCTTTTTCCGGGCTCGCGGCTGTTGTGAAAAGACCAAACGGCGCCCCACCCCCATGGGAAATCATTGAGAGCAGTTGTGGCGCGAGTGGGATTTGACAATGATCAGGGCAAGGGCTGCTGAATGCGAAAAAAGCATTTGATTGATGTGCTTGTGATTTAGCATGAGCAAGGAACCTGGCTGGGCGCAGCGTCTTTCAAACTCCTGTTGTGTGTTGCTACGCACAGAGCTGCCCTCCGTACTCAGCGTGTCTCTTTCCCTGTGATTACATTTGACAAATCATCAGGGGAGAGCGCGAACGCAGTCCCCCACTACCACAAATTATGCAGTCGAGATTCCCACATTTGGGGAATTCGCATAGGTCAGCCCTGCCGCAGTGCAATGGCCGGGCCTCGCCATGGGTGAACCACCTTCTTGATCATGGTATCTCCCCTGCCAGGTAAGTATGAGTTGTACAGCTCTGGGCCAAAGGACTCCTTCACAGGACCACTGCTCTGACTGCCGGTGCCAACACTATGCAAGCTGCCAAAATCGGTGTTTTCCAACAGGAGGTGCTCGGAGCAGCCCAAACACATGAAGATCTACTGTGTGAGATATTGTACGTGTTAAGTGGAGTAACAGAAGAAGAAAAGGACATTGTATTGAGGTGGATTCCAGCCCACACGGGGAACACCAGCAAATGAGAAAGCAGACACGTTGGCCAAGGAGGCAGGAGAGAGGGAGAATGTAAGGGTCACATTTTCAAAGTCAGAGGGAAAAAGCATCACCTGGAAGGAGTTGGGGGAAACAAATGTGGGGAGAAGGAGACTGTGAAGCATGTGTTAACCCAATGCAGGAAGTATGAAATAGAAGGGAGACATACGATGAATGCACTTCAAAGGAAACGGCCAAGAGAAATCAAAGACATTTTGCAGTGTGCAAGTGGGGATGAAGGGAGGACGGTGATCTTTAGATTTTAGACAAAGACGGGACTTGTCAAAAGATTTTAACGCCAACGATTCAAGAGGAGGAGAAGGAATGACTGTTTAAAACCAGAAGGAGGCAGTAGTGCAACAAACGGATGCCAACTGCCGTGAAACTCACACACAGACCAAGAAGGAGCTGCTGGTCTTCCACAGGGAAACCGACCGATGGCTAGCGCCAGTGTGATTTGCTCAATCCATCGCCTCCCTTTTCAAATGCAGAGGAAAGAAAGACAACCATGGGAAAATGGGCGGAGACAAAGAAAGAACAAACCTGAGGGAAATTCCAGTTCATCTGAAAAAGCTGACGCCCCGGCAGATTGCCTACCTTGCAATGAAGCCCGCACACAAAGTCTTCTGGACGTGGGCGCGCAGTGCAGACGAGGACTTACTTTAAACAGTGAGAAGCGGAGGGTGCACCGTTCCCGGAGGTACTGCAATACCGGGTCGATGCGTGGAGTGGACGGAGCAAGCCCCTGTTCCATCTCCCAGGTCCAAAAATCAATTTAATATATGGTCCCCGGATAGGGGACGTATCAGATATTAAACTGATAAGAACAGATACTACACTTGATCTTAGCCAAAAGGCCGAGAAGCGATGCCCCAAGAGCTTCAGAGACGGCCATGGCGTTCCCCGGACCGTCCACCTCGCCCCTGGTGCCGGCAAGCCAGCGCTGCGTTTGAGTGACCGTGGGTAAAAGGGAAAAAAACAAACTCTTCAATCAAAGCGCCTTTGAGATTCATGCATTATGTCAAGCTGTAAAACAGGAGTTTGGGCGCTCATTCACCGGACTGATCGGCAGTCACGCAAAAGGCACAAGAAGATTGGGGCGGGGCCTTTTTCCGGGCTCGCGGCTGTTGTGAAAAGACCAAACGGCGCCCCACCCCCATGGGAAATCATTGAGAGCAGTTGTGGCGCGAGTGGGATTTGACAATGATCAGGGCAAGGGCTGCTGAATGCGAAAAAAGCATTTGATTGATGTGCTTGTGATTTAGCATGAGCAAGGAACCTGGCTGGGCGCAGCGTCTTTCAAACTCCTGTTGTGTGTTGCTACGCACAGAGCTGCCCTCCGTACTCAGCGTGTCTCTTTCCCTGTGATTACATTTGACAAATCATCAGGGGAGAGCGCGAACGCAGTCCCCCACTACCACAAATTATGCAGTCGAGATTCCCACATTTGGGGAATTCGCATAGGTCAGCCCTGCCGCAGTGCAATGGCCGGGCCTCGCCATGGGTGAACCACCTTCTTGATCATGGTATCTCCCCTGCCAGGTAAGTATGAGTTGTACAGCTCTGGGCCAAAGGACTCCTTCACAGGACCACTGCTCTGACTGCCGGTGCCAACACTATGCAAGCTGCCAAAATCGGTGTTTTCCAACAGGAGGTGCTCGGAGCAGCCCAAACACATGAAGATCTACTGTGTGAGATATTGTACGTGTTAAGTGGAGTAACAGAAGAAGAAAAGGACATTGTATTGAGGTGGATTCCAGCCCACACGGGGAACACCAGCAAATGAGAAAGCAGACACGTTGGCCAAGGAGGCAGGAGAGAGGGAGAATGTAAGGGTCACATTTTCAAAGTCAGAGGGAAAAAGCATCACCTGGAAGGAGTTGGGGGAAACAAATGTGGGGAGAAGGAGACTGTGAAGCATGTGTTAACCCAATGCAGGAAGTATGAAATAGAAGGGAGACATACGATGAATGCACTTCAAAGGAAACGGCCAAGAGAAATCAAAGACATTTTGCAGTGTGCAAGTGGGGATGAAGGGAGGACGGTGATCTTTAGATTTTAGACAAAGACGGGACTTGTCAAAAGATTTTAACGCCAACGATTCAAGAGGAGGAGAAGGAATGACTGTTTAAAACCAGAAGGAGGCAGTAGTGCAACAAACGGATGCCAACTGCCGTGAAACTCACACACAGACCAAGAAGGAGCTGCTGGTCTTCCACAGGGAAACCGACCGATGGCTAGCGCCAGTGTGATTTGCTCAATCCATCGCCTCCCTTTTCAAATGCAGAGGAAAGAAAGACAACCATGGGAAAATGGGCGGAGACAAAGAAAGAACAAACCTGAGGGAAATTCCAGTTCATCTGAAAAAGCTGACGCCCCGGCAGATTGCCTACCTTGCAATGAAGCCCGCACACAAAGTCTTCTGGACGTGGGCGCGCAGTGCAGACGAGGACTTACTTTAAACAGTGAGAAGCGGAGGGTGCACCGTTCCCGGAGGTACTGCAATACCGGGTCGATGCGTGGAGTGGACGGAGCAAGCCCCTGTTCCATCTCCCAGGTCCAAAAATCAATTTAATATATGGTCCCCGGATAGGGGACGTATCAGATATTAAACTGATGAGAACAGATACTACACTTGATCTTAGCCAAAAGGCCGAGAAGCGATGCCCCAAGAGCTTCAGAGACGGCCATGGCGTTCCCCGGACCGTCCACCTCGCCCCTGGTGCCGGCAAGCCAGCGCTGCGTTTGAGTGACCGTGGGTAAAAGGGAAAAAAACAAACTCTTCAATCAAAGCGCCTTTGAGATTCATGCATTATGTCAAGCTGTAAAACAGGAGTTTGGGCGCTCATTCACCGGACTGATCGGCAGTCACGCAAAAGGCACAAGAAGATTGGGGCGGGGCCTTTTTCCGGGCTCGCGGCTGTTGTGAAAAGACCAAACGGCGCCCCACCCCCATGGGAAATCATTGAGAGCAGTTGTGGCGCGAGTGGGATTTGACAATGATCAGGGCAAGGGCTGCTGAATGCGAAAAAAGCATTTGATTGATGTGCTTGTGATTTAGCATGAGCAAGGAACCTGGCTGGGCGCAGCGTCTTTCAAACTCCTGTTGTGTGTTGCTACGCACAGAGCTGCCCTCCGTACTCAGCGTGTCTCTTTCCCTGTGATTACATTTGACAAATCATCAGGGGAGAGCGCGAACGCAGTCCCCCACTACCACAAATTATGCAGTCGAGATTCCCACATTTGGGGAATTCGCATAGGTCAGCCCTGCCGCAGTGCAATGGCCGGGCCTCGCCATGGGTGAACCACCTTCTTGATCATGGTATCTCCCCTGCCAGGTAAGTATGAGTTGTACAGCTCTGGGCCAAAGGACTCCTTCACAGGACCACTGCTCTGACTGCCGGTGCCAACACTATGCAAGCTGCCAAAATCGGTGTTTTCCAACAGGAGGTGCTCGGAGCAGCCCAAACACATGAAGATCTACTGTGTGAGATATTGTACGTGTTAAGTGGAGTAACAGAAGAAGAAAAGGACATTGTATTGAGGTGGATTCCAGCCCACACTGGGAACACCAGCAAATGAGAAAGCAGACACGTTGGCCAAGGAGGCAGGAGAGAGGGAGAATGTAAGGGTCACATTTTCAAAGTCAGAGGGAAAAAGCATCACCTGGAAGGAGTTGGGGGAAACAAATGTGGGGAGAAGGAGACTGTGAAGCATGTGTTAACCCAATGCAGGAAGTATGAAATAGAAGGGAGACATACGATGAATGCACTTCAAAGGAAACGGCCAAGAGAAATCACAGACATTTTGCAGTGTGCAAGTGGGGATGAAGGGAGGACGGTGATCTTTAGATTTTAGACAAAGACGGGACTTGTCAAAAGATTTTAACGCCAACGATTCAAGAGGAGGAGAAGGAATGACTGTTTAAAACCAGAAGGAGGCAGTAGTGCAACAAACGGATGCCAACTGCCGTGAAACTCACACACAGACCAAGAAGGAGCTGCTGGTCTTCCACAGGGAAACCGACCGATGGCTAGCGCCAGTGTGATTTGCTCAATCCATCGCCTCCCTTTTCAAATGCAGAGGAAAGAAAGACAACCATGGGAAAATGGGCGGAGACAAAGAAAGAACAAACCTGAGGGAAATTCCAGTTCATCTGAAAAAGCTGACGCCCCGGCAGATTGCCTACCTTGCAATGAAGCCCGCACACAAAGTCTTCTGGACGTGGGCGCGCAGTGCAGACGAGGACTTACTTTAAACAGTGAGAAGCGGAGGGTGCACCGTTCCCGGAGGTACTGCAATACCGGGTCGATGCGTGGAGTGGACGGAGCAAGCCCCTGTTCCATCTCCCAGGTCCAAAAATCAATTTAATATATGGTCCCCGGATAGGGGACGTATCAGATATTAAACTGATAAGAACAGATTTTTTTTTTTTTTTTTTTTTTTTTCTTTCTTTCGAAAGTTTTTATTGACACGTTATACACAAACATTTACAGTAATTTACTTTTCACAAGTGATTTTTCCTCACTTATTTTTGTTCACTTTTCTTTCATTGTTGTTTTGTGGGAAAAAAAACACATAGTAAAAAAACTGTACATGATAAAACAGTGCCATTTAAAAACAAGTAAAAGGGAGGCATAGGTTAAGAACTTTAAAAGGTCTACTGTTGTGCAGGAGCGCGGTGAGCCCCTATCAAGATTAACTCATCCTGTTCCCCCAAACAGGGTTGGTCTCTCGGGATCCTGTCTCGGTGCTCAGAGGAGACCCTCACCCTGCTGCTCCTTCCCACCTGCCTCTCCCGGAGAGTCAGGCCGCTGCTGCTTTGAACTTTTCCCGTATGGCTCCGGCTCCTTCATCCGAATGAGCACAGAGGCGATTCTTCTTTGTGGCTGTGTCCTAGGCCCGCCGCCTGCAGCGACGGCTCTGTCGACCGTCGCTGCTGCCATCCGGATCACAGCCACGGGGGGGATCTGCATGTGCCTTCTTACCAGCAAGTTCCTGGAGGTCCATGTGGCGTCTTTGATGGCGGCGAGAGTGAGCCATTGTTGTGCAAAGTCTTTTTGCTTTCCTTGACTTTGGCTCACTCCGTACAGGACCAGCTGTGCTGTGAGGACCTCCCTTGCTGGTAAGCACGGGAATTGCAAGGAGCCGGCCAGTGCCCACTGTTCTACAGCAGCACTGCACTCCCAGAGCAGGTGCCTCACCGTCTCAGGTGCGCCACAGCCAGGGCGGGGGCATGTTGGGGTTGTTGACATACCCCGGGAGTGCATCACGGACCTGACCGGGAGGATCTCATGAGCCACCATCCATGACAGGTCCCGGAGTCTGTTTGGGAGAACAGGATGGTTCACAATGCTCCAAACGGAGGAGGGCTCGCCTAGTGCAAGCCCACACACTGGGCTCACCGGTTCTCGCTCCTGCACAACAGAGATAATTGAACGCATGTTAGTTAAAATATGCAGCTCCTCTTTTTCAAGGCTAAAATGTTTTAAAAACTTCGGGATAAAACGGTATGCTTCTGGCAGGTTAAAAGACACTGGAACTTTAAGATCTGTTTTTAAAATCTTCAGTTTCCTGAGGTATGACCCCATCCAGAACCGGGTCATTGCTGCTGTCTTTGGGTTTCTGGATGGGGCCGTGGCTGCTAAAATTCCAAGAGAGGTGTATCTGGCACCAAGGAATAAAAACAGGTCCGGCACTCCTTTTCCTCCTTTCTCCTTCGTTCTTTTCATGGTGTCTCTCTTCAGACGCTCCCACTTTGCGTTCCACAGGAAGTAAAAGATGGCTCGTTCCAGGTCTAAAATCACCGTTCTGGGGGGGATAAAAACACAACTGATCAATAAAAGTAAAGGTAAAATCACAGCTTTTATGATTAAAACCCTTCCTTCGATCGTCAGTTTCCTCAGTCTCCAGTACCCCAGTCGTTGTTTGACTTTCCCTATTTTGTCCTGCCAATTTGTGTCCCCTCCCCCCTCCCTATTAAATTTGACCCCAAGTATTTTTAAGTCGGTCTGGGTCACAGTCAGGGGGAGTCCCGTTTTGTCAGTCACTGTCCACGGTCCGTAAAATTGGGCTTGGGTCTTGTCCCTGTTTAGTTTTGACCCAGAGGCCAGTCCGAACCAGTCAGTCAAGTCCAGTGTCCTGTGTACTGATAAAAGGTCTGTGCATAAAATGTTAATGTCATCCATGTATAAAAAGCATTTGCTGGTCAGTCCCCCACTCCCCGGTACTACCACCCCATTGATTCGTTGGTCCCTTCTCAAGACCTGTGCCAATGGTTCAATGCAAGTGATGTAGAGGAGGGCAGATAACGGACAACCCTGACGGACACCGCAGTGAATATTGACTGCTTTTGTCAGATGCCCGTTAACAATGAATTTGCTGGTGATGTCCCGGTACAGCAGTCCCACCCAAGCTATAAACCTCTCAGGGAAACCCATTTTTTGCAGTACCTGGAAGAGGTACTGGTGCGAGACCCGATCAAAGGCCTTCTCAAAGTCTAAATTTAGGACTACTAGCCTAATGTTTCTGTCTCTCGCATAACAGATGGTGTCTCGGATCAGTAGGAGGCTGTCCGTGATCTTCCTCCCCGGGATGGCACAGGCTTGATCCGGGTGAATCAGCCCCTCTAAAAACACAGTCATGCGAGATGCTAAAAGTTTACTAAAAAGTTTGCAGTCAAAGTTTAAAAGAGTGATCGGTCTCCAATTTTTTAGGTCAGTCTTGTCTTTGTCTTTGAAAAGCAAGGTCACTATCCCTCTTCTGAAACTGTCGGGTAGTCGGTCAAGTTTTTCGAAGTCCATAAAAACAAGAAGAAGGTCAGGTGCTAAAAGGTCCCAGAAAGTCAAATAAAATTCAAGGGGGAGTCCATCGTCTCCTGGGGACTTCCCTTTTTTAAAACTCTTCATACATTGATGCATTTCTAAAAGGTTAAAATCCTGGGATAAAAGCACACTCTCAGTTATTTTGTGTTCAATGACCTTTAAAATTTCTCTAATAGTATCTTTTCTTACAGGTTTTTCTTTATACAGTTCTTCATAAAATGTAAAAACAGTGTCGTTTATTTCTTCTGTGGTTTCAGCTGTGCACTCATTGTCTTTTTTCAGTTTAAAAATGGTTTTATCTTTATCTAAAATTCTTTTAAAAAAGTATCTCGTGCACTTCTCTCCTTCTTCAATCTCTTTTTCTTTACTTCTGAGGATGATTCCCTTACTTTTAATTTCTGCTAAAACCGACATCTCTTTTTTTACCTGTTTGATTTCTTCGTTAAAATCCATTCCCTGTTGGTTCAGATTAAAATACCGTTGGAGTCGTTTTTGCAGTCCCAACATGCGTCTGTCGTCCCTACCTTTCTTTCTCTTACCTGCCTGCCTAAAAAAGGTCTGGGTCCTTCCTTTCACCATTTCCCACCAGTGTGCACGTGAAGTGTATAGGTCTTGAAGGGTCTGCCACTCTTGGTACTGCTCCCTATACTGTCTAACTAACTCCCTATCTTCTAAAAGGGAGCAGTTGAGTTTCCACAGACCCTTCCCTGCCGTCACACCTGAAGCCAGTGATAGGGTGCAGGAAAGGATAGTGTGGTCAGAAAAGAAAGCAGGAGTTACTCTAGCATCGGTTGGTGGGCAATCCCGTGATAAAATATAATCTATGCGAGAGGCTTTGGTGCCATCACCACTGAACCAGGTGAAGCCCTCCTCTCTGGGATGCATGACTTTAAAACAGTCCAGTAGTTTAAAATCTCGGCATAGTGCCCCGAGTAAAACCGATGTTTTATCTACTTTAAAATCTTCCCCTGCTCCCCTCCTGTCTTTCTTATTTAAAACACAATTAAAATCCCCTCCTACTACTAGTGGTTCCCTACCTAGCATGTGGGACTGCAGGTCTTCTAAAAGGTCATACCTGTCATTTTTTTCTGTAAAACCATAGACATTTAAAACATTAAAATCTCGTCCCATAAAAGTCAGGTGTGCTAAAAGTGCCCTACCATCTCTCACCACAGTGCTGCCCTTTACCAAGATTAGAGGGTTTTTAATTAAAATGGCCACGCCATCATTTTTGTTATTGTTGGAGCCACTCCATATGGATACGTGTGGCCATATCTCCTCCCAATCCCTGTAGTGCTTTAAAAACGGTAGACCACATTCTTGTATTAAAAACACATCTGACTTAAAGGAGTTTAAAAAGGATAAAACAGATTGTGCTCTAACTTTCGACTTCACACTTCTCACATTGACGGTTGAGAAGGTGAGTGTCATAAGTATGGTTAAAAACAACAGGTACGACATTTTAAAAGACTAGTGATTAAAAGCAATCATTCTACTTCTTGTGAAAATTGCTCCTCCTTCACTCCTATGGGGGAGGGGTGAGGGGTTTGAGGCATTTTCCCCGGCCGGACTCTAGGTGGTGGCCTTTCCTGCAGTCTTTTATTGAATTGCGAGTCCTTTGGGGTTGATTGTAGAGCTATATTTAAAAAAGAGACCTCATTGGGAGAATCGGAAGGGAAGACTCTGGGTTCCTCCACAGGTGGACTGTCTGAGGAGCTCCCAGCTCTTCCCTTCTTCTCAGAGACTACTGGAGCCTCCGGGGACAATTCTGATAGAGGTCTCTTAGCCTTTTGGGCTGGGGGAAGGGAGGCTTCCTCACTCTCACTCTCACTCTCACACTCACTCTCACTCTCATTAGCACTCACACTTTCACCCTCAGAGTGAGCTGTAGCTCCGCCCTCTGTCTGCACTGCTCCCTCTCCCATACTCTCCACTTGAGGGGCAGTGACAGGCCCCTCCCCCTTTCCCTCCTCACCTGACTGCTTTCCTCCAGTCACAGGATTTGGAGGGAGATTTGAATTTTCTGACCCAGGCTCTCCAAATAGCTCAGCAAACATTTCACCCTTTCCGCCATTTTCCTTTTCTTTTCCTGCCTGTTTTGCAGCCTTCACTTTGTTGGCAAAAGACTTTGGGCAGTCTCTGAAGAGATGGGATATTTCTCCACAAAGATTGCACTTTCTGCCATTGGTACATTCTTCAAAAGTATGACCAATTTCTCTGCACTTTCCACAGATGATTTGCTGACATGCTTCCGCAAGATGTCCATGCTCTCCACACTTACGACAGAGTTTAGGCTGTCCCTGGTAATGAATGTAGCCCCGGTTGTTTCCCAAGACTATCATGGATGGCAGATGTTTCAGGCCCTGGAAGCCTTGGGGGTCCTGCCATTGTTGAATGGGGACCCTCCAAGCACAGTTCCAAATGCCATCCTCATCTCTCACCTTCATAGCCTGGCCTTTTACCGTGCAAAATCTCCCCAGCCACATACATATGTCGTCTGCATTTACAGTTTCATTGAACATCCTGACAATGACCGTCTTGGAAGCATTGTCAGAAAGTTTCTCCACGTTAAAAGCAGAAAACTGGGCCCTGGTATTCTCAAACCGTGTCCAAAACTCTTTGAGCAGTATAGCTGAGCGGAAGCTCACATCAAATCCTTTGTTCTGTGGCAAAGTCACAATGCAATTTATGTCGTCGGGTTTAAAGCTCAGGGTCTGCTGGACAAGCTTCCTGGAGAAGTCCAGTCTAGACAACTCCAGGAGCCTTCCATCCTTTTCCACCAAAGAAAAGCGGACACTGTGGTGCCTCCGCACACCGGCATGGGCGGCCGACATGTTGGAGGCACCACACACTAAAAACACACTCCTAGTCTAAAACCGAACTAATAAATAACTAAAAACAGAATAAAAATACAGGCTAAGACTAATAAATAAATAAAATCGGAAAACTTACCTTAGCTGGCTGAGAGCACCCAAAAAGGACCTCTCAGCCGTATATACTCCTTTGTGTGAGTAAATGCAACTACATAAGTTGTATATCAACACACTAAGGAAGGATAATATCCTCCAGGGACTGTCAGCACACAATGCCACAACAGGCAAAGATGACTGGCAGCAGAAGGAGGCGATCACTGTCTTAGCCAAAAGGCCGAGAAGCGATGCCCCAAGAGCTTCAGAGACGGCCATGGCGTTCCCCGGACCGTCCACCTCGCCCCTGGTGCCGGCAAGCCAGCGCTGCGTTTGAGTGACCGTGGGTAAAAGGGAAAAAAACAAACTCTTCAATCAAAGCGCCTTTGAGATTCATGCATTATGTCAAGCTGTAAAACAGGAGTTTGGGCGCTCATTCACCGGACTGATCGGCAGTCACGCAAAAGGCACAAGAAGATTGGGGCGGGGCCTTTTTCCGGGCTCGCGGCTGTTGTGAAAAGACCAAACGGCGCCCCACCCCCATGGGAAATCATTGAGAGCAGTTGTGGCGCGAGTGGGATTTGACAATGATCAGGGCAAGGGCTGCTGAATGCGAAAAAAGCATTTGATTGATGTGCTTGTGATTTAGCATGAGCAAGGAACCTGGCTGGGCGCAGCGTCTTTCAAACTCCTGTTGTGTGTTGCTACGCACAGAGCTGCCCTCCGTACTCAGCGTGTCTCTTTCCCTGTGATTACATTTGACAAATCATCAGGGGAGAGCGCGAACGCAGTCCCCCACTACCACAAATTATGCAGTCGAGATTCCCACATTTGGGGAATTCGCATAGGTCAGCCCTGCCGCAGTGCAATGGCCGGGCCTCGCCATGGGTGAACCACCTTCTTGATCATGGTATCTCCCCTGCCAGGTAAGTATGAGTTGTACAGCTCTGGGCCAAAGGACTCCTTCACAGGACCACTGCTCTGACTGCCGGTGCCAACACTATGCAAGCTGCCAAAATCGGTGTTTTCCAACAGGAGGTGCTCGGAGCAGCCCAAACACATGAAGATCTACTGTGTGAGATATTGTACGTGTTAAGTGGAGTAACAGAAGAAGAAAAGGACATTGTATTGAGGTGGATTCCAGCCCACACTGGGAACACCAGCAAATGAGAAAGCAGACACGTTGGCCAAGGAGGCAGGAGAGAGGGAGAATGTAAGGGTCACATTTTCAAAGTCAGAGGGAAAAAGCATCACCTGGAAGGAGTTGGGGGAAACAAATGTGGGGAGAAGGAGACTGTGAAGCATGTGTTAACCCAATGCAGGAAGTATGAAATAGAAGGGAGACATACGATGAATGCACTTCAAAGGAAACGGCCAAGAGAAATCACAGACATTTTGCAGTGTGCAAGTGGGGATGAAGGGAGGACGGTGATCTTTAGATTTTAGACAAAGACGGGACTTGTCAAAAGATTTTAACGCCAACGATTCAAGAGGAGGAGAAGGAATGACTGTTTAAAACCAGAAGGAGGCAGTAGTGCAACAAACGGATGCCAACTGCCGTGAAACTCACACACAGACCAAGAAGGAGCTGCTGGTCTTCCACAGGGAAACCGACCGATGGCTAGCGCCAGTGTGATTTGCTCAATCCATCGCCTCCCTTTTCAAATGCAGAGGAAAGAAAGACAACCATGGGAAAATGGGCGGAGACAAAGAAAGAACAAACCTGAGGGAAATTCCAGTTCATCTGAAAAAGCTGACGCCCCGGCAGATTGCCTACCTTGCAATGAAGCCCGCACACAAAGTCTTCTGGACGTGGGCGCGCAGTGCAGACGAGGACTTACTTTAAACAGTGAGAAGCGGAGGGTGCACCGTTCCCGGAGGTACTGCAATACCGGGTCGATGCGTGGAGTGGACGGAGCAAGCCCCTGTTCCATCTCCCAGGTCCAAAAATCAATTTAATATATGGTCCCCGGATAGGGGACGTATCAGATATTAAACTGATAAGAACAGATACTACACTTGATCTTAGCCAAAAGGCCGAGAAGCGATGCCCCAAGAGCTTCAGAGACGGCCATGGCGTTCCCCGGACCGTCCACCTCGCCCCTGGTGCCGGCAAGCCAGCGTTGCGTTTGAGTGACCGTGGGTAAAAGGGAAAAAAACAAACTCTTCAATCAAAGCGCCTTTGAGATTCATGCATTATGTCAAGCTGTAAAACAGGAGTTTGGGCGCTCATTCACCGGACTGATCGGCAGTCACGCAAAAGGCACAAGAAGATTGGGGCGGGGCCTTTTTCCGGGCTCGCGGCTGTTGTGAAAAGACCAAACGGCGCCCCACCCCCATGGGAAATCATTGAGAGCAGTTGTGGCGCGAGTGGGATTTGACAATGATCAGGGCAAGGGCTGCTGAATGCGAAAAAAGCATTTGATTGATGTGCTTGTGATTTAGCATGAGCAAGGAACCTGGCTGGGCGCAGCGTCTTTCAAACTCCTGTTGTGTGTTGCTACGCACAGAGCTGCCCTCCGTACTCAGCGTGTCTCTTTCCCTGTGATTACATTTGACAAATCATCAGGGGAGAGCGCGAACGCAGTCCCCCACTACCACAAATTATGCAGTCGAGATTCCCACATTTGGGGAATTCGCATAGGTCAGCCCTGCCGCAGTGCAATGGCCGGGCCTCGCCATGGGTGAACCACCTTCTTGATCATGGTATCTCCCCTGCCAGGTAAGTATGAGTTGTACAGCTCTGGGCCAAAGGACTCCTTCACAGGACCACTGCTCTGACTGCCGGTGCCAACACTATGCAAGCTGCCAAAATCGGTGTTTTCCAACAGGAGGTGCTCGGAGCAGCCCAAACACATGAAGATCTACTGTGTGAGATATTGTACGTGTTAAGTGGAGTAACAGAAGAAGAAAAGGACATTGTATTGAGGTGGATTCCAGCCCACACGGGGAACACCAGCAAATGAGAAAGCAGACACGTTGGCCAAGGAGGCAGGAGAGAGGGAGAATGTAAGGGTCACATTTTCAAAGTCAGAGGGAAAAAGCATCACCTGGAAGGAGTTGGGGGAAACAAATGTGGGGAGAAGGAGACTGTGAAGCATGTGTTAACCCAATGCAGGAAGTATGAAATAGAAGGGAGACATACGATGAATGCACTTCAAAGGAAACGGCCAAGAGAAATCAAAGACATTTTGCAGTGTGCAAGTGGGGATGAAGGGAGGACGGTGATCTTTAGATTTTAGACAAAGACGGGACTTGTCAAAAGATTTTAACGCCAACGATTCAAGAGGAGGAGAAGGAATGACTGTTTAAAACCAGAAGGAGGCAGTAGTGCAACAAACGGATGCCAACTGCCGTGAAACTCACACACAGACCAAGAAGGAGCTGCTGGTCTTCCACAGGGAAACCGACCGATGGCTAGCGCCAGTGTGATTTGCTCAATCCATCGCCTCCCTTTTCAAATGCAGAGGAAAGAAAGACAACCATGGGAAAATGGGCGGAGACAAAGAAAGAACAAACCTGAGGGAAATTCCAGTTCATCTGAAAAAGCTGACGCCCCGGCAGATTGCCTACCTTGCAATGAAGCCCGCACACAAAGTCTTCTGGACGTGGGCGCGCAGTGCAGACGAGGACTTACTTTAAACAGTGAGAAGCGGAGGGTGCACCGTTCCCGGAGGTACTGCAATACCGGGTCGATGCGTGGAGTGGACGGAGCAAGCCCCTGTTCCATCTCCCAGGTCCAAAAATCAATTTAATATATGGTCCCCGGATAGGGGACGTATCAGATATTAAACTGATAAGAACAGATACTACACTTGATCTTAGCCAAAAGGCCGAGAAGCGATGCCCCAAGAGCTTCAGAGACGGCCATGGCGTTCCCCGGACCGTCCACCTCGCCCCTGGTGCCGGCAAGCCAGCGCTGCGTTTGAGTGACCGTGGGTAAAAGGGAAAAAAACAAACTCTTCAATCAAAGCGCCTTTGAGATTCATGCATTATGTCAAGCTGTAAAACAGGAGTTTGGGCGCTCATTCACCGGACTGATCGGCAGTCACGCAAAAGGCACAAGAAGATTGGGGCGGGGCCTTTTTCCGGGCTCGCGGCTGTTGTGAAAAGACCAAACGGCGCCCCACCCCCATGGGAAATCATTGAGAGCAGTTGTGGCGCGAGTGGGATTTGACAATGATCAGGGCAAGGGCTGCTGAATGCGAAAAAAGCATTTGATTGATGTGCTTGTGATTTAGCATGAGCAAGGAACCTGGCTGGGCGCAGCGTCTTTCAAACTCCTGTTGTGTGTTGCTACGCACAGAGCTGCCCTCCGTACTCAGCGTGTCTCTTTCCCTGTGATTACATTTGACAAATCATCAGGGGAGAGCGCGAACGCAGTCCCCCACTACCACAAATTATGCAGTCGAGATTCCCACATTTGGGGAATTCGCATAGGTCAGCCCTGCCGCAGTGCAATGGCCGGGCCTCGCCATGGGTGAACCACCTTCTTGATCATGGTATCTCCCCTGCCAGGTAAGTATGAGTTGTACAGCTCTGGGCCAAAGGACTCCTTCACAGGACCACTGCTCTGACTGCCGGTGCCAACACTATGCAAGCTGCCAAAATCGGTGTTTTCCAACAGGAGGTGCTCGGAGCAGCCCAAACACATGAAGATCTACTGTGTGAGATATTGTACGTGTTAAGTGGAGTAACAGAAGAAGAAAAGGACATTGTATTGAGGTGGATTCCAGCCCACACTGGGAACACCAGCAAATGAGAAAGCAGACACGTTGGCCAAGGAGGCAGGAGAGAGGGAGAATGTAAGGGTCACATTTTCAAAGTCAGAGGGAAAAAGCATCACCTGGAAGGAGTTGGGGGAAACAAATGTGGGGAGAAGGAGACTGTGAAGCATGTGTTAACCCAATGCAGGAAGTATGAAATAGAAGGGAGACATACGATGAATGCACTTCAAAGGAAACGGCCAAGAGAAATCACAGACATTTTGCAGTGTGCAAGTGGGGATGAAGGGAGGACGGTGATCTTTAGATTTTAGACAAAGACGGGACTTGTCAAAAGATTTTAACGCCAACGATTCAAGAGGAGGAGAAGGAATGACTGTTTAAAACCAGAAGGAGGCAGTAGTGCAACAAACGGATGCCAACTGCCGTGAAACTCACACACAGACCAAGAAGGAGCTGCTGGTCTTCCACAGGGAAACCGACCGATGGCTAGCGCCAGTGTGATTTGCTCAATCCATCGCCTCCCTTTTCAAATGCAGAGGAAAGAAAGACAACCATGGGAAAATGGGCGGAGACAAAGAAAGAACAAACCTGAGGGAAATTCCAGTTCATCTGAAAAAGCTGACGCCCCGGCAGATTGCCTACCTTGCAATGAAGCCCGCACACAAAGTCTTCTGGACGTGGGCGCGCAGTGCAGACGAGGACTTACTTTAAACAGTGAGAAGCGGAGGGTGCACCGTTCCCGGAGGTACTGCAATACCGGGTCGATGCGTGGAGTGGACGGAGCAAGCCCCTGTTCCATCTCCCAGGTCCAAAAATCAATTTAATATATGGTCCCCGGATAGGGGACGTATCAGATATTAAACTGATAAGAACAGATTTTTTCTTTCTTTCGAAAGTTTTTATTGACACGTTATACACAAACATTTACAGTAATTTACTTTTCACAAGTGATTTTTCCTCACTTATTTTTGTTCACTTTTCTTTCATTGTTGTTTTGTGGGAAAAAAAACACATAGTAAAAAAACTGTACATGATAAAACAGTGCCATTTAAAAACAAGTAAAAGGGAGGCATAGGTTAAGAACTTTAAAAGGTCTACTGTTGTGCAGGAGCGCGGTGAGCCCCTATCAAGATTAACTCATCCTGTTCCCCCAAACAGGGTTGGTCTCTCGGGATCCTGTCTCGGTGCTCAGAGGAGACCCTCACCCTGCTGCTCCTTCCCACCTGCCTCTCCCGGAGAGTCAGGCCGCTGCTGCTTTGAACTTTTCCCGTATGGCTCCGGCTCCTTCATCCGAATGAGCACAGAGGCGATTCTTCTTTGTGGCTGTGTCCTAGGCCCGCCGCCTGCAGCGACGGCTCTGTCGACCGTCGCTGCTGCCATCCGGATCACAGCCACGGGGGGGATCTGCATGTGCCTTCTTACCAGCAAGTTCCTGGAGGTCCATGTGGCGTCTTTGATGGCGGCGAGAGTGAGCCATTGTTGTGCAAAGTCTTTTTGCTTTCCTTGACTTTGGCTCACTCCGTACAGGACCAGCTGTGCTGTGAGGACCTCCCTTGCTGGTAAGCACGGGAATTGCAAGGAGCCGGCCAGTGCCCACTGTTCTACAGCAGCACTGCACTCCCAGAGCAGGTGCCTCACCGTCTCAGGTGCGCCACAGCCAGGGCGGGGGCATGTTGGGGTTGTTGACATACCCCGGGAGTGCATCACGGACCTGACCGGGAGGATCTCATGAGCCACCATCCATGACAGGTCCCGGAGTCTGTTTGGGAGAACAGGATGGTTCACAATGCTCCAAACGGAGGAGGGCTCGCCTAGTGCAAGCCCACACACTGGGCTCACCGGTTCTCGCTCCTGCACAACAGAGATAATTGAACGCATGTTAGTTAAAATATGCAGCTCCTCTTTTTCAAGGCTAAAATGTTTTAAAAACTTCGGGATAAAACGGTATGCTTCTGGCAGGTTAAAAGACACTGGAACTTTAAGATCTGTTTTTAAAATCTTCAGTTTCCTGAGGTATGACCCCATCCAGAACCGGGTCATTGCTGCTGTCTTTGGGTTTCTGGATGGGGCCGTGGCTGCTAAAATTCCAAGAGAGGTGTATCTGGCACCAAGGAATAAAAACAGGTCCGGCACTCCTTTTCCTCCTTTCTCCTTCGTTCTTTTCATGGTGTCTCTCTTCAGACGCTCCCACTTTGCGTTCCACAGGAAGTAAAAGATGGCTCGTTCCAGGTCTAAAATCACCGTTCTGGGGGGGATAAAAACACAACTGATCAATAAAAGTAAAGGTAAAATCACAGCTTTTATGATTAAAACCCTTCCTTCGATCGTCAGTTTCCTCAGTCTCCAGTACCCCAGTCGTTGTTTGACTTTCCCTATTTTGTCCTGCCAATTTGTGTCCCCTCCCCCCTCCCTATTAAATTTGACCCCAAGTATTTTTAAGTCGGTCTGGGTCACAGTCAGGGGGAGTCCCGTTTTGTCAGTCACTGTCCACGGTCCGTAAAATTGGGCTTGGGTCTTGTCCCTGTTTAGTTTTGACCCAGAGGCCAGTCCGAACCAGTCAGTCAAGTCCAGTGTCCTGTGTACTGATAAAAGGTCTGTGCATAAAATGTTAATGTCATCCATGTATAAAAAGCATTTGCTGGTCAGTCCCCCACTCCCCGGTACTACCACCCCATTGATTCGTTGGTCCCTTCTCAAGACCTGTGCCAATGGTTCAATGCAAGTGATGTAGAGGAGGGCAGATAACGGACAACCCTGACGGACACCGCAGTGAATATTGACTGCTTTTGTCAGATGCCCGTTAACAATGAATTTGCTGGTGATGTCCCGGTACAGCAGTCCCACCCAAGCTATAAACCTCTCAGGGAAACCCATTTTTTGCAGTACCTGGAAGAGGTACTGGTGCGAGACCCGATCAAAGGCCTTCTCAAAGTCTAAATTTAGGACTACTAGCCTAATGTTTCTGTCTCTCGCATAACAGATGGTGTCTCGGATCAGTAGGAGGCTGTCCGTGATCTTCCTCCCCGGGATGGCACAGGCTTGATCCGGGTGAATCAGCCCCTCTAAAAACACAGTCATGCGAGATGCTAAAAGTTTACTAAAAAGTTTGCAGTCAAAGTTTAAAAGAGTGATCGGTCTCCAATTTTTTAGGTCAGTCTTGTCTTTGTCTTTGAAAAGCAAGGTCACTATCCCTCTTCTGAAACTGTCGGGTAGTCGGTCAAGTTTTTCGAAGTCCATAAAAACAAGAAGAAGGTCAGGTGCTAAAAGGTCCCAGAAAGTCAAATAAAATTCAAGGGGGAGTCCATCGTCTCCTGGGGACTTCCCTTTTTTAAAACTCTTCATACATTGATGCATTTCTAAAAGGTTAAAATCCTGGGATAAAAGCACACTCTCAGTTATTTTGTGTTCAATGACCTTTAAAATTTCTCTAATAGTATCTTTTCTTACAGGTTTTTCTTTATACAGTTCTTCATAAAATGTAAAAACAGTGTCGTTTATTTCTTCTGTGGTTTCAGCTGTGCACTCATTGTCTTTTTTCAGTTTAAAAATGGTTTTATCTTTATCTAAAATTCTTTTAAAAAAGTATCTCGTGCACTTCTCTCCTTCTTCAATCTCTTTTTCTTTACTTCTGAGGATGATTCCCTTACTTTTAATTTCTGCTAAAACCGACATCTCTTTTTTTACCTGTTTGATTTCTTCGTTAAAATCCATTCCCTGTTGGTTCAGATTAAAATACCGTTGGAGTCGTTTTTGCAGTCCCAACATGCGTCTGTCGTCCCTACCTTTCTTTCTCTTACCTGCCTGCCTAAAAAAGGTCTGGGTCCTTCCTTTCACCATTTCCCACCAGTGTGCACGTGAAGTGTATAGGTCTTGAAGGGTCTGCCACTCTTGGTACTGCTCCCTATACTGTCTAACTAACTCCCTATCTTCTAAAAGGGAGCAGTTGAGTTTCCACAGACCCTTCCCTGCCGTCACACCTGAAGCCAGTGATAGGGTGCAGGAAAGGATAGTGTGGTCAGAAAAGAAAGCAGGAGTTACTCTAGCATCGGTTGGTGGGCAATCCCGTGATAAAATATAATCTATGCGAGAGGCTTTGGTGCCATCACCACTGAACCAGGTGAAGCCCTCCTCTCTGGGATGCATGACTTTAAAACAGTCCAGTAGTTTAAAATCTCGGCATAGTGCCCCGAGTAAAACCGATGTTTTATCTACTTTAAAATCTTCCCCTGCTCCCCTCCTGTCTTTCTTATTTAAAACACAATTAAAATCCCCTCCTACTACTAGTGGTTCCCTACCTAGCATGTGGGACTGCAGGTCTTCTAAAAGGTCATACCTGTCATTTTTTTCTGTAAAACCATAGACATTTAAAACATTAAAATCTCGTCCCATAAAAGTCAGGTGTGCTAAAAGTGCCCTACCATCTCTCACCACAGTGCTGCCCTTTACCAAGATTAGAGGGTTTTTAATTAAAATGGCCACGCCATCATTTTTGTTATTGTTGGAGCCACTCCATATGGATACGTGTGGCCATATCTCCTCCCAATCCCTGTAGTGCTTTAAAAACGGTAGACCACATTCTTGTATTAAAAACACATCTGACTTAAAGGAGTTTAAAAAGGATAAAACAGATTGTGCTCTAACTTTCGACTTCACACTTCTCACATTGACGGTTGAGAAGGTGAGTGTCATAAGTATGGTTAAAAACAACAGGTACGACATTTTAAAAGACTAGTGATTAAAAGCAATCATTCTACTTCTTGTGAAAATTGCTCCTCCTTCACTCCTATGGGGGAGGGGTGAGGGGTTTGAGGCATTTTCCCCGGCCGGACTCTAGGTGGTGGCCTTTCCTGCAGTCTTTTATTGAATTGCGAGTCCTTTGGGGTTGATTGTAGAGCTATATTTAAAAAAGAGACCTCATTGGGAGAATCGGAAGGGAAGACTCTGGGTTCCTCCACAGGTGGACTGTCTGAGGAGCTCCCAGCTCTTCCCTTCTTCTCAGAGACTACTGGAGCCTCCGGGGACAATTCTGATAGAGGTCTCTTAGCCTTTTGGGCTGGGGGAAGGGAGGCTTCCTCACTCTCACTCTCACTCTCACACTCACTCTCACTCTCATTAGCACTCACACTTTCACCCTCAGAGTGAGCTGTAGCTCCGCCCTCTGTCTGCACTGCTCCCTCTCCCATACTCTCCACTTGAGGGGCAGTGACAGGCCCCTCCCCCTTTCCCTCCTCACCTGACTGCTTTCCTCCAGTCACAGGATTTGGAGGGAGATTTGAATTTTCTGACCCAGGCTCTCCAAATAGCTCAGCAAACATTTCACCCTTTCCGCCATTTTCCTTTTCTTTTCCTGCCTGTTTTGCAGCCTTCACTTTGTTGGCAAAAGACTTTGGGCAGTCTCTGAAGAGATGGGATATTTCTCCACAAAGATTGCACTTTCTGCCATTGGTACATTCTTCAAAAGTATGACCAATTTCTCTGCACTTTCCACAGATGATTTGCTGACATGCTTCCGCAAGATGTCCATGCTCTCCACACTTACGACAGAGTTTAGGCTGTCCCTGGTAATGAATGTAGCCCCGGTTGTTTCCCAAGACTATCATGGATGGCAGATGTTTCAGGCCCTGGAAGCCTTGGGGGTCCTGCCATTGTTGAATGGGGACCCTCCAAGCACAGTTCCAAATGCCATCCTCATCTCTCACCTTCATAGCCTGGCCTTTTACCGTGCAAAATCTCCCCAGCCACATACATATGTCGTCTGCATTTACAGTTTCATTGAACATCCTGACAATGACCGTCTTGGAAGCATTGTCAGAAAGTTTCTCCACGTTAAAAGCAGAAAACTGGGCCCTGGTATTCTCAAACCGTGTCCAAAACTCTTTGAGCAGTATAGCTGAGCGGAAGCTCACATCAAATCCTTTGTTCTGTGGCAAAGTCACAATGCAATTTATGTCGTCGGGTTTAAAGCTCAGGGTCTGCTGGACAAGCTTCCTGGAGAAGTCCAGTCTAGACAACTCCAGGAGCCTTCCATCCTTTTCCACCAAAGAAAAGCGGACACTGTGGTGCCTCCGCACACCGGCATGGGCGGCCGACATGTTGGAGGCACCACACACTAAAAACACACTCCTAGTCTAAAACCGAACTAATAAATAACTAAAAACAGAATAAAAATACAGGCTAAGACTAATAATAAATAAAATCGGAAACTTACCTTAGCTGGCTGAGAGCACCCAAAAAGGACCTCTCAGCCGTATATACTCCTTTGTGTGAGTAAATGCAACTACATAAGTTGTATATCAACACACTAAGGAAGGATAATATCCTCCAGGGACTGTCAGCACACAATGCCACAACAGGCAAAGATGACTGGCAGCAGAAGGAGGCGATCACTGTCTTAGCCAAAAGGCCGAGAAGCGATGCCCCAAGAGCTTCAGAGACGGCCATGGCGTTCCCCGGACCGTCCACCTCGCCCCTGGTGCCGGCAAGCCAGCGTTGCGTTTGAGTGACCGTGGGTAAAAGGGAAAAAAACAAACTCTTCAATCAAAGCGCCTTTGAGATTCATGCATTATGTCAAGCTGTAAAACAGGAGTTTGGGCGCTCATTCACCGGACTGATCGGCAGTCACGCAAAAGGCACAAGAAGATTGGGGCGGGGCCTTTTTCCGGGCTCGCGGCTGTTGTGAAAAGACCAAACGGCGCCCCACCCCCATGGGAAATCATTGAGAGCAGTTGTGGCGCGAGTGGGATTTGACAATGATCAGGGCAAGGGCTGCTGAATGCGAAAAAAGCATTTGATTGATGTGCTTGTGATTTAGCATGAGCAAGGAACCTGGCTGGGCGCAGCGTCTTTCAAACTCCTGTTGTGTGTTGCTACGCACAGAGCTGCCCTCCGTACTCAGCGTGTCTCTTTCCCTGTGATTACATTTGACAAATCATCAGGGGAGAGCGCGAACGCAGTCCCCCACTACCACAAATTATGCAGTCGAGATTCCCACATTTGGGGAATTCGCATAGGTCAGCCCTGCCGCAGTGCAATGGCCGGGCCTCGCCATGGGTGAACCACCTTCTTGATCATGGTATCTCCCCTGCCAGGTAAGTATGAGTTGTACAGCTCTGGGCCAAAGGACTCCTTCACAGGACCACTGCTCTGACTGCCGGTGCCAACACTATGCAAGCTGCCAAAATCGGTGTTTTCCAACAGGAGGTGCTCGGAGCAGCCCAAACACATGAAGATCTACTGTGTGAGATATTGTACGTGTTAAGTGGAGTAACAGAAGAAGAAAAGGACATTGTATTGAGGTGGATTCCAGCCCACACGGGGAACACCAGCAAATGAGAAAGCAGACACGTTGGCCAAGGAGGCAGGAGAGAGGGAGAATGTAAGGGTCACATTTTCAAAGTCAGAGGGAAAAAGCATCACCTGGAAGGAGTTGGGGGAAACAAATGTGGGGAGAAGGAGACTGTGAAGCATGTGTTAACCCAATGCAGGAAGTATGAAATAGAAGGGAGACATACGATGAATGCACTTCAAAGGAAACGGCCAAGAGAAATCAAAGACATTTTGCAGTGTGCAAGTGGGGATGAAGGGAGGACGGTGATCTTTAGATTTTAGACAAAGACGGGACTTGTCAAAAGATTTTAACGCCAACGATTCAAGAGGAGGAGAAGGAATGACTGTTTAAAACCAGAAGGAGGCAGTAGTGCAACAAACGGATGCCAACTGCCGTGAAACTCACACACAGACCAAGAAGGAGCTGCTGGTCTTCCACAGGGAAACCGACCGATGGCTAGCGCCAGTGTGATTTGCTCAATCCATCGCCTCCCTTTTCAAATGCAGAGGAAAGAAAGACAACCATGGGAAAATGGGCGGAGACAAAGAAAGAACAAACCTGAGGGAAATTCCAGTTCATCTGAAAAAGCTGACGCCCCGGCAGATTGCCTACCTTGCAATGAAGCCCGCACACAAAGTCTTCTGGACGTGGGCGCGCAGTGCAGACGAGGACTTACTTTAAACAGTGAGAAGCGGAGGGTGCACCGTTCCCGGAGGTACTGCAATACCGGGTCGATGCGTGGAGTGGACGGAGCAAGCCCCTGTTCCATCTCCCAGGTCCAAAAATCAATTTAATATATGGTCCCCGGATAGGGGACGTATCAGATATTAAACTGATAAGAACAGATACTACACTTGATCTTAGCCAAAAGGCCGAGAAGCGATGCCCCAAGAGCTTCAGAGACGGCCATGGCGTTCCCCGGACCGTCCACCTCGCCCCTGGTGCCGGCAAGCCAGCGCTGCGTTTGAGTGACCGTGGGTAAAAGGGAAAAAAACAAACTCTTCAATCAAAGCGCCTTTGAGATTCATGCATTATGTCAAGCTGTAAAACAGGAGTTTGGGCGCTCATTCACCGGACTGATCGGCAGTCACGCAAAAGGCACAAGAAGATTGGGGCGGGGCCTTTTTCCGGGCTCGCGGCTGTTGTGAAAAGACCAAACGGCGCCCCACCCCCATGGGAAATCATTGAGAGCAGTTGTGGCGCGAGTGGGATTTGACAATGATCAGGGCAAGGGCTGCTGAATGCGAAAAAAGCATTTGATTGATGTGCTTGTGATTTAGCATGAGCAAGGAACCTGGCTGGGCGCAGCGTCTTTCAAACTCCTGTTGTGTGTTGCTACGCACAGAGCTGCCCTCCGTACTCAGCGTGTCTCTTTCCCTGTGATTACATTTGACAAATCATCAGGGGAGAGCGCGAACGCAGTCCCCCACTACCACAAATTATGCAGTCGAGATTCCCACATTTGGGGAATTCGCATAGGTCAGCCCTGCCGCAGTGCAATGGCCGGGCCTCGCCATGGGTGAACCACCTTCTTGATCATGGTATCTCCCCTGCCAGGTAAGTATGAGTTGTACAGCTCTGGGCCAAAGGACTCCTTCACAGGACCACTGCTCTGACTGCCGGTGCCAACACTATGCAAGCTGCCAAAATCGGTGTTTTCCAACAGGAGGTGCTCGGAGCAGCCCAAACACATGAAGATCTACTGTGTGAGATATTGTACGTGTTAAGTGGAGTAACAGAAGAAGAAAAGGACATTGTATTGAGGTGGATTCCAGCCCACACGGGGAACACCAGCAAATGAGAAAGCAGACACGTTGGCCAAGGAGGCAGGAGAGAGGGAGAATGTAAGGGTCACATTTTCAAAGTCAGAGGGAAAAAGCATCACCTGGAAGGAGTTGGGGGAAACAAATGTGGGGAGAAGGAGACTGTGAAGCATGTGTTAACCCAATGCAGGAAGTATGAAATAGAAGGGAGACATACGATGAATGCACTTCAAAGGAAACGGCCAAGAGAAATCACAGACATTTTGCAGTGTGCAAGTGGGGATGAAGGGAGGACGGTGATCTTTAGATTTTAGACAAAGACGGGACTTGTCAAAAGATTTTAACGCCAACGATTCAAGAGGAGGAGAAGGAATGACTGTTTAAAACCAGAAGGAGGCAGTAGTGCAACAAACGGATGCCAACTGCCGTGAAACTCACACACAGACCAAGAAGGAGCTGCTGGTCTTCCACAGGGAAACCGACCGATGGCTAGCGCCAGTGTGATTTGCTCAATCCATCGCCTCCCTTTTCAAATGCAGAGGAAAGAAAGACAACCATGGGAAAATGGGCGGAGACAAAGAAAGAACAAACCTGAGGGAAATTCCAGTTCATCTGAAAAAGCTGACGCCCCGGCAGATTGCCTACCTTGCAATGAAGCCCGCACACAAAGTCTTCTGGACGTGGGCGCGCAGTGCAGACGAGGACTTACTTTAAACAGTGAGAAGCGGAGGGTGCACCGTTCCCGGAGGTACTGCAATACCGGGTCGATGCGTGGAGTGGACGGAGCAAGCCCCTGTTCCATCTCCCAGGTCCAAAAATCAATTTAATATATGGTCCCCGGATAGGGGACGTATCAGATATTAAACTGATGAGAACAGATACTACACTTGATCTTAGCCAAAAGGCCGAGAAGCGATGCCCCAAGAGCTTCAGAGACGGCCATGGCGTTCCCCGGACCGTCCACCTCGCCCCTGGTGCCGGCAAGCCAGCGTTGCGTTTGAGTGACCGTGGGTAAAAGGGAAAAAAACAAACTCTTCAATCAAAGCGCCTTTGAGATTCATGCATTATGTCAAGCTGTAAAACAGGAGTTTGGGCGCTCATTCACCGGACTGATCGGCAGTCACGCAAAAGGCACAAGAAGATTGGGGCGGGGCCTTTTTCCGGGCTCGCGGCTGTTGTGAAAAGACCAAACGGCGCCCCACCCCCATGGGAAATCATTGAGAGCAGTTGTGGCGCGAGTGGGATTTGACAATGATCAGGGCAAGGGCTGCTGAATGCGAAAAAAGCATTTGATTGATGTGCTTGTGATTTAGCATGAGCAAGGAACCTGGCTGGGCGCAGCGTCTTTCAAACTCCTGTTGTGTGTTGCTACGCACAGAGCTGCCCTCCGTACTCAGCGTGTCTCTTTCCCTGTGATTACATTTGACAAATCATCAGGGGAGAGCGCGAACGCAGTCCCCCACTACCACAAATTATGCAGTCGAGATTCCCACATTTGGGGAATTCGCATAGGTCAGCCCTGCCGCAGTGCAATGGCCGGGCCTCGCCATGGGTGAACCACCTTCTTGATCATGGTATCTCCCCTGCCAGGTAAGTATGAGTTGTACAGCTCTGGGCCAAAGGACTCCTTCACAGGACCACTGCTCTGACTGCCGGTGCCAACACTATGCAAGCTGCCAAAATCGGTGTTTTCCAACAGGAGGTGCTCGGAGCAGCCCAAACACATGAAGATCTACTGTGTGAGATATTGTACGTGTTAAGTGGAGTAACAGAAGAAGAAAAGGACATTGTATTGAGGTGGATTCCAGCCCACACTGGGAACACCAGCAAATGAGAAAGCAGACACGTTGGCCAAGGAGGCAGGAGAGAGGGAGAATGTAAGGGTCACATTTTCAAAGTCAGAGGGAAAAAGCATCACCTGGAAGGAGTTGGGGGAAACAAATGTGGGGAGAAGGAGACTGTGAAGCATGTGTTAACCCAATGCAGGAAGTATGAAATAGAAGGGAGACATACGATGAATGCACTTCAAAGGAAACGGCCAAGAGAAATCACAGACATTTTGCAGTGTGCAAGTGGGGATGAGGGGAGGACGGTGATCTTTAGATTTTAGACAAAGACGGGACTTGTCAAAAGATTTTAACGCCAACGATTCAAGAGGAGGAGAAGGAATGACTGTTTAAAACCAGAAGGAGGCAGTAGTGCAACAAACGGATGCCAACTGCCGTGAAACTCACACACAGACCAAGAAGGAGCTGCTGGTCTTCCACAGGGAAACCGACCGATGGCTAGCGCCAGTGTGATTTGCTCAATCCATCGCCTCCCTTTTCAAATGCAGAGGAAAGAAAGACAACCATGGGAAAATGGGCGGAGACAAAGAAAGAACAAACCTGAGGGAAATTCCAGTTCATCTGAAAAAGCTGACGCCCCGGCAGATTGCCTACCTTGCAATGAAGCCCGCACACAAAGTCTTCTGGACGTGGGCGCGCAGTGCAGACGAGGACTTACTTTAAACAGTGAGAAGCGGAGGGTGCACCGTTCCCGGAGGTACTGCAATACCGGGTCGATGCGTGGAGTGGACGGAGCAAGCCCCTGTTCCATCTCCCAGGTCCAAAAATCAATTTAATATATGGTCCCCGGATAGGGGACGTATCAGATATTAAACTGATAAGAACAGATACTACACTTGATCTTAGCCAAAAGGCCGAGAAGCGATGCCCCAAGAGCTTCAGAGACGGCCATGGCGTTCCCCGGACCGTCCACCTCGCCCCTGGTGCCGGCAAGCCAGCGTTGCGTTTGAGTGACCGTGGGTAAAAGGGAAAAAAACAAACTCTTCAATCAAAGCGCCTTTGAGATTCATGCATTATGTCAAGCTGTAAAACAGGAGTTTGGGCGCTCATTCACCGGACTGATCGGCAGTCACGCAAAAGGCACAAGAAGATTGGGGCGGGGCCTTTTTCCGGGCTCGCGGCTGTTGTGAAAAGACCAAACGGCGCCCCACCCCCATGGGAAATCATTGAGAGCAGTTGTGGCGCGAGTGGGATTTGACAATGATCAGGGCAAGGGCTGCTGAATGCGAAAAAAGCATTTGATTGATGTGCTTGTGATTTAGCATGAGCAAGGAACCTGGCTGGGCGCAGCGTCTTTCAAACTCCTGTTGTGTGTTGCTACGCACAGAGCTGCCCTCCGTACTCAGCGTGTCTCTTTCCCTGTGATTACATTTGACAAATCATCAGGGGAGAGCGCGAACGCAGTCCCCCACTACCACAAATTATGCAGTCGAGATTCCCACATTTGGGGAATTCGCATAGGTCAGCCCTGCCGCAGTGCAATGGCCGGGCCTCGCCATGGGTGAACCACCTTCTTGATCATGGTATCTCCCCTGCCAGGTAAGTATGAGTTGTACAGCTCTGGGCCAAAGGACTCCTTCACAGGACCACTGCTCTGACTGCCGGTGCCAACACTATGCAAGCTGCCAAAATCGGTGTTTTCCAACAGGAGGTGCTCGGAGCAGCCCAAACACATGAAGATCTACTGTGTGAGATATTGTACGTGTTAAGTGGAGTAACAGAAGAAGAAAAGGACATTGTATTGAGGTGGATTCCAGCCCACACGGGGAACACCAGCAAATGAGAAAGCAGACACGTTGGCCAAGGAGGCAGGAGAGAGGGAGAATGTAAGGGTCACATTTTCAAAGTCAGAGGGAAAAAGCATCACCTGGAAGGAGTTGGGGGAAACAAATGTGGGGAGAAGGAGACTGTGAAGCATGTGTTAACCCAATGCAGGAAGTATGAAATAGAAGGGAGACATACGATGAATGCACTTCAAAGGAAACGGCCAAGAGAAATCAAAGACATTTTGCAGTGTGCAAGTGGGGATGAAGGGAGGACGGTGATCTTTAGATTTTAGACAAAGACGGGACTTGTCAAAAGATTTTAACGCCAACGATTCAAGAGGAGGAGAAGGAATGACTGTTTAAAACCAGAAGGAGGCAGTAGTGCAACAAACGGATGCCAACTGCCGTGAAACTCACACACAGACCAAGAAGGAGCTGCTGGTCTTCCACAGGGAAACCGACCGATGGCTAGCGCCAGTGTGATTTGCTCAATCCATCGCCTCCCTTTTCAAATGCAGAGGAAAGAAAGACAACCATGGGAAAATGGGCGGAGACAAAGAAAGAACAAACCTGAGGGAAATTCCAGTTCATCTGAAAAAGCTGACGCCCCGGCAGATTGCCTACCTTGCAATGAAGCCCGCACACAAAGTCTTCTGGACGTGGGCGCGCAGTGCAGACGAGGACTTACTTTAAACAGTGAGAAGCGGAGGGTGCACCGTTCCCGGAGGTACTGCAATACCGGGTCGATGCGTGGAGTGGACGGAGCAAGCCCCTGTTCCATCTCCCAGGTCCAAAAATCAATTTAATATATGGTCCCCGGATAGGGGACGTATCAGATATTAAACTGATAAGAACAGATACTACACTTGATCTTAGCCAAAAGGCCGAGAAGCGATGCCCCAAGAGCTTCAGAGACGGCCATGGCGTTCCCCGGACCGTCCACCTCGCCCCTGGTGCCGGCAAGCCAGCGTTGCGTTTGAGTGACCGTGGGTAAAAGGGAAAAAAACAAACTCTTCAATCAAAGCGCCTTTGAGATTCATGCATTATGTCAAGCTGTAAAACAGGAGTTTGGGCGCTCATTCACCGGACTGATCGGCAGTCACGCAAAAGGCACAAGAAGATTGGGGCGGGGCCTTTTTCCGGGCTCGCGGCTGTTGTGAAAAGACCAAACGGCGCCCCACCCCCATGGGAAATCATTGAGAGCAGTTGTGGCGCGAGTGGGATTTGACAATGATCAGGGCAAGGGCTGCTGAATGCGAAAAAAGCATTTGATTGATGTGCTTGTGATTTAGCATGAGCAAGGAACCTGGCTGGGCGCAGCGTCTTTCAAACTCCTGTTGTGTGTTGCTACGCACAGAGCTGCCCTCCGTACTCAGCGTGTCTCTTTCCCTGTGATTACATTTGACAAATCATCAGGGGAGAGCGCGAACGCAGTCCCCCACTACCACAAATTATGCAGTCAAGATTCCCACATTTGGGGAATTCGCATAGGTCAGCCCTGCCGCAGTGCAATGGCCGGGCCTCGCCATGGGTGAACCACCTTCTTGATCATGGTATCTCCCCTGCCAGGTAAGTATGAGTTGTACAGCTCTGGGCCAAAGGACTCCTTCACAGGACCACTGCTCTGACTGCCGGTGCCAACACTATGCAAGCTGCCAAAATCGGTGTTTTCCAACAGGAGGTGCTCGGAGCAGCCCAAACACATGAAGATCTACTGTGTGAGATATTGTACGTGTTAAGTGGAGTAACAGAAGAAGAAAAGGACATTGTATTGAGGTGGATTCCAGCCCACACGGGGAACACCAGCAAATGAGAAAGCAGACACGTTGGCCAAGGAGGCAGGAGAGAGGGAGAATGTAAGGGTCACATTTTCAAAGTCAGAGGGAAAAAGCATCACCTGGAAGGAGTTGGGGGAAACAAATGTGGGGAGAAGGAGACTGTGAAGCATGTGTTAACCCAATGCAGGAAGTATGAAATAGAAGGGAGACATACGATGAATGCACTTCAAAGGAAACGGCCAAGAGAAATCAAAGACATTTTGCAGTGTGCAAGTGGGGATGAAGGGAGGACGGTGATCTTTAGATTTTAGACAAAGACGGGACTTGTCAAAAGATTTTAACGCCAACGATTCAAGAGGAGGAGAAGGAATGACTGTTTAAAACCAGAAGGAGGCAGTAGTGCAACAAACGGATGCCAACTGCCGTGAAACTCACACACAGACCAAGAAGGAGCTGCTGGTCTTCCACAGGGAAACCGACCGATGGCTAGCGCCAGTGTGATTTGCTCAATCCATCGCCTCCCTTTTCAAATGCAGAGGAAAGAAAGACAACCATGGGAAAATGGGCGGAGACAAAGAAAGAACAAACCTGAGGGAAATTCCAGTTCATCTGAAAAAGCTGACGCCCCGGCAGATTGCCTACCTTGCAATGAAGCCCGCACACAAAGTCTTCTGGACGTGGGCGCGCAGTGCAGACGAGGACTTACTTTAAACAGTGAGAAGCGGAGGGTGCACCGTTCCCGGAGGTACTGCAATACCGGGTCGATGCGTGGAGTGGACGGAGCAAGCCCCTGTTCCATCTCCCAGGTCCAAAAATCAATTTAATATATGGTCCCCGGATAGGGGACGTATCAGATATTAAACTGATAAGAACAGATACTACACTTGATCTTAGCCAAAAGGCCGAGAAGCGATGCCCCAAGAGCTTCAGAGACGGCCATGGCGTTCCCCGGACCGTCCACCTCGCCCCTGGTGCCGGCAAGCCAGCGTTGCGTTTGAGTGACCGTGGGTAAAAGGGAAAAAAACAAACTCTTCAATCAAAGCGCCTTTGAGATTCATGCATTATGTCAAGCTGTAAAACAGGAGTTTGGGCGCTCATTCACCGGACTGATCGGCAGTCACGCAAAAGGCACAAGAAGATTGGGGCGGGGCCTTTTTCCGGGCTCGCGGCTGTTGTGAAAAGACCAAACGGCGCCCCACCCCCATGGGAAATCATTGAGAGCAGTTGTGGCGCGAGTGGGATTTGACAATGATCAGGGCAAGGGCTGCTGAATGCGAAAAAAGCATTTGATTGATGTGCTTGTGATTTAGCATGAGCAAGGAACCTGGCTGGGCGCAGCGTCTTTCAAACTCCTGTTGTGTGTTGCTACGCACAGAGCTGCCCTCCGTACTCAGCGTGTCTCTTTCCCTGTGATTACATTTGACAAATCATCAGGGGAGAGCGCGAACGCAGTCCCCCACTACCACAAATTATGCAGTCGAGATTCCCACATTTGGGGAATTCGCATAGGTCAGCCCTGCCGCAGTGCAATGGCCGGGCCTCGCCATGGGTGAACCACCTTCTTGATCATGGTATCTCCCCTGCCAGGTAAGTATGAGTTGTACAGCTCTGGGCCAAAGGACTCCTTCACAGGACCACTGCTCTGACTGCCGGTGCCAACACTATGCAAGCTGCCAAAATCGGTGTTTTCCAACAGGAGGTGCTCGGAGCAGCCCAAACACATGAAGATCTACTGTGTGAGATATTGTACGTGTTAAGTGGAGTAACAGAAGAAGAAAAGGACATTGTATTGAGGTGGATTCCAGCCCACACGGGGAACACCAGCAAATGAGAAAGCAGACACGTTGGCCAAGGAGGCAGGAGAGAGGGAGAATGTAAGGGTCACATTTTCAAAGTCAGAGGGAAAAAGCATCACCTGGAAGGAGTTGGGGGAAACAAATGTGGGGAGAAGGAGACTGTGAAGCATGTGTTAACCCAATGCAGGAAGTATGAAATAGAAGGGAGACATACGATGAATGCACTTCAAAGGAAACGGCCAAGAGAAATCAAAGACATTTTGCAGTGTGCAAGTGGGGATGAAGGGAGGACGGTGATCTTTAGATTTTAGACAAAGACGGGACTTGTCAAAAGATTTTAACGCCAACGATTCAAGAGGAGGAGAAGGAATGACTGTTTAAAACCAGAAGGAGGCAGTAGTGCAACAAACGGATGCCAACTGCCGTGAAACTCACACACAGACCAAGAAGGAGCTGCTGGTCTTCCACAGGGAAACCGACCGATGGCTAGCGCCAGTGTGATTTGCTCAATCCATCGCCTCCCTTTTCAAATGCAGAGGAAAGAAAGACAACCATGGGAAAATGGGCGGAGACAAAGAAAGAACAAACCTGAGGGAAATTCCAGTTCATCTGAAAAAGCTGACGCCCCGGCAGATTGCCTACCTTGCAATGAAGCCCGCACACAAAGTCTTCTGGACGTGGGCGCGCAGTGCAGACGAGGACTTACTTTAAACAGTGAGAAGCGGAGGGTGCACCGTTCCCGGAGGTACTGCAATACCGGGTCGATGCGTGGAGTGGACGGAGCAAGCCCCTGTTCCATCTCCCAGGTCCAAAAATCAATTTAATATATGGTCCCCGGATAGGGGACGTATCAGATATTAAACTGATAAGAACAGATACTACACTTGATCTTAGCCAAAAGGCCGAGAAGCGATGCCCCAAGAGCTTCAGAGACGGCCATGGCGTTCCCCGGACCGTCCACCTCGCCCCTGGTGCCGGCAAGCCAGCGTTGCGTTTGAGTGACCGTGGGTAAAAGGGAAAAAAACAAACTCTTCAATCAAAGCGCCTTTGAGATTCATGCATTATGTCAAGCTGTAAAACAGGAGTTTGGGCGCTCATTCACCGGACTGATCGGCAGTCACGCAAAAGGCACAAGAAGATTGGGGCGGGGCCTTTTTCCGGGCTCGCGGCTGTTGTGAAAAGACCAAACGGCGCCCCACCCCCATGGGAAATCATTGAGAGCAGTTGTGGCGCGAGTGGGATTTGACAATGATCAGGGCAAGGGCTGCTGAATGCGAAAAAAGCATTTGATTGATGTGCTTGTGATTTAGCATGAGCAAGGAACCTGGCTGGGCGCAGCGTCTTTCAAACTCCTGTTGTGTGTTGCTACGCACAGAGCTGCCCTCCGTACTCAGCGTGTCTCTTTCCCTGTGATTACATTTGACAAATCATCAGGGGAGAGCGCGAACGCAGTCCCCCACTACCACAAATTATGCAGTCGAGATTCCCACATTTGGGGAATTCGCATAGGTCAGCCCTGCCGCAGTGCAATGGCCGGGCCTCGCCATGGGTGAACCACCTTCTTGATCATGGTATCTCCCCTGCCAGGTAAGTATGAGTTGTACAGCTCTGGGCCAAAGGACTCCTTCACAGGACCACTGCTCTGACTGCCGGTGCCAACACTATGCAAGCTGCCAAAATCGGTGTTTTCCAACAGGAGGTGCTCGGAGCAGCCCAAACACATGAAGATCTACTGTGTGAGATATTGTACGTGTTAAGTGGAGTAACAGAAGAAGAAAAGGACATTGTATTGAGGTGGATTCCAGCCCACACGGGGAACACCAGCAAATGAGAAAGCAGACACGTTGGCCAAGGAGGCAGGAGAGAGGGAGAATGTAAGGGTCACATTTTCAAAGTCAGAGGGAAAAAGCATCACCTGGAAGGAGTTGGGGGAAACAAATGTGGGGAGAAGGAGACTGTGAAGCATGTGTTAACCCAATGCAGGAAGTATGAAATAGAAGGGAGACATACGATGAATGCACTTCAAAGGAAACGGCCAAGAGAAATCAAAGACATTTTGCAGTGTGCAAGTGGGGATGAAGGGAGGACGGTGATCTTTAGATTTTAGACAAAGACGGGACTTGTCAAAAGATTTTAACGCCAACGATTCAAGAGGAGGAGAAGGAATGACTGTTTAAAACCAGAAGGAGGCAGTAGTGCAACAAACGGATGCCAACTGCCGTGAAACTCACACACAGACCAAGAAGGAGCTGCTGGTCTTCCACAGGGAAACCGACCGATGGCTAGCGCCAGTGTGATTTGCTCAATCCATCGCCTCCCTTTTCAAATGCAGAGGAAAGAAAGACAACCATGGGAAAATGGGCGGAGACAAAGAAAGAACAAACCTGAGGGAAATTCCAGTTCATCTGAAAAAGCTGACGCCCCGGCAGATTGCCTACCTTGCAATGAAGCCCGCACACAAAGTCTTCTGGACGTGGGCGCGCAGTGCAGACGAGGACTTACTTTAAACAGTGAGAAGCGGAGGGTGCACCGTTCCCGGAGGTACTGCAATACCGGGTCGATGCGTGGAGTGGACGGAGCAAGCCCCTGTTCCATCTCCCAGGTCCAAAAATCAATTTAATATATGGTCCCCGGATAGGGGACGTATCAGATATTAAACTGATAAGAACAGATACTACACTTGATCTTAGCCAAAAGGCCGAGAAGCGATGCCCCAAGAGCTTCAGAGACGGCCATGGCGTTCCCCGGACCGTCCACCTCGCCCCTGGTGCCGGCAAGCCAGCGTTGCGTTTGAGTGACCGTGGGTAAAAGGGAAAAAAACAAACTCTTCAATCAAAGCGCCTTTGAGATTCATGCATTATGTCAAGCTGTAAAACAGGAGTTTGGGCGCTCATTCACCGGACTGATCGGCAGTCACGCAAAAGGCACAAGAAGATTGGGGCGGGGCCTTTTTCCGGGCTCGCGGCTGTTGTGAAAAGACCAAACGGCGCCCCACCCCCATGGGAAATCATTGAGAGCAGTTGTGGCGCGAGTGGGATTTGACAATGATCAGGGCAAGGGCTGCTGAATGCGAAAAAAGCATTTGATTGATGTGCTTGTGATTTAGCATGAGCAAGGAACCTGGCTGGGCGCAGCGTCTTTCAAACTCCTGTTGTGTGTTGCTACGCACAGAGCTGCCCTCCGTACTCAGCGTGTCTCTTTCCCTGTGATTACATTTGACAAATCATCAGGGGAGAGCGCGAACGCAGTCCCCCACTACCACAAATTATGCAGTCGAGATTCCCACATTTGGGGAATTCGCATAGGTCAGCCCTGCCGCAGTGCAATGGCCGGGCCTCGCCATGGGTGAACCACCTTCTTGATCATGGTATCTCCCCTGCCAGGTAAGTATGAGTTGTACAGCTCTGGGCCAAAGGACTCCTTCACAGGACCACTGCTCTGACTGCCGGTGCCAACACTATGCAAGCTGCCAAAATCGGTGTTTTCCAACAGGAGGTGCTCGGAGCAGCCCAAACACATGAAGATCTACTGTGTGAGATATTGTACGTGTTAAGTGGAGTAACAGAAGAAGAAAAGGACATTGTATTGAGGTGGATTCCAGCCCACACGGGGAACACCAGCAAATGAGAAAGCAGACACGTTGGCCAAGGAGGCAGGAGAGAGGGAGAATGTAAGGGTCACATTTTCAAAGTCAGAGGGAAAAAGCATCACCTGGAAGGAGTTGGGGGAAACAAATGTGGGGAGAAGGAGACTGTGAAGCATGTGTTAACCCAATGCAGGAAGTATGAAATAGAAGGGAGACATACGATGAATGCACTTCAAAGGAAACGGCCAAGAGAAATCAAAGACATTTTGCAGTGTGCAAGTGGGGATGAAGGGAGGACGGTGATCTTTAGATTTTAGACAAAGACGGGACTTGTCAAAAGATTTTAACGCCAACGATTCAAGAGGAGGAGAAGGAATGACTGTTTAAAACCAGAAGGAGGCAGTAGTGCAACAAACGGATGCCAACTGCCGTGAAACTCACACACAGACCAAGAAGGAGCTGCTGGTCTTCCACAGGGAAACCGACCGATGGCTAGCGCCAGTGTGATTTGCTCAATCCATCGCCTCCCTTTTCAAATGCAGAGGAAAGAAAGACAACCATGGGAAAATGGGCGGAGACAAAGAAAGAACAAACCTGAGGGAAATTCCAGTTCATCTGAAAAAGCTGACGCCCCGGCAGATTGCCTACCTTGCAATGAAGCCCGCACACAAAGTCTTCTGGACGTGGGCGCGCAGTGCAGACGAGGACTTACTTTAAACAGTGAGAAGCGGAGGGTGCACCGTTCCCGGAGGTACTGCAATACCGGGTCGATGCGTGGAGTGGACGGAGTAAGCCCCTGTTCCATCTCCCAGGTCCAAAAATCAATTTAATATATGGTCCCCGGATAGGGGACGTATCAGATATTAAACTGATAAGAACAGATACTACACTTGATCTTAGCCAAAAGGCCGAGAAGCGATGCCCCAAGAGCTTCAGAGACGGCCATGGCGTTCCCCGGACCGTCCACCTCGCCCCTGGTGCCGGCAAGCCAGCGTTGCGTTTGAGTGACCGTGGGTAAAAGGGAAAAAAACAAACTCTTCAATCAAAGCGCCTTTGAGATTCATGCATTATGTCAAGCTGTAAAACAGGAGTTTGGGCGCTCATTCACCGGACTGATCGGCAGTCACGCAAAAGGCACAAGAAGATTGGGGCGGGGCCTTTTTCCGGGCTCGCGGCTGTTGTGAAAAGACCAAACGGCGCCCCACCCCCATGGGAAATCATTGAGAGCAGTTGTGGCGCGAGTGGGATTTGACAATGATCAGGGCAAGGGCTGCTGAATGCGAAAAAAGCATTTGATTGATGTGCTTGTGATTTAGCATGAGCAAGGAACCTGGCTGGGCGCAGCGTCTTTCAAACTCCTGTTGTGTGTTGCTACGCACAGAGCTGCCCTCCGTACTCAGCGTGTCTCTTTCCCTGTGATTACATTTGACAAATCATCAGGGGAGAGCGCGAACGCAGTCCCCCACTACCACAAATTATGCAGTCGAGATTCCCACATTTGGGGAATTCGCATAGGTCAGCCCTGCCGCAGTGCAATGGCCGGGCCTCGCCATGGGTGAACCACCTTCTTGATCATGGTATCTCCCCTGCCAGGTAAGTATGAGTTGTACAGCTCTGGGCCAAAGGACTCCTTCACAGGACCACTGCTCTGACTGCCGGTGCCAACACTATGCAAGCTGCCAAAATCGGTGTTTTCCAACAGGAGGTGCTCGGAGCAGCCCAAACACATGAAGATCTACTGTGTGAGATATTGTACGTGTTAAGTGGAGTAACAGAAGAAGAAAAGGACATTGTATTGAGGTGGATTCCAGCCCACACGGGGAACACCAGCAAATGAGAAAGCAGACACGTTGGCCAAGGAGGCAGGAGAGAGGGAGAATGTAAGGGTCACATTTTCAAAGTCAGAGGGAAAAAGCATCACCTGGAAGGAGTTGGGGGAAACAAATGTGGGGAGAAGGAGACTGTGAAGCATGTGTTAACCCAATGCAGGAAGTATGAAATAGAAGGGAGACATACGATGAATGCACTTCAAAGGAAACGGCCAAGAGAAATCAAAGACATTTTGCAGTGTGCAAGTGGGGATGAAGGGAGGACGGTGATCTTTAGATTTTAGACAAAGACGGGACTTGTCAAAAGATTTTAACGCCAACGATTCAAGAGGAGGAGAAGGAATGACTGTTTAAAACCAGAAGGAGGCAGTAGTGCAACAAACGGATGCCAACTGCCGTGAAACTCACACACAGACCAAGAAGGAGCTGCTGGTCTTCCACAGGGAAACCGACCGATGGCTAGCGCCAGTGTGATTTGCTCAATCCATCGCCTCCCTTTGACAATGATCAGGGCAAGGGCTGCTGAATGCGAAAAAAGCATTTGATTGATGTGCTTGTGATTTAGCATGAGCAAGGAACCTGGCTGGGCGCAGCATCTTTCAAACTCCTGTTGTGTGTTGCTACGCACAGAGCTGCCCTCCGTACTCAGCGTGTCTCTTTCCCTGTGATTACATTTGACAAATCATCAGGGGAGAGCGCGAACGCAGTCCCCCACTACCACAAATTATGCAGTCGAGATTCCCACATTTGGGGAATTCGCATAGGTCAGCCCTGCCGCAGTGCAATGGCCGGGCCTCGCCATGGGTGAACCACCTTCTTGATCATGGTATCTCCCCTGCCAGGTAAGTATGAGTTGTACAGCTCTGGGCCAAAGGACTCCTTCACAGGACCACTGCTCTGACTGCCGGTGCCAACACTATGCAAGCTGCCAAAATCGGTGTTTTCCAACAGGAGGTGCTCGGAGCAGCCCAAACACATGAAGATCTACTGTGTGAGATATTGTACGTGTTAAGTGGAGTAACAGAAGAAGAAAAGGACATTGTATTGAGGTGGATTCCAGCCCACACTGGGAACACCAGCAAATGAGAAAGCAGACACGTTGGCCAAGGAGGCAGGAGAGAGGGAGAATGTAAGGGTCACATTTTCAAAGTCAGAGGGAAAAAGCATCACCTGGAAGGAGTTGGGGGAAACAAATGTGGGGAGAAGGAGACTGTGAAGCATGTGTTAACCCAATGCAGGAAGTATGAAATAGAAGGGAGACATACGATGAATGCACTTCAAAGGAAACGGCCAAGAGAAATCAAAGACATTTTGCAGTGTGCAAGTGGGGATGAAGGGAGGACGGTGATCTTTAGATTTTAGACAAAGACGGGACTTGTCAAAAGATTTTAACGCCAACGATTCAAGAGGAGGAGAAGGAATGACTGTTTAAAACCAGAAGGAGGCAGTAGTGCAACAAACGGATGCCAACTGCCGTGAAACTCACACACAGACCAAGAAGGAGCTGCTGGTCTTCCACAGGGAAACCGACCGATGGCTAGCGCCAGTGTGATTTGCTCAATCCATCGCCTCCCTTTTCAAATGCAGAGGAAAGAAAGACAACCATGGGAAAATGGGCGGAGACAAAGAAAGAACAAACCTGAGGGAAATTCCAGTTCATCTGAAAAAGCTGACGCCCCGGCAGATTGCCTACCTTGCAATGAAGCCCGCACACAAAGTCTTCTGGACGTGGGCGCGCAGTGCAGACGAGGACTTACTTTAAACAGTGAGAAGCGGAGGGTGCACCGTTCCCGGAGGTACTGCAATACCGGGTCGATGCGTGGAGTGGACGGAGCAAGCCCCTGTTCCATCTCCCAGGTCCAAAAATCAATTTAATATATGGTCCCCGGATAGGGGACGTATCAGATATTAAACTGATAAGAACAGATACTACACTTGATCTTAGCCAAAAGGCCGAGAAGCGATGCCCCAAGAGCTTCAGAGACGGCCATGGCGTTCCCCGGACCGTCCACCTCGCCCCTGGTGCCGGCAAGCCAGCGCTGCGTTTGAGTGACCGTGGGTAAAAGGGAAAAAAACAAACTCTTCAATCAAAGCGCCTTTGAGATTCATGCATTATGTCAAGCTGTAAAACAGGAGTTTGGGCGCTCATTCACCGGACTGATCGGCAGTCACGCAAAAGGCACAAGAAGATTGGGGCGGGGCCTTTTTCCGGGCTCGCGGCTGTTGTGAAAAGACCAAACGGCGCCCCACCCCCATGGGAAATCATTGAGAGCAGTTGTGGCGCGAGTGGGATTTGACAATGATCAGGGCAAGGGCTGCTGAATGCGAAAAAAGCATTTGATTGATGTGCTTGTGATTTAGCATGAGCAAGGAACCTGGCTGGGCGCAGCGTCTTTCAAACTCCTGTTGTGTGTTGCTACGCACAGAGCTGCCCTCCGTACTCAGCGTGTCTCTTTCCCTGTGATTACATTTGACAAATCATCAGGGGAGAGCGCGAACGCAGTCCCCCACTACCACAAATTATGCAGTCGAGATTCCCACATTTGGGGAATTCGCATAGGTCAGCCCTGCCGCAGTGCAATGGCCGGGCCTCGCCATGGGTGAACCACCTTCTTGATCATGGTATCTCCCCTGCCAGGTAAGTATGAGTTGTACAGCTCTGGGCCAAAGGACTCCTTCACAGGACCACTGCTCTGACTGCCGGTGCCAACACTATGCAAGCTGCCAAAATCGGTGTTTTCCAACAGGAGGTGCTCGGAGCAGCCCAAACACATGAAGATCTACTGTGTGAGATATTGTACGTGTTAAGTGGAGTAACAGAAGAAGAAAAGGACATTGTATTGAGGTGGATTCCAGCCCACACTGGGAACACCAGCAAATGAGAAAGCAGACACGTTGGCCAAGGAGGCAGGAGAGAGGGAGAATGTAAGGGTCACATTTTCAAAGTCAGAGGGAAAAAGCATCACCTGGAAGGAGTTGGGGGAAACAAATGTGGGGAGAAGGAGACTGTGAAGCATGTGTTAACCCAATGCAGGAAGTATGAAATAGAAGGGAGACATACGATGAATGCACTTCAAAGGAAACGGCCAAGAGAAATCACAGACATTTTGCAGTGTGCAAGTGGGGATGAAGGGAGGACGGTGATCTTTAGATTTTAGACAAAGACGGGACTTGTCAAAAGATTTTAACGCCAACGATTCAAGAGGAGGAGAAGGAATGACTGTTTAAAACCAGAAGGAGGCAGTAGTGCAACAAACGGATGCCAACTGCCGTGAAACTCACACACAGACCAAGAAGGAGCTGCTGGTCTTCCACAGGGAAACCGACCGATGGCTAGCGCCAGTGTGATTTGCTCAATCCATCGCCTCCCTTTTCAAATGCAGAGGAAAGAAAGACAACCATGGGAAAATGGGCGGAGACAAAGAAAGAACAAACCTGAGGGAAATTCCAGTTCATCTGAAAAAGCTGACGCCCCGGCAGATTGCCTACCTTGCAATGAAGCCCGCACACAAAGTCTTCTGGACGTGGGCGCGCAGTGCAGACGAGGACTTACTTTAAACAGTGAGAAGCGGAGGGTGCACCGTTCCCGGAGGTACTGCAATACCGGGTCGATGCGTGGAGTGGACGGAGCAAGCCCCTGTTCCATCTCCCAGGTCCAAAAATCAATTTAATATATGGTCCCCGGATAGGGGACGTATCAGATATTAAACTGATAAGAACAGATACTACACTTGATCTTAGCCAAAAGGCCGAGAAGCGATGCCCCAAGAGCTTCAGAGACGGCCATGGCGTTCCCCGGACCGTCCACCTCGCCCCTGGTGCCGGCAAGCCAGCGTTGCGTTTGAGTGACCGTGGGTAAAAGGGAAAAAAACAAACTCTTCAATCAAAGCGCCTTTGAGATTCATGCATTATGTCAAGCTGTAAAACAGGAGTTTGGGCGCTCATTCACCGGACTGATCGGCAGTCACGCAAAAGGCACAAGAAGATTGGGGCGGGGCCTTTTTCCGGGCTCGCGGCTGTTGTGAAAAGACCAAACGGCGCCCCACCCCCATGGGAAATCATTGAGAGCAGTTGTGGCGCGAGTGGGATTTGACAATGATCAGGGCAAGGGCTGCTGAATGCGAAAAAAGCATTTGATTGATGTGCTTGTGATTTAGCATGAGCAAGGAACCTGGCTGGGCGCAGCGTCTTTCAAACTCCTGTTGTGTGTTGCTACGCACAGAGCTGCCCTCCGTACTCAGCGTGTCTCTTTCCCTGTGATTACATTTGACAAATCATCAGGGGAGAGCGCGAACGCAGTCCCCCACTACCACAAATTATGCAGTCGAGATTCCCACATTTGGGGAATTCGCATAGGTCAGCCCTGCCGCAGTGCAATGGCCGGGCCTCGCCATGGGTGAACCACCTTCTTGATCATGGTATCTCCCCTGCCAGGTAAGTATGAGTTGTACAGCTCTGGGCCAAAGGACTCCTTCACAGGACCACTGCTCTGACTGCCGGTGCCAACACTATGCAAGCTGCCAAAATCGGTGTTTTCCAACAGGAGGTGCTCGGAGCAGCCCAAACACATGAAGATCTACTGTGTGAGATATTGTACGTGTTAAGTGGAGTAACAGAAGAAGAAAAGGACATTGTATTGAGGTGGATTCCAGCCCACACTGGGAACACCAGCAAATGAGAAAGCAGACACGTTGGCCAAGGAGGCAGGAGAGAGGGAGAATGTAAGGGTCACATTTTCAAAGTCAGAGGGAAAAAGCATCACCTGGAAGGAGTTGGGGGAAACAAATGTGGGGAGAAGGAGACTGTGAAGCATGTGTTAACCCAATGCAGGAAGTATGAAATAGAAGGGAGACATACGATGAATGCACTTCAAAGGAAACGGCCAAGAGAAATCACAGACATTTTGCAGTGTGCAAGTGGGGATGAAGGGAGGACGGTGATCTTTAGATTTTAGACAAAGACGGGACTTGTCAAAAGATTTTAACGCCAACGATTCAAGAGGAGGAGAAGGAATGACTGTTTAAAACCAGAAGGAGGCAGTAGTGCAACAAACGGATGCCAACTGCCGTGAAACTCACACACAGACCAAGAAGGAGCTGCTGGTCTTCCACAGGGAAACCGACCGATGGCTAGCGCCAGTGTGATTTGCTCAATCCATCGCCTCCCTTTTCAAATGCAGAGGAAAGAAAGACAACCATGGGAAAATGGGCGGAGACAAAGAAAGAACAAACCTGAGGGAAATTCCAGTTCATCTGAAAAAGCTGACGCCCCGGCAGATTGCCTACCTTGCAATGAAGCCCGCACACAAAGTCTTCTGGACGTGGGCGCACAGTGCAGACGAGGACTTACTTTAAACAGTGAGAAGCGGAGGGTGCACCGTTCCCGGAGGTACTGCAATACCGGGTCGATGCGTGGAGTGGACGGAGCAAGCCCCTGTTCCATCTCCCAGGTCCAAAAATCAATTTAATATATGGTCCCCGGATAGGGGACGTATCAGATATTAAACTGATAAGAACAGATACTACACTTGATCTTAGCCAAAAGGCCGAGAAGCGATGCCCCAAGAGCTTCAGAGACGGCCATGGCGTTCCCCGGACCGTCCACCTCGCCCCTGGTGCCGGCAAGCCAGCGCTGCGTTTGAGTGACCGTGGGTAAAAGGGAAAAAAACAAACTCTTCAATCAAAGCGCCTTTGAGATTCATGCATTATGTCAAGCTGTAAAACAGGAGTTTGGGCGCTCATTCACCGGACTGATCGGCAGTCACGCAAAAGGCACAAGAAGATTGGGGCGGGGCCTTTTTCCGGGCTCGCGGCTGTTGTGAAAAGACCAAACGGCGCCCCACCCCCATGGGAAATCATTGAGAGCAGTTGTGGCGCGAGTGGGATTTGACAATGATCAGGGCAAGGGCTGCTGAATGCGAAAAAAGCATTTGATTGATGTGCTTGTGATTTAGCATGAGCAAGGAACCTGGCTGGGCGCAGCGTCTTTCAAACTCCTGTTGTGTGTTGCTACGCACAGAGCTGCCCTCCGTACACAGCGTGTCTCTTTCCCTGTGATTACATTTGACAAATCATCAGGGGAGAGCGCGAACGCAGTCCCCCACTACCACAAATTATGCAGTCGAGATTCCCACATTTGGGGAATTCGCATAGGTCAGCCCTGCCGCAGTGCAATGGCCGGGCCTCGCCATGGGTGAACCACCTCCTTGATCATGGTATCTCCCCTGCCAGGTAAGTATGAGTTGTACAGCTCTGGGCCAAAGGACTCCTTCACAGGACCACTGCTCTGACTGCCGGTGCCAACACTATGCAAGCTGCCAAAATCGGTGTTTTCCAACAGGAGGTGCTCGGAGCAGCCCAAACACATGAAGATCTACTGTGTGAGATATTGTACGTGTTAAGTGGAGTAACAGAAGAAGAAAAGGACATTGTATTGAGGTGGATTCCAGCCCACACTGGGAACACCAGCAAATGAGAAAGCAGACACGTTGGCCAAGGAGGCAGGAGAGAGGGAGAATGTAAGGGTCACATTTTCAAAGTCAGAGGGAAAAAGCATCACCTGGAAGGAGTTGGGGGAAACAAATGTGGGGAGAAGGAGACTGTGAAGCATGTGTTAACCCAATGCAGGAAGTATGAAATAGAAGGGAGACATACGATGAATGCACTTCAAAGGAAACGGCCAAGAGAAATCAAAGACATTTTGCAGTGTGCAAGTGGGGATGAAGGGAGGACGGTGATCTTTAGATTTTAGACAAAGACGGGACTTGTCAAAAGATTTTAACGCCAACGATTCAAGAGGAGGAGAAGGAATGACTGTTTAAAACCAGAAGGAGGCAGTAGTGCAACAAACGGATGCCAACTGCCGTGAAACTCACACACAGACCAAGAAGGAGCTGCTGGTCTTCCACAGGGAAACCGACCGATGGCTAGCGCCAGTGTGATTTGCTCAATCCATCGCCTCCCTTTTCAAATGCAGAGGAAAGAAAGACAACCATGGGAAAATGGGTGGAGACAAAGAAAGAACAAACCTGAGGGAAATTCCAGTTCATCTGAAAAAGCTGACGCCCCGGCAGATTGCCTACCTTGCAATGAAGCCCGCACACAAAGTCTTCTGGACGTGGGCGCGCAGTGCAGACGAGGACTTACTTTAAACAGTGAGAAGCGGAGGGTGCACCGTTCCCGGAGGTACTGCAATACCGGGTCGATGCGTGGAGTGGACGGAGCAAGCCCCTGTTCCATCTCCCAGGTCCAAAAATCAATTTAATATATGGTCCCCGGATAGGGGACGTATCAGATATTAAACTGATAAGAACAGATTTTTTTTTTTTTTTTTTTTCGAAAGTTTTTATTGACACGTTTTACACAAACATTTACAGCAATTTACTTTTCACAAGTGATTTTTTCCTCACTTATTCTTGTTCACTTTTTTTTTTTCATTGTTGTTTTGTTGGAAAAAAAACACATAGTAAAAAAAACTGTACATGATAAAACAGTGCCATTTAAAAACAAGTAAAAGGGAGGCATAGGTTAAGAACTTTAAAAGGTCTACTGTTGTGCAGGAGCGCGGTGAGCCCCTATCAAGATTAACTCATCCTGTTCCCCCAAACAGGGTTGGTCTCTCGGGATCCTGTCTCGGTGCTCAGAGGAGACCCTCACCCTGCTGCTCCTTCCCACCTGCCTCTCCCGGAGAGTCAGGCCGCTGCTGCTTTGAACTTTTCCCGTATGGCTCCGGCTCCTTCATCCGAATGAGCACAGAGGCGATTCTTCTTTGTGGCTGTGTCCTAGGCCCGCCGCCTGCAGCGACGGCTCTGTCGACCGTCGCTGCTGCCATCCGGATCACAGCCACGGGGGGGATCTGCATGTGCCTTCTTACCAGCAAGTTCCTGGAGGTCCATGTGGCGTCTTTGATGGCGGCGAGAGTGAGCCATTGTTGTGCAAAGTCTTTTTGCTTTAATAGACTTTGGCTCACTCCGTACAGGACCAGCTGTGCTGTGAGGACCTCCCTTGCTGGTAAGCACGGGAATTGCAAGGAGCCGGCCAGTGCCCACTGTTCTACAGCAGCACTGCACTCCCAGAGCAGGTGCCTCACCGTCTCAGGTGCGCCACAGCCAGGGCGGGGGCATGTTGGGGTTGTTGACATGCCCCGGGAGTGCATCACGGACCTGACCGGGAGGATCTCATGAGCCACCATCCATGACAGGTCCCGGAGTCTTTTTGGGAGAACAGGATGGTTCACAATGCTCCAAACGGAGGAGGGCTCGCCTAGTGCAAGCCCACGCACTGGGCTCACCGGTTCTCGCTCCTGCACAACAGAGATAATTGAACGCATGTTAGTTAAAATATGCAGCTCCTCTTTTTCAAGGCTAAAATGTTTTAAAAACTTCGGGATAAAACGGTATGCTTCTGGCAGGTTAAAAGACACTGGAACTTTAAGATCTGTTTTTAAAATCTTCAGTTTCCTGAGGTATGACCCCATCCAGAACCGGGTCATTGCTGCTGTCTTTGGGTTTCTGGATGGGGCCGTGGCTGCTAAAAGTCCAAGTGAGGTGTATCTGGCACCAAGGAATAAAAACAGGTCCGGCACTCCTTTTCCTCCTTTCTCCTTTGTTTTTTTCATGGTGTCTCTCTTCAGACGCTCCCACTTTGCGTTCCACACGAAGTAAAAGATGGCTCGTTCCAGGTCTAAAATCACCGTTCTGGGGGGGATAAAAACACAACTGATCAATAAAAGTAAAGGTAAAATCACAGCTTTTATGATTAAAACCCTTCCTTCGATCGTCAGTTTCCTCAGTCTCCAGTACCCCAGTCGTTGTTTGACTTTCCCTATTTTGTCCTGCCAATTTGTGTCCCCTCCCCCCTCCCTATTAAATTTGACCCCAAGTATTTTTAAGTCGGTCTGGGTCACAGTCAGGGGGAGTCCCATTGTCTCAGTCACTGTCCACGGTCCGTAAAATTGGGCTTGGGTCTTGTCCCTGTTTAGTTTTGACCCAGAGGCCAGTCCGAACCAGTCAGTCAAGTCCAGTGTCCTGTGTACTGATAAAAGGTCTGTGCATAAAATGTTAATGTCATCCATGTATAAAAAGCATTTGCTGGTCAGTCCCCCACTCCCCGGTACTACCACCCCATTGATTCGTTGGTCCCTTCTCAAGACCTGTGCCAATGGTTCAATGCAAGTGATGTAGAGGAGGGCAGATAACGGACAACCCTGACGGACACCGCAGTGAATATTGACTGCTTTTGTCAGATGCCCGTTAACAATGAATTTGCTGGTGATGTCCCGGTACAGCAGTCCCACCCAAGCTATAAACCTCTCAGGGAAACCCATTTTTTGCAGTACCTGGAAGAGGTACTGGTGCGAGACCCGATCAAAGGCCTTCTCAAAGTCTAAATTTAGGACTACTAGCCTAATGTTTCTGTCTCTCGCATAACAGATGGTGTCTCGGATCAGTAGGAGGCTGTCCGTGATCTTCCTCCCCGGGATGGCACAGGCTTGATCCGGGTGAATCAGCCCCTCTAAAAACACAGTCATGCGAGATGCTAAAAGTTTACTAAAAAGTTTGCAGTCAAAGTTTAAAAGAGTGATCGGTCTCCAATTTTTTAGGTCCGTCTTGTCTTTGTCTTTAAAAAGCAAGGTCACTATCCCTCTTCTAAAACTGTCGGGTAGTCGGTCAAGTTTTTCGAAGTCCATAAAAACAAGAAGAAGGTCAGGTGCTAAAAGGTCCCAGAAAGTCAAATAAAATTCAAGGGGGAGTCCATCGTCTCCTGGGGACTTCCCTTTTTTAAAACTCCTCATACATTGATGCATTTCTAAAAGGTTAAAATCCTGGGATAAAAGCACACTCTCAGTTATTTTGTGTTCAATGACCTTTAAAATTTCTCTAATAGTGTCTTTTCTTACAGGTTTTTCTTTATACAGTTCTTCATAAAATGTAAAAACAGTGTTGTTTATTTCTTCTGTGGTTTCAGCTGTGCACTCATTGTCTTTTTTCAGTTTAAAAATGGTTTTATCTTTATCTAAAATTCTTTTAAAAAAGTATCTCGTGCACTTCTCTCCTTCTTCAATCTCTTTTTCTTGACTTCTGAGGATGACTCCCTTACTTTTAATTTCTGCTAAAACCGACATCTCTTTTTTTACCTGTTTGATTTCTTCGTTAAAATCCATTCCCTGTTGGTTCAGATTAAAATACCGTTGGAGTCGTTTTTGCAGTCCCAACATGCGTCTGTCGTCCCTACCTTTCTTTCTCTTACCTGCCTGCCTAAAAAAGGTCTGGGTCCTTCCTTTCACCATTTCCCACCAGTGTGCACGTGAAGTGTATAGGTCTTGAAGGGTCTGCCACTCTTGGTACTGCTCCCTATACTGTCTAACTAACTCCCTATCTTCTAAAAGGGAGCAGTTGAGTTTCCACAGACCCTTCCCTGCCGTCACACCTGAAGCCAGTGATAGGGTGCAGGAAAGGATAGTGTGATCAGAAAAGAAAGCAGGAGTTACTCTAGCATCGGTTGGTGGGCAATCACGTGATAAAATATAATCTATGCGAGAGGCTTTGGTGCCATCACCACTGAACCAGGTGAAGCCCTCCTCTCTGGGATGCATGACTTTAAAACAGTCCAGTAGTTTAAAATCTCGGCATAGTGCCCCGAGTAAAACCGATGTTTTATCTACTTTAAAATCTTCCCCTGCTCCCCTCCTGTCTTTCTTATTTAAAACACAATTAAAATCCCCTCCTACTACTAATGGTTCCCTACCTAGCATGTGGGACTGCAGGTCTTCTAAAAGGTCATACCTGTCATTTTTTTCCGTAAAACCATAGACATTTAAAACATTAAAATCTCGTCCCATAAAAGTCAGGTGTGCTAAAAGTGCCCTACCATCTCTCACCACAGTGCTGCCCTTTACCAAGATTAGAGGGTTTTTAATTAAAATTGCCACGCCATCATTCTTGTTATTGTTGGAACCACTCCATATGGATACGTGTGGCCATATCTCCTCCCAATCCCTGTAGTGCTTTAAAAACGGTAGACCACATTCTTGTATTAAAAACACATCTGACTTAAAGGAGTTTAAAAAGGATAAAACAGATTGTGCTCTAACTTTCGACTTCACACTTCTCACATTGACGGTTGAGAAGGTGAGTGTCATAAGTATGGTTAAAAACAACAGGTACGACATTTTAAAAGACTAGTGATTAAAAGCAATCATTCTACTTCTTGTGAAAATTGCTCCTCCTTCACTCCTATGGGGGAGGGGTGAGGGGTTTGAGGCATTTTCCCCGGCCGGACTCTAGGTGGTGGCCTTTCCTGCAGTCTTTTATTGAATTGCGAGTCCTTTGGGGTTGATTGTAGAGCTATATTTAAAAAAGAGACCTCATTGGGAGAATCGGAAGGGAAGACTCTGGGTTCCTCCACAGGTGGACTGTCTGAGGAGCTCCCAGCTCTTCCCTTCTTCTCAGAGACTACTGGAGCCTCCGGGGACAATTCTGATAGAGGTCTCTTAGCCTTTTGGGCTGGGGGAAGGGAGGCTTCCTCACTCTCACTCTCACTCTCACTCTCACACTCACTCTCATTAGCACTCACACTTTCACCCTCAGAGTGAGCTGTAGCTCCGCCCTCTGTCTGCACTGCTCCCTCTCCCATACTCTCCACTTGAGGGGCAGTGACAGGCCCCTCCCCCTTTCCCTCCTCACCTGACTGCTTTCCTCCAGTCACAGGATTTGGAGGGAGATTTGAATTTTCTGACCCAGGCTCTCCAAATAGCTCAGCAAACATTTCACCCTTTCCGCCATTTTCCTTTTCTTTTCCTGCCTGTTTTGCAGCCTTCACTTTGTTGGCAAAAGACTTTGGGCAGTCTCTGAAGAGATGGGATATTACTCCACAAAGATTGCACTTTCTGCCATTGGTACATTCTTCAAAAGTATGACCAATTTCTCTGCACTTTCCACAGATGATTTGCTGACATGCTTCCGCAAGATGTCCATGCTCTCCACACTTACGACAGAGTTTAGGCTGTCCCTGGTAATGAATGTAGCCCCGGTTGTTTCCCAAGACTATCATGGATGGCAGATGTTTCAGGCCCTGGAAGCCTTGGGGGTCCTGCCATTGTTGAATGGGGACCCTCCAAGCACAGTTCCAAATGCCATCCTCATCTCTCACCTTCATAGCCTGGCCTTTTACCGTGCAAAATCTCCCCAGCCACATACATATGTCGTCTGCATTTACAGTTTCATTGAACATCCTGACAATGACCGTCTTGGAAGCATTGTCAGAGAGTTTCTCCACGTTAAAAGCAGAAAACTGGGCCCTGGTATTCTCAAACCGTGTCCAAAACTCTTTGAGCAGTATAGCTGAGCGGAAGCTCACATCAAATCCCTTATTCTGTGGCAAAGTCACAATGCAATTTATGTCGTCTGGTTTAAAGTTCAGGGTCTGCTGGACAAGCTTCCTGGAGAAGTCCAGTCTAGACAACTCCAGGAGCCTTCCATCCTTTTCCACCAAAGAAAAGCGGACACTGTGGTGCCTCCGCACGCCGGCATGGGCGGCCGACATGTTGGAGGCACCACACACTAAAAAAACACTCCTAGTCTAAAACAGAACTAATAAATAACTAAAAACAAAATAAAAATACAGGCTAAGACTAATAAATAAATAAAATCGGAAAACTTACCTTAGCTGGCTGAGAGCACCCAAAAAGGACCTCTCAGCCGTATATACTCCTTTGTGTGAGTAAATGCAACTACATAAGTTGTATTTCAACACACTAAGGAAGGATAATATCCTCCAGGGACTGTCAGCACACAATGCCACAACAGGCAAAGATGACTGGCAGCAGAAGGAGGCGATCACTGTCTTAGCCAAAAGGCAGAGAAGCGATGCCCCAAGAGCTTCAGAGACGGCCATGGCGTTCCCCGGACCGTCCACCTCGCCCCTGGTGCCGGCAAGCCAGCGTTGCGTTTGAGTGACCGTGGGTAAAAGGGAAAAAAACAAACTCTTCAATCAAAGCGCCTTTGAGATTCATGCATTATGTCAAGCTGTAAAACAGGAGTTTGGGCGCTCATTCACCGGACTGATCGGCAGTCACGCAAAAGGCACAAGAAGATTGGGGCGGGGCCTTTTTCCGGGCTCGCGGCTGTTGTGAAAAGACCAAACGGCGCCCCACCCCCATGGGAAATCATTGAGAGCAGTTGTGGCGCGAGTGGGATTTGACAATGATCAGGGCAAGGGCTGCTGAATGCGAAAAAAGCATTTGATTGATGTGCTTGTGATTTAGCATGAGCAAGGAACCTGGCTGGGCGCAGCATCTTTCAAACTCCTGTTGTGTGTTGCTACGCACAGAGCTGCCCTCCGTACACAGCGTGTCTCTTTCCCTGTGATTACATTTGACAAATCATCAGGGGAGAGCGCGAACGCAGTCCCCCACTACCACAAATTATGCAGTCGAGATTCCCACATTTGGGGAATTCGCATAGGTCAGCCCTGCCGCAGTGCAATGGCCGGGCCTCGCCATGGGTGAACCACCTCCTTGATCATGGTATCTCCCCTGCCAGGTAAGTATGAGTTGTACAGCTCTGGGCCAAAGGACTCCTTCACAGGACCACTGCTCTGACTGCCGGTGCCAACACTATGCAAGCTGCCAAAATCGGTGTTTTCCAACAGGAGGTGCTCGGAGCAGCCCAAACACATGAAGATCTACTGTGTGAGATATTGTACGTGTTAAGTGGAGTAACAGAAGAAGAAAAGGACATTGTATTGAGGTGGATTCCAGCCCACACTGGGAACACCAGCAAATGAGAAAGCAGACACGTTGGCCAAGGAGGCAGGAGAGAGGGAGAATGTAAGGGTCACATTTTCAAAGTCAGAGGGAAAAAGCATCACCTGGAAGGAGTTGGGGGAAACAAATGTGGGGAGAAGGAGACTGTGAAGCATGTGTTAACCCAATGCAGGAAGTATGAAATAGAAGGGAGACATACGATGAATGCACTTCAAAGGAAACGGCCAAGAGAAATCAAAGACATTTTGCAGTGTGCAAGTGGGGATGAAGGGAGGACGGTGATCTTTAGATTTTAGACAAAGACGGGACTTGTCAAAAGATTTTAACGCCAACGATTCAAGAGGAGGAGAAGGAATGACTGTTTAAAACCAGAAGGAGGCAGTAGTGCAACAAACGGATGCCAACTGCCGTGAAACTCACACACAGACCAAGAAGGAGCTGCTGGTCTTCCACAGGGAAACCGACCGATGGCTAGCGCCAGTGTGATTTGCTCAATCCATCGCCTCCCTTTTCAAATGCAGAGGAAAGAAAGACAACCATGGGAAAATGGGCGGAGACAAAGAAAGAACAAACCTGAGGGAAATTCCAGTTCATCTGAAAAAGCTGACGCCCCGGCAGATTGCCTACCTTGCAATGAAGCCCGCACACAAAGTCTTCTGGACGTGGGCGCGCAGTGCAGACGAGGACTTACTTTAAACAGTGAGAAGCGGAGGGTGCACCGTTCCCGGAGGTACTGCAATACCGGGTCGATGCGTGGAGTGGACGGAGCAAGCCCCTGTTCCATCTCCCAGGTCCAAAAATCAATTTAATATATGGTCCCCGGATAGGGGACGTATCAGATATTAAACTGATAAGAACAGATTTTTTCTTTCGAAAGTTTTTATTGACACGTTTTACACAAACATTTACAGCAATTTACTTTTCACAATTGATTTTTTCCTCACTTATTCTTGTTCACTTTTTTTTTCATTGTTGTTTTGTGGGAAAAAAAACACATAGTAAAAAAACTGTACATGATAAAACAGTGCCATTTAAAAACAAGTAAAAGGGAGGCATAGGTTAAGAACTTTAAAAGGTCTACTGTTGTGCAGGAGCGCGGCGAGCCCCTATCAAGATTAACTCATCCTGTTCCCCCAAACAGGGTTGGTCTCTCGGGATCCTGTCTCGGTGCTCAGAGGAGACCCTCACCCTGCTGCTCCTTCCCACCTGCCTCTCCCGGAGAGTCAGGCCGCTGCTGCTTTGAACTTTTCCCGTATGGCTCCGGCTCCTTCATCCGAATGAGCACAGAGGCGATTCTTCTTTGTGGCTGTGTCCTAGGCCCGCCGCCTGCAGCGACGGCTCTGTCGACCGTCGCTGCTGCCATCCGGATCACAGCCACGGGGGGGATCTGCATGTGCCTTCTTACCAGCAAGTTCCTGGAGGTCCATGTGGCGTCTTTGATGGCGGCGAGAGTGAGCCATTGTTGTGCAAAGTCTTTTTGCTTTAATAGACTTTGGCTCACTCCGTACAGGACCAGCTGTGCTGTGAGGACCTCCCTTGCTGGTAAGCACGGGAATTGCAAGGAGCCGGCCAGTGCCCACTGTTCTACAGCAGCACTGCACTCCCAGAGCAGGTGCCTCACCGTCTCAGGTGCGCCACAGCCAGGGCGGGGGCATGTTGGGGTTGTTGACATGCCCCGGGAGTGCATCACGGACCTGACCGGGAGGATCTCATGAGCCACCATCCATGACAGGTCCCGGAGTCTGTTTGGGAGAACAGGATGGTTCACAATGCTCCAAACGGAGGAGGGCTCGCCTAGTGCAAGCCCACGCACTGGGCTCACCGGTTCTCGCTCCTGCACAACAGAGATAATTGAACGCATGTTAGTTAAAATATGCAGCTCCTCTTTTTCAAGGTTAAAATGTTTTAAAAACTTTGGGATAAAACGGTATGCTTCTGGCAGGTTAAAAGACACTGGAACTTTAAGATCTGTTTTTAAAATCTTCAGTTTCCTGAGGTATGACCCCATCCAGAACCGGGTCATTGCTGCTGTCTTTGGGTTTCTGGATGGGGCCGTGGCTGCTAAAATTCCAAGAGAGGTGTATCTGGCACCAAGGAATAAAAACAGGTCCGGCACTCCTTTTCCTCCTTTCTCCTTTGTTCTTTTCATGGTGTCTCTCTTCAGACGCTCCCACTTTGCGTTCCACAGGAAGTAAAATATGGCTCGTTCCAGGTCTAAAATCACCGTTCTGGGGGGGATAAAAACACAACTGATCAATAAAAGTAAAGGTAAAATCACAGCTTTTATGATTAAAACCCTTCCTTCGATTGTCAGTTTCCTCAGTCTCCAGTACCCCAGTCGTTGTTTGACTTTCCCTATTTTGTCCTGCCAATTTGTGTCCCCTCCCCCCTCCCTATTAAATTTGACCCCAAGTATTTTTAAGTCGGTCTGGGTCACAGTCAGGGGGAGTCCCGTTTTCTCAGTCACTGTCCACGGTCCGTAAAATTGGGCTTGGGTCTTGTCCCTGTTTAGTTTTGACCCAGAGGCCAGTCCAAACCAGTCAGTCAAGTCCAGTGTCCTGTGTACTGATAAAAGGTCTGTGCATAAAATGTTAATGTCATCCATGTATAAAAAGCATTTGCTGGTCAGTCCCCCACTCCCCGGTACTACCACCCCATTGATTCGTTGGTCCCTTCTCAAGACCTGTGCCAATGGTTCAATGCAAGTGATGTAGAGGAGGGCAGATAACGGACAACCCTGACGGACACCGCAGTGAATATTGACTGCTTTTGTCAGATGCCCGTTAACAATGAATTTGCTGGTGATGTCCCGGTACAGCAGTCCCACCCAAGCTATAAACCTCTCAGGGAAACCCATTTTTTGCAGTACCTGGAAGAGGTACTGGTGCGAGACCCGATCAAAGGCCTTCTCAAAGTCTAAATTTAGGACTACTAGCCTAATGTTTCTGTCTCTCGCATAACAGATGGTGTCTCGGATCAGTAGGAGGCTGTCCGTGATCTTCCTCCCCGGGATGGCACAGGCTTGATCCGGGTGAATCAGCCCCTCTAAAAACACAGTCATGCGAGATGCTAAAAGTTTACTAAAAAGTTTGCAGTCAAAGTTTAAAAGAGTGATCGGTCTCCAATTTTTTAGGTCAGTCTTGTCTTTGTCTTTGAAAAGCAAGGTCACTATCCCTCTTCTGAAACTGTCTGGTAGTCGGTCAAGTTTTTCAAAGTCCATAAAAACAAGAAGAAGGTCAGGTGCTAAAAGGTCCCAGAAAGTCAAATAAAATTCAAGGGGGAGTCCATCGTCTCCTGGGGACTTCCCTTTTTTAAAACTCTTCATACATTGATGCATTTCTAAAAGGTTAAAATCCTGGGATAAAAGCACACTCTCAGTTATTTTGTGTTCAATGACCTTTAAAATTTCTCTAATAGTGTCGTTTTTTACAGGTTTTTCTTTATACAGTTCTTCATAAAATGTAAAAACAGTGTCGTTTATTTCTTCTGTGGTTTCAGCTGTGCACTCATTGTCTTTTTTCAGTTTAAAAATGGTTTTATCTTTATCTAAAATTCTTTTAAAAAAGTATCTTGTGCACTTCTCTCCTTCTTCAATCTCTTTTTCTTTACTTCTGAGGATGATTCCCTTACTTTTAATTTCTGCTAAAACCGACATCTCTTTTTTTACTTGTTTGATTTCTTCGTTAAAATCCATTCCCTGTTGGTTCAGATTAAAATACCGTTGGAGTCGTTTTTGCAGTCCCAACATGCGTCTGTCGTCCCTACCTTTCTTTCTCTTACCTGCCTGCCTAAAAAAGGTCTGGGTCCTTCCTTTCACCATTTCCCACCAGTGTGCACGTGAAGTGTATAGGTCTTGAAGGGTCTGCCACTCTTGGTACTGCTCCCTATACTGTCTAACTAACTCCCTATCTTCTAAAAGGGAGCAGTTGAGTTTCCACAGACCCTTCCCTGCCGTCACACCTGAAGCCAGTGATAGGGTGCAGGAAAGGATAGTGTGGTCAGAAAAGAAAGCAGGAGTTACTCTAGCATCGGTTGGTGGGCAATCCCGTGATAAAATATAATCTATGCGAGAGGCTTTGGTGCCATCACCACTGAACCAGGTGAAGCCCTCCTCTCTGGGATGCATAACTTTAAAACAGTCCAGTAGTTTAAAATCTCGGCATAGTGCCCCGAGTAAAACCGATGTTTTATCTACTTTAAAATCTTCCCCTGCTCCCCTCCTGTCTTTCTTATTTAAAACACAATTAAAATCCCCTCCTACTACTAATGGTTCCCTACCTAGCATGTGGGACTGCAGGTCTTCTAAAAGGTCATACCTGTCATTTTTTTCCGTAAAACCATAGACATTTAAAACATTAAAATCTCGTCCCATAAAAGTCAGGTGTGCTAAAAGTGCCCTACCATCTCTCACCACAGTGCTGCCCTTTACCAAGATTAGAGGGTTTTTAATTAAAATTGCCACGCCATCATTTTTGTTATTGTTGGAGCCACTCCATATGGATACGTGTGGCCATATCTCCTCCCAATCCCTGTAGTGCTTTAAAAACGGTAGACCACATTCTTGTATTAAAAACACATCTGACTTAAAGGAGTTTAAAAAGGATAAAACAGATTGTGCTCTAACTTTCGACTTCACACTTCTCACATTGACGGTTGAGAAGGTGAGTGTCATAAGTATGGTTAAAAACAACAGGTACGACATTTTAAAAGACTAGTGATTAAAAGCAATCATTCTACTTCTTGTGAAAATTGCTCCTCCTTCACTCCTATGGGGGAGGGGTGAGGGGTTTGAGGCATTTTCCCCGGCCGGACTCTAGGTGGTGGCCTTTCCTGCAGTCTTTTATTGAATTGCGAGTCCTTTGGGGTTGATTGTAGGGCTATATTTAAAAAAGAGACCTCATTGGGAGAATCGGAAGGGAAGACTCTGGGTTCCTCCACAGGTGGACTGTCTGAGGAGCTCCCAGCTCTTCCCTTCTTCTCAGAGACTACTGGAGCCTCCGGGGACAATTCTGATAGAGGTCTCTTAGCCTTTTGGGCTGGGGGAAGGGAGGCTTCCTCACTCTCACTCTCACTCTCACTCTCACACTCACTCTCACTAGCACTCACACTTTCACCCTCAGAGTGAGCTGTAGCTCCGCCCTCTGTCTGCACTGCTCCCTCTCCCATACTCTCCACTTGAGGGGCAGTGACAGGCCCCTCCCCCTTTCCCTCCTCACCTGACTGCTTTCCTCCAGTCACAGGATTTGGAGGGAGATTTGAATTTTCTGACCCAGGCTCTCCAAATAGCTCGGCAAACATTTCACCCTTTCCGCCATTTTCCTTTTCTTTTCCTGCCTGTTTTGCAGCCTTCACTTTGTTGGCAAAAGACTTTGGGCAGTCTCTGAAGAGATGGGATATTTCTCCACAAAGATTGCACTTTCTGCCATTGGTACATTCTTCAAAAGTATGACCAATTTCTCTGCACTTTCCACAGATGATTTGCTGACATGCTTCCGCAAGATGTCCATGCTCTCCACACTTACGACAGAGTTTAGGCTGTCCCTGGTAATGAATGTAGCCCCGGTTGTTTCCCAAGACTATCATGGATGGCAGATGTTTCAGGCCCTGGAAGCCTTGGGGGTCCTGCCATTGTTGAATGGGGACCCTCCAAGCACAGTTCCAAATGCCATCCTCATCTCTCACCTTCATAGCCTGGCCTTTTACCGTGCAAAATCTCCCCAGCCACATACATATGTCGTCTGCATTTACAGTTTCATTGAACATCCTGACAATGACCGTCTTGGAAGCATTGTCAGAAAGTTTCTCCACGTTAAAAGCAGAAAACTGGGCCCTGGTATTCTCAAACCGTGTCCAAAACTCTTTGAGCAGTATAGCTGAGCGGAAGCTCACATCAAATCCTTTGTTCTGTGGCAAAGTCACAATGCAATACTACACTTGATCTTAGCCAAAAGGCCGAGAAGCGATGCCCCAAGAGCTTCAGAGACGGCCATGGCGTTCCCCGGACCGTCCACCTCGCCCCTGGTGCCGGCAAGCCAGCGTTGCGTTTGAGTGACCGTGGGTAAAAGGGAAAAAAACAAACTCTTCAATCAAAGCGCCTTTGAGATTCATGCATTATGTCAAGCTGTAAAACAGGAGTTTGGGCGCTCATTCACCGGACTGATCGGCAGTCACGCAAAAGGCACAAGAAGATTGGGGCGGGGCCTTTTTCCGGGCTCGCGGCTGTTGTGAAAAGACCAAACGGCGCCCCACCCCCATGGGAAATCATTGAGAGCAGTTGTGGCGCGAGTGGGATTTGACAATGATCAGGGCAAGGGCTGCTGAATGCGAAAAAAGCATTTGATTGATGTGCTTGTGATTTAGCATGAGCAAGGAACCTGGCTGGGCGCAGCATCTTTCAAACTCCTGTTGTGTGTTGCTACGCACAGAGCTGCCCTCCGTACACAGCGTGTCTCTTTCCCTGTGATTACATTTGACAAATCATCAGGGGAGAGCGCGAACGCAGTCCCCCACTACCACAAATTATGCAGTCGAGATTCCCACATTTGGGGAATTCGCATAGGTCAGCCCTGCCGCAGTGCAATGGCCGGGCCTCGCCATGGGTGAACCACCTTCTTGATCATGGTATCTCCCCTGCCAGGTAAGTATGAGTTGTACAGCTCTGGGCCAAAGGACTCCTTCACAGGACCACTGCTCTGACTGCCGGTGCCAACACTATGCAAGCTGCCAAAATCGGTGTTTTCCAACAGGAGGTGCTCGGAGCAGCCCAAACACATGAAGATCTACTGTGTGAGATATTGTACGTGTTAAGTGGAGTAACAGAAGAAGAAAAGGACATTGTATTGAGGTGGATTCCAGCCCACACTGGGAACACCAGCAAATGAGAAAGCAGACACGTTGGCCAAGGAGGCAGGAGAGAGGGAGAATGTAAGGGTCACATTTTCAAAGTCAGAGGGAAAAAGCATCACCTGGAAGGAGTTGGGGGAAACAAATGTGGGGAGAAGGAGACTGTGAAGCATGTGTTAACCCAATGCAGGAAGTATGAAATAGAAGGGAGACATACGATGAATGCACTTCAAAGGAAACGGCCAAGAGAAATCAAAGACATTTTGCAGTGTGCAAGTGGGGATGAAGGGAGGACGGTGATCTTTAGATTTTAGACAAAGACGGGACTTGTCAAAAGATTTTAACGCCAACGATTCAAGAGGAGGAGAAGGAATGACTGTTTAAAACCAGAAGGAGGCAGTAGTGCAACAAACGGATGCCAACTGCCGTGAAACTCACACACAGACCAAGAAGGAGCTGCTGGTCTTCCACAGGGAAACCGACCGATGGCTAGCGCCAGTGTGATTTGCTCAATCCATCGCCTCCCTTTTCAAATGCAGAGGAAAGAAAGACAACCATGGGAAAATGGGCGGAGACAAAGAAAGAACAAACCTGAGGGAAATTCCAGTTCATCTGAAAAAGCTGACGCCCCGGCAGATTGCCTACCTTGCAATGAAGCCCGCACACAAAGTCTTCTGGACGTGGGCGCGCAGTGCAGACGAGGACTTACTTTAAACAGTGAGAAGCGGAGGGTGCACCGTTCCAGGAGGTACTGCAATACCGGGTCGATGCGTGGAGTGGACGGAGCAAGCCCCTGTTCCATCTCCCAGGTCCAAAAATCAATTTAATATATGGTCCCCGGATAGGGGACGTATCAGATATTAAACTGATAAGAACAGATACTACACTTGATCTTAGCCAAAAGGCCGAGAAGCGATGCCCCAAGAGCTTCAGAGACGGCCATGGCGTTCCCCGGACCGTCCACCTCGCCCCTGGTGCCGGCAAGCCAGCGTTGCGTTTGAGTGACCGTGGGTAAAAGGGAAAAAAACAAACTCTTCAATCAAAGCGCCTTTGAGATTCATGCATTATGTCAAGCTGTAAAACAGGAGTTTGGGCGCTCATTCACCGGACTGATCGGCAGTCACGCAAAAGGCACAAGAAGATTGGGGCGGGGCCTTTTTCCGGGCTCGCGGCTGTTGTGAAAAGACCAAACGGCGCCCCACCCCCATGGGAAATCATTGAGAGCAGTTGTGGCGCGAGTGGGATTTGACAATGATCAGGGCAAGGGCTGCTGAATGCGAAAAAAGCATTTGATTGATGTGCTTGTGATTTAGCATGAGCAAGGAACCTGGCTGGGCGCAGCATCTTTCAAACTCCTGTTGTGTGTTGCTACGCACAGAGCTGCCCTCCGTACTCAGCGTGTCTCTTTCCCTGTGATTACATTTGACAAATCATCAGGGGAGAGCGCGAACGCAGTCCCCCACTACCACAAATTATGCAGTCGAGATTCCCACATTTGGGGAATTCGCATAGGTCAGCCCTGCCGCAGTGCAATGGCCGGGCCTCGCCATGGGTGAACCACCTTCTTGATCATGGTATCTCCCCTGCCAGGTAAGTATGAGTTGTACAGCTCTGGGCCAAAGGACTCCTTCACAGGACCACTGCTCTGACTGCCGGTGCCAACACTATGCAAGCTGCCAAAATCGGTGTTTTCCAACAGGAGGTGCTCGGAGCAGCCCAAACACATGAAGATCTACTGTGTGAGATATTGTACGTGTTAAGTGGAGTAACAGAAGAAGAAAAGGACATTGTATTGAGGTGGATTCCAGCCCACACTGGGAACACCAGCAAATGAGAAAGCAGACACGTTGGCCAAGGAGGCAGGAGAGAGGGAGAATGTAAGGGTCACATTTTCAAAGTCAGAGGGAAAAAGCATCACCTGGAAGGAGTTGGGGGAAACAAATGTGGGGAGAAGGAGACTGTGAAGCATGTGTTAACCCAATGCAGGAAGTATGAAATAGAAGGGAGACATACGATGAATGCACTTCAAAGGAAACGGCCAAGAGAAATCAAAGACATTTTGCAGTGTGCAAGTGGGGATGAAGGGAGGACGGTGATCTTTAGATTTTAGACAAAGACGGGACTTGTCAAAAGATTTTAACGCCAACGATTCAAGAGGAGGAGAAGGAATGACTGTTTAAAACCAGAAGGAGGCAGTAGTGCAACAAACGGATGCCAACTGCCGTGAAACTCACACACAGACCAAGAAGGAGCTGCTGGTCTTCCACAGGGAAACCGACCGATGGCTAGCGCCAGTGTGATTTGCTCAATCCATCGCCTCCCTTTTCAAATGCAGAGGAAAGAAAGACAACCATGGGAAAATGGGCGGAGACAAAGAAAGAACAAACCTGAGGGAAATTCCAGTTCATCTGAAAAAGCTGACGCCCCGGCAGATTGCCTACCTTGCAATGAAGCCCGCACACAAAGTCTTCTGGACGTGGGCGCGCAGTGCAGACGAGGACTTACTTTAAACAGTGAGAAGCGGAGGGTGCACCGTTCCCGGAGGTACTGCAATACCGGGTCGATGCGTGGAGTGGACGGAGCAAGCCCCTGTTCCATCTCCCAGGTCCAAAAATCAATTTAATATATGGTCCCCGGATAGGGGACGTATCAGATATTAAACTGATAAGAACAGATACTACACTTGATCTTAGCCAAAAGGCCGAGAAGCGATGCCCCAAGAGCTTCAGAGACGGCCATGGCGTTCCCCGGACCGTCCACCTCGCCCCTGGTGCCGGCAAGCCAGCGTTGCGTTTGAGTGACCGTGGGTAAAAGGGAAAAAAACAAACTCTTCAATCAAAGCGCCTTTGAGATTCATGCATTATGTCAAGCTGTAAAACAGGAGTTTGGGCGCTCATTCACCGGACTGATCGGCAGTCACGCAAAAGGCACAAGAAGATTGGGGCGGGGCCTTTTTCCGGGCTCGCGGCTGTTGTGAAAAGACCAAACGGCGCCCCACCCCCATGGGAAATCATTGAGAGCAGTTGTGGCGCGAGTGGGATTTGACAATGATCAGGGCAAGGGCTGCTGAATGCGAAAAAAGCATTTGATTGATGTGCTTGTGATTTAGCATGAGCAAGGAACCTGGCTGGGCGCAGCATCTTTCAAACTCCTGTTGTGTGTTGCTACGCACAGAGCTGCCCTCCGTACTCAGCGTGTCTCTTTCCCTGTGATTACATTTGACAAATCATCAGGGGAGAGCGCGAACGCAGTCCCCCACTACCACAAATTATGCAGTCGAGATTCCCACATTTGGGGAATTCGCATAGGTCAGCCCTGCCGCAGTGCAATGGCCGGGCCTCGCCATGGGTGAACCACCTTCTTGATCATGGTATCTCCCCTGCCAGGTAAGTATGAGTTGTACAGCTCTGGGCCAAAGGACTCCTTCACAGGACCACTGCTCTGACTGCCGGTGCCAACACTATGCAAGCTGCCAAAATCGGTGTTTTCCAACAGGAGGTGCTCGGAGCAGCCCAAACACATGAAGATCTACTGTGTGAGATATTGTACGTGTTAAGTGGAGTAACAGAAGAAGAAAAGGACATTGTATTGAGGTGGATTCCAGCCCACACTGGGAACACCAGCAAATGAGAAAGCAGACACGTTGGCCAAGGAGGCAGGAGAGAGGGAGAATGTAAGGGTCACATTTTCAAAGTCAGAGGGAAAAAGCATCACCTGGAAGGAGTTGGGGGAAACAAATGTGGGGAGAAGGAGACTGTGAAGCATGTGTTAACCCAATGCAGGAAGTATGAAATAGAAGGGAGACATACGATGAATGCACTTCAAAGGAAACGGCCAAGAGAAATCAAAGACATTTTGCAGTGTGCAAGTGGGGATGAAGGGAGGACGGTGATCTTTAGATTTTAGACAAAGACGGGACTTGTCAAAAGATTTTAACGCCAACGATTCAAGAGGAGGAGAAGGAATGACTGTTTAAAACCAGAAGGAGGCAGTAGTGCAACAAACGGATGCCAACTGCCGTGAAACTCACACACAGACCAAGAAGGAGCTGCTGGTCTTCCACAGGGAAACCGACCGATGGCTAGCGCCAGTGTGATTTGCTCAATCCATCGCCTCCCTTTTCAAATGCAGAGGAAAGAAAGACAACCATGGGAAAATGGGCGGAGACAAAGAAAGAACAAACCTGAGGGAAATTCCAGTTCATCTGAAAAAGCTGACGCCCCGGCAGATTGCCTACCTTGCAATGAAGCCCGCACACAAAGTCTTCTGGACGTGGGCGCGCAGTGCAGACGAGGACTTACTTTAAACAGTGAGAAGCGGAGGGTGCACCGTTCCAGGAGGTACTGCAATACCGGGTCGATGCGTGGAGTGGACGGAGCAAGCCCCTGTTCCATCTCCCAGGTCCAAAAATCAATTTAATATATGGTCCCCGGATAGGGGACGTATCAGATATTAAACTGATAAGAACAGATACTACACTTGATCTTAGCCAAAAGGCCGAGAAGCGATGCCCCAAGAGCTTCAGAGACGGCCATGGCGTTCCCCGGACCGTCCACCTCGCCCCTGGTGCCGGCAAGCCAGCGTTGCGTTTGAGTGACCGTGGGTAAAAGGGAAAAAAACAAACTCTTCAATCAAAGCGCCTTTGAGATTCATGCATTATGTCAAGCTGTAAAACAGGAGTTTGGGCGCTCATTCACCGGACTGATCGGCAGTCACGCAAAAGGCACAAGAAGATTGGGGCGGGGCCTTTTTCCGGGCTCGCGGCTGTTGTGAAAAGACCAAACGGCGCCCCACCCCCATGGGAAATCATTGAGAGCAGTTGTGGCGCGAGTGGGATTTGACAATGATCAGGGCAAGGGCTGCTGAATGCGAAAAAAGCATTTGATTGATGTGCTTGTGATTTAGCATGAGCAAGGAACCTGGCTGGGCGCAGCATCTTTCAAACTCCTGTTGTGTGTTGCTACGCACAGAGCTGCCCTCCGTACTCAGCGTGTCTCTTTCCCTGTGATTACATTTGACAAATCATCAGGGGAGAGCGCGAACGCAGTCCCCCACTACCACAAATTATGCAGTCGAGATTCCCACATTTGGGGAATTCGCATAGGTCAGCCCTGCCGCAGTGCAATGGCCGGGCCTCGCCATGGGTGAACCACCTTCTTGATCATGGTATCTCCCCTGCCAGGTAAGTATGAGTTGTACAGCTCTGGGCCAAAGGACTCCTTCACAGGACCACTGCTCTGACTGCCGGTGCCAACACTATGCAAGCTGCCAAAATCGGTGTTTTCCAACAGGAGGTGCTCGGAGCAGCCCAAACACATGAAGATCTACTGTGTGAGATATTGTACGTGTTAAGTGGAGTAACAGAAGAAGAAAAGGACATTGTATTGAGGTGGATTCCAGCCCACACTGGGAACACCAGCAAATGAGAAAGCAGACACGTTGGCCAAGGAGGCAGGAGAGAGGGAGAATGTAAGGGTCACATTTTCAAAGTCAGAGGGAAAAAGCATCACCTGGAAGGAGTTGGGGGAAACAAATGTGGGGAGAAGGAGACTGTGAAGCATGTGTTAACCCAATGCAGGAAGTATGAAATAGAAGGGAGACATACGATGAATGCACTTCAAAGGAAACGGCCAAGAGAAATCAAAGACATTTTGCAGTGTGCAAGTGGGGATGAAGGGAGGACGGTGATCTTTAGATTTTAGACAAAGACGGGACTTGTCAAAAGATTTTAACGCCAACGATTCAAGAGGAGGAGAAGGAATGACTGTTTAAAACCAGAAGGAGGCAGTAGTGCAACAAACGGATGCCAACTGCCGTGAAACTCACACACAGACCAAGAAGGAGCTGCTGGTCTTCCACAGGGAAACCGACCGATGGCTAGCGCCAGTGTGATTTGCTCAATCCATCGCCTCCCTTTTCAAATGCAGAGGAAAGAAAGACAACCATGGGAAAATGGGCGGAGACAAAGAAAGAACAAACCTGAGGGAAATTCCAGTTCATCTGAAAAAGCTGACGCCCCGGCAGATTGCCTACCTTGCAATGAAGCCCGCACACAAAGTCTTCTGGACGTGGGCGCGCAGTGCAGACGAGGACTTACTTTAAACAGTGAGAAGCGGAGGGTGCACCGTTCCCGGAGGTACTGCAATACCGGGTCGATGCGTGGAGTGGACGGAGCAAGCCCCTGTTCCATCTCCCAGGTCCAAAAATCAATTTAATATATGGTCCCCGGATAGGGGACGTATCAGATATTAAACTGATAAGAACAGATACTACACTTGATCTTAGCCAAAAGGCCGAGAAGCGATGCCCGAAGAGCTTCAGAGACGGCCATGGCGTTCCCCGGACCGTCCACCTCGCCCCTGGTGCCGGCAAGCCAGCGTTGCGTTTGAGTGACCGTGGGTAAAAGGGAAAAAAACAAACTCTTCAATCAAAGCGCCTTTGAGATTCATGCATTATGTCAAGCTGTAAAACAGGAGTTTGGGCGCTCATTCACCGGACTGATCGGCAGTCACGCAAAAGGCACAAGAAGATTGGGGCGGGGCCTTTTTCCGGGCTCGCGGCTGTTGTGAAAAGACCAAACGGCGCCCCACCCCCATGGGAAATCATTGAGAGCAGTTGTGGCGCGAGTGGGATTTGACAATGATCAGGGCAAGGGCTGCTGAATGCGAAAAAAGCATTTGATTGATGTGCTTGTGATTTAGCATGAGCAAGGAACCTGGCTGGGCGCAGCATCTTTCAAACTCCTGTTGTGTGTTGCTACGCACAGAGCTGCCCTCCGTACTCAGCGTGTCTCTTTCCCTGTGATTACATTTGACAAATCATCAGGGGAGAGCGCGAACGCAGTCCCCCACTACCACAAATTATGCAGTCGAGATTCCCACATTTGGGGAATTCGCATAGGTCAGCCCTGCCGCAGTGCAATGGCCGGGCCTCGCCATGGGTGAACCACCTTCTTGATCATGGTATCTCCCCTGCCAGGTAAGTATGAGTTGTACAGCTCTGGGCCAAAGGACTCCTTCACAGGACCACTGCTCTGACTGCCGGTGCCAACACTATGCAAGCTGCCAAAATCGGTGTTTTCCAACAGGAGGTGCTCGGAGCAGCCCAAACACATGAAGATCTACTGTGTGAGATATTGTACGTGTTAAGTGGAGTAACAGAAGAAGAAAAGGACATTGTATTGAGGTGGATTCCAGCCCACACTGGGAACACCAGCAAATGAGAAAGCAGACACGTTGGCCAAGGAGGCAGGAGAGAGGGAGAATGTAAGGGTCACATTTTCAAAGTCAGAGGGAAAAAGCATCACCTGGAAGGAGTTGGGGGAAACAAATGTGGGGAGAAGGAGACTGTGAAGCATGTGTTAACCCAATGCAGGAAGTATGAAATAGAAGGGAGACATACGATGAATGCACTTCAAAGGAAACGGCCAAGAGAAATCAAAGACATTTTGCAGTGTGCAAGTGGGGATGAAGGGAGGACGGTGATCTTTAGATTTTAGACAAAGACGGGACTTGTCAAAAGATTTTAACGCCAACGATTCAAGAGGAGGAGAAGGAATGACTGTTTAAAACCAGAAGGAGGCAGTAGTGCAACAAACGGATGCCAACTGCCGTGAAACTCACACACAGACCAAGAAGGAGCTGCTGGTCTTCCACAGGGAAACCGACCGATGGCTAGCGCCAGTGTGATTTGCTCAATCCATCGCCTCCCTTTTCAAATGCAGAGGAAAGAAAGACAACCATGGGAAAATGGGCGGAGACAAAGAAAGAACAAACCTGAGGGAAATTCCAGTTCATCTGAAAAAGCTGACGCCCCGGCAGATTGCCTACCTTGCAATGAAGCCCGCACACAAAGTCTTCTGGACGTGGGCGCGCAGTGCAGACGAGGACTTACTTTAAACAGTGAGAAGCGGAGGGTGCACCGTTCCAGGAGGTACTGCAATACCGGGTCGATGCGTGGAGTGGACGGAGCAAGCCCCTGTTCCATCTCCCAGGTCCAAAAATCAATTTAATATATGGTCCCCGGATAGGGGACGTATCAGATATTAAACTGATAAGAACAGATACTACACTTGATCTTAGCCAAAAGGCCGAGAAGCGATGCCCCAAGAGCTTCAGAGACGGCCATGGCGTTCCCCGGACCGTCCACCTCGCCCCTGGTGCCGGCAAGCCAGCGTTGCGTTTGAGTGACCGTGGGTAAAAGGGAAAAAAACAAACTCTTCAATCAAAGCGCCTTTGAGATTCATGCATTATGTCAAGCTGTAAAACAGGAGTTTGGGCGCTCATTCACCGGACTGATCGGCAGTCACGCAAAAGGCACAAGAAGATTGGGGCGGGGCCTTTTTCCGGGCTCGCGGCTGTTGTGAAAAGACCAAACGGCGCCCCACCCCCATGGGAAATCATTGAGAGCAGTTGTGGCGCGAGTGGGATTTGACAATGATCAGGGCAAGGGCTGCTGAATGCGAAAAAAGCATTTGATTGATGTGCTTGTGATTTAGCATGAGCAAGGAACCTGGCTGGGCGCAGCATCTTTCAAACTCCTGTTGTGTGTTGCTACGCACAGAGCTGCCCTCCGTACTCAGCGTGTCTCTTTCCCTGTGATTACATTTGACAAATCATCAGGGGAGAGCGCGAACGCAGTCCCCCACTACCACAAATTATGCAGTCGAGATTCCCACATTTGGGGAATTCGCATAGGTCAGCCCTGCCGCAGTGCAATGGCCGGGCCTCGCCATGGGTGAACCACCTTCTTGATCATGGTATCTCCCCTGCCAGGTAAGTATGAGTTGTACAGCTCTGGGCCAAAGGACTCCTTCACAGGACCACTGCTCTGACTGCCGGTGCCAACACTATGCAAGCTGCCAAAATCGGTGTTTTCCAACAGGAGGTGCTCGGAGCAGCCCAAACACATGAAGATCTACTGTGTGAGATATTGTACGTGTTAAGTGGAGTAACAGAAGAAGAAAAGGACATTGTATTGAGGTGGATTCCAGCCCACACTGGGAACACCAGCAAATGAGAAAGCAGACACGTTGGCCAAGGAGGCAGGAGAGAGGGAGAATGTAAGGGTCACATTTTCAAAGTCAGAGGGAAAAAGCATCACCTGGAAGGAGTTGGGGGAAACAAATGTGGGGAGAAGGAGACTGTGAAGCATGTGTTAACCCAATGCAGGAAGTATGAAATAGAAGGGAGACATACGATGAATGCACTTCAAAGGAAACGGCCAAGAGAAATCAAAGACATTTTGCAGTGTGCAAGTGGGGATGAAGGGAGGACGGTGATCTTTAGATTTTAGACAAAGACGGGACTTGTCAAAAGATTTTAACGCCAACGATTCAAGAGGAGGAGAAGGAATGACTGTTTAAAACCAGAAGGAGGCAGTAGTGCAACAAACGGATGCCAACTGCCGTGAAACTCACACACAGACCAAGAAGGAGCTGCTGGTCTTCCACAGGGAAACCGACCGATGGCTAGCGCCAGTGTGATTTGCTCAATCCATCGCCTCCCTTTTCAAATGCAGAGGAAAGAAAGACAACCATGGGAAAATGGGCGGAGACAAAGAAAGAACAAACCTGAGGGAAATTCCAGTTCATCTGAAAAAGCTGACGCCCCGGCAGATTGCCTACCTTGCAATGAAGCCCGCACACAAAGTCTTCTGGACGTGGGCGCGCAGTGCAGACGAGGACTTACTTTAAACAGTGAGAAGCGGAGGGTGCACCGTTCCCGGAGGTACTGCAATACCGGGTCGATGCGTGGAGTGGACGGAGCAAGCCCCTGTTCCATCTCCCAGGTCCAAAAATCAATTTAATATATGGTCCCCGGATAGGGGACGTATCAGATATTAAACTGATAAGAACAGATACTACACTTGATCTTAGCCAAAAGGCCGAGAAGCGATGCCCGAAGAGCTTCAGAGACGGCCATGGCGTTCCCCGGACCGTCCACCTCGCCCCTGGTGCCGGCAAGCCAGCGTTGCGTTTGAGTGACCGTGGGTAAAAGGGAAAAAAACAAACTCTTCAATCAAAGCGCCTTTGAGATTCATGCATTATGTCAAGCTGTAAAACAGGAGTTTGGGCGCTCATTCACCGGACTGATCGGCAGTCACGCAAAAGGCACAAGAAGATTGGGGCGGGGCCTTTTTCCGGGCTCGCGGCTGTTGTGAAAAGACCAAACGGCGCCCCACCCCCATGGGAAATCATTGAGAGCAGTTGTGGCGCGAGTGGGATTTGACAATGATCAGGGCAAGGGCTGCTGAATGCGAAAAAAGCATTTGATTGATGTGCTTGTGATTTAGCATGAGCAAGGAACCTGGCTGGGCGCAGCATCTTTCAAACTCCTGTTGTGTGTTGCTACGCACAGAGCTGCCCTCCGTACACAGCGTGTCTCTTTCCCTGTGATTACATTTGACAAATCATCAGGGGAGAGCGCGAACGCAGTCCCCCACTACCACAAATTATGCAGTCGAGATTCCCACATTTGGGGAATTCGCATAGGTCAGCCCTGCCGCAGTGCAATGGCCGGGCCTCGCCATGGGTGAACCACCTCCTTGATCATGGTATCTCCCCTGCCAGGTAAGTATGAGTTGTACAGCTCTGGGCCAAAGGACTCCTTCACAGGACCACTGCTCTGACTGCCGGTGCCAACACTATGCAAGCTGCCAAAATCGGTGTTTTCCAACAGGAGGTGCTCGGAGCAGCCCAAACACATGAAGATCTACTGTGTGAGATATTGTACGTGTTAAGTGGAGTAACAGAAGAAGAAAAGGACATTGTATTGAGGTGGATTCCAGCCCACACTGGGAACACCAGCAAATGAGAAAGCAGACACGTTGGCCAAGGAGGCAGGAGAGAGGGAGAATGTAAGGGTCACATTTTCAAAGTCAGAGGGAAAAAGCATCACCTGGAAGGAGTTGGGGGAAACAAATGTGGGGAGAAGGAGACTGTGAAGCATGTGTTAACCCAATGCAGGAAGTATGAAATAGAAGGGAGACATACGATGAATGCACTTCAAAGGAAACGGCCAAGAGAAATCAAAGACATTTTGCAGTGTGCAAGTGGGGATGAAGGGAGGACGGTGATCTTTAGATTTTAGACAAAGACGGGACTTGTCAAAAGATTTTAACGCCAACGATTCAAGAGGAGGAGAAGGAATGACTGTTTAAAACCAGAAGGAGGCAGTAGTGCAACAAACGGATGCCAACTGCCGTGAAACTCACACACAGACCAAGAAGGAGCTGCTGGTCTTCCACAGGGAAACCGACCGATGGCTAGCGCCAGTGTGATTTGCTCAATCCATCGCCTCCCTTTTCAAATGCAGAGGAAAGAAAGACAACCATGGGAAAATGGGCGGAGACAAAGAAAGAACAAACCTGAGGGAAATTCCAGTTCATCTGAAAAAGCTGACGCCCCGGCAGATTGCCTACCTTGCAATGAAGCCCGCACACAAAGTCTTCTGGACGTGGGCGCGCAGTGCAGACGAGGACTTACTTTAAACAGTGAGAAGCGGAGGGTGCACCGTTCCAGGAGGTACTGCAATACCGGGTCGATGCGTGGAGTGGACGGAGCAAGCCCCTGTTCCATCTCCCAGGTCCAAAAATCAATTTAATATATGGTCCCCGGATAGGGGACGTATCAGATATTAAACTGATAAGAACAGATACTACACTTGATCTTAGCCAAAAGGCCGAGAAGCGATGCCCCAAGAGCTTCAGAGACGGCCATGGCGTTCCCCGGACCGTCCACCTCGCCCCTGGTGCCGGCAAGCCAGCGTTGCGTTTGAGTGACCGTGGGTAAAAGGGAAAAAAACAAACTCTTCAATCAAAGCGCCTTTGAGATTCATGCATTATGTCAAGCTGTAAAACAGGAGTTTGGGCGCTCATTCACCGGACTGATCGGCAGTCACGCAAAAGGCACAAGAAGATTGGGGCGGGGCCTTTTTCCGGGCTCGCGGCTGTTGTGAAAAGACCAAACGGCGCCCCACCCCCATGGGAAATCATTGAGAGCAGTTGTGGCGCGAGTGGGATTTGACAATGATCAGGGCAAGGGCTGCTGAATGCGAAAAAAGCATTTGATTGATGTGCTTGTGATTTAGCATGAGCAAGGAACCTGGCTGGGCGCAGCATCTTTCAAACTCCTGTTGTGTGTTGCTACGCACAGAGCTGCCCTCCGTACTCAGCGTGTCTCTTTCCCTGTGATTACATTTGACAAATCATCAGGGGAGAGCGCGAACGCAGTCCCCCACTACCACAAATTATGCAGTCGAGATTCCCACATTTGGGGAATTCGCATAGGTCAGCCCTGCCGCAGTGCAATGGCCGGGCCTCGCCATGGGTGAACCACCTTCTTGATCATGGTATCTCCCCTGCCAGGTAAGTATGAGTTGTACAGCTCTGGGCCAAAGGACTCCTTCACAGGACCACTGCTCTGACTGCCGGTGCCAACACTATGCAAGCTGCCAAAATCGGTGTTTTCCAACAGGAGGTGCTCGGAGCAGCCCAAACACATGAAGATCTACTGTGTGAGATATTGTACGTGTTAAGTGGAGTAACAGAAGAAGAAAAGGACATTGTATTGAGGTGGATTCCAGCCCACACTGGGAACACCAGCAAATGAGAAAGCAGACACGTTGGCCAAGGAGGCAGGAGAGAGGGAGAATGTAAGGGTCACATTTTCAAAGTCAGAGGGAAAAAGCATCACCTGGAAGGAGTTGGGGGAAACAAATGTGGGGAGAAGGAGACTGTGAAGCATGTGTTAACCCAATGCAGGAAGTATGAAATAGAAGGGAGACATACGATGAATGCACTTCAAAGGAAACGGCCAAGAGAAATCAAAGACATTTTGCAGTGTGCAAGTGGGGATGAAGGGAGGACGGTGATCTTTAGATTTTAGACAAAGACGGGACTTGTCAAAAGATTTTAACGCCAACGATTCAAGAGGAGGAGAAGGAATGACTGTTTAAAACCAGAAGGAGGCAGTAGTGCAACAAACGGATGCCAACTGCCGTGAAACTCACACACAGACCAAGAAGGAGCTGCTGGTCTTCCACAGGGAAACCGACCGATGGCTAGCGCCAGTGTGATTTGCTCAATCCATCGCCTCCCTTTTCAAATGCAGAGGAAAGAAAGACAACCATGGGAAAATGGGCGGAGACAAAGAAAGAACAAACCTGAGGGAAATTCCAGTTCATCTGAAAAAGCTGACGCCCCGGCAGATTGCCTACCTTGCAATGAAGCCCGCACACAAAGTCTTCTGGACGTGGGCGCGCAGTGCAGACGAGGACTTACTTTAAACAGTGAGAAGCGGAGGGTGCACCGTTCCCGGAGGTACTGCAATACCGGGTCGATGCGTGGAGTGGACGGAGCAAGCCCCTGTTCCATCTCCCAGGTCCAAAAATCAATTTAATATATGGTCCCCGGATAGGGGACGTATCAGATATTAAACTGATAAGAACAGATACTACACTTGATCTTAGCCAAAAGGCCGAGAAGCGATGCCCGAAGAGCTTCAGAGACGGCCATGGCGTTCCCCGGACCGTCCACCTCGCCCCTGGTGCCGGCAAGCCAGCGTTGCGTTTGAGTGACCGTGGGTAAAAGGGAAAAAAACAAACTCTTCAATCAAAGCGCCTTTGAGATTCATGCATTATGTCAAGCTGTAAAACAGGAGTTTGGGCGCTCATTCACCGGACTGATCGGCAGTCACGCAAAAGGCACAAGAAGATTGGGGCGGGGCCTTTTTCCGGGCTCGCGGCTGTTGTGAAAAGACCAAACGGCGCCCCACCCCCATGGGAAATCATTGAGAGCAGTTGTGGCGCGAGTGGGATTTGACAATGATCAGGGCAAGGGCTGCTGAATGCGAAAAAAGCATTTGATTGATGTGCTTGTGATTTAGCATGAGCAAGGAACCTGGCTGGGCGCAGCATCTTTCAAACTCCTGTTGTGTGTTGCTACGCACAGAGCTGCCCTCCGTACACAGCGTGTCTCTTTCCCTGTGATTACATTTGACAAATCATCAGGGGAGAGCGCGAACGCAGTCCCCCACTACCACAAATTATGCAGTCGAGATTCCCACATTTGGGGAATTCGCATAGGTCAGCCCTGCCGCAGTGCAATGGCCGGGCCTCGCCATGGGTGAACCACCTCCTTGATCATGGTATCTCCCCTGCCAGGTAAGTATGAGTTGTACAGCTCTGGGCCAAAGGACTCCTTCACAGGACCACTGCTCTGACTGCCGGTGCCAACACTATGCAAGCTGCCAAAATCGGTGTTTTCCAACAGGAGGTGCTCGGAGCAGCCCAAACACATGAAGATCTACTGTGTGAGATATTGTACGTGTTAAGTGGAGTAACAGAAGAAGAAAAGGACATTGTATTGAGGTGGATTCCAGCCCACACTGGGAACACCAGCAAATGAGAAAGCAGACACGTTGGCCAAGGAGGCAGGAGAGAGGGAGAATGTAAGGGTCACATTTTCAAAGTCAGAGGGAAAAAGCATCACCTGGAAGGAGTTGGGGGAAACAAATGTGGGGAGAAGGAGACTGTGAAGCATGTGTTAACCCAATGCAGGAAGTATGAAATAGAAGGGAGACATACGATGAATGCACTTCAAAGGAAACGGCCAAGAGAAATCAAAGACATTTTGCAGTGTGCAAGTGGGGATGAAGGGAGGACGGTGATCTTTAGATTTTAGACAAAGACGGGACTTGTCAAAAGATTTTAACGCCAACGATTCAAGAGGAGGAGAAGGAATGACTGTTTAAAACCAGAAGGAGGCAGTAGTGCAACAAACGGATGCCAACTGCCGTGAAACTCACACACAGACCAAGAAGGAGCTGCTGGTCTTCCACAGGGAAACCGACCGATGGCTAGCGCCAGTGTGATTTGCTCAATCCATCGCCTCCCTTTTCAAATGCAGAGGAAAGAAAGACAACCATGGGAAAATGGGCGGAGACAAAGAAAGAACAAACCTGAGGGAAATTCCAGTTCATCTGAAAAAGCTGACGCCCCGGCAGATTGCCTACCTTGCAATGAAGCCCGCACACAAAGTCTTCTGGACGTGGGCGCGCAGTGCAGACGAGGACTTACTTTAAACAGTGAGAAGCGGAGGGTGCACCGTTCCCGGAGGTACTGCAATACCGGGTCGATGCGTGGAGTGGACGGAGCAAGCCCCTGTTCCATCTCCCAGGTCCAAAAATCAATTTAATATATGGTCCCCGGATAGGGGACGTATCAGATATTAAACTGATAAGAACAGATACTACACTTGATCTTAGCCAAAAGGCCGAGAAGCGATGCCCGAAGAGCTTCAGAGACGGCCATGGCGTTCCCCGGACCGTCCACCTCGCCCCTGGTGCCGGCAAGCCAGCGTTGCGTTTGAGTGACCGTGGGTAAAAGGGAAAAAAACAAACTCTTCAATCAAAGCGCCTTTGAGATTCATGCATTATGTCAAGCTGTAAAACAGGAGTTTGGGCGCTCATTCACCGGACTGATCGGCAGTCACGCAAAAGGCACAAGAAGATTGGGGCGGGGCCTTTTTCCGGGCTCGCGGCTGTTGTGAAAAGACCAAACGGCGCCCCACCCCCATGGGAAATCATTGAGAGCAGTTGTGGCGCGAGTGGGATTTGACAATGATCAGGGCAAGGGCTGCTGAATGCGAAAAAAGCATTTGATTGATGTGCTTGTGATTTAGCATGAGCAAGGAACCTGGCTGGGCGCAGCATCTTTCAAACTCCTGTTGTGTGTTGCTACGCACAGAGCTGCCCTCCGTACTCAGCGTGTCTCTTTCCCTGTGATTACATTTGACAAATCATCAGGGGAGAGCGCGAACGCAGTCCCCCACTACCACAAATTATGCAGTCGAGATTCCCACATTTGGGGAATTCGCATAGGTCAGCCCTGCCGCAGTGCAATGGCCGGGCCTCGCCATGGGTGAACCACCTTCTTGATCATGGTATCTCCCCTGCCAGGTAAGTATGAGTTGTACAGCTCTGGGCCAAAGGACTCCTTCACAGGACCACTGCTCTGACTGCCGGTGCCAACACTATGCAAGCTGCCAAAATCGGTGTTTTCCAACAGGAGGTGCTCGGAGCAGCCCAAACACATGAAGATCTACTGTGTGAGATATTGTACGTGTTAAGTGGAGTAACAGAAGAAGAAAAGGACATTGTATTGAGGTGGATTCCAGCCCACACTGGGAACACCAGCAAATGAGAAAGCAGACACGTTGGCCAAGGAGGCAGGAGAGAGGGAGAATGTAAGGGTCACATTTTCAAAGTCAGAGGGAAAAAGCATCACCTGGAAGGAGTTGGGGGAAACAAATGTGGGGAGAAGGAGACTGTGAAGCATGTGTTAACCCAATGCAGGAAGTATGAAATAGAAGGGAGACATACGATGAATGCACTTCAAAGGAAACGGCCAAGAGAAATCAAAGACATTTTGCAGTGTGCAAGTGGGGATGAAGGGAGGACGGTGATCTTTAGATTTTAGACAAAGACGGGACTTGTCAAAAGATTTTAACGCCAACGATTCAAGAGGAGGAGAAGGAATGACTGTTTAAAACCAGAAGGAGGCAGTAGTGCAACAAACGGATGCCAACTGCCGTGAAACTCACACACAGACCAAGAAGGAGCTGCTGGTCTTCCACAGGGAAACCGACCGATGGCTAGCGCCAGTGTGATTTGCTCAATCCATCGCCTCCCTTTTCAAATGCAGAGGAAAGAAAGACAACCATGGGAAAATGGGCGGAGACAAAGAAAGAACAAACCTGAGGGAAATTCCAGTTCATCTGAAAAAGCTGACGCCCCGGCAGATTGCCTACCTTGCAATGAAGCCCGCACACAAAGTCTTCTGGACGTGGGCGCGCAGTGCAGACGAGGACTTACTTTAAACAGTGAGAAGCGGAGGGTGCACCGTTCCCGGAGGTACTGCAATACCGGGTCGATGCGTGGAGTGGACGGAGCAAGCCCCTGTTCCATCTCCCAGGTCCAAAAATCAATTTAATATATGGTCCCCGGATAGGGGACGTATCAGATATTAAACTGATAAGAACAGATACTACACTTGATCTTAGCCAAAAGGCCGAGAAGCGATGCCCCAAGAGCTTCAGAGACGGCCATGGCGTTCCCCGGACCGTCCACCTCGCCCCTGGTGCCGGCAAGCCAGCGTTGCGTTTGAGTGACCGTGGGTAAAAGGGAAAAAAACAAACTCTTCAATCAAAGCGCCTTTGAGATTCATGCATTATGTCAAGCTGTAAAACAGGAGTTTGGGCGCTCATTCACCGGACTGATCGGCAGTCACGCAAAAGGCACAAGAAGATTGGGGCGGGGCCTTTTTCCGGGCTCGCGGCTGTTGTGAAAAGACCAAACGGCGCCCCACCCCCATGGGAAATCATTGAGAGCAGTTGTGGCGCGAGTGGGATTTGACAATGATCAGGGCAAGGGCTGCTGAATGCGAAAAAAGCATTTGATTGATGTGCTTGTGATTTAGCATGAGCAAGGAACCTGGCTGGGCGCAGCATCTTTCAAACTCCTGTTGTGTGTTGCTACGCAAAGAGCTGCCCTCCGTACTCAGCGTGTCTCTTTCCCTGTGATTACATTTGACAAATCATCAGGGGAGAGCGCGAACGCAGTCCCCCACTACCACAAATTATGCAGTCGAGATTCCCACATTTGGGGAATTCGCATAGGTCAGCCCTGCCGCAGTGCAATGGCCGGGCCTCGCCATGGGTGAACCACCTTCTTGATCATGGTATCTCCCCTGCCAGGTAAGTATGAGTTGTACAGCTCTGGGCCAAAGGACTCCTTCACAGGACCACTGCTCTGACTGCCGGTGCCAACACTATGCAAGCTGCCAAAATCGGTGTTTTCCAACAGGAGGTGCTCGGAGCAGCCCAAACACATGAAGATCTACTGTGTGAGATATTGTACGTGTTAAGTGGAGTAACAGAAGAAGAAAAGGACATTGTATTGAGGTGGATTCCAGCCCACACTGGGAACACCAGCAAATGAGAAAGCAGACACGTTGGCCAAGGAGGCAGGAGAGAGGGAGAATGTAAGGGTCACATTTTCAAAGTCAGAGGGAAAAAGCATCACCTGGAAGGAGTTGGGGGAAACAAATGTGGGGAGAAGGAGACTGTGAAGCATGTGTTAACCCAATGCAGGAAGTATGAAATAGAAGGGAGACATACGATGAATGCACTTCAAAGGAAACGGCCAAGAGAAATCAAAGACATTTTGCAGTGTGCAAGTGGGGATGAAGGGAGGACGGTGATCTTTAGATTTTAGACAAAGACGGGACTTGTCAAAAGATTTTAACGCCAACGATTCAAGAGGAGGAGAAGGAATGACTGTTTAAAACCAGAAGGAGGCAGTAGTGCAACAAACGGATGCCAACTGCCGTGAAACTCACACACAGACCAAGAAGGAGCTGCTGGTCTTCCACAGGGAAACCGACCGATGGCTAGCGCCAGTGTGATTTGCTCAATCCATCGCCTCCCTTTTCAAATGCAGAGGAAAGAAAGACAACCATGGGAAAATGGGCGGAGACAAAGAAAGAACAAACCTGAGGGAAATTCCAGTTCATCTGAAAAAGCTGACGCCCCGGCAGATTGCCTACCTTGCAATGAAGCCCGCACACAAAGTCTTCTGGACGTGGGCGCGCAGTGCAGACGAGGACTTACTTTAAACAGTGAGAAGCGGAGGGTGCACCGTTCCCGGAGGTACTGCAATACCGGGTCGATGCGTGGAGTGGACGGAGCAAGCCCCTGTTCCATCTCCCAGGTCCAAAAATCAATTTAATATATGGTCCCCGGATAGGGGACGTATCAGATATTAAACTGATAAGAACAGATACTACACTTGATCTTAGCCAAAAGGCCGAGAAGCGATGCCCCAAGAGCTTCAGAGACGGCCATGGCGTTCCCCGGACCGTCCACCTCGCCCCTGGTGCCGGCAAGCCAGCGTTGCGTTTGAGTGACCGTGGGTAAAAGGGAAAAAAACAAACTCTTCAATCAAAGCGCCTTTGAGATTCATGCATTATGTCAAGCTGTAAAACAGGAGTTTGGGCGCTCATTCACCGGACTGATCGGCAGTCACGCAAAAGGCACAAGAAGATTGGGGCGGGGCCTTTTTCCGGGCTCGCGGCTGTTGTGAAAAGACCAAACGGCGCCCCACCCCCATGGGAAATCATTGAGAGCAGTTGTGGCGCGAGTGGGATTTGACAATGATCAGGGCAAGGGCTGCTGAATGCGAAAAAAGCATTTGATTGATGTGCTTGTGATTTAGCATGAGCAAGGAACCTGGCTGGGCGCAGCATCTTTCAAACTCCTGTTGTGTGTTGCTACGCACAGAGCTGCCCTCCGTACACAGCGTGTCTCTTTCCCTGTGATTACATTTGACAAATCATCAGGGGAGAGCGCGAACGCAGTCCCCCACTACCACAAATTATGCAGTCGAGATTCCCACATTTGGGGAATTCGCATAGGTCAGCCCTGCCGCAGTGCAATGGCCGGGCCTCGCCATGGGTGAACCACCTCCTTGATCATGGTATCTCCCCTGCCAGGTAAGTATGAGTTGTACAGCTCTGGGCCAAAGGACTCCTTCACAGGACCACTGCTCTGACTGCCGGTGCCAACACTATGCAAGCTGCCAAAATCGGTGTTTTCCAACAGGAGGTGCTCGGAGCAGCCCAAACACATGAAGATCTACTGTGTGAGATATTGTACGTGTTAAGTGGAGTAACAGAAGAAGAAAAGGACATTGTATTGAGGTGGATTCCAGCCCACACTGGGAACACCAGCAAATGAGAAAGCAGACACGTTGGCCAAGGAGGCAGGAGAGAGGGAGAATGTAAGGGTCACATTTTCAAAGTCAGAGGGAAAAAGCATCACCTGGAAGGAGTTGGGGGAAACAAATGTGGGGAGAAGGAGACTGTGAAGCATGTGTTAACCCAATGCAGGAAGTATGAAATAGAAGGGAGACATACGATGAATGCACTTCAAAGGAAACGGCCAAGAGAAATCAAAGACATTTTGCAGTGTGCAAGTGGGGATGAAGGGAGGACGGTGATCTTTAGATTTTAGACAAAGACGGGACTTGTCAAAAGATTTTAACGCCAACGATTCAAGAGGAGGAGAAGGAATGACTGTTTAAAACCAGAAGGAGGCAGTAGTGCAACAAACGGATGCCAACTGCCGTGAAACTCACACACAGACCAAGAAGGAGCTGCTGGTCTTCCACAGGGAAACCGACCGATGGCTAGCGCCAGTGTGATTTGCTCAATCCATCGCCTCCCTTTTCAAATGCAGAGGAAAGAAAGACAACCATGGGAAAATGGGCGGAGACAAAGAAAGAACAAACCTGAGGGAAATTCCAGTTCATCTGAAAAAGCTGACGCCCCGGCAGATTGCCTACCTTGCAATGAAGCCCGCACACAAAGTCTTCTGGACGTGGGCGCACAGTGCAGACGAGGACTTACTTTAAACAGTGAGAAGCGGAGGGTGCACCGTTCCCGGAGGTACTGCAATACCGGGTCGATGCGTGGAGTGGACGGAGCAAGCCCCTGTTCCATCTCCCAGGTCCAAAAATCAATTTAATATATGGTCCCCGGATAGGGGACGTATCAGATATTAAACTGATAAGAACAGATACTACACTTGATCTTAGCCAAAAGGCCGAGAAGCGATGCCCCAAGAGCTTCAGAGACGGCCATGGCGTTCCCCGGACCGTCCACCTCGCCCCTGGTGCCGGCAAGCCAGCGTTGCGTTTGAGTGACCGTGGGTAAAAGGGAAAAAAACAAACTCTTCAATCAAAGCGCCTTTGAGATTCATGCATTATGTCAAGCTGTAAAACAGGAGTTTGGGCGCTCATTCACCGGACTGATCGGCAGTCACGCAAAAGGCACAAGAAGATTGGGGCGGGGCCTTTTTCCGGGCTCGCGGCTGTTGTGAAAAGACCAAACGGCGCCCCACCCCCATGGGAAATCATTGAGAGCAGTTGTGGCGCGAGTGGGATTTGACAATGATCAGGGCAAGGGCTGCTGAATGCGAAAAAAGCATTTGATTGATGTGCTTGTGATTTAGCATGAGCAAGGAACCTGGCTGGGCGCAGCATCTTTCAAACTCCTGTTGTGTGTTGCTACGCACAGAGCTGCCCTCCGTACACAGCGTGTCTCTTTCCCTGTGATTACATTTGACAAATCATCAGGGGAGAGCGCGAACGCAGTCCCCCACTACCACAAATTATGCAGTCGAGATTCCCACATTTGGGGAATTCGCATAGGTCAGCCCTGCCGCAGTGCAATGGCCGGGCCTCGCCATGGGTGAACCACCTTCTTGATCATGGTATCTCCCCTGCCAGGTAAGTATGAGTTGTACAGCTCTGGGCCAAAGGACTCCTTCACAGGACCACTGCTCTGACTGCCGGTGCCAACACTATGCAAGCTGCCAAAATCGGTGTTTTCCAACAGGAGGTGCTCGGAGCAGCCCAAACACATGAAGATCTACTGTGTGAGATATTGTACGTGTTAAGTGGAGTAACAGAAGAAGAAAAGGACATTGTATTGAGGTGGATTCCAGCCCACACTGGGAACACCAGCAAATGAGAAAGCAGACACGTTGGCCAAGGAGGCAGGAGAGAGGGAGAATGTAAGGGTCACATTTTCAAAGTCAGAGGGAAAAAGCATCACCTGGAAGGAGTTGGGGGAAACAAATGTGGGGAGAAGGAGACTGTGAAGCATGTGTTAACCCAATGCAGGAAGTATGAAATAGAAGGGAGACATACGATGAATGCACTTCAAAGGAAACGGCCAAGAGAAATCAAAGACATTTTGCAGTGTGCAAGTGGGGATGAAGGGAGGACGGTGATCTTTAGATTTTAGACAAAGACGGGACTTGTCAAAAGATTTTAACGCCAACGATTCAAGAGGAGGAGAAGGAATGACTGTTTAAAACCAGAAGGAGGCAGTAGTGCAACAAACGGATGCCAACTGCCGTGAAACTCACACACAGACCAAGAAGGAGCTGCTGGTCTTCCACAGGGAAACCGACCGATGGCTAGCGCCAGTGTGATTTGCTCAATCCATCGCCTCCCTTTTCAAATGCAGAGGAAAGAAAGACAACCATGGGAAAATGGGCGGAGACAAAGAAAGAACAAACCTGAGGGAAATTCCAGTTCATCTGAAAAAGCTGACGCCCCGGCAGATTGCCTACCTTGCAATGAAGCCCGCACACAAAGTCTTCTGGACGTGGGCGCGCAGTGCAGACGAGGACTTACTTTAAACAGTGAGAAGCGGAGGGTGCACCGTTCCCGGAGGTACTGCAATACCGGGTCGATGCGTGGAGTGGACGGAGCAAGCCCCTGTTCCATCTCCCAGGTCCAAAAATCAATTTAATATATGGTCCCCGGATAGGGGACGTATCAGATATTAAACTGATAAGAACAGATACTACACTTGATCTTAGCCAAAAGGCCGAGAAGCGATGCCCCAAGAGCTTCAGAGACGGCCATGGCGTTCCCCGGACCGTCCACCTCGCCCCTGGTGCCGGCAAGCCAGCGTTGCGTTTGAGTGACCGTGGGTAAAAGGGAAAAAAACAAACTCTTCAATCAAAGCGCCTTTGAGATTCATGCATTATGTCAAGCTGTAAAACAGGAGTTTGGGCGCTCATTCACCGGACTGATCGGCAGTCACGCAAAAGGCACAAGAAGATTGGGGCGGGGCCTTTTTCCGGGCTCGCGGCTGTTGTGAAAAGACCAAACGGCGCCCCACCCCCATGGGAAATCATTGAGAGCAGTTGTGGCGCGAGTGGGATTTGACAATGATCAGGGCAAGGGCTGCTGAATGCGAAAAAAGCATTTGATTGATGTGCTTGTGATTTAGCATGAGCAAGGAACCTGGCTGGGCGCAGCATCTTTCAAACTCCTGTTGTGTGTTGCTACGCACAGAGCTGCCCTCCGTACACAGCGTGTCTCTTTCCCTGTGATTACATTTGACAAATCATCAGGGGAGAGCGCGAACGCAGTCCCCCACTACCACAAATTATGCAGTCGAGATTCCCACATTTGGGGAATTCGCATAGGTCAGCCCTGCCGCAGTGCAATGGCCGGGCCTCGCCATGGGTGAACCACCTCCTTGATCATGGTATCTCCCCTGCCAGGTAAGTATGAGTTGTACAGCTCTGGGCCAAAGGACTCCTTCACAGGACCACTGCTCTGACTGCCGGTGCCAACACTATGCAAGCTGCCAAAATCGGTGTTTTCCAACAGGAGGTGCTCGGAGCAGCCCAAACACATGAAGATCTACTGTGTGAGATATTGTACGTGTTAAGTGGAGTAACAGAAGAAGAAAAGGACATTGTATTGAGGTGGATTCCAGCCCACACTGGGAACACCAGCAAATGAGAAAGCAGACACGTTGGCCAAGGAGGCAGGAGAGAGGGAGAATGTAAGGGTCACATTTTCAAAGTCAGAGGGAAAAAGCATCACCTGGAAGGAGTTGGGGGAAACAAATGTGGGGAGAAGGAGACTGTGAAGCATGTGTTAACCCAATGCAGGAAGTATGAAATAGAAGGGAGACATACGATGAATGCACTTCAAAGGAAACGGCCAAGAGAAATCAAAGACATTTTGCAGTGTGCAAGTGGGGATGAAGGGAGGACGGTGATCTTTAGATTTTAGACAAAGACGGGACTTGTCAAAAGATTTTAACGCCAACGATTCAAGAGGAGGAGAAGGAATGACTGTTTAAAACCAGAAGGAGGCAGTAGTGCAACAAACGGATGCCAACTGCCGTGAAACTCACACACAGACCAAGAAGGAGCTGCTGGTCTTCCACAGGGAAACCGACCGATGGCTAGCGCCAGTGTGATTTGCTCAATCCATCGCCTCCCTTTTCAAATGCAGAGGAAAGAAAGACAACCATGGGAAAATGGGCGGAGACAAAGAAAGAACAAACCTGAGGGAAATTCCAGTTCATCTGAAAAAGCTGACGCCCCGGCAGATTGCCTACCTTGCAATGAAGCCCGCACACAAAGTCTTCTGGACGTGGGCGCGCAGTGCAGACGAGGACTTACTTTAAACAGTGAGAAGCGGAGGGTGCACCGTTCCCGGAGGTACTGCAATACCGGGTCGATGCGTGGAGTGGACGGAGCAAGCCCCTGTTCCATCTCCCAGGTCCAAAAATCAATTTAATATATGGTCCCCGGATAGGGGACGTATCAGATATTAAACTGATAAGAACAGATACTACACTTGATCTTAGCCAAAAGGCCGAGAAGCGATGCCCCAAGAGCTTCAGAGACGGCCATGGCGTTCCCCGGACCGTCCACCTCGCCCCTGGTGCCGGCAAGCCAGCGTTGCGTTTGAGTGACCGTGGGTAAAAGGGAAAAAAACAAACTCTTCAATCAAAGCGCCTTTGAGATTCATGCATTATGTCAAGCTGTAAAACAGGAGTTTGGGCGCTCATTCACCGGACTGATCGGCAGTCACGCAAAAGGCACAAGAAGATTGGGGCGGGGCCTTTTTCCGGGCTCGCGGCTGTTGTGAAAAGACCAAACGGCGCCCCACCCCCATGGGAAATCATTGAGAGCAGTTGTGGCGCGAGTGGGATTTGACAATGATCAGGGCAAGGGCTGCTGAATGCGAAAAAAGCATTTGATTGATGTGCTTGTGATTTAGCATGAGCAAGGAACCTGGCTGGGCGCAGCATCTTTCAAACTCCTGTTGTGTGTTGCTACGCACAGAGCTGCCCTCCGTACACAGCGTGTCTCTTTCCCTGTGATTACATTTGACAAATCATCAGGGGAGAGCGCGAACGCAGTCCCCCACTACCACAAATTATGCAGTCGAGATTCCCACATTTGGGGAATTCGCATAGGTCAGCCCTGCCGCAGTGCAATGGCCGGGCCTCGCCATGGGTGAACCACCTCCTTGATCATGGTATCTCCCCTGCCAGGTAAGTATGAGTTGTACAGCTCTGGGCCAAAGGACTCCTTCACAGGACCACTGCTCTGACTGCCGGTGCCAACACTATGCAAGCTGCCAAAATCGGTGTTTTCCAACAGGAGGTGCTCGGAGCAGCCCAAACACATGAAGATCTACTGTGTGAGATATTGTACGTGTTAAGTGGAGTAACAGAAGAAGAAAAGGACATTGTATTGAGGTGGATTCCAGCCCACACTGGGAACACCAGCAAATGAGAAAGCAGACACGTTGGCCAAGGAGGCAGGAGAGAGGGAGAATGTAAGGGTCACATTTTCAAAGTCAGAGGGAAAAAGCATCACCTGGAAGGAGTTGGGGGAAACAAATGTGGGGAGAAGGAGACTGTGAAGCATGTGTTAACCCAATGCAGGAAGTATGAAATAGAAGGGAGACATACGATGAATGCACTTCAAAGGAAACGGCCAAGAGAAATCAAAGACATTTTGCAGTGTGCAAGTGGGGATGAAGGGAGGACGGTGATCTTTAGATTTTAGACAAAGACGGGACTTGTCAAAAGATTTTAACGCCAACGATTCAAGAGGAGGAGAAGGAATGACTGTTTAAAACCAGAAGGAGGCAGTAGTGCAACAAACGGATGCCAACTGCCGTGAAACTCACACACAGACCAAGAAGGAGCTGCTGGTCTTCCACAGGGAAACCGACCGATGGCTAGCGCCAGTGTGATTTGCTCAATCCATCGCCTCCCTTTTCAAATGCAGAGGAAAGAAAGACAACCATGGGAAAATGGGCGGAGACAAAGAAAGAACAAACCTGAGGGAAATTCCAGTTCATCTGAAAAAGCTGACGCCCCGGCAGATTGCCTACCTTGCAATGAAGCCCGCACACAAAGTCTTCTGGACGTGGGCGCACAGTGCAGACGAGGACTTACTTTAAACAGTGAGAAGCGGAGGGTGCACCGTTCCCGGAGGTACTGCAATACCGGGTCGATGCGTGGAGTGGACGGAGCAAGCCCCTGTTCCATCTCCCAGGTCCAAAAATCAATTTAATATATGGTCCCCGGATAGGGGACGTATCAGATATTAAACTGATAAGAACAGATACTACACTTGATCTTAGCCAAAAGGCCGAGAAGCGATGCCCCAAGAGCTTCAGAGACGGCCATGGCGTTCCCCGGACCGTCCACCTCGCCCCTGGTGCCGGCAAGCCAGCGTTGCGTTTGAGTGACCGTGGGTAAAAGGGAAAAAAACAAACTCTTCAATCAAAGCGCCTTTGAGATTCATGCATTATGTCAAGCTGTAAAACAGGAGTTTGGGCGCTCATTCACCGGACTGATCGGCAGTCACGCAAAAGGCACAAGAAGATTGGGGCGGGGCCTTTTTCCGGGCTCGCGGCTGTTGTGAAAAGACCAAACGGCGCCCCACCCCCATGGGAAATCATTGAGAGCAGTTGTGGCGCGAGTGGGATTTGACAATGATCAGGGCAAGGGCTGCTGAATGCGAAAAAAGCATTTGATTGATGTGCTTGTGATTTAGCATGAGCAAGGAACCTGGCTGGGCGCAGCATCTTTCAAACTCCTGTTGTGTGTTGCTACGCACAGAGCTGCCCTCCGTACTCAGCGTGTCTCTTTCCCTGTGATTACATTTGACAAATCATCAGGGGAGAGCGCGAACGCAGTCCCCCACTACCACAAATTATGCAGTCGAGATTCCCACATTTGGGGAATTCGCATAGGTCAGCCCTGCCGCAGTGCAATGGCCGGGCCTCGCCATGGGTGAACCACCTTCTTGATCATGGTATCTCCCCTGCCAGGTAAGTATGAGTTGTACAGCTCTGGGCCAAAGGACTCCTTCACAGGACCACTGCTCTGACTGCCGGTGCCAACACTATGCAAGCTGCCAAAATCGGTGTTTTCCAACAGGAGGTGCTCGGAGCAGCCCAAACACATGAAGATCTACTGTGTGAGATATTGTACGTGTTAAGTGGAGTAACAGAAGAAGAAAAGGACATTGTATTGAGGTGGATTCCAGCCCACACTGGGAACACCAGCAAATGAGAAAGCAGACACGTTGGCCAAGGAGGCAGGAGAGAGGGAGAATGTAAGGGTCACATTTTCAAAGTCAGAGGGAAAAAGCATCACCTGGAAGGAGTTGGGGGAAACAAATGTGGGGAGAAGGAGACTGTGAAGCATGTGTTAACCCAATGCAGGAAGTATGAAATAGAAGGGAGACATACGATGAATGCACTTCAAAGGAAACGGCCAAGAGAAATCAAAGACATTTTGCAGTGTGCAAGTGGGGATGAAGGGAGGACGGTGATCTTTAGATTTTAGACAAAGACGGGACTTGTCAAAAGATTTTAACGCCAACGATTCAAGAGGAGGAGAAGGAATGACTGTTTAAAACCAGAAGGAGGCAGTAGTGCAACAAACGGATGCCAACTGCCGTGAAACTCACACACAGACCAAGAAGGAGCTGCTGGTCTTCCACAGGGAAACCGACCGATGGCTAGCGCCAGTGTGATTTGCTCAATCCATCGCCTCCCTTTTCAAATGCAGAGGAAAGAAAGACAACCATGGGAAAATGGGCGGAGACAAAGAAAGAACAAACCTGAGGGAAATTCCAGTTCATCTGAAAAAGCTGACGCCCCGGCAGATTGCCTACCTTGCAATGAAGCCCGCACACAAAGTCTTCTGGACGTGGGCGCGCAGTGCAGACGAGGACTTACTTTAAACAGTGAGAAGCGGAGGGTGCACCGTTCCCGGAGGTACTGCAATACCGGGTCGATGCGTGGAGTGGACGGAGCAAGCCCCTGTTCCATCTCCCAGGTCCAAAAATCAATTTAATATATGGTCCCCGGATAGGGGACGTATCAGATATTAAACTGATAAGAACAGATACTACACTTGATCTTAGCCAAAAGGCCGAGAAGCGATGCCCCAAGAGCTTCAGAGACGGCCATGGCGTTCCCCGGACCGTCCACCTCGCCCCTGGTGCCGGCAAGCCAGCGTTGCGTTTGAGTGACCGTGGGTAAAAGGGAAAAAAACAAACTCTTCAATCAAAGCGCCTTTGAGATTCATGCATTATGTCAAGCTGTAAAACAGGAGTTTGGGCGCTCATTCACCGGACTGATCGGCAGTCACGCAAAAGGCACAAGAAGATTGGGGCGGGGCCTTTTTCCGGGCTCGCGGCTGTTGTGAAAAGACCAAACGGCGCCCCACCCCCATGGGAAATCATTGAGAGCAGTTGTGGCGCGAGTGGGATTTGACAATGATCAGGGCAAGGGCTGCTGAATGCGAAAAAAGCATTTGATTGATGTGCTTGTGATTTAGCATGAGCAAGGAACCTGGCTGGGCGCAGCATCTTTCAAACTCCTGTTGTGTGTTGCTACGCACAGAGCTGCCCTCCGTACACAGCGTGTCTCTTTCCCTGTGATTACATTTGACAAATCATCAGGGGAGAGCGCGAACGCAGTCCCCCACTACCACAAATTATGCAGTCGAGATTCCCACATTTGGGGAATTCGCATAGGTCAGCCCTGCCGCAGTGCAATGGCCGGGCCTCGCCATGGGTGAACCACCTCCTTGATCATGGTATCTCCCCTGCCAGGTAAGTATGAGTTGTACAGCTCTGGGCCAAAGGACTCCTTCACAGGACCACTGCTCTGACTGCCGGTGCCAACACTATGCAAGCTGCCAAAATCGGTGTTTTCCAACAGGAGGTGCTCGGAGCAGCCCAAACACATGAAGATCTACTGTGTGAGATATTGTACGTGTTAAGTGGAGTAACAGAAGAAGAAAAGGACATTGTATTGAGGTGGATTCCAGCCCACACTGGGAACACCAGCAAATGAGAAAGCAGACACGTTGGCCAAGGAGGCAGGAGAGAGGGAGAATGTAAGGGTCACATTTTCAAAGTCAGAGGGAAAAAGCATCACCTGGAAGGAGTTGGGGGAAACAAATGTGGGGAGAAGGAGACTGTGAAGCATGTGTTAACCCAATGCAGGAAGTATGAAATAGAAGGGAGACATACGATGAATGCACTTCAAAGGAAACGGCCAAGAGAAATCAAAGACATTTTGCAGTGTGCAAGTGGGGATGAAGGGAGGACGGTGATCTTTAGATTTTAGACAAAGACGGGACTTGTCAAAAGATTTTAACGCCAACGATTCAAGAGGAGGAGAAGGAATGACTGTTTAAAACCAGAAGGAGGCAGTAGTGCAACAAACGGATGCCAACTGCCGTGAAACTCACACACAGACCAAGAAGGAGCTGCTGGTCTTCCACAGGGAAACCGACCGATGGCTAGCGCCAGTGTGATTTGCTCAATCCATCGCCTCCCTTTTCAAATGCAGAGGAAAGAAAGACAACCATGGGAAAATGGGCGGAGACAAAGAAAGAACAAACCTGAGGGAAATTCCAGTTCATCTGAAAAAGCTGACGCCCCGGCAGATTGCCTACCTTGCAATGAAGCCCGCACACAAAGTCTTCTGGACGTGGGCGCACAGTGCAGACGAGGACTTACTTTAAACAGTGAGAAGCGGAGGGTGCACCGTTCCCGGAGGTACTGCAATACCGGGTCGATGCGTGGAGTGGACGGAGCAAGCCCCTGTTCCATCTCCCAGGTCCAAAAATCAATTTAATATATGGTCCCCGGATAGGGGACGTATCAGATATTAAACTGATAAGAACAGATACTACACTTGATCTTAGCCAAAAGGCCGAGAAGCGATGCCCCAAGAGCTTCAGAGACGGCCATGGCGTTCCCCGGACCGTCCACCTCGCCCCTGGTGCCGGCAAGCCAGCGTTGCGTTTGAGTGACCGTGGGTAAAAGGGAAAAAAACAAACTCTTCAATCAAAGCGCCTTTGAGATTCATGCATTATGTCAAGCTGTAAAACAGGAGTTTGGGCGCTCATTCACCGGACTGATCGGCAGTCACGCAAAAGGCACAAGAAGATTGGGGCGGGGCCTTTTTCCGGGCTCGCGGCTGTTGTGAAAAGACCAAACGGCGCCCCACCCCCATGGGAAATCATTGAGAGCAGTTGTGGCGCGAGTGGGATTTGACAATGATCAGGGCAAGGGCTGCTGAATGCGAAAAAAGCATTTGATTGATGTGCTTGTGATTTAGCATGAGCAAGGAACCTGGCTGGGCGCAGCATCTTTCAAACTCCTGTTGTGTGTTGCTACGCACAGAGCTGCCCTCCGTACTCAGCGTGTCTCTTTCCCTGTGATTACATTTGACAAATCATCAGGGGAGAGCGCGAACGCAGTCCCCCACTACCACAAATTATGCAGTCGAGATTCCCACATTTGGGGAATTCGCATAGGTCAGCCCTGCCGCAGTGCAATGGCCGGGCCTCGCCATGGGTGAACCACCTTCTTGATCATGGTATCTCCCCTGCCAGGTAAGTATGAGTTGTACAGCTCTGGGCCAAAGGACTCCTTCACAGGACCACTGCTCTGACTGCCGGTGCCAACACTATGCAAGCTGCCAAAATCGGTGTTTTCCAACAGGAGGTGCTCGGAGCAGCCCAAACACATGAAGATCTACTGTGTGAGATATTGTACGTGTTAAGTGGAGTAACAGAAGAAGAAAAGGACATTGTATTGAGGTGGATTCCAGCCCACACTGGGAACACCAGCAAATGAGAAAGCAGACACGTTGGCCAAGGAGGCAGGAGAGAGGGAGAATGTAAGGGTCACATTTTCAAAGTCAGAGGGAAAAAGCATCACCTGGAAGGAGTTGGGGGAAACAAATGTGGGGAGAAGGAGACTGTGAAGCATGTGTTAACCCAATGCAGGAAGTATGAAATAGAAGGGAGACATACGATGAATGCACTTCAAAGGAAACGGCCAAGAGAAATCAAAGACATTTTGCAGTGTGCAAGTGGGGATGAAGGGAGGACGGTGATCTTTAGATTTTAGACAAAGACGGGACTTGTCAAAAGATTTTAACGCCAACGATTCAAGAGGAGGAGAAGGAATGACTGTTTAAAACCAGAAGGAGGCAGTAGTGCAACAAACGGATGCCAACTGCCGTGAAACTCACACACAGACCAAGAAGGAGCTGCTGGTCTTCCACAGGGAAACCGACCGATGGCTAGCGCCAGTGTGATTTGCTCAATCCATCGCCTCCCTTTTCAAATGCAGAGGAAAGAAAGACAACCATGGGAAAATGGGCGGAGACAAAGAAAGAACAAACCTGAGGGAAATTCCAGTTCATCTGAAAAAGCTGACGCCCCGGCAGATTGCCTACCTTGCAATGAAGCCCGCACACAAAGTCTTCTGGACGTGGGCGCGCAGTGCAGACGAGGACTTACTTTAAACAGTGAGAAGCGGAGGGTGCACCGTTCCCGGAGGTACTGCAATACCGGGTCGATGCGTGGAGTGGACGGAGCAAGCCCCTGTTCCATCTCCCAGGTCCAAAAATCAATTTAATATATGGTCCCCGGATAGGGGACGTATCAGATATTAAACTGATAAGAACAGATACTACACTTGATCTTAGCCAAAAGGCCGAGAAGCGATGCCCCAAGAGCTTCAGAGACGGCCATGGCGTTCCCCGGACCGTCCACCTCGCCCCTGGTGCCGGCAAGCCAGCGTTGCGTTTGAGTGACCGTGGGTAAAAGGGAAAAAAACAAACTCTTCAATCAAAGCGCCTTTGAGATTCATGCATTATGTCAAGCTGTAAAACAGGAGTTTGGGCGCTCATTCACCGGACTGATCGGCAGTCACGCAAAAGGCACAAGAAGATTGGGGCGGGGCCTTTTTCCGGGCTCGCGGCTGTTGTGAAAAGACCAAACGGCGCCCCACCCCCATGGGAAATCATTGAGAGCAGTTGTGGCGCGAGTGGGATTTGACAATGATCAGGGCAAGGGCTGCTGAATGCGAAAAAAGCATTTGATTGATGTGCTTGTGATTTAGCATGAGCAAGGAACCTGGCTGGGCGCAGCATCTTTCAAACTCCTGTTGTGTGTTGCTACGCACAGAGCTGCCCTCCGTACACAGCGTGTCTCTTTCCCTGTGATTACATTTGACAAATCATCAGGGGAGAGCGCGAACGCAGTCCCCCACTACCACAAATTATGCAGTCGAGATTCCCACATTTGGGGAATTCGCATAGGTCAGCCCTGCCGCAGTGCAATGGCCGGGCCTCGCCATGGGTGAACCACCTCCTTGATCATGGTATCTCCCCTGCCAGGTAAGTATGAGTTGTACAGCTCTGGGCCAAAGGACTCCTTCACAGGACCACTGCTCTGACTGCCGGTGCCAACACTATGCAAGCTGCCAAAATCGGTGTTTTCCAACAGGAGGTGCTCGGAGCAGCCCAAACACATGAAGATCTACTGTGTGAGATATTGTACGTGTTAAGTGGAGTAACAGAAGAAGAAAAGGACATTGTATTGAGGTGGATTCCAGCCCACACTGGGAACACCAGCAAATGAGAAAGCAGACACGTTGGCCAAGGAGGCAGGAGAGAGGGAGAATGTAAGGGTCACATTTTCAAAGTCAGAGGGAAAAAGCATCACCTGGAAGGAGTTGGGGGAAACAAATGTGGGGAGAAGGAGACTGTGAAGCATGTGTTAACCCAATGCAGGAAGTATGAAATAGAAGGGAGACATACGATGAATGCACTTCAAAGGAAACGGCCAAGAGAAATCAAAGACATTTTGCAGTGTGCAAGTGGGGATGAAGGGAGGACGGTGATCTTTAGATTTTAGACAAAGACGGGACTTGTCAAAAGATTTTAACGCCAACGATTCAAGAGGAGGAGAAGGAATGACTGTTTAAAACCAGAAGGAGGCAGTAGTGCAAAAAAACGGATGCCAACTGCCGTGAAACTCACACACAGACCAAGAAGGAGCTGCTGGTCTTCCACAGGGAAACCGACCGATGGCTAGCGCCAGTGTGATTTGCTCAATCCATCGCCTCCCTTTTCAAATGCAGAGGAAAGAAAGACAACCATGGGAAAATGGGCGGAGACAAAGAAAGAACAAACCTGAGGGAAATTCCAGTTCATCTGAAAAAGCTGACGCCCCGGCAGATTGCCTACCTTGCAATGAAGCCCGCACACAAAGTCTTCTGGACGTGGGCGCACAGTGCAGACGAGGACTTACTTTAAACAGTGAGAAGCGGAGGGTGCACCGTTCCCGGAGGTACTGCAATACCGGGTCGATGCGTGGAGTGGACGGAGCAAGCCCCTGTTCCATCTCCCAGGTCCAAAAATCAATTTAATATATGGTCCCCGGATAGGGGACGTATCAGATATTAAACTGATAAGAACAGATTTTTTTCTTTCGAAAGTTTTTATTGACACGTTATACACATAAATTTACAGATACAGCAATTTACTTTTCGCAAGTGATTTTTTCCTCACTTATTTTTGTTCACTTTTTTGTCATTGTTGTTTTGTGGGAAAAACACATCGTAAAAAAACTGTACATGATAAAACAGTGCCATTTAAAAACAAGTAAAAGGGAGGCATAGGTTAAGAACTTTAAAAGGTCTACTGTTGTGCAGGAGCGCGGTGAGCCCCTATCAAGATTAACTCATCCTGTTCCCCCAAACAGGGTTGGTCTCTCGGGATCCTGTCTCGGTGCTCAGAGGAGACCCTCACCCTGCTGCTCCTTCCCACCTGCCTCTCCCGGAGAGTTAGGCCGCTGCTGCTTTGAACTTTTCCCGTATGGCTCCGGCTCCTTCATCCGAATGAGCACAGAGGCGATTCTTCTTTGTGGCTGTGTCCTAGGCCCGCCGCCTGCAGCGACGGCTCTGTCGACCGTCGCTGCTGCCATCCGGATCACAGCCACGGGGGGGATCTGCATGTGCCTTCTTACCAGCAAGTTCCTGGAGGTCCATGTGGCGTCTTTGATGGCGGCGAGAGTGAGCCATTGTTGTGCAAAGTCTTTTTGCTTTCCTTGACTTTGGCTCACTCCGTACAGGACCAGCTGTGCTGTGAGGACCTCCCTTGCTGGTAAGCACGGGAATTGCAAGGAGCCGGCCAGTGCCCACTGTTCTACAGCAGCACTGCACTCCCAGAGCAGGTGCCTCACCGTCTCAGGTGCGCCACAGCCAGGGCGGGGGCATGTTGGGGTTGTTGACATGCCCCGGGAGTGCATCACGGACCTGACCGGGAGGATCTCATGAGCCACCATCCATGACAGGTCCCGGAGTCTGTTTGGGAGAACAGGATGGTTCACAATGCTCCAAACGGAGGAGGGCTCGCCTAGTGCAAGCCCACGCACTGGGCTCACCGGTTCTCGCTCCTGCACAACAGAGATAATTGAACGCATGTTAGTTAAAATATGCAGCTCCTCTTTTTCAAGGCTAAAATGTTTTAAAAACTTCGGGATAAAACGGTATGCTTCTGGCAGGTTAAAAGACACTGGAACTTTAAGATCTGTTTTTAAAATCTTCAGTTTCCTGAGGTATGACCCCATCCAGAACCGGGTCATTGCTGCTGTCTTTGGGTTTCTGGATGGGGCCGTGGCTGCTAAAATTCCAAGAGAGGTGTATCTGGCACCAAGGAATAAAAACAGGTCCGGCACTCCTTTTCCTCCTTTCTCCTTCGTTCTTTTCATGGTGTCTCTCTTCAGACGCTCCCACTTTGCGTTCCACAGGAAGTAAAAGATGGCTCGTTCCAGGTCTAAAATCACCGTTCTGGGGGGGATAAAAACACAACTGATCAATAAAAGTAAAGGTAAAATCACAGCTTTTATGATTAAAACCCTTCCTTCGATCGTCAGTTTCCTCAGTCTCCAGTACCCCAGTCGTTGTTTGACTTTCCCTATTTTGTCCTGCCAATTTGTGTCCCCTCCCCCCTCCCTATTAAATTTGACCCCAAGTATTTTTAAGTCGGTCTGGGTCACAGTCAGGGGGAGTCCCGTTTTGTCAGTCACTGTCCACGGTCCGTAAAATTGGGCTTGGGTCTTGTCCCTGTTTAGTTTTGACCCAGAGGCCAGTCCGAACCAGTCAGTCAAGTCCAGTGTCCTGTGTACTGATAAAAGGTCTGTGCATAAAATGTTAATGTCATCCATGTATAAAAAGCATTTGCTGGTCAGTCCCCCACTCCCCGGTACTACCACCCCATTGATTCGTTGGTCCCTTCTCAAGACCTGTGCCAATGGTTCAATGCAAGTGATGTAGAGGAGGGCAGATAACGGACAACCCTGACGGACACCGCAGTGAATATTGACTGCTTTTGTCAGATGCCCGTTAACAATGAATTTGCTGGTGATGTCCCGGTACAGCAGTCCCACCCAAGCTATAAACCTCTCAGGGAAACCCATTTTTTGCAGTACCTGGAAGAGGTACTGGTGCGAGACCCGATCAAAGGCCTTCTCAAAGTCTAAATTTAGGACTACTAGCCTAATGTTTCTGTCTCTCGCATAACAGATGGTGTCTCGGATCAGTAGGAGGCTGTCCGTGATCTTCCTCCCCGGGATGGCACAGGCTTGATCCGGGTGAATCAGCCCCTCTAAAAACACAGTCATGCGAGATGCTAAAAGTTTACTAAAAAGTTTGCAGTCAAAGTTTAAAAGAGTGATCGGTCTCCAATTTTTTAGGTCAGTCTTGTCTTTGTCTTTGAAAAGCAAGGTCACTATCCCTCTTCTGAAACTGTCGGGTAGTCGGTCAAGTTTTTCGAAGTCCATAAAAACAAGAAGAAGGTCAGGTGCTAAAAGGTCCCAGAAAGTCAAATAAAATTCAAGGGGGAGTCCATCGTCTCCTGGGGACTTCCCTTTTTTAAAACTCTTCATACATTGATGCATTTCTAAAAAATTAAAATCCTGGGATAAAAGCACACTCTCAGTTATTTTGTGTTCAATGACCTTTAAAATTTCTCTAATAGTGTCGTTTTTTACAGGTTTTTCTTTATACAGTTCTTCATAAAATGTAAAAACAGTGTCGTTTATTTCTTCTGTGGTTTCAGCTGTGCACTCATTGTCTTTTTTCAGTTTAAAAATGGTTTTATCTTTATCTAAAATTCTTTTAAAAAAGTATCTCGTGCACTTCTCTCCTTCTTCAATCTCTTTTTCTTTACTTCTGAGGATGATTCCCTTACTTTTAATTTCTGCTAAAACCGACATCTCTTTTTTTACCCGTTTGATTTCTTCGTTAAAATCCATTCCCTGTTGGTTCAGATTAAAATACCGTTGGAGTCGTTTTTGCAGTCCCAACATGCGTCTGTCGTCCCTACCTTTCTTTCTCTTACCTGCCTGCCTAAAAAAGGTCTGGGTCCTTCCTTTCACCATTTCCCACCAGTGTGCACGTGAAGTGTATAGGTCTTGAAGGGTCTGCCACTCTTGGTACTGCTCCCTATACTGTCTAACTAACTCCCTATCTTCTAAAAGGGAGCAGTTGAGTTTCCACAGACCCTTCCCTGCCGTCACACCTGAAGCCAGTGATAGGGTGCAGGAAAGGATAGTGTGGTCAGAAAAGAAAGCAGGAGTTACTCTAGCATCGGTTGGTGGGCAATCCCGTGATAAAATATAATCTATGCGAGAGGCTTTGGTGCCATCACCACTGAACCAGGTGAAGCCCTCCTCTCTGGGATGCATGACTTTAAAACAGTCCAGTAGTTTAAAATCTCGGCATAGTGCCCCGAGTAAAACCGATGTTTTATCTACTTTAAAATCTTCCCCTGCTCCCCTCCTGTCTTTCTTATTTAAAACACAATTAAAATCCCCTCCTACTACTAATGGTTCCCTACCTAGCATGTGGGACTGCAGGTCTTCTAAAAGGTCATACCTGTCATTTTTTTCTGTAAAACCATAGACATTTAAAACATTAAAATCTCGTCCCATAAAAGTCAGGTGTGCTAAAAGTGCCCTACCATCTCTCACCACAGTGCTGCCCTTTACCAAGATTAGAGGGTTTTTAATTAAAATGGCCACGCCATCATTTTTGTTATTGTTGGAGCCACTCCATATGGATACGTGTGGCCATATCTCCTCCCAATCCCTGTAGTGCTTTAAAAACGGTAGACCACATTCTTGTATTAAAAACACATCTGACTTAAAGGAGTTTAAAAAGGATAAAACAGATTGTGCTCTAACTTTCGACTTCACACTTCTCACATTGACGGTTGAGAAGGTGAGTGTCATAAGTATGGTTAAAAACAACAGGTACGACATTTTAAAAGACTAGTGATTAAAAGCAATCATTCTACTTCTTGTGAAAATTGCTCCTCCTTCACTCCTATGGGGGAGGGGTGAGGGGTTTGAGGCATTTTCCCCGGCCGGACTCTAGGTGGTGGCCTTTCCTGCAGTCTTTTATTGAATTGCGAGTCCTTTGGGGTTGATTGTAGAGCTATATTTAAAAAAGAGACCTCATTGGGAGAATCGGAAGGGAAGACTCTGGGTTCCTCCACAGGTGGACTGTCTGAGGAGCTCCCAGCTCTTCCCTTCTTCTCAGAGACTACTGGAGCCTCCGGGGACAATTCTGATAGAGGTCTCTTAGCCTTTTGGGCTGGGGGAAGGGAGGCTTCCTCACTCTCACTCTCACTCTCACACTCACTCTCACTCTCATTAGCACTCACACTTTCACCCTCAGAGTGAGCTGTAGCTCCGCCCTCTGTCTGCACTGCTCCCTCTCCCATACTCTCCACTTGAGGGGCAGTGACAGGCCCCTCCCCCTTTCCCTCCTCACCTGACTGCTTTCCTCCAGTCACAGGATTTGGAGGGAGATTTGAATTTTCTGACCCAGGCTCTCCAAATAGCTCAGCAAACATTTCACCCTTTCCGCCATTTTCCTTTTCTTTTCCTGCCTGTTTTGCAGCCTTCACTTTGTTGGCAAAAGACTTTGGGCAGTCTCTGAAGAGATGGGATATTTCTCCACAAAGATTGCACTTTCTGCCATTGGTACATTCTTCAAAAGTATGACCAATTTCTCTGCACTTTCCACAGATGATTTGCTGACATGCTTCCGCAAGATGTCCATGCTCTCCACACTTACGACAGAGTTTAGGCTGTCCCTGGTAATGAATGTAGCCCCGGTTGTTTCCCAAGACTATCATGGATGGCAGATGTTTCAGGCCCTGGAAGCCTTGGGGGTCCTGCCATTGTTGAATGGGGACCCTCCAAGCACAGTTCCAAATGCCATCCTCATCTCTCACCTTCATAGCCTGGCCTTTTACCGTGCAAAATCTCCCCAGCCACATACATATGTCGTCTGCATTTACAGTTTCATTGAACATCCTGACAATGACCGTCTTGGAAGCATTGTCAGAAAGTTTCTCCACGTTAAAAGCAGAAAACTGGGCCCTGGTATTCTCAAACCGTGTCCAAAACTCTTTGAGCAGTATAGCTGAGCGGAAGCTCACATCAAATCCTTTGTTCTGTGGCAAAGTCACAATGCAATTTATGTCGTCGGGTTTAAAGCTCAGGGTCTGCTGGACAAGCTTCCTGGAGAAGTCCAGTCTAGACAACTCCAGGAGCCTTCCATCCTTTTCCACCAAAGAAAAGCGGACACTGTGGTGCCTCCGCACGCCGGCATGGGCGGCCGACATGTTGGAGGCACCACACACTAAAAACAACACTCCTAGTCTAAAACCGAACTAATAAATAACTAAAAACAGAATAAAAATACAGGCTAAGACTAATAAATAAATAAAATCGGAAAACTTACCTTAGCTGGCTGAGAGCACCCAAAAAGGACCTCTCAGCCGTATATACTCCTTTGTGTGAGTAAATGCAACTACACAAGTTGTATTTCAACACACTAAGGAAGGATAATATCCTCCAGGGACTGTCAGCACACAATGCCACAACAGGCAAAGATGACTGGCAGCAGAAGGAGGCGATCACTGTCTTAGCCCAAAGGCCGAGAAGCGATGCCCCAAGAGCTTCAGAGACGGCCATGGCGTTCCCCGGACCGTCCACCTCGCCCCTGGTGCCGGCAAGCCAGCGTTGCGTTTGAGTGACCGTGGGTAAAAGGGAAAAAAACAAACTCTTCAATCAAAGCGCCTTTGAGATTCATGCATTATGTCAAGCTGTAAAACAGGAGTTTGGGCGCTCATTCACCGGACTGATCGGCAGTCACGCAAAAGGCACAAGAAGATTGGGGCGGGGCCTTTTTCCGGGCTCGCGGCTGTTGTGAAAAGACCAAACGGCGCCCCACCCCCATGGGAAATCATTGAGAGCAGTTGTGGCGCGAGTGGGATTTGACAATGATCAGGGCAAGGGCTGCTGAATGCGAAAAAAGCATTTGATTGATGTGCTTGTGATTTAGCATGAGCAAGGAACCTGGCTGGGCGCAGCATCTTTCAAACTCCTGTTGTGTGTTGCTACGCACAGAGCTGCCCTCCGTACTCAGCGTGTCTCTTTCCCTGTGATTACATTTGACAAATCATCAGGGGAGAGCGCGAACGCAGTCCCCCACTACCACAAATTATGCAGTCGAGATTCCCACATTTGGGGAATTCGCATAGGTCAGCCCTGCCGCAGTGCAATGGCCGGGCCTCGCCATGGGTGAACCACCTTCTTGATCATGGTATCTCCCCTGCCAGGTAAGTATGAGTTGTACAGCTCTGGGCCAAAGGACTCCTTCACAGGACCACTGCTCTGACTGCCGGTGCCAACACTATGCAAGCTGCCAAAATCGGTGTTTTCCAACAGGAGGTGCTCGGAGCAGCCCAAACACATGAAGATCTACTGTGTGAGATATTGTACGTGTTAAGTGGAGTAACAGAAGAAGAAAAGGACATTGTATTGAGGTGGATTCCAGCCCACACTGGGAACACCAGCAAATGAGAAAGCAGACACGTTGGCCAAGGAGGCAGGAGAGAGGGAGAATGTAAGGGTCACATTTTCAAAGTCAGAGGGAAAAAGCATCACCTGGAAGGAGTTGGGGGAAACAAATGTGGGGAGAAGGAGACTGTGAAGCATGTGTTAACCCAATGCAGGAAGTATGAAATAGAAGGGAGACATACGATGAATGCACTTCAAAGGAAACGGCCAAGAGAAATCAAAGACATTTTGCAGTGTGCAAGTGGGGATGAAGGGAGGACGGTGATCTTTAGATTTTAGACAAAGACGGGACTTGTCAAAAGATTTTAACGCCAACGATTCAAGAGGAGGAGAAGGAATGACTGTTTAAAACCAGAAGGAGGCAGTAGTGCAACAAACGGATGCCAACTGCCGTGAAACTCACACACAGACCAAGAAGGAGCTGCTGGTCTTCCACAGGGAAACCGACCGATGGCTAGCGCCAGTGTGATTTGCTCAATCCATCGCCTCCCTTTTCAAATGCAGAGGAAAGAAAGACAACCATGGGAAAATGGGCGGAGACAAAGAAAGAACAAACCTGAGGGAAATTCCAGTTCATCTGAAAAAGCTGACGCCCCGGCAGATTGCCTACCTTGCAATGAAGCCCGCACACAAAGTCTTCTGGACGTGGGCGCACAGTGCAGACGAGGACTTACTTTAAACAGTGAGAAGCGGAGGGTGCACCGTTCCCGGAGGTACTGCAATACCGGGTCGATGCGTGGAGTGGACGGAGCAAGCCCCTGTTCCATCTCCCAGGTCCAAAAATCAATTTAATATATGGTCCCCGGATAGGGGACGTATCAGATATTAAACTGATAAGAATAGATACTACACTTGATCTTAGCCAAAAGGCCGAGAAGCGATGCCCCAAGAGCTTCAGAGACGGCCATGGCGTTCCCCGGACCGTCCACCTCGCCCCTGGTGCCGGCAAGCCAGCGTTGCGTTTGAGTGACCGTGGGTAAAAGGGAAAAAAACAAACTCTTCAATCAAAGCGCCTTTGAGATTCATGCATTATGTCAAGCTGTAAAACAGGAGTTTGGGCGCTCATTCACCGGACTGATCGGCAGTCACGCAAAAGGCACAAGAAGATTGGGGCGGGGCCTTTTTCCGGGCTCGCGGCTGTTGTGAAAAGACCAAACGGCGCCCCACCCCCATGGGAAATCATTGAGAGCAGTTGTGGCGCGAGTGGGATTTGACAATGATCAGGGCAAGGGCTGCTGAATGCGAAAAAAGCATTTGATTGATGTGCTTGTGATTTAGCATGAGCAAGGAACCTGGCTGGGCGCAGCATCTTTCAAACTCCTGTTGTGTGTTGCTACGCACAGAGCTGCCCTCCGTACACAGCGTGTCTCTTTCCCTGTGATTACATTTGACAAATCATCAGGGGAGAGCGCGAACGCAGTCCCCCACTACCACAAATTATGCAGTCGAGATTCCCACATTTGGGGAATTCGCATAGGTCAGCCCTGCCGCAGTGCAATGGCCGGGCCTCGCCATGGGTGAACCACCTTCTTGATCATGGTATCTCCCCTGCCAGGTAAGTATGAGTTGTACAGCTCTGGGCCAAAGGACTCCTTCACAGGACCACTGCTCTGACTGCCGGTGCCAACACTATGCAAGCTGCCAAAATCGGTGTTTTCCAACAGGAGGTGCTCGGAGCAGCCCAAACACATGAAGATCTACTGTGTGAGATATTGTACGTGTTAAGTGGAGTAACAGAAGAAGAAAAGGACATTGTATTGAGGTGGATTCCAGCCCACACTGGGAACACCAGCAAATGAGAAAGCAGACACGTTGGCCAAGGAGGCAGGAGAGAGGGAGAATGTAAGGGTCACATTTTCAAAGTCAGAGGGAAAAAGCATCACCTGGAAGGAGTTGGGGGAAACAAATGTGGGGAGAAGGAGACTGTGAAGCATGTGTTAACCCAATGCAGGAAGTATGAAATAGAAGGGAGACATACGATGAATGCACTTCAAAGGAAACGGCCAAGAGAAATCAAAGACATTTTGCAGTGTGCAAGTGGGGATGAAGGGAGGACGGTGATCTTTAGATTTTAGACAAAGACGGGACTTGTCAAAAGATTTTAACGCCAACGATTCAAGAGGAGGAGAAGGAATGACTGTTTAAAACCAGAAGGAGGCAGTAGTGCAACAAACGGATGCCAACTGCCGTGAAACTCACACACAGACCAAGAAGGAGCTGCTGGTCTTCCACAGGGAAACCGACCGATGGCTAGCGCCAGTGTGATTTGCTCAATCCATCGCCTCCCTTTTCAAATGCAGAGGAAAGAAAGACAACCATGGGAAAATGGGCGGAGACAAAGAAAGAACAAACCTGAGGGAAATTCCAGTTCATCTGAAAAAGCTGACGCCCCGGCAGATTGCCTACCTTGCAATGAAGCCCGCACACAAAGTCTTCTGGACGTGGGCGCACAGTGCAGACGAGGACTTACTTTAAACAGTGAGAAGCGGAGGGTGCACCGTTCCCGGAGGTACTGCAATACCGGGTCGATGCGTGGAGTGGACGGAGCAAGCCCCTGTTCCATCTCCCAGGTCCAAAAATCAATTTAATATATGGTCCCCGGATAGGGGACGTATCAGATATTAAACTGATAAGAACAGATACTACACTTGATCTTAGCCAAAAGGCCGAGAAGCGATGCCCCAAGAGCTTCAGAGACGGCCATGGCGTTCCCCGGACCGTCCACCTCGCCCCTGGTGCCGGCAAGCCAGCGTTGCGTTTGAGTGACCGTGGGTAAAAGGGAAAAAAACAAACTCTTCAATCAAAGCGCCTTTGAGATTCATGCATTATGTCAAGCTGTAAAACAGGAGTTTGGGCGCTCATTCACCGGACTGATCGGCAGTCACGCAAAAGGCACAAGAAGATTGGGGCGGGGCCTTTTTCCGGGCTCGCGGCTGTTGTGAAAAGACCAAACGGCGCCCCACCCCCATGGGAAATCATTGAGAGCAGTTGTGGCGCGAGTGGGATTTGACAATGATCAGGGCAAGGGCTGCTGAATGCGAAAAAAGCATTTGATTGATGTGCTTGTGATTTAGCATGAGCAAGGAACCTGGCTGGGCGCAGCATCTTTCAAACTCCTGTTGTGTGTTGCTACGCACAGAGCTGCCCTCCGTACACAGCGTGTCTCTTTCCCTGTGATTACATTTGACAAATCATCAGGGGAGAGCGCGAACGCAGTCCCCCACTACCACAAATTATGCAGTCGAGATTCCCACATTTGGGGAATTCGCATAGGTCAGCCCTGCCGCAGTGCAATGGCCGGGCCTCGCCATGGGTGAACCACCTTCTTGATCATGGTATCTCCCCTGCCAGGTAAGTATGAGTTGTACAGCTCTGGGCCAAAGGACTCCTTCACAGGACCACTGCTCTGACTGCCGGTGCCAACACTATGCAAGCTGCCAAAATCGGTGTTTTCCAACAGGAGGTGCTCGGAGCAGCCCAAACACATGAAGATCTACTGTGTGAGATATTGTACGTGTTAAGTGGAGTAACAGAAGAAGAAAAGGACATTGTATTGAGGTGGATTCCAGCCCACACTGGGAACACCAGCAAATGAGAAAGCAGACACGTTGGCCAAGGAGGCAGGAGAGAGGGAGAATGTAAGGGTCACATTTTCAAAGTCAGAGGGAAAAAGCATCACCTGGAAGGAGTTGGGGGAAACAAATGTGGGGAGAAGGAGACTGTGAAGCATGTGTTAACCCAATGCAGGAAGTATGAAATAGAAGGGAGACATACGATGAATGCACTTCAAAGGAAACGGCCAAGAGAAATCAAAGACATTTTGCAGTGTGCAAGTGGGGATGAAGGGAGGACGGTGATCTTTAGATTTTAGACAAAGACGGGACTTGTCAAAAGATTTTAACGCCAACGATTCAAGAGGAGGAGAAGGAATGACTGTTTAAAACCAGAAGGAGGCAGTAGTGCAACAAACGGATGCCAACTGCCGTGAAACTCACACACAGACCAAGAAGGAGCTGCTGGTCTTCCACAGGGAAACCGACCGATGGCTAGCGCCAGTGTGATTTGCTCAATCCATCGCCTCCCTTTTCAAATGCAGAGGAAAGAAAGACAACCATGGGAAAATGGGCGGAGACAAAGAAAGAACAAACCTGAGGGAAATTCCAGTTCATCTGAAAAAGCTGACGCCCCGGCAGATTGCCTACCTTGCAATGAAGCCCGCACACAAAGTCTTCTGGACGTGGGCGCACAGTGCAGACGAGGACTTACTTTAAACAGTGAGAAGCGGAGGGTGCACCGTTCCCGGAGGTACTGCAATACCGGGTCGATGCGTGGAGTGGACGGAGCAAGCCCCTGTTCCATCTCCCAGGTCCAAAAATCAATTTAATATATGGTCCCCGGATAGGGGACGTATCAGATATTAAACTGATAAGAACAGATACTACACTTGATCTTAGCCAAAAGGCCGAGAAGCGATGCCCCAAGAGCTTCAGAGACGGCCATGGCGTTCCCCGGACCGTCCACCTCGCCCCTGGTGCCGGCAAGCCAGCGTTGCGTTTGAGTGACCGTGGGTAAAAGGGAAAAAAACAAACTCTTCAATCAAAGCGCCTTTGAGATTCATGCATTATGTCAAGCTGTAAAACAGGAGTTTGGGCGCTCATTCACCGGACTGATCGGCAGTCACGCAAAAGGCACAAGAAGATTGGGGCGGGGCCTTTTTCCGGGCTCGCGGCTGTTGTGAAAAGACCAAACGGCGCCCCACCCCCATGGGAAATCATTGAGAGCAGTTGTGGCGCGAGTGGGATTTGACAATGATCAGGGCAAGGGCTGCTGAATGCGAAAAAAGCATTTGATTGATGTGCTTGTGATTTAGCATGAGCAAGGAACCTGGCTGGGCGCAGCATCTTTCAAACTCCTGTTGTGTGTTGCTACGCACAGAGCTGCCCTCCGTACTCAGCGTGTCTCTTTCCCTGTGATTACATTTGACAAATCATCAGGGGAGAGCGCGAACGCAGTCCCCCACTACCACAAATTATGCAGTCGAGATTCCCACATTTGGGGAATTCGCATAGGTCAGCCCTGCCGCAGTGCAATGGCCGGGCCTCGCCATGGGTGAACCACCTTCTTGATCATGGTATCTCCCCTGCCAGGTAAGTATGAGTTGTACAGCTCTGGGCCAAAGGACTCCTTCACAGGACCACTGCTCTGACTGCCGGTGCCAACACTATGCAAGCTGCCAAAATCGGTGTTTTCCAACAGGAGGTGCTCGGAGCAGCCCAAACACATGAAGATCTACTGTGTGAGATATTGTACGTGTTAAGTGGAGTAACAGAAGAAGAAAAGGACATTGTATTGAGGTGGATTCCAGCCCACACTGGGAACACCAGCAAATGAGAAAGCAGACACGTTGGCCAAGGAGGCAGGAGAGAGGGAGAATGTAAGGGTCACATTTTCAAAGTCAGAGGGAAAAAGCATCACCTGGAAGGAGTTGGGGGAAACAAATGTGGGGAGAAGGAGACTGTGAAGCATGTGTTAACCCAATGCAGGAAGTATGAAATAGAAGGGAGACATACGATGAATGCACTTCAAAGGAAACGGCCAAGAGAAATCAAAGACATTTTGCAGTGTGCAAGTGGGGATGAAGGGAGGACGGTGATCTTTAGATTTTAGACAAAGACGGGACTTGTCAAAAGATTTTAACGCCAACGATTCAAGAGGAGGAGAAGGAATGACTGTTTAAAACCAGAAGGAGGCAGTAGTGCAACAAACGGATGCCAACTGCCGTGAAACTCACACACAGACCAAGAAGGAGCTGCTGGTCTTCCACAGGGAAACCGACCGATGGCTAGCGCCAGTGTGATTTGCTCAATCCATCGCCTCCCTTTTCAAATGCAGAGGAAAGAAAGACAACCATGGGAAAATGGGCGGAGACAAAGAAAGAACAAACCTGAGGGAAATTCCAGTTCATCTGAAAAAGCTGACGCCCCGGCAGATTGCCTACCTTGCAATGAAGCCCGCACACAAAGTCTTCTGGACGTGGGCGCACAGTGCAGACGAGGACTTACTTTAAACAGTGAGAAGCGGAGGGTGCACCGTTCCCGGAGGTACTGCAATACCGGGTCGATGCGTGGAGTGGACGGAGCAAGCCCCTGTTCCATCTCCCAGGTCCAAAAATCAATTTAATATATGGTCCCCGGATAGGGGACGTATCAGATATTAAACTGATAAGAACAGATACTACACTTGATCTTAGCCAAAAGGCCGAGAAGCGATGCCCCAAGAGCTTCAGAGACGGCCATGGCGTTCCCCGGACCGTCCACCTCGCCCCTGGTGCCGGCAAGCCAGCGTTGCGTTTGAGTGACCGTGGGTAAAAGGGAAAAAAACAAACTCTTCAATCAAAGCGCCTTTGAGATTCATGCATTATGTCAAGCTGTAAAACAGGAGTTTGGGCGCTCATTCACCGGACTGATCGGCAGTCACGCAAAAGGCACAAGAAGATTGGGGCGGGGCCTTTTTCCGGGCTCGCGGCTGTTGTGAAAAGACCAAACGGCGCCCCACCCCCATGGGAAATCATTGAGAGCAGTTGTGGCGCGAGTGGGATTTGACAATGATCAGGGCAAGGGCTGCTGAATGCGAAAAAAGCATTTGATTGATGTGCTTGTGATTTAGCATGAGCAAGGAACCTGGCTGGGCGCAGCATCTTTCAAACTCCTGTTGTGTGTTGCTACGCACAGAGCTGCCCTCCGTACTCAGCGTGTCTCTTTCCCTGTGATTACATTTGACAAATCATCAGGGGAGAGCGCGAACGCAGTCCCCCACTACCACAAATTATGCAGTCGAGATTCCCACATTTGGGGAATTCGCATAGGTCAGCCCTGCCGCAGTGCAATGGCCGGGCCTCGCCATGGGTGAACCACCTTCTTGATCATGGTATCTCCCCTGCCAGGTAAGTATGAGTTGTACAGCTCTGGGCCAAAGGACTCCTTCACAGGACCACTGCTCTGACTGCCGGTGCCAACACTATGCAAGCTGCCAAAATCGGTGTTTTCCAACAGGAGGTGCTCGGAGCAGCCCAAACACATGAAGATCTACTGTGTGAGATATTGTACGTGTTAAGTGGAGTAACAGAAGAAGAAAAGGACATTGTATTGAGGTGGATTCCAGCCCACACTGGGAACACCAGCAAATGAGAAAGCAGACACGTTGGCCAAGGAGGCAGGAGAGAGGGAGAATGTAAGGGTCACATTTTCAAAGTCAGAGGGAAAAAGCATCACCTGGAAGGAGTTGGGGGAAACAAATGTGGGGAGAAGGAGACTGTGAAGCATGTGTTAACCCAATGCAGGAAGTATGAAATAGAAGGGAGACATACGATGAATGCACTTCAAAGGAAACGGCCAAGAGAAATCAAAGACATTTTGCAGTGTGCAAGTGGGGATGAAGGGAGGACGGTGATCTTTAGATTTTAGACAAAGACGGGACTTGTCAAAAGATTTTAACGCCAACGATTCAAGAGGAGGAGAAGGAATGACTGTTTAAAACCAGAAGGAGGCAGTAGTGCAACAAACGGATGCCAACTGCCGTGAAACTCACACACAGACCAAGAAGGAGCTGCTGGTCTTCCACAGGGAAACCGACCGATGGCTAGCGCCAGTGTGATTTGCTCAATCCATCGCCTCCCTTTTCAAATGCAGAGGAAAGAAAGACAACCATGGGAAAATGGGCGGAGACAAAGAAAGAACAAACCTGAGGGAAATTCCAGTTCATCTGAAAAAGCTGACGCCCCGGCAGATTGCCTACCTTGCAATGAAGCCCGCACACAAAGTCTTCTGGACGTGGGCGCACAGTGCAGACGAGGACTTACTTTAAACAGTGAGAAGCGGAGGGTGCACCGTTCCCGGAGGTACTGCAATACCGGGTCGATGCGTGGAGTGGACGGAGCAAGCCCCTGTTCCATCTCCCAGGTCCAAAAATCAATTTAATATATGGTCCCCGGATAGGGGACGTATCAGATATTAAACTGATAAGAACAGATTTTTTCTTTCGAAAGTTTTTATTGACACGTTATACACAAACATTTACAGCAATTTACTTTTCACAAGTGATTTTTTCCTCACTTATTCTTGATCACTTTTCTTTCATTGTTCTTTTGTGGGAAAAAACACATGGTAAAAAAACTGTACATGATAAAACAGTGCCATTTAAAAACAAGTAAAAGGGAGGCATAGGTTAAGAACTTTAAAAGGTCTACTGTTGTGCAGGAGCGCGGTGAGCCCCTATCAAGATTAACTCATCCTGTTCCCCCAAACAGGGTTGGTCTCTCGGGATCCTGTCCCGGTGCTCAGAGGAGACCCTCACCCTGCTGCTCCTTCCCACCTGCCTCTCCCGGAGAGTCAGGCCGCTGCTGCTTTGAACTTTTCCCGTATGGCTCCGGCTCCTTCATCCGAATGAGCACAGAGGCGATTCTTCTTTGTGGCTGTGTCCTAGGCCCGCCGCCTGCAGCGACGGCTCTGTCGACCGTCGCTGCTGCCATCCGGATCACAGCCACGGGGGGGATCTGCATGTGCCTTCTTACCAGCAAGTTCCTGGAGGTCCATGTGGCGTCTTTGATGGCGGCGAGAGTGAGCCATTGTTGTGCAAAGTCTTTTTGCTTTAATAGACTTTGGCTCACTCCGTACAGGACCAGCTGTGCTGTGAGGACCTCCCTTGCTGGTAAGCACGGGAATTGCAAGGAGCCGGCCAGTGCCCACTGTTCTACAGCAGCACTGCACTCCCAGAGCAGGTGCCTCACCGTCTCAGGTGCGCCACAGCCAGGGCAGGGGCATGTTGGGGTTGTTGACATGCCCCGGGAGTGCATCACGGACCTGACCGGGAGGATCTCATGAGCCACCATCCATGACAGGTCCCGGAGTCTGTTTGGGAGAACAGGATGGTTCACGATGCTCCAAACGGAGGAGGGCTCGCCTAGTGCAAGCCCACGCACTGGGCTCACCGGTTCTCGCTCCTGCACAACAGAGATAATTGAACGCATGTTAGTTAAAATATGCAGCTCCTCTTTTTCAAGGCTAAAATGTTTTAAAAACTTCGGGATAAAACGGTATGCTTCTGGGAGGTTAAAAGACACTGGAACTTTAAGATCTGTTTTTAAAATCTTCAGTTTCCTGAGGTATGACCCCATCCAGAACCGGGTCATTGCTGCTGTCTTTGGGTTTCTGGATGGGGCCGTGGCTGCTAAAAGTCCAAGAGAGGTGTATCTGGCACCAAGGAATAAAAACAGGTCCGGCACTCCTTTTCCTCCTTTCTCCTTTGTTTTTTTCATGGTGTCTCTCTTCAGACGCTCCCACTTTCCGTTCCACAGGAAGTAAAATATGGCTCGTTCCAGGTCTAAAATCACCGTTCTGGGGGGGATAAAAACACAACTGATCAATAAAAGTAAAGGTAAAATCACAGCTTTTATGATTAAAACCCTTCCTTCGATCGTCAGTTTCCTCAGTCTCCAGTACCCCAGTCGTTGTTTAACTTTCCCTATTTTGTCCTGCCAATTTATGTCCCCTCCCCCCTCCCTATTAAATTTGACCCCAAGTATTTTTAAGTCGGTCTGGGTCACAGTCAGGGGGAGTCCCGTTGTCTCAGTCACTGTCCACGGTCCGTAAAATTGGGCTTAGGTCTTGTCCCTGTTTAGTTTTGACCCAGAGGCCAGTCCAAACCAGTCAGTCAAGTCCAGTGTCCTGTGTACTGATAAAAGGTCTGTGCATAAAATGTTAATGTCATCCATGTATAAAAAGCATTTGCTGGTCAGTCCCCCACTCCCCGGTACTACCACCCCATTGATTCGTTGGTCCCTTCTCAAGACCTGTGCCAATGGTTCAATGCAAGTGATGTAGAGGAGGGCAGATAACGGACAACCCTGACGGACACCGCAGTGAATATTGACTGCTTTTGTCAGATGCCCGTTAACAATGAATTTGCTGGTGATGTCCCGGTACAGCAGTCCCACCCAAGCTATAAACCTCTCAGGGAAACCCATTTTTTGCAGTACCTGGAAGAGGTACTGGTGCGAGACCCGATCAAAGGCCTTCTCAAAGTCTAAATTTAGGACTACTAGCCTAATGTTTCTGTCTCTCGCATAACAGATGGTGTCTCGGATCAGTAGGAGGCTGTCCGTGATCTTCCTCCCCGGGATGGCACAGGCTTGATCCGGGTGAATCAGCCCCTCTAAAAACACAGTCATGCGAGATGCTAAAAGTTTACTAAAAAGTTTGCAGTCAAAGTTTAAAAGAGTGATCGGTCTCCAATTTTTTAGGTCAGTCTTGTCTTTGTCTTTGAAAAGCAAGGTCACTATCCCTCTTCTAAAACTGTCGGGTAGTCGGTCAAGGTTTTCGAAGTCCATAAAAACAAGAAGAAGGTCAGGTGCTAAAAGGTCCCAGAAAGTCAAATAAAATTCAAGGGGGAGTCCATCGTCTCCTGGGGACTTCCCTTTTTTAAAACTCCTCATACATTGATGCATTTCTAAAAGGTTAAAATCCTGGGATAAAAGCACACTCTCAGTTATTTTGTGCTCAATGACCTTTAAAATTTCTCTAATAGTGTCATTTTTTACAGGTTTTTCTTTATACAGTTCTTCGTAAAATGTAAAAACAGTGTTGTTTATTTCTTCTGTGGTTTCAGCTGTGCACTCATTGTCTTTTTTCAGTTTAAAAATGGTTTTATCTTTATCTAAAATTCTTTTAAAAAAGTATCTCGTGCACTTCTCTCCTTCTTCAATCTCTTTTTCTTTACTTCTGAGGATGACTCCCTTACTTTTAATTTCTGCTAAAACCGACATCTCTTTTTTTACCTGTTTGATTTCTTCGTTAAAATCCATTCCCTGTTGGTTCAGATTAAAATACCGTTGGAGTCGTTTTTGCAGTCCCAACATGCGTCTGTCGTCCCTACCTTTCTTTCTCTTACCTGCCTGCCTAAAAAAGGTCTGGGTCCTTCCTTTCACCATTTCCCACCAGTGTGCACGTGAAGTGTATAGGTCTTGAAGGGTCTGCCACTCTTGGTACTGCTCCCTATACTGTCTAACTAACTCCCTATCTTCTAAAAGGGAGCAGTTGAGTTTCCACAGACCCTTCCCTGCCGTCACACCTGAAGCCAGTGATAGGGTGCAGGAAAGGATAGTGTGATCAGAAAAGAAAGCAGGAGTTACTCTAGCATCGGTTGGTGGGCAATCACGTGATAAAATATAATCTATGCGAGAGGCTTTGGTGCCATCGCCACTGAACCAGGTGAAGCCCTCCTCTCTGGGATGCATGACTTTAAAACAGTCCAGTAGTTTAAAATCTCGGCATAGTGCCCCGAGTAAAACCGATGTTTTATCTACTTTAAAATCTTCCCCTGCTCCCCTCCTGTCTTTCTTATTTAAAACACAATTAAAATCCCCTCCTACTACTAATGGTTCCCTACCTAGCATGTGGGACTGCAGGTCTTCTAAAAGGTCATACCTGTCATTTTTTTCCGTAAAACCATAGACATTTAAAACATTAAAATCTCGTCCCATAAAAGTGAGGTGTGCTAAAAGTGCCCTACCATCTCTCACCACAGTGCTGCCCTTTACCAAGATTAGAGGGTTTTTAATTAAAATTGCCACGCCATCATTCTTGTTATTGTTGGAACCACTCCATATGGATACGTGTGGCCATATCTCCTCCCAATCCCTGTAGTGCTTTAAAAACGGTAGACCACATTCTTGTATTAAAAACACATCTGACTTAAAGGAGTTTAAAAAGGATAAAACAGATTGTGCTCTAACTTTCGACTTCACACTTCTCACATTGACGGTTGAGAAGGTGAGTGTCATAAGTATGGTTAAAAACAACAGGTACGACATTTTAAAAGACTAGTGATTAAAAGCAATCATTCTACTTCTTGTGAAAATTGCTCCTCCTTCACTCCTATGGGGGAGGGGTGAGGGGTTTGAGGCATTTTCCCCGGCCGGACTCTAGGTGGTGGCCTTTCCTGCAGTCTTTTATTGAATTGCGAGTCCTTTGGGGTTGATTGTAGAGCTATATTTAAAAAAGAGACCTCATTGGGAGAATCGGAAGGGAAGACTCTGGGTTCCTCCACAGGTGGACTGTCTGAGGAGCTCCCAGCTCTTCCCTTCTTCTCAGAGACTACTGGAGCCTCCGGGGACAATTCTGATAGAGGTCTCTTAGCCTTTTGGGCTGGGGGAAGGGAGGCTTCCTCACTCTCACTCTCACTCTCACTCTCACTCTCACTCTCACACTCACTCTCACTAGCACTCACACTTTCACCCTCAGAGTGAGCTGTAGCTCCGCCCTCTGTCTGCACTGCTCCCTCTCCCATACTCTCCACTTGAGGGGCAGTGACAGGCCCCTCCCCCTTTCCCTCCTCACCTGATTGCTTTCCTCCAGTCACAGGATTTGGAGGGAGATTTGAATTTTCTGACCCAGGCTCTCCAAATAGCTCTGCAAACATTTCACCCTTTCCGCCATTTTCCTTTTCTTTTCCTGCCTGTTTTGCAGCCTTCACTTTGTTGGCAAAAGACTTTGGGCAGTCTCTGAAGAGATGGGATATTTCTCCACAAAGATTGCACTTTCTGCCATTGGTACATTCTTCAAAAGTATGACCAATTTCTCTGCACTTTCCACAGATGATTTGCTGACATGCTTCCGCAAGATGTCCATGCTCTCCACACTTACGACAGAGTTTAGGCTGTCCCTGGTAATGAATGTAGCCCCGGTTGTTTCCCAAGACTATCATGGATGGCAGATGTTTCAGGCCCTGGAAGCCTTGGGGGTCCTGCCATTGTTGAATGGGGACCCTCCAAGCACAGTTCCAAATGCCATCCTCATCTCTCACCTTCATAGCCTGGCCTTTTACCGTGCAAAATCTCCCCAGCCACATACATATGTCGTCTGCATTTACAGTTTCATTGAACATCCTGACAATGACCGTCTTGGAAGCATTGTCAGAAAGTTTCTCCACGTTAAAAGCAGAAAACTGGGCCCTGGTATTCTCAAACCGTGTCCAAAACTCTTTGAGCAGTATAGCTGAGCGGAAGCTCACATCAAATCCCTTATTCTGTGGCAAAGTCACAATGCAATTTATGTCGTCTGGTTTAAAGTTCAGGGTCTGCTGGACAAGCTTCCTGGAGAAGTCCAGTCTAGACAACTCCAGGAGCCTTCCATCCTTCTCCACCAAAGAAAAGCGGACACTGTGGTGCCTCCGCACGCCGGCATGGGCGGCCGACATGTTGGAGGCACCACACACTAAAAAAACACTCCTAGTCTAAAACGGAACTAATAAATAACTAAAAACAGAATAAAAAAAACAGGCTAAGACTAATAAATAAATAAAATCGGAAAACTTACCTTAGCTGGCTGAGAGCACCCAAAAAGGACCTCTCAGCCGTATATACTCCTTTGTGTGAGTAAATGCAACTACATAAGTTGTATTTCAACACACTAAGGAAGGATAATATCCTCCAGGGACTGTCAGCACACAATGCCACAACAGGCAAAGATGACTGGCAGCAGAAGGAGGCGATCACTGTCTTAGCCAAAAGGCCGAGAAGCGATGCCCCAAGAGCTTCAGAGACGGCCATGGCGTTCCCCGGACCGTCCACCTCGCCCCTGGTGCCGGCAAGCCAGCGTTGCGTTTGAGTGACCGTGGGTAAAAGGGAAAAAAACAAACTCTTCAATCAAAGCGCCTTTGAGATTCATGCATTATGTCAAGCTGTAAAACAGGAGTTTGGGCGCTCATTCACCGGACTGATCGGCAGTCACGCAAAAGGCACAAGAAGATTGGGGCGGGGCCTTTTTCCGGGCTCGCGGCTGTTGTGAAAAGACCAAACGGCGCCCCACCCCCATGGGAAATCATTGAGAGCAGTTGTGGCGCGAGTGGGATTTGACAATGATCAGGGCAAGGGCTGCTGAATGCGAAAAAAGCATTTGATTGATGTGCTTGTGATTTAGCATGAGCAAGGAACCTGGCTGGGCGCAGCATCTTTCAAACTCCTGTTGTGTGTTGCTACGCACAGAGCTGCCCTCCGTACTCAGCGTGTCTCTTTCCCTGTGATTACATTTGACAAATCATCAGGGGAGAGCGCGAACGCAGTCCCCCACTACCACAAATTATGCAGTTGAGATTCCCACATTTGGGGAATTCGCATAGGTCAGCCCTGCCGCAGTGCAATGGCCGGGCCTCGCCATGGGTGAACCACCTTCTTGACCCCTGCCAGGTAAGTATGAGTTGTACAGCTCTGGGCCAAAGGACTCCTTCACAGGACCACTGCTCTGACTGCCGGTGCCAACACTATGCAAGCTGCCAAAATCGGTGTTTTCCAACAGGAGGTGCTCGGAGCAGCCCAAACACATGAAGATCTACTGTGTGAGATATTGTACGTGTTAAGTGGAGTAACAGAAGAAGAAAAGGACATTGTATTGAGGTGGATTCCAGCCCACACTGGGAACACCAGCAAATGAGAAAGCAGACACGTTGGCCAAGGAGGCAGGAGAGAGGGAGAATGTAAGGGTCACATTTTCAAAGTCAGAGGGAAAAAGCATCACCTGGAAGGAGTTGGGGGAAACAAATGTGGGGAGAAGGAGACTGTGAAGCATGTGTTAACCCAATGCAGGAAGTATGAAATAGAAGGGAGACATACGATGAATGCACTTCAAAGGAAACGGCCAAGAGAAATCAAAGACATTTTGCAGTGTGCAAGTGGGGATGAAGGGAGGACGGTGATCTTTAGATTTTAGACAAAGACGGGACTTGTCAAAAGATTTTAACGCCAACGATTCAAGAGGAGGAGAAGGAATGACTGTTTAAAACCAGAAGGAGGCAGTAGTGCAACAAACGGATGCCAACTGCCGTGAAACTCACACACAGACCAAGAAGGAGCTGCTGGTCTTCCACAGGGAAACCGACCGATGGCTAGCGCCAGTGTGATTTGCTCAATCCATCGCCTCCCTTTTCAAATGCAGAGGAAAGAAAGACAACCATGGGAAAATGGGCGGAGACAAAGAAAGAACAAACCTGAGGGAAATTCCAGTTCATCTGAAAAAGCTGACGCCCCGGCAGATTGCCTACCTTGCAATGAAGCCCGCACACAAAGTCTTCTGGACGTGGGCGCACAGTGCAGACGAGGACTTACTTTAAACAGTGAGAAGCGGAGGGTGCACCGTCCCCGGAGGTACTGCAATACCGGGTCGATGCGTGGAGTGGACGGAGCAAGCCCCTGTTCCATCTCCCAGGTCCAAAAATCAATTTAATATATGGTCCCCGGATAGGGGACGTATCAGATATTAAACTGATAAGAACAGATACTACACTTGATCTTAGCCAAAAGGCCGAGAAGCGATGCCCCAAGAGCTTCAGAGACGGCCATGGCGTTCCCCGGACCGTCCACCTCGCCCCTGGTGCCGGCAAGCCAGCGTTGCGTTTGAGTGACCGTGGGTAAAAGGGAAAAAAACAAACTCTTCAATCAAAGCGCCTTTGAGATTCATGCATTATGTCAAGCTGTAAAACAGGAGTTTGGGCGCTCATTCACCGGACTGATCGGCAGTCACGCAAAAGGCACAAGAAGATTGGGGCGGGGCCTTTTTCCGGGCTCGCGGCTGTTGTGAAAAGACCAAACGGCGCCCCACCCCCATGGGAAATCATTGAGAGCAGTTGTGGCGCGAGTGGGATTTGACAATGATCAGGGCAAGGGCTGCTGAATGCGAAAAAAGCATTTGATTGATGTGCTTGTGATTTAGCATGAGCAAGGAACCTGGCTGGGCGCAGCATCTTTCAAACTCCTGTTGTGTGTTGCTACGCACAGAGCTGCCCTCCGTACTCAGCGTGTCTCTTTCCCTGTGATTACATTTGACAAATCATCAGGGGAGAGCGCGAACGCAGTCCCCCACTACCACAAATTATGCAGTCGAGATTCCCACATTTGGGGAATTCGCATAGGTCAGCCCTGCCGCAGTGCAATGGCCGGGCCTCGCCATGGGTGAACCACCTTCTTGATCATGGTATCTCCCCTGCCAGGTAAGTATGAGTTGTACAGCTCTGGGCCAAAGGACTCCTTCACAGGACCACTGCTCTGACTGCCGGTGCCAACACTATGCAAGCTGCCAAAATCGGTGTTTTCCAACAGGAGGTGCTCGGAGCAGCCCAAACACATGAAGATCTACTGTGTGAGATATTGTACGTGTTAAGTGGAGTAACAGAAGAAGAAAAGGACATTGTATTGAGGTGGATTCCAGCCCACACTGGGAACACCAGCAAATGAGAAAGCAGACACGTTGGCCAAGGAGGCAGGAGAGAGGGAGAATGTAAGGGTCACATTTTCAAAGTCAGAGGGAAAAAGCATCACCTGGAAGGAGTTGGGGGAAACAAATGTGGGGAGAAGGAGACTGTGAAGCATGTGTTAACCCAATGCAGGAAGTATGAAATAGAAGGGAGACATACGATGAATGCACTTCAAAGGAAACGGCCAAGAGAAATCAAAGACATTTTGCAGTGTGCAAGTGGGGATGAAGGGAGGACGGTGATCTTTAGATTTTAGACAAAGACGGGACTTGTCAAAAGATTTTAACGCCAACGATTCAAGAGGAGGAGAAGGAATGACTGTTTAAAACCAGAAGGAGGCAGTAGTGCAACAAACGGATGCCAACTGCCGTGAAACTCACACACAGACCAAGAAGGAGCTGCTGGTCTTCCACAGGGAAACCGACCGATGGCTAGCGCCAGTGTGATTTGCTCAATCCATCGCCTCCCTTTTCAAATGCAGAGGAAAGAAAGACAACCATGGGAAAATGGGCGGAGACAAAGAAAGAACAAACCTGAGGGAAATTCCAGTTCATCTGAAAAAGCTGACGCCCCGGCAGATTGCCTACCTTGCAATGAAGCCCGCACACAAAGTCTTCTGGACGTGGGCGCACAGTGCAGACGAGGACTTACTTTAAACAGTGAGAAGCGGAGGGTGCACCGTTCCCGGAGGTACTGCAATACCGGGTCGATGCGTGGAGTGGACGGAGCAAGCCCCTGTTCCATCTCCCAGGTCCAAAAATCAATTTAATATATGGTCCCCGGATAGGGGACGTATCAGATATTAAACTGATAAGAACAGATTTTTTTCTTTCGAAAGTTTTTATTGACACGTTTTACACAAACATTTACAGCAATTTACTTTTCACAAGTGATTTTTTCTTCACTTATTCTTGTTCACTTTTTTTTTCATTGTTGTTTTGTGGGAAAAAAAACACATAGTAAAAAAACTGTACATGATAAAACAGTGCCATTTAAAAACAAGTAAAAGGGAGGCATAGGTTAAGAACTTTAAAAGGTCTACTGTTGTGCAGGAGCGCGGCGAGCCCCTATCAAGATTAACTCATCCTGTTCCCCCAAACAGGGTTGGTCTCTCGGGATCCTGTCTCGGTGCTCAGAGGAGACCCTCACCCTGCTGCTCCTTCCCACCTGCCTCTCCCGGAGAGTCAGGCCGCTGCTGCTTTGAACTTTTCCCGTATGGCTCCGGCTCCTTCATCCGAATGAGCACAGAGGCGATTCTTCTTTGTGGCTGTGTCCTAGGCCCGCCGCCTGCAGCGACGGCTCTGTCGACCGTCGCTGCTGCCATCCGGATCACAGCCACGGGGGGGATCTGCATGTGCCTTCTTACCAGCAAGTTCCTGGAGGTCCATGTGGCGTCTTTGATGGCGGCGAGAGTGAGCCATTGTTGTGCAAAGTCTTTTTGCTTTAATAGACTTTGGCTCACTCCGTACAGGACCAGCTGTGCTGTGAGGACCTCCCTTGCTGGTAAGCACGGGAATTGCAAGGAGCCGGCCAGTGCCCACTGTTCTACAGCAGCACTGCACTCCCAGAGCAGGTGCCTCACCGTCTCAGGTGCGCCACAGCCAGGGCGGGGGCATGTTGGGGTTGTTGACATGCCCCGGGAGTGCATCACGGACCTGACCGGGAGGATCTCATGAGCCACCATCCATGACAGGTCCCGGAGTCTGTTTGGGAGAACAGGATGGTTCACAGTGCTCCAAACGGAGGAGGGCTCGCCTAGTGCAAGCCCACGCACTGGGCTCACCGGTTCTCGCTCCTGCACAACAGAGATAATTGAACGCATGTTAGTTAAAATATGCAGCTCCTCTTTTTCAAGGTTAAAATGTTTTAAAAACTTTGGGATAAAACGGTATGCTTCTGGCAGGTTAAAAGACACTGGAACTTTAAGATCTGTTTTTAAAATCTTCAGTTTCCTGAGGTATGACCCCATCCAGAACCGGGTCATTGCTGCTGTCTTTGGGTTTCTGGATGGGGCCGTGGCTGCTAAAATTCCAAGAGAGGTGTATCTGGCACCAAGGAATAAAAACAGGTCCGGCACTCCTTTTCCTCCTTTCTCCTTTGTTCTTTTCATGGTGTCTCTCTTCAGACGCTCCCACTTTGCGTTCCACAGGAAGTAAAATATGGCTCGTTCCAGGTCTAAAATCACCGTTCTGGGGGGGATAAAAACACAACTGATCAATAAAAGTAAAGGTAAAATCACAGCTTTTATGATTAAAACCCTTCCTTCGATTGTCAGTTTCCTCAGTCTCCAGTACCCCAGTCGTTGTTTGACTTTCCCTATTTTGTCCTGCCAATTTGTGTCCCCTCCCCCCTCCCTATTAAATTTGACCCCAAGTATTTTTAAGTCGGTCTGGGTCACAGTCAGGGGGAGTCCCGTTTTCTCAGTCACTGTCCACGGTCCGTAAAATTGGGCTTGGGTCTTGTCCCTGTTTAGTTTTGACCCAGAGGCCAGTCCAAACCAGTCAGTCAAGTCCAGTGTCCTGTGTACTGATAAAAGGTCTGTGCATAAAATGTTAATGTCATCCATGTATAAAAAGCATTTGCTGGTCAGTCCCCCACTCCCCGGTACTACCACCCCATTGATTCGTTGGTCCCTTCTCAAGACCTGTGCCAATGGTTCAATGCAAGTGATGTAGAGGAGGGCAGATAACGGACAACCCTGACGGACACCGCAGTGAATATTGACTGCTTTTGTCAGATGCCCGTTAACAATGAATTTGCTGGTGATGTCCCGGTACAGCAGTCCCACCCAAGCTATAAACCTCTCAGGGAAACCCATTTTTTGCAGTACCTGGAAGAGGTACTGGTGCGAGACCCGATCAAAGGCCTTCTCAAAGTCTAAATTTAGGACTACTAGCCTAATGTTTCTGTCTCTCGCATAACAGATGGTGTCTCGGATCAGTAGGAGGCTGTCCGTGATCTTCCTCCCCGGGATGGCACAGGCTTGATCCGGGTGAATCAGCCCCTCTAAAAACACAGTCATGCGAGATGCTAAAAGTTTACTAAAAAGTTTGCAGTCAAAGTTTAAAAGAGTGATCGGTCTCCAATTTTTTAGGTCAGTCTTGTCTTTGTCTTTGAAAAGCAAGGTCACTATCCCTCTTCTAAAACTGTCGGGTAGTCGGTCAAGTTTCTCGAAGTCCATAAAAACAAGAAGAAGGTCAGGTGCTAAAAGGTCCCATAAAGTCAAATAAAATTCAAGGGGGAGTCCATCGTCTCCTGGGGACTTCCCTTTTTTAAAACTCTTCATACATTGATGCATTTCTAAAAAATTAAAATCCTGGGATAAAAGCACACTCTCAGTTATTTTGTGTTCAATGACCTTTAAAATTTCTCTAATAGTGTCTTTTTTTACAGGTTTTTCTTTATACAGTTCTTCATAAAATGTAAAAACAGTGTCGTTTATTTCTTCTGTGGTTTCGGCTGTGCACTCATTGTCTTTTTTCAGTTTAAAAATGGTTTTATCTTTATCTAAAATTCTTTTAAAAAAGTATCTCGTGCACTTCTCTCCTTCTTCAATCTCTTTTTCTTTACTTCTGAGGATGACTCCCTTACTTTTAATTTCTGCTAAAACCGACATCTCTTTTTTTACCTGTTTGATTTCTTCGTTAAAATCCATTCCCTGTTGGTTCAGATTAAAATACCGTTGGAGTCGTTTTTGCAGTCCCAACATGCGTCTGTCGTCCCTACCTTTCTTTCTCTTACCTGCCTGTCTAAAAAAGGTCTGGGTCCTTCCTTTCACCATTTCCCACCAGTGTGCACGTGAAGTGTATAGGTCTTGAAGGGTCTGCCACTCTTGGTACTGCTCCCTATACTGTCTAACTAACTCCCTATCTTCTAAAAGGGAGCAGTTGAGTTTCCACAGACCCTTCCCTGCCGTCACACCTGAAGCCAGTGATAGGGTGCAGGAAAGGATAGTGTGGTCAGAAAAGAAAGCAGGAGTTACTCTAGCATCGGTTGGTGGGCAATCCCGTGATAAAATATAATCTATGCGAGAGGCTTTGGTGCCATCACCACTGAACCAGGTGAAGCCCTCCTCTCTGGGATGCATGACTTTAAAACAGTCCAGTAGTTTAAAATCTCGGCATAGTGCCCCGAGTAAAACCGATGTTTTATCTACTTTAAAATCTTCCCCTGCTCCCCTCCTGTCTTTCTTATTTAAAACACAATTAAAATCCCCTCCTACTACTAATGGTTCCCTACCTAGCATGTGGGACTGCAGGTCTTCTAAAAGGTCATACCTGTCATTTTTTTCCGTAAAACCATAGACATTTAAAACATTAAAATCTCGTCCCATAAAAGTCAGGTGTGCTAAAAGTGCCCTACCATCTCTCACCACAGTGCTGCCCTTTACCAAGATTAGAGGGTTTTTAATTAAAATTGCCACGCCATCATTTTTGTTATTGTTGGAGCCACTCCATATGGATACGTGTGGCCATATCTCCTCCCAATCCCTGTAGTGCTTTAAAAACGGTAGACCACATTCTTGTATTAAAAACACATCTGACTTAAAGGAGTTTAAAAAGGATAAAACAGATTGTGCTCTAACTTTCGACTTCACACTTCTCACATTGACGGTTGAGAAGGTGAGTGTCATAAGTATGGTTAAAAACAACAGGTACAACATTTTAAAAGACTAGTGATTAAAAGCAATCATTCTACTTCTTGTGAAAATTGCTCCTCCTTCACTCCTATGGGGGAGGGGTGAGGGGTTTGAGGCATTTTCCCCGGCCGGACTCTAGGTGGTGGCCTTTCCTGCAGTCTTTTATTGAATTGCGAGTCCTTTGGGGTTGATTGTAGAGCTATATTTAAAAAAGAGACCTCATTGGGAGAATCGGAAGGGAAGACTCTGGGTTCCTCCACAGGTGGACTGTCTGAGGAGCTCCCAGCTCTTCCCTTCTTCTCAGAGACTACTGGAGCCTCCGGGGACAATTCTGATAGAGGTCTCTTAGCCTTTTGGGCTGGGGGAAGGGAGGCTTCCTCACTCTCACTCTCACTCTCACTCTCACTCTCACTCTCACACTCACTCTCACTAGCACTCACACTTTCACCCTCAGAGTGAGCTGTAGCTCCGCCCTCTGTCTGCACTGCTCCCTCTCCCATACTCTCCACTTGAGGGGCAGTGACAGGCCCCTCCCCCTTTCCCTCCTCACCTGATTGCTTTCCTCCAGTCACAGGATTTGGAGGGAGATTTGAATTTTCTGACCCAGGCTCTCCAAATAGCTCTGCAAACATTTCACCCTTTCCGCCATTTTCCTTTTCTTTTCCTGCCTGTTTTGCAGCCTTCACTTTGTTGGCAAAAGACTTTGGGCAGTCTCTGAAGAGATGGGATATTTCTCCACAAAGATTGCACTTTCTGCCATTGGTACATTCTTCAAAAGTATGACCAATTTCTCTGCACTTTCCACAGATGATTTGCTGACATGCTTCCGCAAGATGTCCATGCTCTCCACACTTACGACAGAGTTTAGGCTGTCCCTGGTAATGAATGTAGCCCCGGTTGTTTCCCAAGACTATCATGGATGGCAGATGTTTCAGGCCCTGGAAGCCTTGGGGGTCCTGCCATTGTTGAATGGGGACCCTCCAAGCACAGTTCCAAATGCCATCCTCATCTCTCACCTTCATAGCCTGGCCTTTTACCGTGCAAAATCTCCCCAGCCACATACATATGTCGTCTGCATTTACAGTTTCATTGAACATCCTGACAATGACCGTCTTGGAAGCATTGTCAGAAAGTTTCTCCACGTTAAAAGCAGAAAACTGGGCCCTGGTATTCTCAAACCGTGTCCAAAACTCTTTGAGCAGTATAGCTGAGCGGAAGCTCACATCAAATCCCTTATTCTGTGGCAAAGTCACAATGCAATTTATGTCGTCTGGTTTAAAGTTCAGGGTCTGCTGGACAAGCTTCCTGGAGAAGTCCAGTCTAGACAACTCCAGGAGCCTTCCATCCTTCTCCACCAAAGAAAAGCGGACACTGTGGTGCCTCCGCACGCCGGCATGGGCGGCCGACATGTTGGAGGCACCACACACTAAAAAAACACTCCTAGTCTAAAACCGAACTAATAAATAACTAAAAACAGAATAAAAAAAACAGGCTAAGACTAATAAATAAATAAAATCGGAAAACTTACCTTAGCTGGCTGAGAGCACCCAAAAAGGACCTCTCAGCCGTATATACTCCTTTGTGTGAGTAAATGCAACTACATAAGTTGTATTTCAACACACTAAGGAAGGATAATATCCTCCAGGGACTGTCAGCACACAATGCCACAACAGGCAAAGATGACTGGCAGCAGAAGGAGGCGATCACTGTCTTAGCCAAAAGGCCGAGAAGCGATGCCCCAAGAGCTTCAGAGACGGCCATGGCGTTCCCCGGACCGTCCACCTCGCCCCTGGTGCCGGCAAGCCAGCGTTGCGTTTGAGTGACCGTGGGTAAAAGGGAAAAAAACAAACTCTTCAATCAAAGCGCCTTTGAGATTCATGCATTATGTCAAGCTGTAAAACAGGAGTTTGGGCGCTCGTTCACCGGACTGATCGGCAGTCACGCAAAAGGCACAAGAAGATTGGGGCGGGGCCTTTTTCCGGGCTCGCGGCTGTTGTGAAAAGACCAAACGGCGCCCCACCCCCATGGGAAATCATTGAGAGCAGTTGTGGCGCGAGTGGGATTTGACAATGATCAGGGCAAGGGCTGCTGAATGCGAAAAAAGCATTTGATTGATGTGCTTGTGATTTAGCATGAGCAAGGAACCTGGCTGGGCGCAGCATCTTTCAAACTCCTGTTGTGTGTTGCTACGCACAGAGCTGCCCTCCGTACTCAGCGTGTCTCTTTCCCTGTGATTACATTTGACAAATCATCAGGGGAGAGCGCGAACGCAGTCCCCCACTACCACAAATTATGCAGTTGAGATTCCCACATTTGGGGAATTCGCATAGGTCAGCCCTGCCGCAGTGCAATGGCCGGGCCTCGCCATGGGTGAACCACCTTCTTGACCCCTGCCAGGTAAGTATGAGTTGTACAGCTCTGGGCCAAAGGACTCCTTCACAGGACCACTGCTCTGACTGCCGGTGCCAACACTATGCAAGCTGCCAAAATCGGTGTTTTCCAACAGGAGGTGCTCGGAGCAGCCCAAACACATGAAGATCTACTGTGTGAGATATTGTACGTGTTAAGTGGAGTAACAGAAGAAGAAAAGGACATTGTATTGAGGTGGATTCCAGCCCACACTGGGAACACCAGCAAATGAGAAAGCAGACACGTTGGCCAAGGAGGCAGGAGAGAGGGAGAATGTAAGGGTCACATTTTCAAAGTCAGAGGGAAAAAGCATCACCTGGAAGGAGTTGGGGGAAACAAATGTGGGGAGAAGGAGACTGTGAAGCATGTGTTAACCCAATGCAGGAAGTATGAAATAGAAGGGAGACATACGATGAATGCACTTCAAAGGAAACGGCCAAGAGAAATCAAAGACATTTTGCAGTGTGCAAGTGGGGATGAAGGGAGGACGGTGATCTTTAGATTTTAGACAAAGACGGGACTTGTCAAAAGATTTTAACGCCAACGATTCAAGAGGAGGAGAAGGAATGACTGTTTAAAACCAGAAGGAGGCAGTAGTGCAACAAACGGATGCCAACTGCCGTGAAACTCACACACAGACCAAGAAGGAGCTGCTGGTCTTCCACAGGGAAACCGACCGATGGCTAGCGCCAGTGTGATTTGCTCAATCCATCGCCTCCCTTTTCAAATGCAGAGGAAAGAAAGACAACCATGGGAAAATGGGCGGAGACAAAGAAAGAACAAACCTGAGGGAAATTCCAGTTCATCTGAAAAAGCTGACGCCCCGGCAGATTGCCTACCTTGCAATGAAGCCCGCACACAAAGTCTTCTGGACGTGGGCGCACAGTGCAGACGAGGACTTACTTTAAACAGTGAGAAGCGGAGGGTGCACCGTCCCCGGAGGTACTGCAATACCGGGTCGATGCGTGGAGTGGACGGAGCAAGCCCCTGTTCCATCTCCCAGGTCCAAAAATCAATTTAATATATGGTCCCCGGATAGGGGACGTATCAGATATTAAACTGGTAAGAACAGATTTTTTCTTTCGAAAGTTTTTATTGACACGTTTTACACAAACATTTACAGCAATTTACTTTTCACAAGTGATTTTTTCCTCACTTATTCTTGTTCACTTTTTTTTTTTCATTGTTGTTTTGTGGGAAAAAAAAACACATAGTAAAAAAACTGTACATGATAAAACAGTGCCATTTAAAAACAAGTAAAAGGGAGGCATAGGTTAAGAACTTTAAAAGGTCTACTGTTGTGCAGGAGCGCGGTGAGCCCCTATCAAGATTAACTCATCCTGTTCCCCCAAACAGGGTTGGTCTCTCGGGATCCTGTCCCGGTGCTCAGAGGAGACCCTCACCCTGCTGCTCCTTCCCACCTGCCTCTCCCGGAGAGTCAGGCCGCTGCTGCTTTGAACTTTTCCCGTATGGCTCCGGCTCCTTCATCCGAATGAGCACAGAGGCGATTCTTCTTTGTGGCTGTGTCCTAGGCCCGCCGCCTGCAGCGACGGCTCTGTCGACCGTCGCTGCTGCCATCCGGATCACAGCCACGGGGGGGATCTGCATGTGCCTTCTTACCAGCAAGTTCCTGGAGGTCCATGTGGCGTCTTTGATGGCGGCGAGAGTGAGCCATTGTTGTGCAAAGTCTTTTTGCTTTCCTTGACTTTGGCTCACTCCGTACAGGACCAGCTGTGCTGTGAGGACCTCCCTTGCTGGTAAGCACGGGAATTGCAAGGAGCCGGCCAGTGCCCACTGTTCTACAGCAGCACTGCACTCCCAGAGCAGGTGCCTCACCGTCTCAGGTGCGCCACAGCCAGGGCGGGGGCATGTTGGGGTTGTTGACATGCCCCGGGAGTGCATCACGGACCTGACCGGGAGGATCTCATGAGCCACCATCCATGACAGGTCCCGGAGTCTGTTTGGGAGAACAGGATGGTTCACGATGCTCCAAACGGAGGAGGGCTCGCCTAGTGCAAGCCCACGCACTGGGCTCACCGGTTCTCGCTCCTGCACAACAGAGATAATTGAACGCATGTTAGTTAAAATATGCAGCTCCTCTTTTTCAAGGCTAAAATGTTTTAAAAACTTCGGGATAAAACGGTATGCTTCTGGGAGGTTAAAAGACACTGGAACTTTAAGATCTGTTTTTAAAATCTTCAGTTTCCTGAGGTATGACCCCATCCAGAACCGGGTCATTGCTGCTGTCTTTGGGTTTCTGGATGGGGCCGTGGCTGCTAAAAGTCCAAGAGAGGTGTATCTGGCACCAAGGAATAAAAACAGGTCCGGCACTCCTTTTCCTCCTTTCTCCTTTGTTTTTTTCATGGTGTCTCTCTTCAGACGCTCCCACTTTCCGTTCCACAGGAAGTAAAATATGGCTCGTTCCAGGTCTAAAATCATCGTTCTGGGGGGGATAAAAACACAACTGATCAATAAAAGTAAAGGTAAAATCACAGCTTTTATGATTAAAACCCTTCCTTCGATCGTCAGTTTCCTCAGTCTCCAGTACCCCAGTCGTTGTTTAACTTTCCCTATTTTGTCCTGCCAATTTATGTCCCCTCCCCCCTCCCTATTAAATTTGACCCCAAGTATTTTTAAGTCGGTCTGGGTCACAGTCAGGGGGAGTCCCGTTGTCTCAGTCACTGTCCACGGTCCGTAAAATTGGGCTTGGGTCTTGTCCCTGTTTAGTTTTGACCCAGAGGCCAGTCCAAACCAGTCAGTCAAGTCCAGTGTCCTGTGTACTGATAAAAGGTCTGTGCATAAAATGTTAATGTCATCCATGTATAAAAAGCATTTGCTGGTCAGTCCCCCACTCCCCGGTACTACCACCCCATTGATTCGTTGGTCCCTTCTCAAGACCTGTGCCAATGGTTCAATGCAAGTGATGTAGAGGAGGGCAGATAACGGACAACCCTGACGGACACCGCAGTGAATATTGACTGCTTTTGTCAGATGCCCGTTAACAATGAATTTGCTGGTGATGTCCCGGTACAGCAGTCCCACCCAAGCTATAAACCTCTCAGGGAAACCCATTTTTTGCAGTACCTGGAAGAGGTACTGGTGCGAGACCCGATCAAAGGCCTTCTCAAAGTCTAAATTTAGGACTACTAGCCTAATGTTTCTGTCTCTCGCATAACAGATGGTGTCTCGGATCAGTAGGAGGCTGTCCGTGATCTTCCTCCCCGGGATGGCACAGGCTTGATCCGGGTGAATCAGCCCCTCTAAAAACACAGTCATGCGAGATGCTAAAAGTTTACTAAAAAGTTTGCAGTCAAAGTTTAAAAGAGTGATCGGTCTCCAATTTTTTAGGTCAGTCTTGTCTTTGTCTTTGAAAAGCAAGGTCACTATCCCTCTTCTAAAACTGTCGGGTAGTCGGTCAAGGTTTTCGAAGTCCATAAAAACAAGAAGAAGGTCAGGTGCTAAAAGGTCCCAGAAAGTCAAATAAAATTCAAGGGGGAGTCCATCGTCTCCTGGGGACTTCCCTTTTTTAAAACTCCTCATACATTGATGCATTTCTAAAAGGTTAAAATCCTGGGATAAAAGCACACTCTCAGTTATTTTGTGCTCAATGACCTTTAAAATTTCTCTAATAGTGTCATTTTTTACAGGTTTTTCTTTATACAGTTCTTCGTAAAATGTAAAAACAGTGTTGTTTATTTCTTCTGTGGTTTCAGCTGTGCACTCATTGTCTTTTTTCAGTTTAAAAATGGTTTTATCTTTATCTAAAATTCTTTTAAAAAAGTATCTCGTGCACTTCTCTCCTTCTTCAATCTCTTTTTCTTTACTTCTGAGGATGACTCCCTTACTTTTAATTTCTGCTAAAACCGACATCTCTTTTTTTACCTGTTTGATTTCTTCGTTAAAATCCATTCCCTGTTGGTTCAGATTAAAATACCGTTGGAGTCGTTTTTGCAGTCCCAACATGCGTCTGTCGTCCCTACCTTTCTTTCTCTTACCTGCCTGCCTAAAAAAGGTCTGGGTCCTTCCTTTCACCATTTCCCACCAGTGTGCACGTGAAGTGTATAGGTCTTGAAGGGTCTGCCACTCTTGGTACTGCTCCCTATACTGTCTAACTAACTCCCTATCTTCTAAAAGGGAGCAGTTGAGTTTCCACAGACCCTTCCCTGCCGTCACACCTGAAGCCAGTGATAGGGTGCAGGAAAGGATAGTGTGATCAGAAAAGAAAGCAGGAGTTACTCTAGCATCGGTTGGTGGGCAATCACGTGATAAAATATAATCTATGCGAGAGGCTTTGGTGCCATCGCCACTGAACCAGGTGAAGCCCTCCTCTCTGGGATGCATGACTTTAAAACAGTCCAGTAGTTTAAAATCTCGGCATAGTGCCCCGAGTAAAACCGATGTTTTATCTACTTTAAAATCTTCCCCTGCTCCCCTCCTGTCTTTCTTATTTAAAACACAATTAAAATCCCCTCCTACTACTAATGGTTCCCTACCTAGCATGTGGGACTGCAGGTCTTCTAAAAGGTCATACCTGTCATTTTTTTCCGTAAAACCATAGACATTTAAAACATTAAAATCTCGTCCCATAAAAGTCAGGTGTGCTAAAAGTGCCCTACCATCTCTCACCACAGTGCTGCCCTTTACCAAGATTAGAGGGTTTTTAATTAAAATTGCCACGCCATCATTCTTGTTATTGTTGGAACCACTCCATATGGATACGTGTGGCCATATCTCCTCCCAATCCCTGTAGTGCTTTAAAAACGGTAGACCACATTCTTGTATTAAAAACACATCTGACTTAAAGGAGTTTAAAAAGGATAAAACAGATTGTGCTCTAACTTTCGACTTCACACTTCTCACATTGACGGTTGAGAAGGTGAGTGTCATAAGTATGGTTAAAAACAACAGGTACGACATTTTAAAAGACTAGTGATTAAAAGCAATCATTCTACTTCTTGTGAAAATTGCTCCTCCTTCACTCCTATGGGGGAGGGGTGAGGGGTTTGAGGCATTTTCCCCGGCCGGACTCTAGGTGGTGGCCTTTCCTGCAGTCTTTTATTGAATTGCGAGTCCTTTGGGGTTGATTGTAGAGCTATATTTAAAAAAGAGACCTCATTGGGAGAATCGGAAGGGAAGACTCTGGGTTCCTCCACAGGTGGACTGTCTGAGGAGCTCCCAGCTCTTCCCTTCTTCTCAGAGACTACTGGAGCCTCCGGGGACAATTCTGATAGAGGTCTCTTAGCCTTTTGGGCTGGGGGAAGGGAGGCTTCCTCACTCTCACTCTCACTCTCACTCTCACTCTCACTCTCACTCTCACACTCACTCTCACTAGCACTCACACTTTCACCCTCAGAGTGAGCTGTAGCTCCGCCCTCTGTCTGCACTGCTCCCTCTCCCATACTCTCCACTTGAGGGGCAGTGACAGGCCCCTCCCCCTTTCCCTCCTCACCTGATTGCTTTCCTCCAGTCACAGGATTTGGAGGGAGATTTGAATTTTCTGACCCAGGCTCTCCAAATAGCTCTGCAAACATTTCACCCTTTCCGCCATTTTCCTTTTCTTTTCCTGCCTGTTTTGCAGCCTTCACTTTGTTGGCAAAAGACTTTGGGCAGTCTCTGAAGAGATGGGATATTTCTCCACAAAGATTGCACTTTCTGCCATTGGTACATTCTTCAAAAGTATGACCAATTTCTCTGCACTTTCCACAGATGATTTGCTGACATGCTTCCGCAAGATGTCCATGCTCTCCACACTTACGACAGAGTTTAGGCTGTCCCTGGTAATGAATGTAGCCCCGGTTGTTTCCCAAGACTATCATGGATGGCAGATGTTTCAGGCCCTGGAAGCCTTGGGGGTCCTGCCATTGTTGAATGGGGACCCTCCAAGCACAGTTCCAAATGCCATCCTCATCTCTCACCTTCATAGCCTGGCCTTTTACCGTGCAAAATCTCCCCAGCCACATACATATGTCGTCTGCATTTACAGTTTCATTGAACATCCTGACAATGACCGTCTTGGAAGCATTGTCAGAAAGTTTCTCCACGTTAAAAGCAGAAAACTGGGCCCTGGTATTCTCAAACCGTGTCCAAAACTCTTTGAGCAGTATAGCTGAGCGGAAGCTCACATCAAATCCCTTATTCTGTGGCAAAGTCACAATGCAATTTATGTCGTCTGGTTTAAAGTTCAGGGTCTGCTGGACAAGCTTCCTGGAGAAGTCCAGTCTAGACAACTCCAGGAGCCTTCCATCCTTCTCCACCAAAGAAAAGCGGACACTGTGGTGCCTCCGCACGCCGGCATGGGCGGCCGACATGTTGGAGGCACCACACACTAAAAAAACACTCCTAGTCTAAAACGGAACTAATAAATAACTAAAAACAGAATAAAAAAAACAGGCTAAGACTAATAAATAAATAAAATCGGAAAACTTACCTTAGCTGGCTGAGAGCACCCAAAAAGGACCTCTCAGCCGTATATACTCCTTTGTGTGAGTAAATGCAACTACATAAGTTGTATTTCAACACACTAAGGAAGGATAATATCCTCCAGGGACTGTCAGCACACAATGCCACAACAGGCAAAGATGACTGGCAGCAGAAGGAGGCGATCACTGTCTTAGCCAAAAGGCCGAGAAGCGATGCCCCAAGAGCTTCAGAGACGGCCATGGCGTTCCCCGGACCGTCCACCTCGCCCCTGGTGCCGGCAAGCCAGCGTTGCGTTTGAGTGACCGTGGGTAAAAGGGAAAAAAACAAACTCTTCAATCAAAGCGCCTTTGAGATTCATGCATTATGTCAAGCTGTAAAACAGGAGTTTGGGCGCTCATTCACCGGACTGATCGGCAGTCACGCAAAAGGCACAAGAAGATTGGGGCGGGGCCTTTTTCCGGGCTCGCGGCTGTTGTGAAAAGACCAAACGGCGCCCCACCCCCATGGGAAATCATTGAGAGCAGTTGTGGCGCGAGTGGGATTTGACAATGATCAGGGCAAGGGCTGCTGAATGCGAAAAAAGCATTTGATTGATGTGCTTGTGATTTAGCATGAGCAAGGAACCTGGCTGGGCGCAGCATCTTTCAAACTCCTGTTGTGTGTTGCTACGCACAGAGCTGCCCTCCGTACTCAGCGTGTCTCTTTCCCTGTGATTACATTTGACAAATCATCAGGGGAGAGCGCGAACGCAGTCCCCCACTACCACAAATTATGCAGTCGAGATTCCCACATTTGGGGAATTCGCATAGGTCAGCCCTGCCGCAGTGCAATGGCCGGGCCTCGCCATGGGTGAACCACCTTCTTGATCATGGTATCTCCCCTGCCAGGTAAGTATGAGTTGTACAGCTCTGGGCCAAAGGACTCCTTCACAGGACCACTGCTCTGACTGCCGGTGCCAACACTATGCAAGCTGCCAAAATCGGTGTTTTCCAACAGGAGGTGCTCGGAGCAGCCCAAACACATGAAGATCTACTGTGTGAGATATTGTACGTGTTAAGTGGAGTAACAGAAGAAGAAAAGGACATTGTATTGAGGTGGATTCCAGCCCACACTGGGAACACCAGCAAATGAGAAAGCAGACACGTTGGCCAAGGAGGCAGGAGAGAGGGAGAATGTAAGGGTCACATTTTCAAAGTCAGAGGGAAAAAGCATCACCTGGAAGGAGTTGGGGGAAACAAATGTGGGGAGAAGGAGACTGTGAAGCATGTGTTAACCCAATGCAGGAAGTATGAAATAGAAGGGAGACATACGATGAATGCACTTCAAAGGAAACGGCCAAGAGAAATCAAAGACATTTTGCAGTGTGCAAGTGGGGATGAAGGGAGGACGGTGATCTTTAGATTTTAGACAAAGACGGGACTTGTCAAAAGATTTTAACGCCAACGATTCAAGAGGAGGAGAAGGAATGACTGTTTAAAACCAGAAGGAGGCAGTAGTGCAACAAACGGATGCCAACTGCCGTGAAACTCACACACAGACCAAGAAGGAGCTGCTGGTCTTCCACAGGGAAACCGACCGATGGCTAGCGCCAGTGTGATTTGCTCAATCCATCGCCTCCCTTTTCAAATGCAGAGGAAAGAAAGACAACCATGGGAAAATGGGCGGAGACAAAGAAAGAACAAACCTGAGGGAAATTCCAGTTCATCTGAAAAAGCTGACGCCCCGGCAGATTGCCTACCTTGCAATGAAGCCCGCACACAAAGTCTTCTGGACGTGGGCGCACAGTGCAGACGAGGACTTACTTTAAACAGTGAGAAGCGGAGGGTGCACCGTTCCCGGAGGTACTGCAATACCGGGTCGATGCGTGGAGTGGACGGAGCAAGCCCCTGTTCCATCTCCCAGGTCCAAAAATCAATTTAATATATGGTCCCCGGATAGGGGACGTATCAGATATTAAACTGATAAGAACAGATTTTTTTCTTTCGAAAGTTTTTATTGACACGTTTTACACAAACATTTACAGCAATTTACTTTTCACAAGTGATTTTTTCTTCACTTATTCTTGTTCACTTTTTTTTTCATTGTTGTTTTGTGGGAAAAAAAACACATAGTAAAAAAACTGTACATGATAAAACAGTGCCATTTAAAAACAAGTAAAAGGGAGGCATAGGTTAAGAACTTTAAAAGGTCTACTGTTGTGCAGGAGCGCGGCGAGCCCCTATCAAGATTAACTCATCCTGTTCCCCCAAACAGGGTTGGTCTCTCGGGATCCTGTCTCGGTGCTCAGAGGAGACCCTCACCCTGCTGCTCCTTCCCACCTGCCTCTCCCGGAGAGTCAGGCCGCTGCTGCTTTGAACTTTTCCCGTATGGCTCCGGCTCCTTCATCCGAATGAGCACAGAGGCGATTCTTCTTTGTGGCTGTGTCCTAGGCCCGCCGCCTGCAGCGACGGCTCTGTCGACCGTCGCTGCTGCCATCCGGATCACAGCCACGGGGGGGATCTGCATGTGCCTTCTTACCAGCAAGTTCCTGGAGGTCCATGTGGCGTCTTTGATGGCGGCGAGAGTGAGCCATTGTTGTGCAAAGTCTTTTTGCTTTAATAGACTTTGGCTCACTCCGTACAGGACCAGCTGTGCTGTGAGGACCTCCCTTGCTGGTAAGCACGGGAATTGCAAGGAGCCGGCCAGTGCCCACTGTTCTACAGCAGCACTGCACTCCCAGAGCAGGTGCCTCACCGTCTCAGGTGCGCCACAGCCAGGGCGGGGGCATGTTGGGGTTGTTGACATGCCCCGGGAGTGCATCACGGACCTGACCGGGAGGATCTCATGAGCCACCATCCATGACAGGTCCCGGAGTCTGTTTGGGAGAACAGGATGGTTCACAGTGCTCCAAACGGAGGAGGGCTCGCCTAGTGCAAGCCCACGCACTGGGCTCACCGGTTCTCGCTCCTGCACAACAGAGATAATTGAACGCATGTTAGTTAAAATATGCAGCTCCTCTTTTTCAAGGTTAAAATGTTTTAAAAACTTTGGGATAAAACGGTATGCTTCTGGCAGGTTAAAAGACACTGGAACTTTAAGATCTGTTTTTAAAATCTTCAGTTTCCTGAGGTATGACCCCATCCAGAACCGGGTCATTGCTGCTGTCTTTGGGTTTCTGGATGGGGCCGTGGCTGCTAAAATTCCAAGAGAGGTGTATCTGGCACCAAGGAATAAAAACAGGTCCGGCACTCCTTTTCCTCCTTTCTCCTTTGTTCTTTTCATGGTGTCTCTCTTCAGACGCTCCCACTTTGCGTTCCACAGGAAGTAAAATATGGCTCGTTCCAGGTCTAAAATCACCGTTCTGGGGGGGATAAAAACACAACTGATCAATAAAAGTAAAGGTAAAATCACAGCTTTTATGATTAAAACCCTTCCTTCGATTGTCAGTTTCCTCAGTCTCCAGTACCCCAGTCGTTGTTTGACTTTCCCTATTTTGTCCTGCCAATTTGTGTCCCCTCCCCCCTCCCTATTAAATTTGACCCCAAGTATTTTTAAGTCGGTCTGGGTCACAGTCAGGGGGAGTCCCGTTTTCTCAGTCACTGTCCACGGTCCGTAAAATTGGGCTTGGGTCTTGTCCCTGTTTAGTTTTGACCCAGAGGCCAGTCCAAACCAGTCAGTCAAGTCCAGTGTCCTGTGTACTGATAAAAGGTCTGTGCATAAAATGTTAATGTCATCCATGTATAAAAAGCATTTGCTGGTCAGTCCCCCACTCCCCGGTACTACCACCCCATTGATTCGTTGGTCCCTTCTCAAGACCTGTGCCAATGGTTCAATGCAAGTGATGTAGAGGAGGGCAGATAACGGACAACCCTGACGGACACCGCAGTGAATATTGACTGCTTTTGTCAGATGCCCGTTAACAATGAATTTGCTGGTGATGTCCCGGTACAGCAGTCCCACCCAAGCTATAAACCTCTCAGGGAAACCCATTTTTTGCAGTACCTGGAAGAGGTACTGGTGCGAGACCCGATCAAAGGCCTTCTCAAAGTCTAAATTTAGGACTACTAGCCTAATGTTTCTGTCTCTCGCATAACAGATGGTGTCTCGGATCAGTAGGAGGCTGTCCGTGATCTTCCTCCCCGGGATGGCACAGGCTTGATCCGGGTGAATCAGCCCCTCTAAAAACACAGTCATGCGAGATGCTAAAAGTTTACTAAAAAGTTTGCAGTCAAAGTTTAAAAGAGTGATCGGTCTCCAATTTTTTAGGTCAGTCTTGTCTTTGTCTTTGAAAAGCAAGGTCACTATCCCTCTTCTAAAACTGTCGGGTAGTCGGTCAAGTTTCTCGAAGTCCATAAAAACAAGAAGAAGGTCAGGTGCTAAAAGGTCCCATAAAGTCAAATAAAATTCAAGGGGGAGTCCATCGTCTCCTGGGGACTTCCCTTTTTTAAAACTCTTCATACATTGATGCATTTCTAAAAAATTAAAATCCTGGGATAAAAGCACACTCTCAGTTATTTTGTGTTCAATGACCTTTAAAATTTCTCTAATAGTGTCTTTTTTTACAGGTTTTTCTTTATACAGTTCTTCATAAAATGTAAAAACAGTGTCGTTTATTTCTTCTGTGGTTTCGGCTGTGCACTCATTGTCTTTTTTCAGTTTAAAAATGGTTTTATCTTTATCTAAAATTCTTTTAAAAAAGTATCTCGTGCACTTCTCTCCTTCTTCAATCTCTTTTTCTTTACTTCTGAGGATGACTCCCTTACTTTTAATTTCTGCTAAAACCGACATCTCTTTTTTTACCTGTTTGATTTCTTCGTTAAAATCCATTCCCTGTTGGTTCAGATTAAAATACCGTTGGAGTCGTTTTTGCAGTCCCAACATGCGTCTGTCGTCCCTACCTTTCTTTCTCTTACCTGCCTGTCTAAAAAAGGTCTGGGTCCTTCCTTTCACCATTTCCCACCAGTGTGCACGTGAAGTGTATAGGTCTTGAAGGGTCTGCCACTCTTGGTACTGCTCCCTATACTGTCTAACTAACTCCCTATCTTCTAAAAGGGAGCAGTTGAGTTTCCACAGACCCTTCCCTGCCGTCACACCTGAAGCCAGTGATAGGGTGCAGGAAAGGATAGTGTGGTCAGAAAAGAAAGCAGGAGTTACTCTAGCATCGGTTGGTGGGCAATCCCGTGATAAAATATAATCTATGCGAGAGGCTTTGGTGCCATCACCACTGAACCAGGTGAAGCCCTCCTCTCTGGGATGCATGACTTTAAAACAGTCCAGTAGTTTAAAATCTCGGCATAGTGCCCCGAGTAAAACCGATGTTTTATCTACTTTAAAATCTTCCCCTGCTCCCCTCCTGTCTTTCTTATTTAAAACACAATTAAAATCCCCTCCTACTACTAATGGTTCCCTACCTAGCATGTGGGACTGCAGGTCTTCTAAAAGGTCATACCTGTCATTTTTTTCCGTAAAACCATAGACATTTAAAACATTAAAATCTCGTCCCATAAAAGTCAGGTGTGCTAAAAGTGCCCTACCATCTCTCACCACAGTGCTGCCCTTTACCAAGATTAGAGGGTTTTTAATTAAAATTGCCACGCCATCATTCTTGTTATTGTTGGAACCACTCCATATGGATACGTGTGGCCATATCTCCTCCCAATCCCTGTAGTGCTTTAAAAACGGTAGACCACATTCTTGTATTAAAAACACATCTGACTTAAAGGAGTTTAAAAAGGATAAAACAGATTGTGCTCTAACTTTCGACTTCACACTTCTCACATTGACGGTTGAGAAGGTGAGTGTCATAAGTATGGTTAAAAACAACAGGTACGACATTTTAAAAGACTAGTGATTAAAAGCAATCATTCTACTTCTTGTGAAAATTGCTCCTCCTTCACTCCTATGGGGGAGGGGTGAGGGGTTTGAGGCATTTTCCCCGGCCGGACTCTAGGTGGTGGCCTTTCCTGCAGTCTTTTATTGAATTGCGAGTCCTTTGGGGTTGATTGTAGAGCTATATTTAAAAAAGAGACCTCATTGGGAGAATCGGAAGGGAAGACTCTGGGTTCCTCCACAGGTGGACTGTCTGAGGAGCTCCCAGCTCTTCCCTTCTTCTCAGAGACTACTGGAGCCTCCGGGGACAATTCTGATAGAGGTCTCTTAGCCTTTTGGGCTGGGGGAAGGGAGGCTTCCTCACTCTCACTCTCACTCTCACTCTCACTCTCACTCTCACTCTCACACTCACTCTCACTAGCACTCACACTTTCACCCTCAGAGTGAGCTGTAGCTCCGCCCTCTGTCTGCACTGCTCCCTCTCCCATACTCTCCACTTGAGGGGCAGTGACAGGCCCCTCCCCCTTTCCCTCCTCACCTGATTGCTTTCCTCCAGTCACAGGATTTGGAGGGAGATTTGAATTTTCTGACCCAGGCTCTCCAAATAGCTCTGCAAACATTTCACCCTTTCCGCCATTTTCCTTTTCTTTTCCTGCCTGTTTTGCAGCCTTCACTTTGTTGGCAAAAGACTTTGGGCAGTCTCTGAAGAGATGGGATATTTCTCCACAAAGATTGCACTTTCTGCCATTGGTACATTCTTCAAAAGTATGACCAATTTCTCTGCACTTTCCACAGATGATTTGCTGACATGCTTCCGCAAGATGTCCATGCTCTCCACACTTACGACAGAGTTTAGGCTGTCCCTGGTAATGAATGTAGCCCCGGTTGTTTCCCAAGACTATCATGGATGGCAGATGTTTCAGGCCCTGGAAGCCTTGGGGGTCCTGCCATTGTTGAATGGGGACCCTCCAAGCACAGTTCCAAATGCCATCCTCATCTCTCACCTTCATAGCCTGGCCTTTTACCGTGCAAAATCTCCCCAGCCACATACATATGTCGTCTGCATTTACAGTTTCATTGAACATCCTGACAATGACCGTCTTGGAAGCATTGTCAGAAAGTTTCTCCACGTTAAAAGCAGAAAACTGGGCCCTGGTATTCTCAAACCGTGTCCAAAACTCTTTGAGCAGTATAGCTGAGCGGAAGCTCACATCAAATCCCTTATTCTGTGGCAAAGTCACAATGCAATTTATGTCGTCTGGTTTAAAGTTCAGGGTCTGCTGGACAAGCTTCCTGGAGAAGTCCAGTCTAGACAACTCCAGGAGCCTTCCATCCTTCTCCACCAAAGAAAAGCGGACACTGTGGTGCCTCCGCACGCCGGCATGGGCGGCCGACATGTTGGAGGCACCACACACTAAAAAAACACTCCTAGTCTAAAACGGAACTAATAAATAACTAAAAACAGAATAAAAAAAACAGGCTAAGACTAATAAATAAATAAAATCGGAAAACTTACCTTAGCTGGCTGAGAGCACCCAAAAAGGACCTCTCAGCCGTATATACTCCTTTGTGTGAGTAAATGCAACTACATAAGTTGTATTTCAACACACTAAGGAAGGATAATATCCTCCAGGGACTGTCAGCACACAATGCCACAACAGGCAAAGATGACTGGCAGCAGAAGGAGGCGATCACTGTCTTAGCCAAAAGGCCGAGAAGCGATGCCCCAAGAGCTTCAGAGACGGCCATGGCGTTCCCCGGACCGTCCACCTCGCCCCTGGTGCCGGCAAGCCAGCGTTGCGTTTGAGTGACCGTGGGTAAAAGGGAAAAAAACAAACTCTTCAATCAAAGCGCCTTTGAGATTCATGCATTATGTCAAGCTGTAAAACAGGAGTTTGGGCGCTCATTCACCGGACTGATCGGCAGTCACGCAAAAGGCACAAGAAGATTGGGGCGGGGCCTTTTTCCGGGCTCGCGGCTGTTGTGAAAAGACCAAACGGCGCCCCACCCCCATGGGAAATCATTGAGAGCAGTTGTGGCGCGAGTGGGATTTGACAATGATCAGGGCAAGGGCTGCTGAATGCGAAAAAAGCATTTGATTGATGTGCTTGTGATTTAGCATGAGCAAGGAACCTGGCTGGGCGCAGCATCTTTCAAACTCCTGTTGTGTGTTGCTACGCACAGAGCTGCCCTCCGTACTCAGCGTGTCTCTTTCCCTGTGATTACATTTGACAAATCATCAGGGGAGAGCGCGAACGCAGTCCCCCACTACCACAAATTATGCAGTCGAGATTCCCACATTTGGGGAATTCGCATAGGTCAGCCCTGCCGCAGTGCAATGGCCGGGCCTCGCCATGGGTGAACCACCTTCTTGATCATGGTATCTCCCCTGCCAGGTAAGTATGAGTTGTACAGCTCTGGGCCAAAGGACTCCTTCACAGGACCACTGCTCTGACTGCCGGTGCCAACACTATGCAAGCTGCCAAAATCGGTGTTTTCCAACAGGAGGTGCTCGGAGCAGCCCAAACACATGAAGATCTACTGTGTGAGATATTGTACGTGTTAAGTGGAGTAACAGAAGAAGAAAAGGACATTGTATTGAGGTGGATTCCAGCCCACACTGGGAACACCAGCAAATGAGAAAGCAGACACGTTGGCCAAGGAGGCAGGAGAGAGGGAGAATGTAAGGGTCACATTTTCAAAGTCAGAGGGAAAAAGCATCACCTGGAAGGAGTTGGGGGAAACAAATGTGGGGAGAAGGAGACTGTGAAGCATGTGTTAACCCAATGCAGGAAGTATGAAATAGAAGGGAGACATACGATGAATGCACTTCAAAGGAAACGGCCAAGAGAAATCAAAGACATTTTGCAGTGTGCAAGTGGGGATGAAGGGAGGACGGTGATCTTTAGATTTTAGACAAAGACGGGACTTGTCAAAAGATTTTAACGCCAACGATTCAAGAGGAGGAGAAGGAATGACTGTTTAAAACCAGAAGGAGGCAGTAGTGCAACAAACGGATGCCAACTGCCGTGAAACTCACACACAGACCAAGAAGGAGCTGCTGGTCTTCCACAGGGAAACCGACCGATGGCTAGCGCCAGTGTGATTTGCTCAATCCATCGCCTCCCTTTTCAAATGCAGAGGAAAGAAAGACAACCATGGGAAAATGGGCGGAGACAAAGAAAGAACAAACCTGAGGGAAATTCCAGTTCATCTGAAAAAGCTGACGCCCCGGCAGATTGCCTACCTTGCAATGAAGCCCGCACACAAAGTCTTCTGGACGTGGGCGCACAGTGCAGACGAGGACTTACTTTAAACAGTGAGAAGCGGAGGGTGCACCGTCCCCGGAGGTACTGCAATACCGGGTCGATGCGTGGAGTGGACGGAGCAAGCCCCTGTTCCATCTCCCAGGTCCAAAAATCAATTTAATATATGGTCCCCGGATAGGGGACGTATCAGATATTAAACTGATAAGAACAGATACTACACTTGATCTTAGCCAAAAGGCCGAGAAGCGATGCCCCAAGAGCTTCAGAGACGGCCATGGCGTTCCCCGGACCGTCCACCTCGCCCCTGGTGCCGGCAAGCCAGCGTTGCGTTTGAGTGACCGTGGGTAAAAGGGAAAAAAACAAACTCTTCAATCAAAGCGCCTTTGAGATTCATGCATTATGTCAAGCTGTAAAACAGGAGTTTGGGCGCTCGTTCACCGGACTGATCGGCAGTCACGCAAAAGGCACAAGAAGATTGGGGCGGGGCCTTTTTCCGGGCTCGCGGCTGTTGTGAAAAGACCAAACGGCGCCCCACCCCCATGGGAAATCATTGAGAGCAGTTGTGGCGCGAGTGGGATTTGACAATGATCAGGGCAAGGGCTGCTGAATGCGAAAAAAGCATTTGATTGATGTGCTTGTGATTTAGCATGAGCAAGGAACCTGGCTGGGCGCAGCATCTTTCAAACTCCTGTTGTGTGTTGCTACGCACAGAGCTGCCCTCCGTACACAGCGTGTCTCTTTCCCTGTGATTACATTTGACAAATCATCAGGGGAGAGCGCGAACGCAGTCCCCCACTACCACAAATTATGCAGTCGAGATTCCCACATTTGGGGAATTCGCATAGGTCAGCCCTGCCGCAGTGCAATGGCCGGGCCTCGCCATGGGTGAACCACCTTCTTGATCATGGTATCTCCCCTGCCAGGTAAGTATGAGTTGTACAGCTCTGGGCCAAAGGACTCCTTCACAGGACCACTGCTCTGACTGCCGGTGCCAACACTATGCAAGCTGCCAAAATCGGTGTTTTCCAACAGGAGGTGCTCGGAGCAGCCCAAACACATGAAGATCTACTGTGTGAGATATTGTACGTGTTAAGTGGAGTAACAGAAGAAGAAAAGGACATTGTATTGAGGTGGATTCCAGCCCACACTGGGAACACCAGCAAATGAGAAAGCAGACACGTTGGCCAAGGAGGCAGGAGAGAGGGAGAATGTAAGGGTCACATTTTCAAAGTCAGAGGGAAAAAGCATCACCTGGAAGGAGTTGGGGGAAACAAATGTGGGGAGAAGGAGACTGTGAAGCATGTGTTAACCCAATGCAGGAAGTATGAAATAGAAGGGAGACATACGATGAATGCACTTCAAAGGAAACGGCCAAGAGAAATCAAAGACATTTTGCAGTGTGCAAGTGGGGATGAAGGGAGGACGGTGATCTTTAGATTTTAGACAAAGACGGGACTTGTCAAAAGATTTTAACGCCAACGATTCAAGAGGAGGAGAAGGAATGACTGTTTAAAACCAGAAGGAGGCAGTAGTGCAACAAACGGATGCCAACTGCCGTGAAACTCACACACAGACCAAGAAGGAGCTGCTGGTCTTCCACAGGGAAACCGACCGATGGCTAGCGCCAGTGTGATTTGCTCAATCCATCGCCTCCCTTTTCAAATGCAGAGGAAAGAAAGACAACCATGGGAAAATGGGCGGAGACAAAGAAAGAACAAACCTGAGGGAAATTCCAGTTCATCTGAAAAAGCTGACGCCCCGGCAGATTGCCTACCTTGCAATGAAGCCCGCACACAAAGTCTTCTGGACGTGGGCGCACAGTGCAGACGAGGACTTACTTTAAACAGTGAGAAGCGGAGGGTGCACCGTTCCCGGAGGTACTGCAATACCGGGTCGATGCGTGGAGTGGACGGAGCAAGCCCCTGTTCCATCTCCCAGGTCCAAAAATCAATTTAATATATGGTCCCCGGATAGGGGACGTATCAGATATTAAACTGATAAGAACAGATACTACACTTGATCTTAGCCAAAAGGCCGAGAAGCGATGCCCCAAGAGCTTCAGAGACGGCCATGGCGTTCCCCGGACCGTCCACCTCGCCCCTGGTGCCGGCAAGCCAGCGTTGCGTTTGAGTGACCGTGGGTAAAAGGGAAAAAAACAAACTCTTCAATCAAAGCGCCTTTGAGATTCATGCATTATGTCAAGCTGTAAAACAGGAGTTTGGGCGCTCGTTCACCGGACTGATCGGCAGTCACGCAAAAGGCACAAGAAGATTGGGGCGGGGCCTTTTTCCGGGCTCGCGGCTGTTGTGAAAAGACCAAACGACGCCCCACCCCCATGGGAAATCATTGAGAGCAGTTGTGGCGCGAGTGGGATTTGACAATGATCAGGGCAAGGGCTGCTGAATGCGAAAAAAGCATTTGATTGATGTGCTTGTGATTTAGCATGAGCAAGGAACCTGGCTGGGCGCAGCATCTTTCAAACTCCTGTTGTGTGTTGCTACGCACAGAGCTGCCCTCCGTACACAGCGTGTCTCTTTCCCTGTGATTACATTTGACAAATCATCAGGGGAGAGCGCGAACGCAGTCCCCCACTACCACAAATTATGCAGTCGAGATTCCCACATTTGGGGAATTCGCATAGGTCAGCCCTGCCGCAGTGCAATGGCCGGGCCTCGCCATGGGTGAACCACCTTCTTGATCATGGTATCTCCCCTGCCAGGTAAGTATGAGTTGTACAGCTCTGGGCCAAAGGACTCCTTCACAGGACCACTGCTCTGACTGCCGGTGCCAACACTATGCAAGCTGCCAAAATCGGTGTTTTCCAACAGGAGGTGCTCGGAGCAGCCCAAACACATGAAGATCTACTGTGTGAGATATTGTACGTGTTAAGTGGAGTAACAGAAGAAGAAAAGGACATTGTATTGAGGTGGATTCCAGCCCACACTGGGAACACCAGCAAATGAGAAAGCAGACACGTTGGCCAAGGAGGCAGGAGAGAGGGAGAATGTAAGGGTCACATTTTCAAAGTCAGAGGGAAAAAGCATCACCTGGAAGGAGTTGGGGGAAACAAATGTGGGGAGAAGGAGACTGTGAAGCATGTGTTAACCCAATGCAGGAAGTATGAAATAGAAGGGAGACATACGATGAATGCACTTCAAAGGAAACGGCCAAGAGAAATCAAAGACATTTTGCAGTGTGCAAGTGGGGATGAAGGGAGGACGGTGATCTTTAGATTTTAGACAAAGACGGGACTTGTCAAAAGATTTTAACGCCAACGATTCAAGAGGAGGAGAAGGAATGACTGTTTAAAACCAGAAGGAGGCAGTAGTGCAACAAACGGATGCCAACTGCCGTGAAACTCACACACAGACCAAGAAGGAGCTGCTGGTCTTCCACAGGGAAACCGACCGATGGCTAGCGCCAGTGTGATTTGCTCAATCCATCGCCTCCCTTTTCAAATGCAGAGGAAAGAAAGACAACCATGGGAAAATGGGCGGAGACAAAGAAAGAACAAACCTGAGGGAAATTCCAGTTCATCTGAAAAAGCTGACGCCCCGGCAGATTGCCTACCTTGCAATGAAGCCCGCACACAAAGTCTTCTGGACGTGGGCGCACAGTGCAGACGAGGACTTACTTTAAACAGTGAGAAGCGGAGGGTGCACCGTTCCCGGAGGTACTGCAATACCGGGTCGATGCGTGGAGTGGACGGAGCAAGCCCCTGTTCCATCTCCCAGGTCCAAAAATCAATTTAATATATGGTCCCCGGATAGGGGACGTATCAGATATTAAACTGATAAGAACAGATACTACACTTGATCTTAGCCAAAAGGCCGAGAAGCGATGCCCCAAGAGCTTCAGAGACGGCCATGGCGTTCCCCGGACCGTCCACCTCGCCCCTGGTGCCGGCAAGCCAGCGTTGCGTTTGAGTGACCGTGGGTAAAAGGGAAAAAAACAAACTCTTCAATCAAAGCGCCTTTGAGATTCATGCATTATGTCAAGCTGTAAAACAGGAGTTTGGGCGCTCGTTCACCGGACTGATCGGCAGTCACGCAAAAGGCACAAGAAGATTGGGGCGGGGCCTTTTTCCGGGCTCGCGGCTGTTGTGAAAAGACCAAACGGCGCCCCACCCCCATGGGAAATCATTGAGAGCAGTTGTGGCGCGAGTGGGATTTGACAATGATCAGGGCAAGGGCTGCTGAATGCGAAAAAAGCATTTGATTGATGTGCTTGTGATTTAGCATGAGCAAGGAACCTGGCTGGGCGCAGCATCTTTCAAACTCCTGTTGTGTGTTGCTACGCACAGAGCTGCCCTCCGTACACAGCGTGTCTCTTTCCCTGTGATTACATTTGACAAATCATCAGGGGAGAGCGCGAACGCAGTCCCCCACTACCACAAATTATGCAGTCGAGATTCCCACATTTGGGGAATTCGCATAGGTCAGCCCTGTCGCAGTGCAATGGCCGGGCCTCGCCATGGGTGAACCACCTTCTTGATCATGGTATCTCCCCTGCCAGGTAAGTATGAGTTGTACAGCTCTGGGCCAAAGGACTCCTTCACAGGACCACTGCTCTGACTGCCGGTGCCAACACTATGCAAGCTGCCAAAATCGGTGTTTTCCAACAGGAGGTGCTCGGAGCAGCCCAAACACATGAAGATCTACTGTGTGAGATATTGTACGTGTTAAGTGGAGTAACAGAAGAAGAAAAGGACATTGTATTGAGGTGGATTCCAGCCCACACTGGGAACACCAGCAAATGAGAAAGCAGACACGTTGGCCAAGGAGGCAGGAGAGAGGGAGAATGTAAGGGTCACATTTTCAAAGTCAGAGGGAAAAAGCATCACCTGGAAGGAGTTGGGGGAAACAAATGTGGGGAGAAGGAGACTGTGAAGCATGTGTTAACCCAATGCAGGAAGTATGAAATAGAAGGGAGACATACGACGAATGCACTTCAAAGGAAACGGCCAAGAGAAATCAAAGACATTTTGCAGTGTGCAAGTGGGGATGAAGGGAGGACGGTGATCTTTAGATTTTAGACAAAGACGGGACTTGTCAAAAGATTTTAACGCCAACGATTCAAGAGGAGGAGAAGGAATGACTGTTTAAAACCAGAAGGAGGCAGTAGTGCAACAAACGGATGCCAACTGCCGTGAAACTCACACACAGACCAAGAAGGAGCTGCTGGTCTTCCACAGGGAAACCGACCGATGGCTAGCGCCAGTGTGATTTGCTCAATCCATCGCCTCCCTTTTCAAATGCAGAGGAAAGAAAGACAACCATGGGAAAATGGGCGGAGACAAAGAAAGAACAAACCTGAGGGAAATTCCAGTTCATCTGAAAAAGCTGACGCCCCGGCAGATTGCCTACCTTGCAATGAAGCCCGCACACAAAGTCTTCTGGACGTGGGCGCACAGTGCAGACGAGGACTTACTTTAAACAGTGAGAAGCGGAGGGTGCACCGTCCCCGGAGGTACTGCAATACCGGGTCGATGCGTGGAGTGGACGGAGCAAGCCCCTGTTCCATCTCCCAGGTCCAAAAATCAATTTAATATATGGTCCCCGGATAGGGGACGTATCAGATATTAAACTGATAAGAACAGATACTACACTTGATCTTAGCCAAAAGGCCGAGAAGCGATGCCCCAAGAGCTTCAGAGACGGCCATGGCGTTCCCCGGACCGTCCACCTCGCCCCTGGTGCCGGCAAGCCAGCGTTGCGTTTGAGTGACCGTGGGTAAAAGGGAAAAAAACAAACTCTTCAATCAAAGCGCCTTTGAGATTCATGCATTATGTCAAGCTGTAAAACAGGAGTTTGGGCGCTCGTTCACCGGACTGATCGGCAGTCACGCAAAAGGCACAAGAAGATTGGGGCGGGGCCTTTTTCCGGGCTCGCGGCTGTTGTGAAAAGACCAAACGGCGCCCCACCCCCATGGGAAATCATTGAGAGCAGTTGTGGCGCGAGTGGGATTTGACAATGATCAGGGCAAGGGCTGCTGAATGCGAAAAAAGCATTTGATTGATGTGCTTGTGATTTAGCATGAGCAAGGAACCTGGCTGGGCGCAGCATCTTTCAAACTCCTGTTGTGTGTTGCTACGCACAGAGCTGCCCTCCGTACTCAGCGTGTCTCTTTCCCTGTGATTACATTTGACAAATCATCAGGGGAGAGCGCGAACGCAGTCCCCCACTACCACAAATTATGCAGTCGAGATTCCCACATTTGGGGAATTCGCATAGGTCAGCCCTGCCGCAGTGCAATGGCCGGGCCTCGCCATGGGTGAACCACCTTCTTGATCATGGTATCTCCCCTGCCAGGTAAGTATGAGTTGTACAGCTCTGGGCCAAAGGACTCCTTCACAGGACCACTGCTCTGACTGCCGGTGCCAACACTATGCAAGCTGCCAAAATCGGTGTTTTCCAACAGGAGGTGCTCGGAGCAGCCCAAACACATGAAGATCTACTGTGTGAGATATTGTACGTGTTAAGTGGAGTAACAGAAGAAGAAAAGGACATTGTATTGAGGTGGATTCCAGCCCACACTGGGAACACCAGCAAATGAGAAAGCAGACACGTTGGCCAAGGAGGCAGGAGAGAGGGAGAATGTAAGGGTCACATTTTCAAAGTCAGAGGGAAAAAGCATCACCTGGAAGGAGTTGGGGGAAACAAATGTGGGGAGAAGGAGACTGTGAAGCATGTGTTAACCCAATGCAGGAAGTATGAAATAGAAGGGAGACATACGATGAATGCACTTCAAAGGAAACGGCCAAGAGAAATCAAAGACATTTTGCAGTGTGCAAGTGGGGATGAAGGGAGGACGGTGATCTTTAGATTTTAGACAAAGACGGGACTTGTCAAAAGATTTTAACGCCAACGATTCAAGAGGAGGAGAAGGAATGACTGTTTAAAACCAGAAGGAGGCAGTAGTGCAACAAACGGATGCCAACTGCCGTGAAACTCACACACAGACCAAGAAGGAGCTGCTGGTCTTCCACAGGGAAACCGACCGATGGCTAGCGCCAGTGTGATTTGCTCAATCCATCGCCTCCCTTTTCAAATGCAGAGGAAAGAAAGACAACCATGGGAAAATGGGCGGAGACAAAGAAAGAACAAACCTGAGGGAAATTCCAGTTCATCTGAAAAAGCTGACGCCCCGGCAGATTGCCTACCTTGCAATGAAGCCCGCACACAAAGTCTTCTGGACGTGGGCGCACAGTGCAGACGAGGACTTACTTTAAACAGTGAGAAGCGGAGGGTGCACCGTTCCCGGAGGTACTGCAATACCGGGTCGATGCGTGGAGTGGACGGAGCAAGCCCCTGTTCCATCTCCCAGGTCCAAAAATCAATTTAATATATGGTCCCCGGATAGGGGACGTATCAGATATTAAACTGATAAGAACAGATACTACACTTGATCTTAGCCAAAAGGCCGAGAAGCGATGCCCCAAGAGCTTCAGATACGGCCATGGCGTTCCCCGGACCGTCCACCTCGCCCCTGGTGCCGGCAAGCCAGCGTTGCGTTTGAGTGACCGTGGGTAAAAGGGAAAAAAACAAACTCTTCAATCAAAGCGCCTTTGAGATTCATGCATTATGTCAAGCTGTAAAACAGGAGTTTGGGCGCTCGTTCACCGGACTGATCGGCAGTCACGCAAAAGGCACAAGAAGATTGGGGCGGGGCCTTTTTCCGGGCTCGCGGCTGTTGTGAAAAGACCAAACGGCGCCCCACCCCCATGGGAAATCATTGAGAGCAGTTGTGGCGCGAGTGGGATTTGACAATGATCAGGGCAAGGGCTGCTGAATGCGAAAAAAGCATTTGATTGATGTGCTTGTGATTTAGCATGAGCAAGGAACCTGGCTGGGCGCAGCATCTTTCAAACTCCTGTTGTGTGTTGCTACGCACAGAGCTGCCCTCCGTACACAGCGTGTCTCTTTCCCTGTGATTACATTTGACAAATCATCAGGGGAGAGCGCGAACGCAGTCCCCCACTACCACAAATTATGCAGTCGAGATTCCCACATTTGGGGAATTCGCATAGGTCAGCCCTGTCGCAGTGCAATGGCCGGGCCTCGCCATGGGTGAACCACCTTCTTGATCATGGTATCTCCCCTGCCAGGTAAGTATGAGTTGTACAGCTCTGGGCCAAAGGACTCCTTCACAGGACCACTGCTCTGACTGCCGGTGCCAACACTATGCAAGCTGCCAAAATCGGTGTTTTCCAACAGGAGGTGCTCGGAGCAGCCCAAACACATGAAGATCTACTGTGTGAGATATTGTACGTGTTAAGTGGAGTAACAGAAGAAGAAAAGGACATTGTATTGAGGTGGATTCCAGCCCACACTGGGAACACCAGCAAATGAGAAAGCAGACACGTTGGCCAAGGAGGCAGGAGAGAGGGAGAATGTAAGGGTCACATTTTCAAAGTCAGAGGGAAAAAGCATCACCTGGAAGGAGTTGGGGGAAACAAATGTGGGGAGAAGGAGACTGTGAAGCATGTGTTAACCCAATGCAGGAAGTATGAAATAGAAGGGAGACATACGACGAATGCACTTCAAAGGAAACGGCCAAGAGAAATCAAAGACATTTTGCAGTGTGCAAGTGGGGATGAAGGGAGGACGGTGATCTTTAGATTTTAGACAAAGACGGGACTTGTCAAAAGATTTTAACGCCAACGATTCAAGAGGAGGAGAAGGAATGACTGTTTAAAACCAGAAGGAGGCAGTAGTGCAACAAACGGATGCCAACTGCCGTGAAACTCACACACAGACCAAGAAGGAGCTGCTGGTCTTCCACAGGGAAACCGACCGATGGCTAGCGCCAGTGTGATTTGCTCAATCCATCGCCTCCCTTTTCAAATGCAGAGGAAAGAAAGACAACCATGGGAAAATGGGCGGAGACAAAGAAAGAACAAACCTGAGGGAAATTCCAGTTCATCTGAAAAAGCTGACGCCCCGGCAGATTGCCTACCTTGCAATGAAGCCCGCACACAAAGTCTTCTGGACGTGGGCGCACAGTGCAGACGAGGACTTACTTTAAACAGTGAGAAGCGGAGGGTGCACCGTCCCCGGAGGTACTGCAATACCGGGTCGATGCGTGGAGTGGACGGAGCAAGCCCCTGTTCCATCTCCCAGGTCCAAAAATCAATTTAATATATGGTCCCCGGATAGGGGACGTATCAGATATTAAACTGATAAGAACAGATACTACACTTGATCTTAGCCAAAAGGCCGAGAAGCGATGCCCCAAGAGCTTCAGAGACGGCCATGGCGTTCCCCGGACCGTCCACCTCGCCCCTGGTGCCGGCAAGCCAGCGTTGCGTTTGAGTGACCGTGGGTAAAAGGGAAAAAAACAAACTCTTCAATCAAAGCGCCTTTGAGATTCATGCATTATGTCAAGCTGTAAAACAGGAGTTTGGGCGCTCGTTCACCGGACTGATCGGCAGTCACGCAAAAGGCACAAGAAGATTGGGGCGGGGCCTTTTTCCGGGCTCGCGGCTGTTGTGAAAAGACCAAACGGCGCCCCACCCCCATGGGAAATCATTGAGAGCAGTTGTGGCGCGAGTGGGATTTGACAATGATCAGGGCAAGGGCTGCTGAATGCGAAAAAAGCATTTGATTGATGTGCTTGTGATTTAGCATGAGCAAGGAACCTGGCTGGGCGCAGCATCTTTCAAACTCCTGTTGTGTGTTGCTACGCACAGAGCTGCCCTCCGTACTCAGCGTGTCTCTTTCCCTGTGATTACATTTGACAAATCATCAGGGGAGAGCGCGAACGCAGTCCCCCACTACCACAAATTATGCAGTCGAGATTCCCACATTTGGGGAATTCGCATAGGTCAGCCCTGCCGCAGTGCAATGGCCGGGCCTCGCCATGGGTGAACCACCTTCTTGATCATGGTATCTCCCCTGCCAGGTAAGTATGAGTTGTACAGCTCTGGGCCAAAGGACTCCTTCACAGGACCACTGCTCTGACTGCCGGTGCCAACACTATGCAAGCTGCCAAAATCGGTGTTTTCCAACAGGAGGTGCTCGGAGCAGCCCAAACACATGAAGATCTACTGTGTGAGATATTGTACGTGTTAAGTGGAGTAACAGAAGAAGAAAAGGACATTGTATTGAGGTGGATTCCAGCCCACACTGGGAACACCAGCAAATGAGAAAGCAGACACGTTGGCCAAGGAGGCAGGAGAGAGGGAGAATGTAAGGGTCACATTTTCAAAGTCAGAGGGAAAAAGCATCACCTGGAAGGAGTTGGGGGAAACAAATGTGGGGAGAAGGAGACTGTGAAGCATGTGTTAACCCAATGCAGGAAGTATGAAATAGAAGGGAGACATACGATGAATGCACTTCAAAGGAAACGGCCAAGAGAAATCAAAGACATTTTGCAGTGTGCAAGTGGGGATGAAGGGAGGACGGTGATCTTTAGATTTTAGACAAAGACGGGACTTGTCAAAAGATTTTAACGCCAACGATTCAAGAGGAGGAGAAGGAATGACTGTTTAAAACCAGAAGGAGGCAGTAGTGCAACAAACGGATGCCAACTGCCGTGAAACTCACACACAGACCAAGAAGGAGCTGCTGGTCTTCCACAGGGAAACCGACCGATGGCTAGCGCCAGTGTGATTTGCTCAATCCATCGCCTCCCTTTTCAAATGCAGAGGAAAGAAAGACAACCATGGGAAAATGGGCGGAGACAAAGAAAAAACAAACCTGAGGGAAATTCCAGTTCATCTGAAAAAGCTGACGCCCCGGCAGATTGCCTACCTTGCAATGAAGCCCGCACACAAAGTCTTCTGGACGTGGGCGCACAGTGCAGACGAGGACTTACTTTAAACAGTGAGAAGCGGAGGGTGCACCGTCCCCGGAGGTACTGCAATACCGGGTCGATGCGTGGAGTGGACGGAGCAAGCCCCTGTTCCATCTCCCAGGTCCAAAAATCAATTTAATATATGGTCCCCGGATAGGGGACGTATCAGATATTAAACTGATAAGAACAGATACTACACTTGATCTTAGCCAAAAGGCCGAGAAGCGATGCCCCAAGAGCTTCAGAGACGGCCATGGCGTTCCCCGGACGTCCACCTCGCCCCTGGTGCCGGCAAGCCAGCGTTGCGTTTGAGTGACCGTGGGTAAAAGGGAAAAAAACAAACTCTTCAATCAAAGCGCCTTTGAGATTCATGCATTATGTCAAGCTGTAAAACAGGAGTTTGGGCGCTCGTTCACCGGACTGATCGGCAGTCACGCAAAAGGCACAAGAAGATTGGGGCGGGGCCTTTTTCCGGGCTCGCGGCTGTTGTGAAAAGACCAAACGGCGCCCCACCCCCATGGGAAATCATTGAGAGCAGTTGTGGCGCGAGTGGGATTTGACAATGATCAGGGCAAGGGCTGCTGAATGCGAAAAAAGCATTTGATTGATGTGCTTGTGATTTAGCATGAGCAAGGAACCTGGCTGGGCGCAGCATCTTTCAAACTCCTGTTGTGTGTTGCTACGCACAGAGCTGCCCTCCGTACACAGCGTGTCTCTTTCCCTGTGATTACATTTGACAAATCATCAGGGGAGAGCGCGAACGCAGTCCCCCACTACCACAAATTATGCAGTCGAGATTCCCACATTTGGGGAATTCGCATAGGTCAGCCCTGCCGCAGTGCAATGGCCAGGCCTCGCCATGGGTGAACCACCTTCTTGATCATGGTATCTCCCCTGCCAGGTAAGTATGAGTTGTACAGCTCTGGGCCAAAGGACTCCTTCACAGGACCACTGCTCTGACTGCCGGTGCCAACACTATGCAAGCTGCCAAAATCGGTGTTTTCCAACAGGAGGTGCTCGGAGCAGCCCAAACACATGAAGATCTACTGTGTGAGATATTGTACGTGTTAAGTGGAGTAACAGAAGAAGAAAAGGACATTGTATTGAGGTGGATTCCAGCCCACACTGGGAACACCAGCAAATGAGAAAGCAGACACGTTGGCCAAGGAGGCAGGAGAGAGGGAGAATGTAAGGGTCACATTTTCAAAGTCAGAGGGAAAAAGCATCACCTGGAAGGAGTTGGGGGAAACAAATGTGGGGAGAAGGAGACTGTGAAGCATGTGTTAACCCAATGCAGGAAGTATGAAATAGAAGGGAGACATACGATGAATGCACTTCAAAGGAAACGGCCAAGAGAAATCAAAGACATTTTGCAGTGTGCAAGTGGGGATGAAGGGAGGACGGTGATCTTTAGATTTTAGACAAAGACGGGACTTGTCAAAAGATTTTAACGCCAACGATTCAAGAGGAGGAGAAGGAATGACTGTTTAAAACCAGAAGGAGGCAGTAGTGCAACAAACGGATGCCAACTGCCGTGAAACTCACACACAGACCAAGAAGGAGCTGCTGGTCTTCCACAGGGAAACCGACCGATGGCTAGCGCCAGTGTGATTTGCTCAATCCATCGCCTCCCTTTTCAAATGCAGAGGAAAGAAAGACAACCATGGGAAAATGGGCGGAGACAAAGAAAGAACAAACCTGAGGGAAATTCCAGTTCATCTGAAAAAGCTGACGCCCCGGCAGATTGCCTACCTTGCAATGAAGCCCGCACACAAAGTCTTCTGGACGTGGGCGCACAGTGCAGACGAGGACTTACTTTAAACAGTGAGAAGCGGAGGGTGCACCGTTCCCGGAGGTACTGCAATACCGGGTCGATGCGTGGAGTGGACGGAGCAAGCCCCTGTTCCATCTCCCAGGTCCAAAAATCAATTTAATATATGGTCCCCGGATAGGGGACGTATCAGATATTAAACTGATAAGAACAGATTTTTTCTTTCGAAAGTTTTTATTGACACGTTATACACAAACATTTACAGCAATTTACTTTTCACAAGTGATTTTTTCCTCACTTATTCTTGATCACTTTTCTTTCATTGTTCTTTTGTGGGAAAAAACACATGGTAAAAAAACTGTACATGATAAAACAGTGCCATTTAAAAACAAGTAAAAGGGAGGCATAGGTTAAGAACTTTAAAAGGTCTACTGTTGTGCAGGAGCGCGGTGAGCCCCTATCAAGATTAACTCATCCTGTTCCCCCAAACAGGGTTGGTCTCTCGGGATCCTGTCCCGGTGCTCAGAGGAGACCCTCACCCTGCTGCTCCTTCCCACCTGCCTCTCCCGGAGAGTCAGGCCGCTGCTGCTTTGAACTTTTCCCGTATGGCTCCGGCTCCTTCATCCGAATGAGCACAGAGGCGATTCTTCTTTGTGGCTGTGTCCTAGGCCCGCCGCCTGCAGCGACGGCTCTGTCGACCGTCGCTGCTGCCATCCGGATCACAGCCACGGGGGGGATCTGCATGTGCCTTCTTACCAGCAAGTTCCTGGAGGTCCATGTGGCGTCTTTGATGGCGGCGAGAGTGAGCCATTGTTGTGCAAAGTCTTTTTGCTTTAATAGACTTTGGCTCACTCCGTACAGGACCAGCTGTGCTGTGAGGACCTCCCTTGCTGGTAAGCACGGGAATTGCAAGGAGCCGGCCAGTGCCCACTGTTCTACAGCAGCACTGCACTCCCAGAGCAGGTGCCTCACCGTCTCAGGTGCGCCACAGCCAGGGCAGGGGCATGTTGGGGTTGTTGACATGCCCCGGGAGTGCATCACGGACCTGACCGGGAGGATCTCATGAGCCACCATCCATGACAGGTCCCGGAGTCTGTTTGGGAGAACAGGATGGTTCACGATGCTCCAAACGGAGGAGGGCTCGCCTAGTGCAAGCCCACGCACTGGGCTCACCGGTTCTCGCTCCTGCACAACAGAGATAATTGAACGCATGTTAGTTAAAATATGCAGCTCCTCTTTTTCAAGGCTAAAATGTTTTAAAAACTTCGGGATAAAACGGTATGCTTCTGGGAGGTTAAAAGACACTGGAACTTTAAGATCTGTTTTTAAAATCTTCAGTTTCCTGAGGTATGACCCCATCCAGAACCGGGTCATTGCTGCTGTCTTTGGGTTTCTGGATGGGGCCGTGGCTGCTAAAAGTCCAAGAGAGGTGTATCTGGCACCAAGGAATAAAAACAGGTCCGGCACTCCTTTTCCTCCTTTCTCCTTTGTTTTTTTCATGGTGTCTCTCTTCAGACGCTCCCACTTTCCGTTCCACAGGAAGTAAAATATGGCTCGTTCCAGGTCTAAAATCACCGTTCTGGGGGGGATAAAAACACAACTGATCAATAAAAGTAAAGGTAAAATCACAGCTTTTATGATTAAAACCCTTCCTTCGATCGTCAGTTTCCTCAGTCTCCAGTACCCCAGTCGTTGTTTAACTTTCCCTATTTTGTCCTGCCAATTTATGTCCCCTCCCCCCTCCCTATTAAATTTGACCCCAAGTATTTTTAAGTCGGTCTGGGTCACAGTCAGGGGGAGTCCCGTTGTCTCAGTCACTGTCCACGGTCCGTAAAATTGGGCTTAGGTCTTGTCCCTGTTTAGTTTTGACCCAGAGGCCAGTCCAAACCAGTCAGTCAAGTCCAGTGTCCTGTGTACTGATAAAAGGTCTGTGCATAAAATGTTAATGTCATCCATGTATAAAAAGCATTTGCTGGTCAGTCCCCCACTCCCCGGTACTACCACCCCATTGATTCGTTGGTCCCTTCTCAAGACCTGTGCCAATGGTTCAATGCAAGTGATGTAGAGGAGGGCAGATAACGGACAACCCTGACGGACACCGCAGTGAATATTGACTGCTTTTGTCAGATGCCCGTTAACAATGAATTTGCTGGTGATGTCCCGGTACAGCAGTCCCACCCAAGCTATAAACCTCTCAGGGAAACCCATTTTTTGCAGTACCTGGAAGAGGTACTGGTGCGAGACCCGATCAAAGGCCTTCTCAAAGTCTAAATTTAGGACTACTAGCCTAATGTTTCTGTCTCTCGCATAACAGATGGTGTCTCGGATCAGTAGGAGGCTGTCCGTGATCTTCCTCCCCGGGATGGCACAGGCTTGATCCGGGTGAATCAGCCCCTCTAAAAACACAGTCATGCGAGATGCTAAAAGTTTACTAAAAAGTTTGCAGTCAAAGTTTAAAAGAGTGATCGGTCTCCAATTTTTTAGGTCAGTCTTGTCTTTGTCTTTGAAAAGCAAGGTCACTATCCCTCTTCTAAAACTGTCGGGTAGTCGGTCAAGGTTTTCGAAGTCCATAAAAACAAGAAGAAGGTCAGGTGCTAAAAGGTCCCAGAAAGTCAAATAAAATTCAAGGGGGAGTCCATCGTCTCCTGGGGACTTCCCTTTTTTAAAACTCCTCATACATTGATGCATTTCTAAAAGGTTAAAATCCTGGGATAAAAGCACACTCTCAGTTATTTTGTGCTCAATGACCTTTAAAATTTCTCTAATAGTGTCATTTTTTACAGGTTTTTCTTTATACAGTTCTTCGTAAAATGTAAAAACAGTGTTGTTTATTTCTTCTGTGGTTTCAGCTGTGCACTCATTGTCTTTTTTCAGTTTAAAAATGGTTTTATCTTTATCTAAAATTCTTTTAAAAAAGTATCTCGTGCACTTCTCTCCTTCTTCAATCTCTTTTTCTTTACTTCTGAGGATGACTCCCTTACTTTTAATTTCTGCTAAAACCGACATCTCTTTTTTTACCTGTTTGATTTCTTCGTTAAAATCCATTCCCTGTTGGTTCAGATTAAAATACCGTTGGAGTCGTTTTTGCAGTCCCAACATGCGTCTGTCGTCCCTACCTTTCTTTCTCTTACCTGCCTGCCTAAAAAAGGTCTGGGTCCTTCCTTTCACCATTTCCCACCAGTGTGCACGTGAAGTGTATAGGTCTTGAAGGGTCTGCCACTCTTGGTACTGCTCCCTATACTGTCTAACTAACTCCCTATCTTCTAAAAGGGAGCAGTTGAGTTTCCACAGACCCTTCCCTGCCGTCACACCTGAAGCCAGTGATAGGGTGCAGGAAAGGATAGTGTGATCAGAAAAGAAAGCAGGAGTTACTCTAGCATCGGTTGGTGGGCAATCACGTGATAAAATATAATCTATGCGAGAGGCTTTGGTGCCATCGCCACTGAACCAGGTGAAGCCCTCCTCTCTGGGATGCATGACTTTAAAACAGTCCAGTAGTTTAAAATCTCGGCATAGTGCCCCGAGTAAAACCGATGTTTTATCTACTTTAAAATCTTCCCCTGCTCCCCTCCTGTCTTTCTTATTTAAAACACAATTAAAATCCCCTCCTACTACTAATGGTTCCCTACCTAGCATGTGGGACTGCAGGTCTTCTAAAAGGTCATACCTGTCATTTTTTTCCGTAAAACCATAGACATTTAAAACATTAAAATCTCGTCCCATAAAAGTGAGGTGTGCTAAAAGTGCCCTACCATCTCTCACCACAGTGCTGCCCTTTACCAAGATTAGAGGGTTTTTAATTAAAATTGCCACGCCATCATTCTTGTTATTGTTGGAACCACTCCATATGGATACGTGTGGCCATATCTCCTCCCAATCCCTGTAGTGCTTTAAAAACGGTAGACCACATTCTTGTATTAAAAACACATCTGACTTAAAGGAGTTTAAAAAGGATAAAACAGATTGTGCTCTAACTTTCGACTTCACACTTCTCACATTGACGGTTGAGAAGGTGAGTGTCATAAGTATGGTTAAAAACAACAGGTACGACATTTTAAAAGACTAGTGATTAAAAGCAATCATTCTACTTCTTGTGAAAATTGCTCCTCCTTCACTCCTATGGGGGAGGGGTGAGGGGTTTGAGGCATTTTCCCCGGCCGGACTCTAGGTGGTGGCCTTTCCTGCAGTCTTTTATTGAATTGCGAGTCCTTTGGGGTTGATTGTAGAGCTATATTTAAAAAAGAGACCTCATTGGGAGAATCGGAAGGGAAGACTCTGGGTTCCTCCACAGGTGGACTGTCTGAGGAGCTCCCAGCTCTTCCCTTCTTCTCAGAGACTACTGGAGCCTCCGGGGACAATTCTGATAGAGGTCTCTTAGCCTTTTGGGCTGGGGGAAGGGAGGCTTCCTCACTCTCACTCTCACTCTCACTCTCACTCTCACACTCACTCTCACTAGCACTCACACTTTCACCCTCAGAGTGAGCTGTAGCTCCGCCCTCTGTCTGCACTGCTCCCTCTCCCATACTCTCCACTTGAGGGGCAGTGACAGGCCCCTCCCCCTTTCCCTCCTCACCTGATTGCTTTCCTCCAGTCACAGGATTTGGAGGGAGATTTGAATTTTCTGACCCAGGCTCTCCAAATAGCTCTGCAAACATTTCACCCTTTCCGCCATTTTCCTTTTCTTTTCCTGCCTGTTTTGCAGCCTTCACTTTGTTGGCAAAAGACTTTGGGCAGTCTCTGAAGAGATGGGATATTTCTCCACAAAGATTGCACTTTCTGCCATTGGTACATTCTTCAAAAGTATGACCAATTTCTCTGCACTTTCCACAGATGATTTGCTGACATGCTTCCGCAAGATGTCCATGCTCTCCACACTTACGACAGAGTTTAGGCTGTCCCTGGTAATGAATGTAGCCCCGGTTGTTTCCCAAGACTATCATGGATGGCAGATGTTTCAGGCCCTGGAAGCCTTGGGGGTCCTGCCATTGTTGAATGGGGACCCTCCAAGCACAGTTCCAAATGCCATCCTCATCTCTCACCTTCATAGCCTGGCCTTTTACCGTGCAAAATCTCCCCAGCCACATACATATGTCGTCTGCATTTACAGTTTCATTGAACATCCTGACAATGACCGTCTTGGAAGCATTGTCAGAAAGTTTCTCCACGTTAAAAGCAGAAAACTGGGCCCTGGTATTCTCAAACCGTGTCCAAAACTCTTTGAGCAGTATAGCTGAGCGGAAGCTCACATCAAATCCCTTATTCTGTGGCAAAGTCACAATGCAATTTATGTCGTCTGGTTTAAAGTTCAGGGTCTGCTGGACAAGCTTCCTGGAGAAGTCCAGTCTAGACAACTCCAGGAGCCTTCCATCCTTCTCCACCAAAGAAAAGCGGACACTGTGGTGCCTCCGCACGCCGGCATGGGCGGCCGACATGTTGGAGGCACCACACACTAAAAAAACACTCCTAGTCTAAAACCGAACTAATAAATAACTAAAAACAGAATAAAAAAAACAGGCTAAGACTAATAAATAAATAAAATCGGAAAACTTACCTTAGCTGGCTGAGAGCACCCAAAAAGGACCTCTCAGCCGTATATACTCCTTTGTGTGAGTAAATGCAACTACATAAGTTGTATTTCAACACACTAAGGAAGGATAATATCCTCCAGGGACTGTCAGCACACAATGCCACAACAGGCAAAGATGACTGGCAGCAGAAGGAGGCGATCACTGTCTTAGCCAAAAGGCCGAGAAGCGATGCCCCAAGAGCTTCAGAGACGGCCATGGCGTTCCCCGGACCGTCCACCTCGCCCCTGGTGCCGGCAAGCCAGCGTTGCGTTTGAGTGACCGTGGGTAAAAGGGAAAAAAACAAACTCTTCAATCAAAGCGCCTTTGAGATTCATGCATTATGTCAAGCTGTAAAACAGGAGTTTGGGCGCTCATTCACCGGACTGATCGGCAGTCACGCAAAAGGCACAAGAAGATTGGGGCGGGGCCTTTTTCCGGGCTCGCGGCTGTTGTGAAAAGACCAAACGGCGCCCCACCCCCATGGGAAATCATTGAGAGCAGTTGTGGCGCGAGTGGGATTTGACAATGATCAGGGCAAGGGCTGCTGAATGCGAAAAAAGCATTTGATTGATGTGCTTGTGATTTAGCATGAGCAAGGAACCTGGCTGGGCGCAGCATCTTTCAAACTCCTGTTGTGTGTTGCTACGCACAGAGCTGCCCTCCGTACTCAGCGTGTCTCTTTCCCTGTGATTACATTTGACAAATCATCAGGGGAGAGCGCGAACGCAGTCCCCCACTACCACAAATTATGCAGTTGAGATTCCCACATTTGGGGAATTCGCATAGGTCAGCCCTGCCGCAGTGCAATGGCCGGGCCTCGCCATGGGTGAACCACCTTCTTGACCCCTGCCAGGTAAGTATGAGTTGTACAGCTCTGGGCCAAAGGACTCCTTCACAGGACCACTGCTCTGACTGCCGGTGCCAACACTATGCAAGCTGCCAAAATCGGTGTTTTCCAACAGGAGGTGCTCGGAGCAGCCCAAACACATGAAGATCTACTGTGTGAGATATTGTACGTGTTAAGTGGAGTAACAGAAGAAGAAAAGGACATTGTATTGAGGTGGATTCCAGCCCACACTGGGAACACCAGCAAATGAGAAAGCAGACACGTTGGCCAAGGAGGCAGGAGAGAGGGAGAATGTAAGGGTCACATTTTCAAAGTCAGAGGGAAAAAGCATCACCTGGAAGGAGTTGGGGGAAACAAATGTGGGGAGAAGGAGACTGTGAAGCATGTGTTAACCCAATGCAGGAAGTATGAAATAGAAGGGAGACATACGATGAATGCACTTCAAAGGAAACGGCCAAGAGAAATCAAAGACATTTTGCAGTGTGCAAGTGGGGATGAAGGGAGGACGGTGATCTTTAGATTTTAGACAAAGACGGGACTTGTCAAAAGATTTTAACGCCAACGATTCAAGAGGAGGAGAAGGAATGACTGTTTAAAACCAGAAGGAGGCAGTAGTGCAACAAACGGATGCCAACTGCCGTGAAACTCACACACAGACCAAGAAGGAGCTGCTGGTCTTCCACAGGGAAACCGACCGATGGCTAGCGCCAGTGTGATTTGCTCAATCCATCGCCTCCCTTTTCAAATGCAGAGGAAAGAAAGACAACCATGGGAAAATGGGCGGAGACAAAGAAAGAACAAACCTGAGGGAAATTCCAGTTCATCTGAAAAAGCTGACGCCCCGGCAGATTGCCTACCTTGCAATGAAGCCCGCACACAAAGTCTTCTGGACGTGGGCGCACAGTGCAGACGAGGACTTACTTTAAACAGTGAGAAGCGGAGGGTGCACCGTTCCCGGAGGTACTGCAATACCGGGTCGATGCGTGGAGTGGACGGAGCAAGCCCCTGTTCCATCTCCCAGGTCCAAAAATCAATTTAATATATGGTCCCCGGATAGGGGACGTATCAGATATTAAACTGATAAGAACAGATACTACACTTGATCTTAGCCAAAAGGCCGAGAAGCGATGCCCCAAGAGCTTCAGAGACGGCCATGGCGTTCCCCGGACCGTCCACCTCGCCCCTGGTGCCGGCAAGCCAGCGTTGCGTTTGAGTGACCGTGGGTAAAAGGGAAAAAAACAAACTCTTCAATCAAAGCGCCTTTGAGATTCATGCATTATGTCAAGCTGTAAAACAGGAGTTTGGGCGCTCATTCACCGGACTGATCGGCAGTCACGCAAAAGGCACAAGAAGATTGGGGCGGGGCCTTTTTCCGGGCTCGCGGCTGTTGTGAAAAGACCAAACGGCGCCCCACCCCCATGGGAAATCATTGAGAGCAGTTGTGGCGCGAGTGGGATTTGACAATGATCAGGGCAAGGGCTGCTGAATGCGAAAAAAGCATTTGATTGATGTGCTTGTGATTTAGCATGAGCAAGGAACCTGGCTGGGCGCAGCATCTTTCAAACTCCTGTTGTGTGTTGCTACGCACAGAGCTGCCCTCCGTACTCAGCGTGTCTCTTTCCCTGTGATTACATTTGACAAATCATCAGGGGAGAGCGCGAACGCAGTCCCCCACTACCACAAATTATGCAGTCGAGATTCCCACATTTGGGGAATTCGCATAGGTCAGCCCTGCCGCAGTGCAATGGCCGGGCCTCGCCATGGGTGAACCACCTTCTTGATCATGGTATCTCCCCTGCCAGGTAAGTATGAGTTGTACAGCTCTGGGCCAAAGGACTCCTTCACAGGACCACTGCTCTGACTGCCGGTGCCAACACTATGCAAGCTGCCAAAATCGGTGTTTTCCAACAGGAGGTGCTCGGAGCAGCCCAAACACATGAAGATCTACTGTGTGAGATATTGTACGTGTTAAGTGGAGTAACAGAAGAAGAAAAGGACATTGTATTGAGGTGGATTCCAGCCCACACTGGGAACACCAGCAAATGAGAAAGCAGACACGTTGGCCAAGGAGGCAGGAGAGAGGGAGAATGTAAGGGTCACATTTTCAAAGTCAGAGGGAAAAAGCATCACCTGGAAGGAGTTGGGGGAAACAAATGTGGGGAGAAGGAGACTGTGAAGCATGTGTTAACCCAATGCAGGAAGTATGAAATAGAAGGGAGACATACGATGAATGCACTTCAAAGGAAACGGCCAAGAGAAATCAAAGACATTTTGCAGTGTGCAAGTGGGGATGAAGGGAGGACGGTGATCTTTAGATTTTAGACAAAGACGGGACTTGTCAAAAGATTTTAACGCCAACGATTCAAGAGGAGGAGAAGGAATGACTGTTTAAAACCAGAAGGAGGCAGTAGTGCAACAAACGGATGCCAACTGCCGTGAAACTCACACACAGACCAAGAAGGAGCTGCTGGTCTTCCACAGGGAAACCGACCGATGGCTAGCGCCAGTGTGATTTGCTCAATCCATCGCCTCCCTTTTCAAATGCAGAGGAAAGAAAGACAACCATGGGAAAATGGGCGGAGACAAAGAAAGAACAAACCTGAGGGAAATTCCAGTTCATCTGAAAAAGCTGACGCCCCGGCAGATTGCCTACCTTGCAATGAAGCCCGCACACAAAGTCTTCTGGACGTGGGCGCACAGTGCAGACGAGGACTTACTTTAAACAGTGAGAAGCGGAGGGTGCACCGTTCCCGGAGGTACTGCAATACCGGGTCGATGCGTGGAGTGGACGGAGCAAGCCCCTGTTCCATCTCCCAGGTCCAAAAATCAATTTAATATATGGTCCCCGGATAGGGGACGTATCAGATATTAAACTGATAAGAACAGATTTTTTTCTTTCGAAAGTTTTTATTGACACGTTTTACACAAACATTTACAGCAATTTACTTTTCACAAGTGATTTTTTCTTCACTTATTCTTGTTCACTTTTTTTTTCATTGTTGTTTTGTGGGAAAAAAAACACATAGTAAAAAAACTGTACATGATAAAACAGTGCCATTTAAAAACAAGTAAAAGGGAGGCATAGGTTAAGAACTTTAAAAGGTCTACTGTTGTGCAGGAGCGCGGCGAGCCCCTATCAAGATTAACTCATCCTGTTCCCCCAAACAGGGTTGGTCTCTCGGGATCCTGTCTCGGTGCTCAGAGGAGACCCTCACCCTGCTGCTCCTTCCCACCTGCCTCTCCCGGAGAGTCAGGCCGCTGCTGCTTTGAACTTTTCCCGTATGGCTCCGGCTCCTTCATCCGAATGAGCACAGAGGCGATTCTTCTTTGTGGCTGTGTCCTAGGCCCGCCGCCTGCAGCGACGGCTCTGTCGACCGTCGCTGCTGCCATCCGGATCACAGCCACGGGGGGGATCTGCATGTGCCTTCTTACCAGCAAGTTCCTGGAGGTCCATGTGGCGTCTTTGATGGCGGCGAGAGTGAGCCATTGTTGTGCAAAGTCTTTTTGCTTTAATAGACTTTGGCTCACTCCGTACAGGACCAGCTGTGCTGTGAGGACCTCCCTTGCTGGTAAGCACGGGAATTGCAAGGAGCCGGCCAGTGCCCACTGTTCTACAGCAGCACTGCACTCCCAGAGCAGGTGCCTCACCGTCTCAGGTGCGCCACAGCCAGGGCGGGGGCATGTTGGGGTTGTTGACATGCCCCGGGAGTGCATCACGGACCTGACCGGGAGGATCTCATGAGCCACCATCCATGACAGGTCCCGGAGTCTGTTTGGGAGAACAGGATGGTTCACAGTGCTCCAAACGGAGGAGGGCTCGCCTAGTGCAAGCCCACGCACTGGGCTCACCGGTTCTCGCTCCTGCACAACAGAGATAATTGAACGCATGTTAGTTAAAATATGCAGCTCCTCTTTTTCAAGGCTAAAATGTTTTAAAAACTTCGGGATAAAACGGTATGCTTCTGGGAGGTTAAAAGACACTGGAACTTTAAGATCTGTTTTTAAAATCTTCAGTTTCCTGAGGTATGACCCCATCCAGAACCGGGTCATTGCTGCTGTCTTTGGGTTTCTGGATGGGGCCGTGGCTGCTAAAAGTCCAAGAGAGGTGTATCTGGCACCAAGGAATAAAAACAGGTCCGGCACTCCTTTTCCTCCTTTCTCCTTTGTTTTTTTCATGGTGTCTCTCTTCAGACGCTCCCACTTTCCGTTCCACAGGAAGTAAAATATGGCTCGTTCCAGGTCTAAAATCACCGTTCTGGGGGGGATAAAAACACAACTGATCAATAAAAGTAAAGGTAAAATCACAGCTTTTATGATTAAAACCCTTCCTTCGATCGTCAGTTTCCTCAGTCTCCAGTACCCCAGTCGTTGTTTAACTTTCCCTATTTTGTCCTGCCAATTTATGTCCCCTCCCCCCTCCCTATTAAATTTGACCCCAAGTATTTTTAAGTCGGTCTGGGTCACAGTCAGGGGGAGTCCCGTTGTCTCAGTCACTGTCCACGGTCCGTAAAATTGGGCTTAGGTCTTGTCCCTGTTTAGTTTTGACCCAGAGGCCAGTCCAAACCAGTCAGTCAAGTCCAGTGTCCTGTGTACTGATAAAAGGTCTGTGCATAAAATGTTAATGTCATCCATGTATAAAAAGCATTTGCTGGTCAGTCCCCCACTCCCCGGTACTACCACCCCATTGATTCGTTGGTCCCTTCTCAAGACCTGTGCCAATGGTTCAATGCAAGTGATGTAGAGGAGGGCAGATAACGGACAACCCTGACGGACACCGCAGTGAATATTGACTGCTTTTGTCAGATGCCCGTTAACAATGAATTTGCTGGTGATGTCCCGGTACAGCAGTCCCACCCAAGCTATAAACCTCTCAGGGAAACCCATTTTTTGCAGTACCTGGAAGAGGTACTGGTGCGAGACCCGATCAAAGGCCTTCTCAAAGTCTAAATTTAGGACTACTAGCCTAATGTTTCTGTCTCTCGCATAACAGATGGTGTCTCGGATCAGTAGGAGGCTGTCCGTGATCTTCCTCCCCGGGATGGCACAGGCTTGATCCGGGTGAATCAGCCCCTCTAAAAACACAGTCATGCGAGATGCTAAAAGTTTACTAAAAAGTTTGCAGTCAAAGTTTAAAAGAGTGATCGGTCTCCAATTTTTTAGGTCAGTCTTGTCTTTGTCTTTGAAAAGCAAGGTCACTATCCCTCTTCTAAAACTGTCGGGTAGTCGGTCAAGGTTTTCGAAGTCCATAAAAACAAGAAGAAGGTCAGGTGCTAAAAGGTCCCAGAAAGTCAAATAAAATTCAAGGGGGAGTCCATCGTCTCCTGGGGACTTCCCTTTTTTAAAACTCCTCATACATTGATGCATTTCTAAAAGGTTAAAATCCTGGGATAAAAGCACACTCTCAGTTATTTTGTGCTCAATGACCTTTAAAATTTCTCTAATAGTGTCATTTTTTACAGGTTTTTCTTTATACAGTTCTTCGTAAAATGTAAAAACAGTGTTGTTTATTTCTTCTGTGGTTTCAGCTGTGCACTCATTGTCTTTTTTCAGTTTAAAAATGGTTTTATCTTTATCTAAAATTCTTTTAAAAAAGTATCTCGTGCACTTCTCTCCTTCTTCAATCTCTTTTTCTTTACTTCTGAGGATGACTCCCTTACTTTTAATTTCTGCTAAAACCGACATCTCTTTTTTTACCTGTTTGATTTCTTCGTTAAAATCCATTCCCTGTTGGTTCAGATTAAAATACCGTTGGAGTCGTTTTTGCAGTCCCAACATGCGTCTGTCGTCCCTACCTTTCTTTCTCTTACCTGCCTGCCTAAAAAAGGTCTGGGTCCTTCCTTTCACCATTTCCCACCAGTGTGCACGTGAAGTGTATAGGTCTTGAAGGGTCTGCCACTCTTGGTACTGCTCCCTATACTGTCTAACTAACTCCCTATCTTCTAAAAGGGAGCAGTTGAGTTTCCACAGACCCTTCCCTGCCGTCACACCTGAAGCCAGTGATAGGGTGCAGGAAAGGATAGTGTGATCAGAAAAGAAAGCAGGAGTTACTCTAGCATCGGTTGGTGGGCAATCACGTGATAAAATATAATCTATGCGAGAGGCTTTGGTGCCATCGCCACTGAACCAGGTGAAGCCCTCCTCTCTGGGATGCATGACTTTAAAACAGTCCAGTAGTTTAAAATCTCGGCATAGTGCCCCGAGTAAAACCGATGTTTTATCTACTTTAAAATCTTCCCCTGCTCCCCTCCTGTCTTTCTTATTTAAAACACAATTAAAATCCCCTCCTACTACTAATGGTTCCCTACCTAGCATGTGGGACTGCAGGTCTTCTAAAAGGTCATACCTGTCATTTTTTTCCGTAAAACCATAGACATTTAAAACATTAAAATCTCGTCCCATAAAAGTGAGGTGTGCTAAAAGTGCCCTACCATCTCTCACCACAGTGCTGCCCTTTACCAAGATTAGAGGGTTTTTAATTAAAATTGCCACGCCATCATTCTTGTTATTGTTGGAACCACTCCATATGGATACGTGTGGCCATATCTCCTCCCAATCCCTGTAGTGCTTTAAAAACGGTAGACCACATTCTTGTATTAAAAACACATCTGACTTAAAGGAGTTTAAAAAGGATAAAACAGATTGTGCTCTAACTTTCGACTTCACACTTCTCACATTGACGGTTGAGAAGGTGAGTGTCATAAGTATGGTTAAAAACAACAGGTACGACATTTTAAAAGACTAGTGATTAAAAGCAATCATTCTACTTCTTGTGAAAATTGCTCCTCCTTCACTCCTATGGGGGAGGGGTGAGGGGTTTGAGGCATTTTCCCCGGCCGGACTCTAGGTGGTGGCCTTTCCTGCAGTCTTTTATTGAATTGCGAGTCCTTTGGGGTTGATTGTAGAGCTATATTTAAAAAAGAGACCTCATTGGGAGAATCGGAAGGGAAGACTCTGGGTTCCTCCACAGGTGGACTGTCTGAGGAGCTCCCAGCTCTTCCCTTCTTCTCAGAGACTACTGGAGCCTCCGGGGACAATTCTGATAGAGGTCTCTTAGCCTTTTGGGCTGGGGGAAGGGAGGCTTCCTCACTCTCACTCTCACTCTCACTCTCACTCTCACTCTCACACTCACTCTCACTAGCACTCACACTTTCACCCTCAGAGTGAGCTGTAGCTCCGCCCTCTGTCTGCACTGCTCCCTCTCCCATACTCTCCACTTGAGGGGCAGTGACAGGCCCCTCCCCCTTTCCCTCCTCACCTGATTGCTTTCCTCCAGTCACAGGATTTGGAGGGAGATTTGAATTTTCTGACCCAGGCTCTCCAAATAGCTCTGCAAACATTTCACCCTTTCCGCCATTTTCCTTTTCTTTTCCTGCCTGTTTTGCAGCCTTCACTTTGTTGGCAAAAGACTTTGGGCAGTCTCTGAAGAGATGGGATATTTCTCCACAAAGATTGCACTTTCTGCCATTGGTACATTCTTCAAAAGTATGACCAATTTCTCTGCACTTTCCACAGATGATTTGCTGACATGCTTCCGCAAGATGTCCATGCTCTCCACACTTACGACAGAGTTTAGGCTGTCCCTGGTAATGAATGTAGCCCCGGTTGTTTCCCAAGACTATCATGGATGGCAGATGTTTCAGGCCCTGGAAGCCTTGGGGGTCCTGCCATTGTTGAATGGGGACCCTCCAAGCACAGTTCCAAATGCCATCCTCATCTCTCACCTTCATAGCCTGGCCTTTTACCGTGCAAAATCTCCCCAGCCACATACATATGTCGTCTGCATTTACAGTTTCATTGAACATCCTGACAATGACCGTCTTGGAAGCATTGTCAGAAAGTTTCTCCACGTTAAAAGCAGAAAACTGGGCCCTGGTATTCTCAAACCGTGTCCAAAACTCTTTGAGCAGTATAGCTGAGCGGAAGCTCACATCAAATCCCTTATTCTGTGGCAAAGTCACAATGCAATTTATGTCGTCTGGTTTAAAGTTCAGGGTCTGCTGGACAAGCTTCCTGGAGAAGTCCAGTCTAGACAACTCCAGGAGCCTTCCATCCTTCTCCACCAAAGAAAAGCGGACACTGTGGTGCCTCCGCACGCCGGCATGGGCGGCCGACATGTTGGAGGCACCACACACTAAAAAAACACTCCTAGTCTAAAACGGAACTAATAAATAACTAAAAACAGAATAAAAAAAACAGGCTAAGACTAATAAATAAATAAAATCGGAAAACTTACCTTAGCTGGCTGAGAGCACCCAAAAAGGACCTCTCAGCCGTATATACTCCTTTGTGTGAGTAAATGCAACTACATAAGTTGTATTTCAACACACTAAGGAAGGATAATATCCTCCAGGGACTGTCAGCACACAATGCCACAACAGGCAAAGATGACTGGCAGCAGAAGGAGGCGATCACTGTCTTAGCCAAAAGGCCGAGAAGCGATGCCCCAAGAGCTTCAGAGACGGCCATGGCGTTCCCCGGACCGTCCACCTCGCCCCTGGTGCCGGCAAGCCAGCGTTGCGTTTGAGTGACCGTGGGTAAAAGGGAAAAAAACAAACTCTTCAATCAAAGCGCCTTTGAGATTCATGCATTATGTCAAGCTGTAAAACAGGAGTTTGGGCGCTCATTCACCGGACTGATCGGCAGTCACGCAAAAGGCACAAGAAGATTGGGGCGGGGCCTTTTTCCGGGCTCGCGGCTGTTGTGAAAAGACCAAACGGCGCCCCACCCCCATGGGAAATCATTGAGAGCAGTTGTGGCGCGAGTGGGATTTGACAATGATCAGGGCAAGGGCTGCTGAATGCGAAAAAAGCATTTGATTGATGTGCTTGTGATTTAGCATGAGCAAGGAACCTGGCTGGGCGCAGCATCTTTCAAACTCCTGTTGTGTGTTGCTACGCACAGAGCTGCCCTCCGTACACAGCGTGTCTCTTTCCCTGTGATTACATTTGACAAATCATCAGGGGAGAGCGCGAACGCAGTCCCCCACTACCACAAATTATGCAGTTGAGATTCCCACATTTGGGGAATTCGCATAGGTCAGCCCTGCCGCAGTGCAATGGCCGGGCCTCGCCATGGGTGAACCACCTTCTTGACCCCTGCCAGGTAAGTATGAGTTGTACAGCTCTGGGCCAAAGGACTCCTTCACAGGACCACTGCTCTGACTGCCGGTGCCAACACTATGCAAGCTGCCAAAATCGGTGTTTTCCAACAGGAGGTGCTCGGAGCAGCCCAAACACATGAAGATCTACTGTGTGAGATATTGTACGTGTTAAGTGGAGTAACAGAAGAAGAAAAGGACATTGTATTGAGGTGGATTCCAGCCCACACTGGGAACACCAGCAAATGAGAAAGCAGACACGTTGGCCAAGGAGGCAGGAGAGAGGGAGAATGTAAGGGTCACATTTTCAAAGTCAGAGGGAAAAAGCATCACCTGGAAGGAGTTGGGGGAAACAAATGTGGGGAGAAGGAGACTGTGAAGCATGTGTTAACCCAATGCAGGAAGTATGAAATAGAAGGGAGACATACGATGAATGCACTTCAAAGGAAACGGCCAAGAGAAATCAAAGACATTTTGCAGTGTGCAAGTGGGGATGAAGGGAGGACGGTGATCTTTAGATTTTAGACAAAGACGGGACTTGTCAAAAGATTTTAACGCCAACGATTCAAGAGGAGGAGAAGGAATGACTGTTTAAAACCAGAAGGAGGCAGTAGTGCAACAAACGGATGCCAACTGCCGTGAAACTCACACACAGACCAAGAAGGAGCTGCTGGTCTTCCACAGGGAAACCGACCGATGGCTAGCGCCAGTGTGATTTGCTCAATCCATCGCCTCCCTTTTCAAATGCAGAGGAAAGAAAGACAACCATGGGAAAATGGGCGGAGACAAAGAAAGAACAAACCTGAGGGAAATTCCAGTTCATCTGAAAAAGCTGACGCCCCGGCAGATTGCCTACCTTGCAATGAAGCCCGCACACAAAGTCTTCTGGACGTGGGCGCACAGTGCAGACGAGGACTTACTTTAAACAGTGAGAAGCGGAGGGTGCACCGTCCCCGGAGGTACTGCAATACCGGGTCGATGCGTGGAGTGGACGGAGCAAGCCCCTGTTCCATCTCCCAGGTCCAAAAATCAATTTAATATATGGTCCCCGGATAGGGGACGTATCAGATATTAAACTGATAAGAACAGATACTACACTTGATCTTAGCCAAAAGGCCGAGAAGCGATGCCCCAAGAGCTTCAGAGACGGCCATGGCGTTCCCCGGACCGTCCACCTCGCCCCTGGTGCCGGCAAGCCAGCGTTGCGTTTGAGTGACCGTGGGTAAAAGGGAAAAAAACAAACTCTTCAATCAAAGCGCCTTTGAGATTCATGCATTATGTCAAGCTGTAAAACAGGAGTTTGGGCGCTCATTCACCGGACTGATCGGCAGTCACGCAAAAGGCACAAGAAGATTGGGGCGGGGCCTTTTTCCGGGCTCGCGGCTGTTGTGAAAAGACCAAACGGCGCCCCACCCCCATGGGAAATCATTGAGAGCAGTTGTGGCGCGAGTGGGATTTGACAATGATCAGGGCAAGGGCTGCTGAATGCGAAAAAAGCATTTGATTGATGTGCTTGTGATTTAGCATGAGCAAGGAACCTGGCTGGGCGCAGCATCTTTCAAACTCCTGTTGTGTGTTGCTACGCACAGAGCTGCCCTCCGTACTCAGCGTGTCTCTTTCCCTGTGATTACATTTGACAAATCATCAGGGGAGAGCGCGAACGCAGTCCCCCACTACCACAAATTATGCAGTCGAGATTCCCACATTTGGGGAATTCGCATAGGTCAGCCCTGCCGCAGTGCAATGGCCGGGCCTCGCCATGGGTGAACCACCTTCTTGATCATGGTATCTCCCCTGCCAGGTAAGTATGAGTTGTACAGCTCTGGGCCAAAGGACTCCTTCACAGGACCACTGCTCTGACTGCCGGTGCCAACACTATGCAAGCTGCCAAAATCGGTGTTTTCCAACAGGAGGTGCTCGGAGCAGCCCAAACACATGAAGATCTACTGTGTGAGATATTGTACGTGTTAAGTGGAGTAACAGAAGAAGAAAAGGACATTGTATTGAGGTGGATTCCAGCCCACACTGGGAACACCAGCAAATGAGAAAGCAGACACGTTGGCCAAGGAGGCAGGAGAGAGGGAGAATGTAAGGGTCACATTTTCAAAGTCAGAGGGAAAAAGCATCACCTGGAAGGAGTTGGGGGAAACAAATGTGGGGAGAAGGAGACTGTGAAGCATGTGTTAACCCAATGCAGGAAGTATGAAATAGAAGGGAGACATACGATGAATGCACTTCAAAGGAAACGGCCAAGAGAAATCAAAGACATTTTGCAGTGTGCAAGTGGGGATGAAGGGAGGACGGTGATCTTTAGATTTTAGACAAAGACGGGACTTGTCAAAAGATTTTAACGCCAACGATTCAAGAGGAGGAGAAGGAATGACTGTTTAAAACCAGAAGGAGGCAGTAGTGCAACAAACGGATGCCAACTGCCGTGAAACTCACACACAGACCAAGAAGGAGCTGCTGGTCTTCCACAGGGAAACCGACCGATGGCTAGCGCCAGTGTGATTTGCTCAATCCATCGCCTCCCTTTTCAAATGCAGAGGAAAGAAAGACAACCATGGGAAAATGGGCGGAGACAAAGAAAGAACAAACCTGAGGGAAATTCCAGTTCATCTGAAAAAGCTGACGCCCCGGCAGATTGCCTACCTTGCAATGAAGCCCGCACACAAAGTCTTCTGGACGTGGGCGCACAGTGCAGACGAGGACTTACTTTAAACAGTGAGAAGCGGAGGGTGCACCGTTCCCGGAGGTACTGCAATACCGGGTCGATGCGTGGAGTGGACGGAGCAAGCCCCTGTTCCATCTCCCAGGTCCAAAAATCAATTTAATATATGGTCCCCGGATAGGGGACGTATCAGATATTAAACTGATAAGAACAGATTTTTTTCTTTCGAAAGTTTTTATTGACACGTTTTACACAAACATTTACAGCAATTTACTTTTCACAAGTGATTTTTTCTTCACTTATTCTTGTTCACTTTTTTTTTCATTGTTGTTTTGTGGGAAAAAAAACACATAGTAAAAAAACTGTACATGATAAAACAGTGCCATTTAAAAACAAGTAAAAGGGAGGCATAGGTTAAGAACTTTAAAAGGTCTACTGTTGTGCAGGAGCGCGGCGAGCCCCTATCAAGATTAACTCATCCTGTTCCCCCAAACAGGGTTGGTCTCTCGGGATCCTGTCTCGGTGCTCAGAGGAGACCCTCACCCTGCTGCTCCTTCCCACCTGCCTCTCCCGGAGAGTCAGGCCGCTGCTGCTTTGAACTTTTCCCGTATGGCTCCGGCTCCTTCATCCGAATGAGCACAGAGGCGATTCTTCTTTGTGGCTGTGTCCTAGGCCCGCCGCCTGCAGCGACGGCTCTGTCGACCGTCGCTGCTGCCATCCGGATCACAGCCACGGGGGGGATCTGCATGTGCCTTCTTACCAGCAAGTTCCTGGAGGTCCATGTGGCGTCTTTGATGGCGGCGAGAGTGAGCCATTGTTGTGCAAAGTCTTTTTGCTTTAATAGACTTTGGCTCACTCCGTACAGGACCAGCTGTGCTGTGAGGACCTCCCTTGCTGGTAAGCACGGGAATTGCAAGGAGCCGGCCAGTGCCCACTGTTCTACAGCAGCACTGCACTCCCAGAGCAGGTGCCTCACCGTCTCAGGTGCGCCACAGCCAGGGCGGGGGCATGTTGGGGTTGTTGACATGCCCCGGGAGTGCATCACGGACCTGACCGGGAGGATCTCATGAGCCACCATCCATGACAGGTCCCGGAGTCTGTTTGGGAGAACAGGATGGTTCACAGTGCTCCAAACGGAGGAGGGCTCGCCTAGTGCAAGCCCACGCACTGGGCTCACCGGTTCTCGCTCCTGCACAACAGAGATAATTGAACGCATGTTAGTTAAAATATGCAGCTCCTCTTTTTCAAGGTTAAAATGTTTTAAAAACTTTGGGATAAAACGGTATGCTTCTGGCAGGTTAAAAGACACTGGAACTTTAAGATCTGTTTTTAAAATCTTCAGTTTCCTGAGGTATGACCCCATCCAGAACCGGGTCATTGCTGCTGTCTTTGGGTTTCTGGATGGGGCCGTGGCTGCTAAAATTCCAAGAGAGGTGTATCTGGCACCAAGGAATAAAAACAGGTCCGGCACTCCTTTTCCTCCTTTCTCCTTTGTTCTTTTCATGGTGTCTCTCTTCAGACGCTCCCACTTTGCGTTCCACAGGAAGTAAAATATGGCTCGTTCCAGGTCTAAAATCACCGTTCTGGGGGGGATAAAAACACAACTGATCAATAAAAGTAAAGGTAAAATCACAGCTTTTATGATTAAAACCCTTCCTTCGATTGTCAGTTTCCTCAGTCTCCAGTACCCCAGTCGTTGTTTGACTTTCCCTATTTTGTCCTGCCAATTTGTGTCCCCTCCCCCCTCCCTATTAAATTTGACCCCAAGTATTTTTAAGTCGGTCTGGGTCACAGTCAGGGGGAGTCCCGTTTTCTCAGTCACTGTCCACGGTCCGTAAAATTGGGCTTGGGTCTTGTCCCTGTTTAGTTTTGACCCAGAGGCCAGTCCAAACCAGTCAGTCAAGTCCAGTGTCCTGTGTACTGATAAAAGGTCTGTGCATAAAATGTTAATGTCATCCATGTATAAAAAGCATTTGCTGGTCAGTCCCCCACTCCCCGGTACTACCACCCCATTGATTCGTTGGTCCCTTCTCAAGACCTGTGCCAATGGTTCAATGCAAGTGATGTAGAGGAGGGCAGATAACGGACAACCCTGACGGACACCGCAGTGAATATTGACTGCTTTTGTCAGATGCCCGTTAACAATGAATTTGCTGGTGATGTCCCGGTACAGCAGTCCCACCCAAGCTATAAACCTCTCAGGGAAACCCATTTTTTGCAGTACCTGGAAGAGGTACTGGTGCGAGACCCGATCAAAGGCCTTCTCAAAGTCTAAATTTAGGACTACTAGCCTAATGTTTCTGTCTCTCGCATAACAGATGGTGTCTCGGATCAGTAGGAGGCTGTCCGTGATCTTCCTCCCCGGGATGGCACAGGCTTGATCCGGGTGAATCAGCCCCTCTAAAAACACAGTCATGCGAGATGCTAAAAGTTTACTAAAAAGTTTGCAGTCAAAGTTTAAAAGAGTGATCGGTCTCCAATTTTTTAGGTCAGTCTTGTCTTTGTCTTTGAAAAGCAAGGTCACTATCCCTCTTCTAAAACTGTCGGGTAGTCGGTCAAGTTTCTCGAAGTCCATAAAAACAAGAAGAAGGTCAGGTGCTAAAAGGTCCCATAAAGTCAAATAAAATTCAAGGGGGAGTCCATCGTCTCCTGGGGACTTCCCTTTTTTAAAACTCTTCATACATTGATGCATTTCTAAAAAATTAAAATCCTGGGATAAAAGCACACTCTCAGTTATTTTGTGTTCAATGACCTTTAAAATTTCTCTAATAGTGTCTTTTTTTACAGGTTTTTCTTTATACAGTTCTTCATAAAATGTAAAAACAGTGTCGTTTATTTCTTCTGTGGTTTCGGCTGTGCACTCATTGTCTTTTTTCAGTTTAAAAATGGTTTTATCTTTATCTAAAATTCTTTTAAAAAAGTATCTCGTGCACTTCTCTCCTTCTTCAATCTCTTTTTCTTTACTTCTGAGGATGACTCCCTTACTTTTAATTTCTGCTAAAACCGACATCTCTTTTTTTACCTGTTTGATTTCTTCGTTAAAATCCATTCCCTGTTGGTTCAGATTAAAATACCGTTGGAGTCGTTTTTGCAGTCCCAACATGCGTCTGTCGTCCCTACCTTTCTTTCTCTTACCTGCCTGTCTAAAAAAGGTCTGGGTCCTTCCTTTCACCATTTCCCACCAGTGTGCACGTGAAGTGTATAGGTCTTGAAGGGTCTGCCACTCTTGGTACTGCTCCCTATACTGTCTAACTAACTCCCTATCTTCTAAAAGGGAGCAGTTGAGTTTCCACAGACCCTTCCCTGCCGTCACACCTGAAGCCAGTGATAGGGTGCAGGAAAGGATAGTGTGGTCAGAAAAGAAAGCAGGAGTTACTCTAGCATCGGTTGGTGGGCAATCCCGTGATAAAATATAATCTATGCGAGAGGCTTTGGTGCCATCACCACTGAACCAGGTGAAGCCCTCCTCTCTGGGATGCATGACTTTAAAACAGTCCAGTAGTTTAAAATCTCGGCATAGTGCCCCGAGTAAAACCGATGTTTTATCTACTTTAAAATCTTCCCCTGCTCCCCTCCTGTCTTTCTTATTTAAAACACAATTAAAATCCCCTCCTACTACTAATGGTTCCCTACCTAGCATGTGGGACTGCAGGTCTTCTAAAAGGTCATACCTGTCATTTTTTTCCGTAAAACCATAGACATTTAAAACATTAAAATCTCGTCCCATAAAAGTCAGGTGTGCTAAAAGTGCCCTACCATCTCTCACCACAGTGCTGCCCTTTACCAAGATTAGAGGGTTTTTAATTAAAATTGCCACGCCATCATTTTTGTTATTGTTGGAGCCACTCCATATGGATACGTGTGGCCATATCTCCTCCCAATCCCTGTAGTGCTTTAAAAACGGTAGACCACATTCTTGTATTAAAAACACATCTGACTTAAAGGAGTTTAAAAAGGATAAAACAGATTGTGCTCTAACTTTCGACTTCACACTTCTCACATTGACGGTTGAGAAGGTGAGTGTCATAAGTATGGTTAAAAACAACAGGTACAACATTTTAAAAGACTAGTGATTAAAAGCAATCATTCTACTTCTTGTGAAAATTGCTCCTCCTTCACTCCTATGGGGGAGGGGTGAGGGGTTTGAGGCATTTTCCCCGGCCGGACTCTAGGTGGTGGCCTTTCCTGCAGTCTTTTATTGAATTGCGAGTCCTTTGGGGTTGATTGTAGAGCTATATTTAAAAAAGAGACCTCATTGGGAGAATCGGAAGGGAAGACTCTGGGTTCCTCCACAGGTGGACTGTCTGAGGAGCTCCCAGCTCTTCCCTTCTTCTCAGAGACTACTGGAGCCTCCGGGGACAATTCTGATAGAGGTCTCTTAGCCTTTTGGGCTGGGGGAAGGGAGGCTTCCTCACTCTCACTCTCACTCTCACTCTCACTCTCACTCTCACACTCACTCTCACTAGCACTCACACTTTCACCCTCAGAGTGAGCTGTAGCTCCGCCCTCTGTCTGCACTGCTCCCTCTCCCATACTCTCCACTTGAGGGGCAGTGACAGGCCCCTCCCCCTTTCCCTCCTCACCTGATTGCTTTCCTCCAGTCACAGGATTTGGAGGGAGATTTGAATTTTCTGACCCAGGCTCTCCAAATAGCTCTGCAAACATTTCACCCTTTCCGCCATTTTCCTTTTCTTTTCCTGCCTGTTTTGCAGCCTTCACTTTGTTGGCAAAAGACTTTGGGCAGTCTCTGAAGAGATGGGATATTTCTCCACAAAGATTGCACTTTCTGCCATTGGTACATTCTTCAAAAGTATGACCAATTTCTCTGCACTTTCCACAGATGATTTGCTGACATGCTTCCGCAAGATGTCCATGCTCTCCACACTTACGACAGAGTTTAGGCTGTCCCTGGTAATGAATGTAGCCCCGGTTGTTTCCCAAGACTATCATGGATGGCAGATGTTTCAGGCCCTGGAAGCCTTGGGGGTCCTGCCATTGTTGAATGGGGACCCTCCAAGCACAGTTCCAAATGCCATCCTCATCTCTCACCTTCATAGCCTGGCCTTTTACCGTGCAAAATCTCCCCAGCCACATACATATGTCGTCTGCATTTACAGTTTCATTGAACATCCTGACAATGACCGTCTTGGAAGCATTGTCAGAAAGTTTCTCCACGTTAAAAGCAGAAAACTGGGCCCTGGTATTCTCAAACCGTGTCCAAAACTCTTTGAGCAGTATAGCTGAGCGGAAGCTCACATCAAATCCCTTATTCTGTGGCAAAGTCACAATGCAATTTATGTCGTCTGGTTTAAAGTTCAGGGTCTGCTGGACAAGCTTCCTGGAGAAGTCCAGTCTAGACAACTCCAGGAGCCTTCCATCCTTCTCCACCAAAGAAAAGCGGACACTGTGGTGCCTCCGCACGCCGGCATGGGCGGCCGACATGTTGGAGGCACCACACACTAAAAAAACACTCCTAGTCTAAAACCGAACTAATAAATAACTAAAAACAGAATAAAAAAAACAGGCTAAGACTAATAAATAAATAAAATCGGAAAACTTACCTTAGCTGGCTGAGAGCACCCAAAAAGGACCTCTCAGCCGTATATACTCCTTTGTGTGAGTAAATGCAACTACATAAGTTGTATTTCAACACACTAAGGAAGGATAATATCCTCCAGGGACTGTCAGCACACAATGCCACAACAGGCAAAGATGACTGGCAGCAGAAGGAGGCGATCACTGTCTTAGCCAAAAGGCCGAGAAGCGATGCCCCAAGAGCTTCAGAGACGGCCATGGCGTTCCCCGGACCGTCCACCTCGCCCCTGGTGCCGGCAAGCCAGCGTTGCGTTTGAGTGACCGTGGGTAAAAGGGAAAAAAACAAACTCTTCAATCAAAGCGCCTTTGAGATTCATGCATTATGTCAAGCTGTAAAACAGGAGTTTGGGCGCTCGTTCACCGGACTGATCGGCAGTCACGCAAAAGGCACAAGAAGATTGGGGCGGGGCCTTTTTCCGGGCTCGCGGCTGTTGTGAAAAGACCAAACGGCGCCCCACCCCCATGGGAAATCATTGAGAGCAGTTGTGGCGCGAGTGGGATTTGACAATGATCAGGGCAAGGGCTGCTGAATGCGAAAAAAGCATTTGATTGATGTGCTTGTGATTTAGCATGAGCAAGGAACCTGGCTGGGCGCAGCATCTTTCAAACTCCTGTTGTGTGTTGCTACGCACAGAGCTGCCCTCCGTACTCAGCGTGTCTCTTTCCCTGTGATTACATTTGACAAATCATCAGGGGAGAGCGCGAACGCAGTCCCCCACTACCACAAATTATGCAGTTGAGATTCCCACATTTGGGGAATTCGCATAGGTCAGCCCTGCCGCAGTGCAATGGCCGGGCCTCGCCATGGGTGAACCACCTTCTTGACCCCTGCCAGGTAAGTATGAGTTGTACAGCTCTGGGCCAAAGGACTCCTTCACAGGACCACTGCTCTGACTGCCGGTGCCAACACTATGCAAGCTGCCAAAATCGGTGTTTTCCAACAGGAGGTGCTCGGAGCAGCCCAAACACATGAAGATCTACTGTGTGAGATATTGTACGTGTTAAGTGGAGTAACAGAAGAAGAAAAGGACATTGTATTGAGGTGGATTCCAGCCCACACTGGGAACACCAGCAAATGAGAAAGCAGACACGTTGGCCAAGGAGGCAGGAGAGAGGGAGAATGTAAGGGTCACATTTTCAAAGTCAGAGGGAAAAAGCATCACCTGGAAGGAGTTGGGGGAAACAAATGTGGGGAGAAGGAGACTGTGAAGCATGTGTTAACCCAATGCAGGAAGTATGAAATAGAAGGGAGACATACGATGAATGCACTTCAAAGGAAACGGCCAAGAGAAATCAAAGACATTTTGCAGTGTGCAAGTGGGGATGAAGGGAGGACGGTGATCTTTAGATTTTAGACAAAGACGGGACTTGTCAAAAGATTTTAACGCCAACGATTCAAGAGGAGGAGAAGGAATGACTGTTTAAAACCAGAAGGAGGCAGTAGTGCAACAAACGGATGCCAACTGCCGTGAAACTCACACACAGACCAAGAAGGAGCTGCTGGTCTTCCACAGGGAAACCGACCGATGGCTAGCGCCAGTGTGATTTGCTCAATCCATCGCCTCCCTTTTCAAATGCAGAGGAAAGAAAGACAACCATGGGAAAATGGGCGGAGACAAAGAAAGAACAAACCTGAGGGAAATTCCAGTTCATCTGAAAAAGCTGACGCCCCGGCAGATTGCCTACCTTGCAATGAAGCCCGCACACAAAGTCTTCTGGACGTGGGCGCACAGTGCAGACGAGGACTTACTTTAAACAGTGAGAAGCGGAGGGTGCACCGTCCCCGGAGGTACTGCAATACCGGGTCGATGCGTGGAGTGGACGGAGCAAGCCCCTGTTCCATCTCCCAGGTCCAAAAATCAATTTAATATATGGTCCCCGGATAGGGGACGTATCAGATATTAAACTGATAAGAACAGATTTTTTCTTTCGAAAGTTTTTATTGACACGTTTTACACAAACATTTACAGCAATTTACTTTTCACAAGTGATTTTTTCCTCACTTATTCTTGTTCACTTTTTTTTTTTCATTGTTGTTTTGTGGGAAAAAAAAACACATAGTAAAAAAACTGTACATGATAAAACAGTGCCATTTAAAAACAAGTAAAAGGGAGGCATAGGTTAAGAACTTTAAAAGGTCTACTGTTGTGCAGGAGCGCGGTGAGCCCCTATCAAGATTAACTCATCCTGTTCCCCCAAACAGGGTTGGTCTCTCGGGATCCTGTCCCGGTGCTCAGAGGAGACCCTCACCCTGCTGCTCCTTCCCACCTGCCTCTCCCGGAGAGTCAGGCCGCTGCTGCTTTGAACTTTTCCCGTATGGCTCCGGCTCCTTCATCCGAATGAGCACAGAGGCGATTCTTCTTTGTGGCTGTGTCCTAGGCCCGCCGCCTGCAGCGACGGCTCTGTCGACCGTCGCTGCTGCCATCCGGATCACAGCCACGGGGGGGATCTGCATGTGCCTTCTTACCAGCAAGTTCCTGGAGGTCCATGTGGCGTCTTTGATGGCGGCGAGAGTGAGCCATTGTTGTGCAAAGTCTTTTTGCTTTCCTTGACTTTGGCTCACTCCGTACAGGACCAGCTGTGCTGTGAGGACCTCCCTTGCTGGTAAGCACGGGAATTGCAAGGAGCCGGCCAGTGCCCACTGTTCTACAGCAGCACTGCACTCCCAGAGCAGGTGCCTCACCGTCTCAGGTGCGCCACAGCCAGGGCGGGGGCATGTTGGGGTTGTTGACATGCCCCGGGAGTGCATCACGGACCTGACCGGGAGGATCTCATGAGCCACCATCCATGACAGGTCCCGGAGTCTGTTTGGGAGAACAGGATGGTTCACGATGCTCCAAACGGAGGAGGGCTCGCCTAGTGCAAGCCCACGCACTGGGCTCACCGGTTCTCGCTCCTGCACAACAGAGATAATTGAACGCATGTTAGTTAAAATATGCAGCTCCTCTTTTTCAAGGCTAAAATGTTTTAAAAACTTCGGGATAAAACGGTATGCTTCTGGGAGGTTAAAAGACACTGGAACTTTAAGATCTGTTTTTAAAATCTTCAGTTTCCTGAGGTATGACCCCATCCAGAACCGGGTCATTGCTGCTGTCTTTGGGTTTCTGGATGGGGCCGTGGCTGCTAAAAGTCCAAGAGAGGTGTATCTGGCACCAAGGAATAAAAACAGGTCCGGCACTCCTTTTCCTCCTTTCTCCTTTGTTTTTTTCATGGTGTCTCTCTTCAGACGCTCCCACTTTCCGTTCCACAGGAAGTAAAATATGGCTCGTTCCAGGTCTAAAATCATCGTTCTGGGGGGGATAAAAACACAACTGATCAATAAAAGTAAAGGTAAAATCACAGCTTTTATGATTAAAACCCTTCCTTCGATCGTCAGTTTCCTCAGTCTCCAGTACCCCAGTCGTTGTTTAACTTTCCCTATTTTGTCCTGCCAATTTATGTCCCCTCCCCCCTCCCTATTAAATTTGACCCCAAGTATTTTTAAGTCGGTCTGGGTCACAGTCAGGGGGAGTCCCGTTGTCTCAGTCACTGTCCACGGTCCGTAAAATTGGGCTTGGGTCTTGTCCCTGTTTAGTTTTGACCCAGAGGCCAGTCCAAACCAGTCAGTCAAGTCCAGTGTCCTGTGTACTGATAAAAGGTCTGTGCATAAAATGTTAATGTCATCCATGTATAAAAAGCATTTGCTGGTCAGTCCCCCACTCCCCGGTACTACCACCCCATTGATTCGTTGGTCCCTTCTCAAGACCTGTGCCAATGGTTCAATGCAAGTGATGTAGAGGAGGGCAGATAACGGACAACCCTGACGGACACCGCAGTGAATATTGACTGCTTTTGTCAGATGCCCGTTAACAATGAATTTGCTGGTGATGTCCCGGTACAGCAGTCCCACCCAAGCTATAAACCTCTCAGGGAAACCCATTTTTTGCAGTACCTGGAAGAGGTACTGGTGCGAGACCCGATCAAAGGCCTTCTCAAAGTCTAAATTTAGGACTACTAGCCTAATGTTTCTGTCTCTCGCATAACAGATGGTGTCTCGGATCAGTAGGAGGCTGTCCGTGATCTTCCTCCCCGGGATGGCACAGGCTTGATCCGGGTGAATCAGCCCCTCTAAAAACACAGTCATGCGAGATGCTAAAAGTTTACTAAAAAGTTTGCAGTCAAAGTTTAAAAGAGTGATCGGTCTCCAATTTTTTAGGTCAGTCTTGTCTTTGTCTTTGAAAAGCAAGGTCACTATCCCTCTTCTAAAACTGTCGGGTAGTCGGTCAAGGTTTTCGAAGTCCATAAAAACAAGAAGAAGGTCAGGTGCTAAAAGGTCCCAGAAAGTCAAATAAAATTCAAGGGGGAGTCCATCGTCTCCTGGGGACTTCCCTTTTTTAAAACTCTTCATACATTGATGCATTTCTAAAAGGTTAAAATCCTGGGATAAAAGCACACTCTCAGTTATTTTGTGTTCAATGACCTTTAAAATTTCTCTAATAGTGTCATTTTTTACAGGTTTTTCTTTATACAGTTCTTCGTAAAATGTAAAAACAGTGTTGTTTATTTCTTCTGTGGTTTCAGCTGTGCACTCGTCTTTTTTCAGTTTAAAAATGGTTTTATCTTTATCTAAAATTCTTTTAAAAAAGTATCTCGTGCACTTCTCTCCTTCTTCAATCTCTTTTTCTTTACTTCTGAGGATGACTCCCTTACTTTTAATTTCTGCTAAAACCGACATCTCTTTTTTTACCTGTTTGATTTCTTCGTTAAAATCCATTCCCTGTTGGTTCAGATTAAAATACCGTTGGAGTCGTTTTTGCAGTCCCAACATGCGTCTGTCGTCCCTACCTTTCTTTCTCTTACCTGCCTGCCTAAAAAAGGTCTGGGTCCTTCCTTTCACCATTTCCCACCAGTGTGCACGTGAAGTGTATAGGTCTTGAAGGGTCTGCCACTCTTGGTACTGCTCCCTATACTGTCTAACTAACTCCCTATCTTCTAAAAGGGAGCAGTTGAGTTTCCACAGACCCTTCCCTGCCGTCACACCTGAAGCCAGTGATAGGGTGCAGGAAAGGATAGTGTGATCAGAAAAGAAAGCAGGAGTTACTCTAGCATCGGTTGGTGGGCAATCACGTGATAAAATATAATCTATGCGAGAGGCTTTGGTGCCATCGCCACTGAACCAGGTGAAGCCCTCCTCTCTGGGATGCATGACTTTAAAACAGTCCAGTAGTTTAAAATCTCGGCATAGTGCCCCGAGTAAAACCGATGTTTTATCTACTTTAAAATCTTCCCCTGCTCCCCTCCTGTCTTTCTTATTTAAAACACAATTAAAATCCCCTCCTACTACTAATGGTTCCCTACCTAGCATGTGGGACTGCAGGTCTTCTAAAAGGTCATACCTGTCATTTTTTTCTGTAAAACCATAGACATTTAAAACATTAAAATCTCGTCCCATAAAAGTGAGGTGTGCTAAAAGTGCCCTACCATCTCTCACCACAGTGCTGCCCTTTACCAAGATTAGAGGGTTTTTAATTAAAATTGCCACGCCATCATTCTTGTTATTGTTGGAACCACTCCATATGGATACGTGTGGCCATATCTCCTCCCAATCCCTGTAGTGCTTTAAAAACGGTAGACCACATTCTTGTATTAAAAACACATCTGACTTAAAGGAGTTTAAAAAGGATAAAACAGATTGTGCTCTAACTTTCGACTTCACACTTCTCACATTGACGGTTGAGAAGGTGAGTGTCATAAGTATGGTTAAAAACAACAGGTACGACATTTTAAAAGACTAGTGATTAAAAGCAATCATTCTACTTCTTGTGAAAATTGCTCCTCCTTCACTCCTATGGGGGAGGGGTGAGGGGTTTGAGGCATTTTCCCCGGCCGGACTCTAGGTGGTGGCCTTTCCTGCAGTCTTTTATTGAATTGCGAGTCCTTTGGGGTTGATTGTAGAGCTATATTTAAAAAAGAGACCTCATTGGGAGAATCGGAAGGGAAGACTCTGGGTTCCTCCACAGGTGGACTGTCTGAGGAGCTTCCCAGCTCTTCCCTTCTTCTCAGAGACTACTGGAGCCTCCGGGGACAATTCTGATAGAGGTCTCTTAGCCTTTTGGGCTGGGGGAAGGGAGGCTTCCTCACTCTCACTCTCACTCTCACTCTCACTCTCACTCTCACTCTCACACTCACTCTCACTAGCACTCACACTTTCACCCTCAGAGTGAGCTGTAGCTCCGCCCTCTGTCTGCACTGCTCCCTCTCCCATACTCTCCACTTGAGGGGCAGTGACAGGCCCCTCCCCCTTTCCCTCCTCACCTGATTGCTTTCCTCCAGTCACAGGATTTGGAGGGAGATTTGAATTTTCTGACCCAGGCTCTCCAAATAGCTCTGCAAACATTTCACCCTTTCCGCCATTTTCCTTTTCTTTTCCTGCCTGTTTTGCAGCCTTCACTTTGTTGGCAAAAGACTTTGGGCAGTCTCTGAAGAGATGGGATATTTCTCCACAAAGATTGCACTTTCTGCCATTGGTACATTCTTCAAAAGTATGACCAATTTCTCTGCACTTTCCACAGATGATTTGCTGACATGCTTCCGCAAGATGTCCATGCTCTCCACACTTACGACAGAGTTTAGGCTGTCCCTGGTAATGAATGTAGCCCCGGTTGTTTCCCAAGACTATCATGGATGGCAGATGTTTCAGGCCCTGGAAGCCTTGGGGGTCCTGCCATTGTTGAATGGGGACCCTCCAAGCACAGTTCCAAATGCCATCCTCATCTCTCACCTTCATAGCCTGGCCTTTTACCGTGCAAAATCTCCCCAGCCACATACATATGTCGTCTGCATTTACAGTTTCATTGAACATCCTGACAATGACCGTCTTGGAAGCATTGTCAGAAAGTTTCTCCACGTTAAAAGCAGAAAACTGGGCCCTGGTATTCTCAAACCGTGTCCAAAACTCTTTGAGCAGTATAGCTGAGCGGAAGCTCACATCAAATCCCTTATTCTGTGGCAAAGTCACAATGCAATTTATGTCGTCTGGTTTAAAGTTCAGGGTCTGCTGGACAAGCTTCCTGGAGAAGTCCAGTCTAGACAACTCCAGGAGCCTTCCATCCTTCTCCACCAAAGAAAAGCGGACACTGTGGTGCCTCCGCACGCCGGCATGGGCGGCCGACATGTTGGAGGCACCACACACTAAAAAAACACTCCTAGTCTAAAACGGAACTAATAAATAACTAAAAACAGAATAAAAAAAACAGGCTAAGACTAATAAATAAATAAAATCGGAAAACTTACCTTAGCTGGCTGAGAGCACCCAAAAAGGACCTCTCAGCCGTATATACTCCTTTGTGTGAGTAAATGCAACTACATAAGTTGTATTTCAACACACTAAGGAAGGATAATATCCTCCAGGGACTGTCAGCACACAATGCCACAACAGGCAAAGATGACTGGCAGCAGAAGGAGGCGATCACTGTCTTAGCCAAAAGGCCGAGAAGCGATGCCCCAAGAGCTTCAGAGACGGCCATGGCGTTCCCCGGACCGTCCACCTCGCCCCTGGTGCCGGCAAGCCAGCGTTGCGTTTGAGTGACCGTGGGTAAAAGGGAAAAAAACAAACTCTTCAATCAAAGCGCCTTTGAGATTCATGCATTATGTCAAGCTGTAAAACAGGAGTTTGGGCGCTCATTCACCGGACTGATCGGCAGTCACGCAAAAGGCACAAGAAGATTGGGGCGGGGCCTTTTTCCGGGCTCGCGGCTGTTGTGAAAAGACCAAACGGCGCCCCACCCCCATGGGAAATCATTGAGAGCAGTTGTGGCGCGAGTGGGATTTGACAATGATCAGGGCAAGGGCTGCTGAATGCGAAAAAAGCATTTGATTGATGTGCTTGTGATTTAGCATGAGCAAGGAACCTGGCTGGGCGCAGCATCTTTCAAACTCCTGTTGTGTGTTGCTACGCACAGAGCTGCCCTCCGTACTCAGCGTGTCTCTTTCCCTGTGATTACATTTGACAAATCATCAGGGGAGAGCGCGAACGCAGTCCCCCACTACCACAAATTATGCAGTCGAGATTCCCACATTTGGGGAATTCGCATAGGTCAGCCCTGCCGCAGTGCAATGGCCGGGCCTCGCCATGGGTGAACCACCTTCTTGATCATGGTATCTCCCCTGCCAGGTAAGTATGAGTTGTACAGCTCTGGGCCAAAGGACTCCTTCACAGGACCACTGCTCTGACTGCCGGTGCCAACACTATGCAAGCTGCCAAAATCGGTGTTTTCCAACAGGAGGTGCTCGGAGCAGCCCAAACACATGAAGATCTACTGTGTGAGATATTGTACGTGTTAAGTGGAGTAACAGAAGAAGAAAAGGACATTGTATTGAGGTGGATTCCAGCCCACACTGGGAACACCAGCAAATGAGAAAGCAGACACGTTGGCCAAGGAGGCAGGAGAGAGGGAGAATGTAAGGGTCACATTTTCAAAGTCAGAGGGAAAAAGCATCACCTGGAAGGAGTTGGGGGAAACAAATGTGGGGAGAAGGAGACTGTGAAGCATGTGTTAACCCAATGCAGGAAGTATGAAATAGAAGGGAGACATACGATGAATGCACTTCAAAGGAAACGGCCAAGAGAAATCAAAGACATTTTGCAGTGTGCAAGTGGGGATGAAGGGAGGACGGTGATCTTTAGATTTTAGACAAAGACGGGACTTGTCAAAAGATTTTAACGCCAACGATTCAAGAGGAGGAGAAGGAATGACTGTTTAAAACCAGAAGGAGGCAGTAGTGCAACAAACGGATGCCAACTGCCGTGAAACTCACACACAGACCAAGAAGGAGCTGCTGGTCTTCCACAGGGAAACCGACCGATGGCTAGCGCCAGTGTGATTTGCTCAATCCATCGCCTCCCTTTTCAAATGCAGAGGAAAGAAAGACAACCATGGGAAAATGGGCGGAGACAAAGAAAGAACAAACCTGAGGGAAATTCCAGTTCATCTGAAAAAGCTGACGCCCCGGCAGATTGCCTACCTTGCAATGAAGCCCGCACACAAAGTCTTCTGGACGTGGGCGCACAGTGCAGACGAGGACTTACTTTAAACAGTGAGAAGCGGAGGGTGCACCGTTCCCGGAGGTACTGCAATACCGGGTCGATGCGTGGAGTGGACGGAGCAAGCCCCTGTTCCATCTCCCAGGTCCAAAAATCAATTTAATATATGGTCCCCGGATAGGGGACGTATCAGATATTAAACTGATAAGAACAGATTTTTTTCTTTCGAAAGTTTTTATTGACACGTTTTACACAAACATTTACAGCAATTTACTTTTCACAAGTGATTTTTTCTTCACTTATTCTTGTTCACTTTTTTTTTCATTGTTGTTTTGTGGGAAAAAAAACACATAGTAAAAAAACTGTACATGATAAAACAGTGCCATTTAAAAACAAGTAAAAGGGAGGCATAGGTTAAGAACTTTAAAAGGTCTACTGTTGTGCAGGAGCGCGGCGAGCCCCTATCAAGATTAACTCATCCTGTTCCCCCAAACAGGGTTGGTCTCTCGGGATCCTGTCTCGGTGCTCAGAGGAGACCCTCACCCTGCTGCTCCTTCCCACCTGCCTCTCCCGGAGAGTCAGGCCGCTGCTGCTTTGAACTTTTCCCGTATGGCTCCGGCTCCTTCATCCGAATGAGCACAGAGGCGATTCTTCTTTGTGGCTGTGTCCTAGGCCCGCCGCCTGCAGCGACGGCTCTGTCGACCGTCGCTGCTGCCATCCGGATCACAGCCACGGGGGGGATCTGCATGTGCCTTCTTACCAGCAAGTTCCTGGAGGTCCATGTGGCGTCTTTGATGGCGGCGAGAGTGAGCCATTGTTGTGCAAAGTCTTTTTGCTTTAATAGACTTTGGCTCACTCCGTACAGGACCAGCTGTGCTGTGAGGACCTCCCTTGCTGGTAAGCACGGGAATTGCAAGGAGCCGGCCAGTGCCCACTGTTCTACAGCAGCACTGCACTCCCAGAGCAGGTGCCTCACCGTCTCAGGTGCGCCACAGCCAGGGCGGGGGCATGTTGGGGTTGTTGACATGCCCCGGGAGTGCATCACGGACCTGACCGGGAGGATCTCATGAGCCACCATCCATGACAGGTCCCGGAGTCTGTTTGGGAGAACAGGATGGTTCACAGTGCTCCAAACGGAGGAGGGCTCGCCTAGTGCAAGCCCACGCACTGGGCTCACCGGTTCTCGCTCCTGCACAACAGAGATAATTGAACGCATGTTAGTTAAAATATGCAGCTCCTCTTTTTCAAGGTTAAAATGTTTTAAAAACTTTGGGATAAAACGGTATGCTTCTGGCAGGTTAAAAGACACTGGAACTTTAAGATCTGTTTTTAAAATCTTCAGTTTCCTGAGGTATGACCCCATCCAGAACCGGGTCATTGCTGCTGTCTTTGGGTTTCTGGATGGGGCCGTGGCTGCTAAAATTCCAAGAGAGGTGTATCTGGCACCAAGGAATAAAAACAGGTCCGGCACTCCTTTTCCTCCTTTCTCCTTTGTTCTTTTCATGGTGTCTCTCTTCAGACGCTCCCACTTTGCGTTCCACAGGAAGTAAAATATGGCTCGTTCCAGGTCTAAAATCACCGTTCTGGGGGGGATAAAAACACAACTGATCAATAAAAGTAAAGGTAAAATCACAGCTTTTATGATTAAAACCCTTCCTTCGATTGTCAGTTTCCTCAGTCTCCAGTACCCCAGTCGTTGTTTGACTTTCCCTATTTTGTCCTGCCAATTTGTGTCCCCTCCCCCCTCCCTATTAAATTTGACCCCAAGTATTTTTAAGTCGGTCTGGGTCACAGTCAGGGGGAGTCCCGTTTTCTCAGTCACTGTCCACGGTCCGTAAAATTGGGCTTGGGTCTTGTCCCTGTTTAGTTTTGACCCAGAGGCCAGTCCAAACCAGTCAGTCAAGTCCAGTGTCCTGTGTACTGATAAAAGGTCTGTGCATAAAATGTTAATGTCATCCATGTATAAAAAGCATTTGCTGGTCAGTCCCCCACTCCCCGGTACTACCACCCCATTGATTCGTTGGTCCCTTCTCAAGACCTGTGCCAATGGTTCAATGCAAGTGATGTAGAGGAGGGCAGATAACGGACAACCCTGACGGACACCGCAGTGAATATTGACTGCTTTTGTCAGATGCCCGTTAACAATGAATTTGCTGGTGATGTCCCGGTACAGCAGTCCCACCCAAGCTATAAACCTCTCAGGGAAACCCATTTTTTGCAGTACCTGGAAGAGGTACTGGTGCGAGACCCGATCAAAGGCCTTCTCAAAGTCTAAATTTAGGACTACTAGCCTAATGTTTCTGTCTCTCGCATAACAGATGGTGTCTCGGATCAGTAGGAGGCTGTCCGTGATCTTCCTCCCCGGGATGGCACAGGCTTGATCCGGGTGAATCAGCCCCTCTAAAAACACAGTCATGCGAGATGCTAAAAGTTTACTAAAAAGTTTGCAGTCAAAGTTTAAAAGAGTGATCGGTCTCCAATTTTTTAGGTCAGTCTTGTCTTTGTCTTTGAAAAGCAAGGTCACTATCCCTCTTCTAAAACTGTCGGGTAGTCGGTCAAGTTTCTCGAAGTCCATAAAAACAAGAAGAAGGTCAGGTGCTAAAAGGTCCCATAAAGTCAAATAAAATTCAAGGGGGAGTCCATCGTCTCCTGGGGACTTCCCTTTTTTAAAACTCTTCATACATTGATGCATTTCTAAAAAATTAAAATCCTGGGATAAAAGCACACTCTCAGTTATTTTGTGTTCAATGACCTTTAAAATTTCTCTAATAGTGTCTTTTTTTACAGGTTTTTCTTTATACAGTTCTTCATAAAATGTAAAAACAGTGTCGTTTATTTCTTCTGTGGTTTCGGCTGTGCACTCATTGTCTTTTTTCAGTTTAAAAATGGTTTTATCTTTATCTAAAATTCTTTTAAAAAAGTATCTCGTGCACTTCTCTCCTTCTTCAATCTCTTTTTCTTTACTTCTGAGGATGACTCCCTTACTTTTAATTTCTGCTAAAACCGACATCTCTTTTTTTACCTGTTTGATTTCTTCGTTAAAATCCATTCCCTGTTGGTTCAGATTAAAATACCGTTGGAGTCGTTTTTGCAGTCCCAACATGCGTCTGTCGTCCCTACCTTTCTTTCTCTTACCTGCCTGTCTAAAAAAGGTCTGGGTCCTTCCTTTCACCATTTCCCACCAGTGTGCACGTGAAGTGTATAGGTCTTGAAGGGTCTGCCACTCTTGGTACTGCTCCCTATACTGTCTAACTAACTCCCTATCTTCTAAAAGGGAGCAGTTGAGTTTCCACAGACCCTTCCCTGCCGTCACACCTGAAGCCAGTGATAGGGTGCAGGAAAGGATAGTGTGGTCAGAAAAGAAAGCAGGAGTTACTCTAGCATCGGTTGGTGGGCAATCCCGTGATAAAATATAATCTATGCGAGAGGCTTTGGTGCCATCACCACTGAACCAGGTGAAGCCCTCCTCTCTGGGATGCATGACTTTAAAACAGTCCAGTAGTTTAAAATCTCGGCATAGTGCCCCGAGTAAAACCGATGTTTTATCTACTTTAAAATCTTCCCCTGCTCCCCTCCTGTCTTTCTTATTTAAAACACAATTAAAATCCCCTCCTACTACTAATGGTTCCCTACCTAGCATGTGGGACTGCAGGTCTTCTAAAAGGTCATACCTGTCATTTTTTTCCGTAAAACCATAGACATTTAAAACATTAAAATCTCGTCCCATAAAAGTCAGGTGTGCTAAAAGTGCCCTACCATCTCTCACCACAGTGCTGCCCTTTACCAAGATTAGAGGGTTTTTAATTAAAATTGCCACGCCATCATTCTTGTTATTGTTGGAACCACTCCATATGGATACGTGTGGCCATATCTCCTCCCAATCCCTGTAGTGCTTTAAAAACGGTAGACCACATTCTTGTATTAAAAACACATCTGACTTAAAGGAGTTTAAAAAGGATAAAACAGATTGTGCTCTAACTTTCGACTTCACACTTCTCACATTGACGGTTGAGAAGGTGAGTGTCATAAGTATGGTTAAAAACAACAGGTACGACATTTTAAAAGACTAGTGATTAAAAGCAATCATTCTACTTCTTGTGAAAATTGCTCCTCCTTCACTCCTATGGGGGAGGGGTGAGGGGTTTGAGGCATTTTCCCCGGCCGGACTCTAGGTGGTGGCCTTTCCTGCAGTCTTTTATTGAATTGCGAGTCCTTTGGGGTTGATTGTAGAGCTATATTTAAAAAAGAGACCTCATTGGGAGAATCGGAAGGGAAGACTCTGGGTTCCTCCACAGGTGGACTGTCTGAGGAGCTCCCAGCTCTTCCCTTCTTCTCAGAGACTACTGGAGCCTCCGGGGACAATTCTGATAGAGGTCTCTTAGCCTTTTGGGCTGGGGGAAGGGAGGCTTCCTCACTCTCACTCTCACTCTCACTCTCACTCTCACTCTCACTCTCACACTCACTCTCACTAGCACTCACACTTTCACCCTCAGAGTGAGCTGTAGCTCCGCCCTCTGTCTGCACTGCTCCCTCTCCCATACTCTCCACTTGAGGGGCAGTGACAGGCCCCTCCCCCTTTCCCTCCTCACCTGATTGCTTTCCTCCAGTCACAGGATTTGGAGGGAGATTTGAATTTTCTGACCCAGGCTCTCCAAATAGCTCTGCAAACATTTCACCCTTTCCGCCATTTTCCTTTTCTTTTCCTGCCTGTTTTGCAGCCTTCACTTTGTTGGCAAAAGACTTTGGGCAGTCTCTGAAGAGATGGGATATTTCTCCACAAAGATTGCACTTTCTGCCATTGGTACATTCTTCAAAAGTATGACCAATTTCTCTGCACTTTCCACAGATGATTTGCTGACATGCTTCCGCAAGATGTCCATGCTCTCCACACTTACGACAGAGTTTAGGCTGTCCCTGGTAATGAATGTAGCCCCGGTTGTTTCCCAAGACTATCATGGATGGCAGATGTTTCAGGCCCTGGAAGCCTTGGGGGTCCTGCCATTGTTGAATGGGGACCCTCCAAGCACAGTTCCAAATGCCATCCTCATCTCTCACCTTCATAGCCTGGCCTTTTACCGTGCAAAATCTCCCCAGCCACATACATATGTCGTCTGCATTTACAGTTTCATTGAACATCCTGACAATGACCGTCTTGGAAGCATTGTCAGAAAGTTTCTCCACGTTAAAAGCAGAAAACTGGGCCCTGGTATTCTCAAACCGTGTCCAAAACTCTTTGAGCAGTATAGCTGAGCGGAAGCTCACATCAAATCCCTTATTCTGTGGCAAAGTCACAATGCAATTTATGTCGTCTGGTTTAAAGTTCAGGGTCTGCTGGACAAGCTTCCTGGAGAAGTCCAGTCTAGACAACTCCAGGAGCCTTCCATCCTTCTCCACCAAAGAAAAGCGGACACTGTGGTGCCTCCGCACGCCGGCATGGGCGGCCGACATGTTGGAGGCACCACACACTAAAAAAACACTCCTAGTCTAAAACGGAACTAATAAATAACTAAAAACAGAATAAAAAAAACAGGCTAAGACTAATAAATAAATAAAATCGGAAAACTTACCTTAGCTGGCTGAGAGCACCCAAAAAGGACCTCTCAGCCGTATATACTCCTTTGTGTGAGTAAATGCAACTACATAAGTTGTATTTCAACACACTAAGGAAGGATAATATCCTCCAGGGACTGTCAGCACACAATGCCACAACAGGCAAAGATGACTGGCAGCAGAAGGAGGCGATCACTGTCTTAGCCAAAAGGCCGAGAAGCGATGCCCCAAGAGCTTCAGAGACGGCCATGGCGTTCCCCGGACCGTCCACCTCGCCCCTGGTGCCGGCAAGCCAGCGTTGCGTTTGAGTGACCGTGGGTAAAAGGGAAAAAAACAAACTCTTCAATCAAAGCGCCTTTGAGATTCATGCATTATGTCAAGCTGTAAAACAGGAGTTTGGGCGCTCATTCACCGGACTGATCGGCAGTCACGCAAAAGGCACAAGAAGATTGGGGCGGGGCCTTTTTCCGGGCTCGCGGCTGTTGTGAAAAGACCAAACGGCGCCCCACCCCCATGGGAAATCATTGAGAGCAGTTGTGGCGCGAGTGGGATTTGACAATGATCAGGGCAAGGGCTGCTGAATGCGAAAAAAGCATTTGATTGATGTGCTTGTGATTTAGCATGAGCAAGGAACCTGGCTGGGCGCAGCATCTTTCAAACTCCTGTTGTGTGTTGCTACGCACAGAGCTGCCCTCCGTACTCAGCGTGTCTCTTTCCCTGTGATTACATTTGACAAATCATCAGGGGAGAGCGCGAACGCAGTCCCCCACTACCACAAATTATGCAGTCGAGATTCCCACATTTGGGGAATTCGCATAGGTCAGCCCTGCCGCAGTGCAATGGCCGGGCCTCGCCATGGGTGAACCACCTTCTTGATCATGGTATCTCCCCTGCCAGGTAAGTATGAGTTGTACAGCTCTGGGCCAAAGGACTCCTTCACAGGACCACTGCTCTGACTGCCGGTGCCAACACTATGCAAGCTGCCAAAATCGGTGTTTTCCAACAGGAGGTGCTCGGAGCAGCCCAAACACATGAAGATCTACTGTGTGAGATATTGTACGTGTTAAGTGGAGTAACAGAAGAAGAAAAGGACATTGTATTGAGGTGGATTCCAGCCCACACTGGGAACACCAGCAAATGAGAAAGCAGACACGTTGGCCAAGGAGGCAGGAGAGAGGGAGAATGTAAGGGTCACATTTTCAAAGTCAGAGGGAAAAAGCATCACCTGGAAGGAGTTGGGGGAAACAAATGTGGGGAGAAGGAGACTGTGAAGCATGTGTTAACCCAATGCAGGAAGTATGAAATAGAAGGGAGACATACGATGAATGCACTTCAAAGGAAACGGCCAAGAGAAATCAAAGACATTTTGCAGTGTGCAAGTGGGGATGAAGGGAGGACGGTGATCTTTAGATTTTAGACAAAGACGGGACTTGTCAAAAGATTTTAACGCCAACGATTCAAGAGGAGGAGAAGGAATGACTGTTTAAAACCAGAAGGAGGCAGTAGTGCAACAAACGGATGCCAACTGCCGTGAAACTCACACACAGACCAAGAAGGAGCTGCTGGTCTTCCACAGGGAAACCGACCGATGGCTAGCGCCAGTGTGATTTGCTCAATCCATCGCCTCCCTTTTCAAATGCAGAGGAAAGAAAGACAACCATGGGAAAATGGGCGGAGACAAAGAAAGAACAAACCTGAGGGAAATTCCAGTTCATCTGAAAAAGCTGACGCCCCGGCAGATTGCCTACCTTGCAATGAAGCCCGCACACAAAGTCTTCTGGACGTGGGCGCACAGTGCAGACGAGGACTTACTTTAAACAGTGAGAAGCGGAGGGTGCACCGTCCCCGGAGGTACTGCAATACCGGGTCGATGCGTGGAGTGGACGGAGCAAGCCCCTGTTCCATCTCCCAGGTCCAAAAATCAATTTAATATATGGTCCCCGGATAGGGGACGTATCAGATATTAAACTGATAAGAACAGATACTACACTTGATCTTAGCCAAAAGGCCGAGAAGCGATGCCCCAAGAGCTTCAGAGACGGCCATGGCGTTCCCCGGACCGTCCACCTCGCCCCTGGTGCCGGCAAGCCAGCGTTGCGTTTGAGTGACCGTGGGTAAAAGGGAAAAAAACAAACTCTTCAATCAAAGCGCCTTTGAGATTCATGCATTATGTCAAGCTGTAAAACAGGAGTTTGGGCGCTCGTTCACCGGACTGATCGGCAGTCACGCAAAAGGCACAAGAAGATTGGGGCGGGGCCTTTTTCCGGGCTCGCGGCTGTTGTGAAAAGACCAAACGGCGCCCCACCCCCATGGGAAATCATTGAGAGCAGTTGTGGCGCGAGTGGGATTTGACAATGATCAGGGCAAGGGCTGCTGAATGCGAAAAAAGCATTTGATTGATGTGCTTGTGATTTAGCATGAGCAAGGAACCTGGCTGGGCGCAGCATCTTTCAAACTCCTGTTGTGTGTTGCTACGCACAGAGCTGCCCTCCGTACACAGCGTGTCTCTTTCCCTGTGATTACATTTGACAAATCATCAGGGGAGAGCGCGAACGCAGTCCCCCACTACCACAAATTATGCAGTCGAGATTCCCACATTTGGGGAATTCGCATAGGTCAGCCCTGCCGCAGTGCAATGGCCGGGCCTCGCCATGGGTGAACCACCTTCTTGATCATGGTATCTCCCCTGCCAGGTAAGTATGAGTTGTACAGCTCTGGGCCAAAGGACTCCTTCACAGGACCACTGCTCTGACTGCCGGTGCCAACACTATGCAAGCTGCCAAAATCGGTGTTTTCCAACAGGAGGTGCTCGGAGCAGCCCAAACACATGAAGATCTACTGTGTGAGATATTGTACGTGTTAAGTGGAGTAACAGAAGAAGAAAAGGACATTGTATTGAGGTGGATTCCAGCCCACACTGGGAACACCAGCAAATGAGAAAGCAGACACGTTGGCCAAGGAGGCAGGAGAGAGGGAGAATGTAAGGGTCACATTTTCAAAGTCAGAGGGAAAAAGCATCACCTGGAAGGAGTTGGGGGAAACAAATGTGGGGAGAAGGAGACTGTGAAGCATGTGTTAACCCAATGCAGGAAGTATGAAATAGAAGGGAGACATACGATGAATGCACTTCAAAGGAAACGGCCAAGAGAAATCAAAGACATTTTGCAGTGTGCAAGTGGGGATGAAGGGAGGACGGTGATCTTTAGATTTTAGACAAAGACGGGACTTGTCAAAAGATTTTAACGCCAACGATTCAAGAGGAGGAGAAGGAATGACTGTTTAAAACCAGAAGGAGGCAGTAGTGCAACAAACGGATGCCAACTGCCGTGAAACTCACACACAGACCAAGAAGGAGCTGCTGGTCTTCCACAGGGAAACCGACCGATGGCTAGCGCCAGTGTGATTTGCTCAATCCATCGCCTCCCTTTTCAAATGCAGAGGAAAGAAAGACAACCATGGGAAAATGGGCGGAGACAAAGAAAGAACAAACCTGAGGGAAATTCCAGTTCATCTGAAAAAGCTGACGCCCCGGCAGATTGCCTACCTTGCAATGAAGCCCGCACACAAAGTCTTCTGGACGTGGGCGCACAGTGCAGACGAGGACTTACTTTAAACAGTGAGAAGCGGAGGGTGCACCGTTCCCGGAGGTACTGCAATACCGGGTCGATGCGTGGAGTGGACGGAGCAAGCCCCTGTTCCATCTCCCAGGTCCAAAAATCAATTTAATATATGGTCCCCGGATAGGGGACGTATCAGATATTAAACTGATAAGAACAGATACTACACTTGATCTTAGCCAAAAGGCCGAGAAGCGATGCCCCAAGAGCTTCAGAGACGGCCATGGCGTTCCCCGGACCGTCCACCTCGCCCCTGGTGCCGGCAAGCCAGCGTTGCGTTTGAGTGACCGTGGGTAAAAGGGAAAAAAACAAACTCTTCAATCAAAGCGCCTTTGAGATTCATGCATTATGTCAAGCTGTAAAACAGGAGTTTGGGCGCTCGTTCACCGGACTGATCGGCAGTCACGCAAAAGGCACAAGAAGATTGGGGCGGGGCCTTTTTCCGGGCTCGCGGCTGTTGTGAAAAGACCAAACGACGCCCCACCCCCATGGGAAATCATTGAGAGCAGTTGTGGCGCGAGTGGGATTTGACAATGATCAGGGCAAGGGCTGCTGAATGCGAAAAAAGCATTTGATTGATGTGCTTGTGATTTAGCATGAGCAAGGAACCTGGCTGGGCGCAGCATCTTTCAAACTCCTGTTGTGTGTTGCTACGCACAGAGCTGCCCTCCGTACACAGCGTGTCTCTTTCCCTGTGATTACATTTGACAAATCATCAGGGGAGAGCGCGAACGCAGTCCCCCACTACCACAAATTATGCAGTCGAGATTCCCACATTTGGGGAATTCGCATAGGTCAGCCCTGCCGCAGTGCAATGGCCGGGCCTCGCCATGGGTGAACCACCTTCTTGATCATGGTATCTCCCCTGCCAGGTAAGTATGAGTTGTACAGCTCTGGGCCAAAGGACTCCTTCACAGGACCACTGCTCTGACTGCCGGTGCCAACACTATGCAAGCTGCCAAAATCGGTGTTTTCCAACAGGAGGTGCTCGGAGCAGCCCAAACACATGAAGATCTACTGTGTGAGATATTGTACGTGTTAAGTGGAGTAACAGAAGAAGAAAAGGACATTGTATTGAGGTGGATTCCAGCCCACACTGGGAACACCAGCAAATGAGAAAGCAGACACGTTGGCCAAGGAGGCAGGAGAGAGGGAGAATGTAAGGGTCACATTTTCAAAGTCAGAGGGAAAAAGCATCACCTGGAAGGAGTTGGGGGAAACAAATGTGGGGAGAAGGAGACTGTGAAGCATGTGTTAACCCAATGCAGGAAGTATGAAATAGAAGGGAGACATACGATGAATGCACTTCAAAGGAAACGGCCAAGAGAAATCAAAGACATTTTGCAGTGTGCAAGTGGGGATGAAGGGAGGACGGTGATCTTTAGATTTTAGACAAAGACGGGACTTGTCAAAAGATTTTAACGCCAACGATTCAAGAGGAGGAGAAGGAATGACTGTTTAAAACCAGAAGGAGGCAGTAGTGCAACAAACGGATGCCAACTGCCGTGAAACTCACACACAGACCAAGAAGGAGCTGCTGGTCTTCCACAGGGAAACCGACCGATGGCTAGCGCCAGTGTGATTTGCTCAATCCATCGCCTCCCTTTTCAAATGCAGAGGAAAGAAAGACAACCATGGGAAAATGGGCGGAGACAAAGAAAGAACAAACCTGAGGGAAATTCCAGTTCATCTGAAAAAGCTGACGCCCCGGCAGATTGCCTACCTTGCAATGAAGCCCGCACACAAAGTCTTCTGGACGTGGGCGCACAGTGCAGACGAGGACTTACTTTAAACAGTGAGAAGCGGAGGGTGCACCGTTCCCGGAGGTACTGCAATACCGGGTCGATGCGTGGAGTGGACGGAGCAAGCCCCTGTTCCATCTCCCAGGTCCAAAAATCAATTTAATATATGGTCCCCGGATAGGGGACGTATCAGATATTAAACTGATAAGAACAGATACTACACTTGATCTTAGCCAAAAGGCCGAGAAGCGATGCCCCAAGAGCTTCAGAGACGGCCATGGCGTTCCCCGGACCGTCCACCTCGCCCCTGGTGCCGGCAAGCCAGCGTTGCGTTTGAGTGACCGTGGGTAAAAGGGAAAAAAACAAACTCTTCAATCAAAGCGCCTTTGAGATTCATGCATTATGTCAAGCTGTAAAACAGGAGTTTGGGCGCTCGTTCACCGGACTGATCGGCAGTCACGCAAAAGGCACAAGAAGATTGGGGCGGGGCCTTTTTCCGGGCTCGCGGCTGTTGTGAAAAGACCAAACGGCGCCCCACCCCCATGGGAAATCATTGAGAGCAGTTGTGGCGCGAGTGGGATTTGACAATGATCAGGGCAAGGGCTGCTGAATGCGAAAAAAGCATTTGATTGATGTGCTTGTGATTTAGCATGAGCAAGGAACCTGGCTGGGCGCAGCATCTTTCAAACTCCTGTTGTGTGTTGCTACGCACAGAGCTGCCCTCCGTACACAGCGTGTCTCTTTCCCTGTGATTACATTTGACAAATCATCAGGGGAGAGCGCGAACGCAGTCCCCCACTACCACAAATTATGCAGTCGAGATTCCCACATTTGGGGAATTCGCATAGGTCAGCCCTGTCGCAGTGCAATGGCCGGGCCTCGCCATGGGTGAACCACCTTCTTGATCATGGTATCTCCCCTGCCAGGTAAGTATGAGTTGTACAGCTCTGGGCCAAAGGACTCCTTCACAGGACCACTGCTCTGACTGCCGGTGCCAACACTATGCAAGCTGCCAAAATCGGTGTTTTCCAACAGGAGGTGCTCGGAGCAGCCCAAACACATGAAGATCTACTGTGTGAGATATTGTACGTGTTAAGTGGAGTAACAGAAGAAGAAAAGGACATTGTATTGAGGTGGATTCCAGCCCACACTGGGAACACCAGCAAATGAGAAAGCAGACACGTTGGCCAAGGAGGCAGGAGAGAGGGAGAATGTAAGGGTCACATTTTCAAAGTCAGAGGGAAAAAGCATCACCTGGAAGGAGTTGGGGGAAACAAATGTGGGGAGAAGGAGACTGTGAAGCATGTGTTAACCCAATGCAGGAAGTATGAAATAGAAGGGAGACATACGACGAATGCACTTCAAAGGAAACGGCCAAGAGAAATCAAAGACATTTTGCAGTGTGCAAGTGGGGATGAAGGGAGGACGGTGATCTTTAGATTTTAGACAAAGACGGGACTTGTCAAAAGATTTTAACGCCAACGATTCAAGAGGAGGAGAAGGAATGACTGTTTAAAACCAGAAGGAGGCAGTAGTGCAACAAACGGATGCCAACTGCCGTGAAACTCACACACAGACCAAGAAGGAGCTGCTGGTCTTCCACAGGGAAACCGACCGATGGCTAGCGCCAGTGTGATTTGCTCAATCCATCGCCTCCCTTTTCAAATGCAGAGGAAAGAAAGACAACCATGGGAAAATGGGCGGAGACAAAGAAAGAACAAACCTGAGGGAAATTCCAGTTCATCTGAAAAAGCTGACGCCCCGGCAGATTGCCTACCTTGCAATGAAGCCCGCACACAAAGTCTTCTGGACGTGGGCGCACAGTGCAGACGAGGACTTACTTTAAACAGTGAGAAGCGGAGGGTGCACCGTCCCCGGAGGTACTGCAATACCGGGTCGATGCGTGGAGTGGACGGAGCAAGCCCCTGTTCCATCTCCCAGGTCCAAAAATCAATTTAATATATGGTCCCCGGATAGGGGACGTATCAGATATTAAACTGATAAGAACAGATACTACACTTGATCTTAGCCAAAAGGCCGAGAAGCGATGCCCCAAGAGCTTCAGAGACGGCCATGGCGTTCCCCGGACCGTCCACCTCGCCCCTGGTGCCGGCAAGCCAGCGTTGCGTTTGAGTGACCGTGGGTAAAAGGGAAAAAAACAAACTCTTCAATCAAAGCGCCTTTGAGATTCATGCATTATGTCAAGCTGTAAAACAGGAGTTTGGGCGCTCGTTCACCGGACTGATCGGCAGTCACGCAAAAGGCACAAGAAGATTGGGGCGGGGCCTTTTTCCGGGCTCGCGGCTGTTGTGAAAAGACCAAACGGCGCCCCACCCCCATGGGAAATCATTGAGAGCAGTTGTGGCGCGAGTGGGATTTGACAATGATCAGGGCAAGGGCTGCTGAATGCGAAAAAAGCATTTGATTGATGTGCTTGTGATTTAGCATGAGCAAGGAACCTGGCTGGGCGCAGCATCTTTCAAACTCCTGTTGTGTGTTGCTACGCACAGAGCTGCCCTCCGTACTCAGCGTGTCTCTTTCCCTGTGATTACATTTGACAAATCATCAGGGGAGAGCGCGAACGCAGTCCCCCACTACCACAAATTATGCAGTCGAGATTCCCACATTTGGGGAATTCGCATAGGTCAGCCCTGCCGCAGTGCAATGGCCGGGCCTCGCCATGGGTGAACCACCTTCTTGATCATGGTATCTCCCCTGCCAGGTAAGTATGAGTTGTACAGCTCTGGGCCAAAGGACTCCTTCACAGGACCACTGCTCTGACTGCCGGTGCCAACACTATGCAAGCTGCCAAAATCGGTGTTTTCCAACAGGAGGTGCTCGGAGCAGCCCAAACACATGAAGATCTACTGTGTGAGATATTGTACGTGTTAAGTGGAGTAACAGAAGAAGAAAAGGACATTGTATTGAGGTGGATTCCAGCCCACACTGGGAACACCAGCAAATGAGAAAGCAGACACGTTGGCCAAGGAGGCAGGAGAGAGGGAGAATGTAAGGGTCACATTTTCAAAGTCAGAGGGAAAAAGCATCACCTGGAAGGAGTTGGGGGAAACAAATGTGGGGAGAAGGAGACTGTGAAGCATGTGTTAACCCAATGCAGGAAGTATGAAATAGAAGGGAGACATACGATGAATGCACTTCAAAGGAAACGGCCAAGAGAAATCAAAGACATTTTGCAGTGTGCAAGTGGGGATGAAGGGAGGACGGTGATCTTTAGATTTTAGACAAAGACGGGACTTGTCAAAAGATTTTAACGCCAACGATTCAAGAGGAGGAGAAGGAATGACTGTTTAAAACCAGAAGGAGGCAGTAGTGCAACAAACGGATGCCAACTGCCGTGAAACTCACACACAGACCAAGAAGGAGCTGCTGGTCTTCCACAGGGAAACCGACCGATGGCTAGCGCCAGTGTGATTTGCTCAATCCATCGCCTCCCTTTTCAAATGCAGAGGAAAGAAAGACAACCATGGGAAAATGGGCGGAGACAAAGAAAGAACAAACCTGAGGGAAATTCCAGTTCATCTGAAAAAGCTGACGCCCCGGCAGATTGCCTACCTTGCAATGAAGCCCGCACACAAAGTCTTCTGGACGTGGGCGCACAGTGCAGACGAGGACTTACTTTAAACAGTGAGAAGCGGAGGGTGCACCGTTCCCGGAGGTACTGCAATACCGGGTCGATGCGTGGAGTGGACGGAGCAAGCCCCTGTTCCATCTCCCAGGTCCAAAAATCAATTTAATATATGGTCCCCGGATAGGGGACGTATCAGATATTAAACTGATAAGAACAGATACTACACTTGATCTTAGCCAAAAGGCCGAGAAGCGATGCCCCAAGAGCTTCAGAGACGGCCATGGCGTTCCCCGGACCGTCCACCTCGCCCCTGGTGCCGGCAAGCCAGCGTTGCGTTTGAGTGACCGTGGGTAAAAGGGAAAAAAACAAACTCTTCAATCAAAGCGCCTTTGAGATTCATGCATTATGTCAAGCTGTAAAACAGGAGTTTGGGCGCTCGTTCACCGGACTGATCGGCAGTCACGCAAAAGGCACAAGAAGATTGGGGCGGGGCCTTTTTCCGGGCTCGCGGCTGTTGTGAAAAGACCAAACGGCGCCCCACCCCCATGGGAAATCATTGAGAGCAGTTGTGGCGCGAGTGGGATTTGACAATGATCAGGGCAAGGGCTGCTGAATGCGAAAAAAGCATTTGATTGATGTGCTTGTGATTTAGCATGAGCAAGGAACCTGGCTGGGCGCAGCATCTTTCAAACTCCTGTTGTGTGTTGCTACGCACAGAGCTGCCCTCCGTACACAGCGTGTCTCTTTCCCTGTGATTACATTTGACAAATCATCAGGGGAGAGCGCGAACGCAGTCCCCCACTACCACAAATTATGCAGTCGAGATTCCCACATTTGGGGAATTCGCATAGGTCAGCCCTGTCGCAGTGCAATGGCCGGGCCTCGCCATGGGTGAACCACCTTCTTGATCATGGTATCTCCCCTGCCAGGTAAGTATGAGTTGTACAGCTCTGGGCCAAAGGACTCCTTCACAGGACCACTGCTCTGACTGCCGGTGCCAACACTATGCAAGCTGCCAAAATCGGTGTTTTCCAACAGGAGGTGCTCGGAGCAGCCCAAACACATGAAGATCTACTGTGTGAGATATTGTACGTGTTAAGTGGAGTAACAGAAGAAGAAAAGGACATTGTATTGAGGTGGATTCCAGCCCACACTGGGAACACCAGCAAATGAGAAAGCAGACACGTTGGCCAAGGAGGCAGGAGAGAGGGAGAATGTAAGGGTCACATTTTCAAAGTCAGAGGGAAAAAGCATCACCTGGAAGGAGTTGGGGGAAACAAATGTGGGGAGAAGGAGACTGTGAAGCATGTGTTAACCCAATGCAGGAAGTATGAAATAGAAGGGAGACATACGACGAATGCACTTCAAAGGAAACGGCCAAGAGAAATCAAAGACATTTTGCAGTGTGCAAGTGGGGATGAAGGGAGGACGGTGATCTTTAGATTTTAGACAAAGACGGGACTTGTCAAAAGATTTTAACGCCAACGATTCAAGAGGAGGAGAAGGAATGACTGTTTAAAACCAGAAGGAGGCAGTAGTGCAACAAACGGATGCCAACTGCCGTGAAACTCACACACAGACCAAGAAGGAGCTGCTGGTCTTCCACAGGGAAACCGACCGATGGCTAGCGCCAGTGTGATTTGCTCAATCCATCGCCTCCCTTTTCAAATGCAGAGGAAAGAAAGACAACCATGGGAAAATGGGCGGAGACAAAGAAAGAACAAACCTGAGGGAAATTCCAGTTCATCTGAAAAAGCTGACGCCCCGGCAGATTGCCTACCTTGCAATGAAGCCCGCACACAAAGTCTTCTGGACGTGGGCGCACAGTGCAGACGAGGACTTACTTTAAACAGTGAGAAGCGGAGGGTGCACCGTCCCCGGAGGTACTGCAATACCGGGTCGATGCGTGGAGTGGACGGAGCAAGCCCCTGTTCCATCTCCCAGGTCCAAAAATCAATTTAATATATGGTCCCCGGATAGGGGACGTATCAGATATTAAACTGATAAGAACAGATACTACACTTGATCTTAGCCAAAAGGCCGAGAAGCGATGCCCCAAGAGCTTCAGAGACGGCCATGGCGTTCCCCGGACCGTCCACCTCGCCCCTGGTGCCGGCAAGCCAGCGTTGCGTTTGAGTGACCGTGGGTAAAAGGGAAAAAAACAAACTCTTCAATCAAAGCGCCTTTGAGATTCATGCATTATGTCAAGCTGTAAAACAGGAGTTTGGGCGCTCGTTCACCGGACTGATCGGCAGTCACGCAAAAGGCACAAGAAGATTGGGGCGGGGCCTTTTTCCGGGCTCGCGGCTGTTGTGAAAAGACCAAACGGCGCCCCACCCCCATGGGAAATCATTGAGAGCAGTTGTGGCGCGAGTGGGATTTGACAATGATCAGGGCAAGGGCTGCTGAATGCGAAAAAAGCATTTGATTGATGTGCTTGTGATTTAGCATGAGCAAGGAACCTGGCTGGGCGCAGCATCTTTCAAACTCCTGTTGTGTGTTGCTACGCACAGAGCTGCCCTCCGTACTCAGCGTGTCTCTTTCCCTGTGATTACATTTGACAAATCATCAGGGGAGAGCGCGAACGCAGTCCCCCACTACCACAAATTATGCAGTCGAGATTCCCACATTTGGGGAATTCGCATAGGTCAGCCCTGCCGCAGTGCAATGGCCGGGCCTCGCCATGGGTGAACCACCTTCTTGATCATGGTATCTCCCCTGCCAGGTAAGTATGAGTTGTACAGCTCTGGGCCAAAGGACTCCTTCACAGGACCACTGCTCTGACTGCCGGTGCCAACACTATGCAAGCTGCCAAAATCGGTGTTTTCCAACAGGAGGTGCTCGGAGCAGCCCAAACACATGAAGATCTACTGTGTGAGATATTGTACGTGTTAAGTGGAGTAACAGAAGAAGAAAAGGACATTGTATTGAGGTGGATTCCAGCCCACACTGGGAACACCAGCAAATGAGAAAGCAGACACGTTGGCCAAGGAGGCAGGAGAGAGGGAGAATGTAAGGGTCACATTTTCAAAGTCAGAGGGAAAAAGCATCACCTGGAAGGAGTTGGGGGAAACAAATGTGGGGAGAAGGAGACTGTGAAGCATGTGTTAACCCAATGCAGGAAGTATGAAATAGAAGGGAGACATACGATGAATGCACTTCAAAGGAAACGGCCAAGAGAAATCAAAGACATTTTGCAGTGTGCAAGTGGGGATGAAGGGAGGACGGTGATCTTTAGATTTTAGACAAAGACGGGACTTGTCAAAAGATTTTAACGCCAACGATTCAAGAGGAGGAGAAGGAATGACTGTTTAAAACCAGAAGGAGGCAGTAGTGCAACAAACGGATGCCAACTGCCGTGAAACTCACACACAGACCAAGAAGGAGCTGCTGGTCTTCCACAGGGAAACCGACCGATGGCTAGCGCCAGTGTGATTTGCTCAATCCATCGCCTCCCTTTTCAAATGCAGAGGAAAGAAAGACAACCATGGGAAAATGGGCGGAGACAAAGAAAAAACAAACCTGAGGGAAATTCCAGTTCATCTGAAAAAGCTGACGCCCCGGCAGATTGCCTACCTTGCAATGAAGCCCGCACACAAAGTCTTCTGGACGTGGGCGCACAGTGCAGACGAGGACTTACTTTAAACAGTGAGAAGCGGAGGGTGCACCGTCCCCGGAGGTACTGCAATACCGGGTCGATGCGTGGAGTGGACGGAGCAAGCCCCTGTTCCATCTCCCAGGTCCAAAAATCAATTTAATATATGGTCCCCGGATAGGGGACGTATCAGATATTAAACTGATAAGAACAGATACTACACTTGATCTTAGCCAAAAGGCCGAGAAGCGATGCCCCAAGAGCTTCAGAGACGGCCATGGCGTTCCCCGGACGTCCACCTCGCCCCTGGTGCCGGCAAGCCAGCGTTGCGTTTGAGTGACCGTGGGTAAAAGGGAAAAAAACAAACTCTTCAATCAAAGCGCCTTTGAGATTCATGCATTATGTCAAGCTGTAAAACAGGAGTTTGGGCGCTCGTTCACCGGACTGATCGGCAGTCACGCAAAAGGCACAAGAAGATTGGGGCGGGGCCTTTTTCCGGGCTCGCGGCTGTTGTGAAAAGACCAAACGGCGCCCCACCCCCATGGGAAATCATTGAGAGCAGTTGTGGCGCGAGTGGGATTTGACAATGATCAGGGCAAGGGCTGCTGAATGCGAAAAAAGCATTTGATTGATGTGCTTGTGATTTAGCATGAGCAAGGAACCTGGCTGGGCGCAGCATCTTTCAAACTCCTGTTGTGTGTTGCTACGCACAGAGCTGCCCTCCGTACACAGCGTGTCTCTTTCCCTGTGATTACATTTGACAAATCATCAGGGGAGAGCGCGAACGCAGTCCCCCACTACCACAAATTATGCAGTCGAGATTCCCACATTTGGGGAATTCGCATAGGTCAGCCCTGCCGCAGTGCAATGGCCAGGCCTCGCCATGGGTGAACCACCTTCTTGATCATGGTATCTCCCCTGCCAGGTAAGTATGAGTTGTACAGCTCTGGGCCAAAGGACTCCTTCACAGGACCACTGCTCTGACTGCCGGTGCCAACACTATGCAAGCTGCCAAAATCGGTGTTTTCCAACAGGAGGTGCTCGGAGCAGCCCAAACACATGAAGATCTACTGTGTGAGATATTGTACGTGTTAAGTGGAGTAACAGAAGAAGAAAAGGACATTGTATTGAGGTGGATTCCAGCCCACACTGGGAACACCAGCAAATGAGAAAGCAGACACGTTGGCCAAGGAGGCAGGAGAGAGGGAGAATGTAAGGGTCACATTTTCAAAGTCAGAGGGAAAAAGCATCACCTGGAAGGAGTTGGGGGAAACAAATGTGGGGAGAAGGAGACTGTGAAGCATGTGTTAACCCAATGCAGGAAGTATGAAATAGAAGGGAGACATACGATGAATGCACTTCAAAGGAAACGGCCAAGAGAAATCAAAGACATTTTGCAGTGTGCAAGTGGGGATGAAGGGAGGACGGTGATCTTTAGATTTTAGACAAAGACGGGACTTGTCAAAAGATTTTAACGCCAACGATTCAAGAGGAGGAGAAGGAATGACTGTTTAAAACCAGAAGGAGGCAGTAGTGCAACAAACGGATGCCAACTGCCGTGAAACTCACACACAGACCAAGAAGGAGCTGCTGGTCTTCCACAGGGAAACCGACCGATGGCTAGCGCCAGTGTGATTTGCTCAATCCATCGCCTCCCTTTTCAAATGCAGAGGAAAGAAAGACAACCATGGGAAAATGGGCGGAGACAAAGAAAGAACAAACCTGAGGGAAATTCCAGTTCATCTGAAAAAGCTGACGCCCCGGCAGATTGCCTACCTTGCAATGAAGCCCGCACACAAAGTCTTCTGGACGTGGGCGCACAGTGCAGACGAGGACTTACTTTAAACAGTGAGAAGCGGAGGGTGCACCGTTCCCGGAGGTACTGCAATACCGGGTCGATGCGTGGAGTGGACGGAGCAAGCCCCTGTTCCATCTCCCAGGTCCAAAAATCAATTTAATATATGGTCCCCGGATAGGGGACGTATCAGATATTAAACTGATAAGAACAGATTTTTTCTTTCGAAAGTTTTTATTGACACGTTATACACAAACATTTACAGCAATTTACTTTTCACAAGTGATTTTTTCCTCACTTATTCTTGATCACTTTTCTTTCATTGTTCTTTTGTGGGAAAAAACACATGGTAAAAAAACTGTACATGATAAAACAGTGCCATTTAAAAACAAGTAAAAGGGAGGCATAGGTTAAGAACTTTAAAAGGTCTACTGTTGTGCAGGAGCGCGGTGAGCCCCTATCAAGATTAACTCATCCTGTTCCCCCAAACAGGGTTGGTCTCTCGGGATCCTGTCCCGGTGCTCAGAGGAGACCCTCACCCTGCTGCTCCTTCCCACCTGCCTCTCCCGGAGAGTCAGGCCGCTGCTGCTTTGAACTTTTCCCGTATGGCTCCGGCTCCTTCATCCGAATGAGCACAGAGGCGATTCTTCTTTGTGGCTGTGTCCTAGGCCCGCCGCCTGCAGCGACGGCTCTGTCGACCGTCGCTGCTGCCATCCGGATCACAGCCACGGGGGGGATCTGCATGTGCCTTCTTACCAGCAAGTTCCTGGAGGTCCATGTGGCGTCTTTGATGGCGGCGAGAGTGAGCCATTGTTGTGCAAAGTCTTTTTGCTTTAATAGACTTTGGCTCACTCCGTACAGGACCAGCTGTGCTGTGAGGACCTCCCTTGCTGGTAAGCACGGGAATTGCAAGGAGCCGGCCAGTGCCCACTGTTCTACAGCAGCACTGCACTCCCAGAGCAGGTGCCTCACCGTCTCAGGTGCGCCACAGCCAGGGCAGGGGCATGTTGGGGTTGTTGACATGCCCCGGGAGTGCATCACGGACCTGACCGGGAGGATCTCATGAGCCACCATCCATGACAGGTCCCGGAGTCTGTTTGGGAGAACAGGATGGTTCACGATGCTCCAAACGGAGGAGGGCTCGCCTAGTGCAAGCCCACGCACTGGGCTCACCGGTTCTCGCTCCTGCACAACAGAGATAATTGAACGCATGTTAGTTAAAATATGCAGCTCCTCTTTTTCAAGGCTAAAATGTTTTAAAAACTTCGGGATAAAACGGTATGCTTCTGGGAGGTTAAAAGACACTGGAACTTTAAGATCTGTTTTTAAAATCTTCAGTTTCCTGAGGTATGACCCCATCCAGAACCGGGTCATTGCTGCTGTCTTTGGGTTTCTGGATGGGGCCGTGGCTGCTAAAAGTCCAAGAGAGGTGTATCTGGCACCAAGGAATAAAAACAGGTCCGGCACTCCTTTTCCTCCTTTCTCCTTTGTTTTTTTCATGGTGTCTCTCTTCAGACGCTCCCACTTTCCGTTCCACAGGAAGTAAAATATGGCTCGTTCCAGGTCTAAAATCACCGTTCTGGGGGGGATAAAAACACAACTGATCAATAAAAGTAAAGGTAAAATCACAGCTTTTATGATTAAAACCCTTCCTTCGATCGTCAGTTTCCTCAGTCTCCAGTACCCCAGTCGTTGTTTAACTTTCCCTATTTTGTCCTGCCAATTTATGTCCCCTCCCCCCTCCCTATTAAATTTGACCCCAAGTATTTTTAAGTCGGTCTGGGTCACAGTCAGGGGGAGTCCCGTTGTCTCAGTCACTGTCCACGGTCCGTAAAATTGGGCTTAGGTCTTGTCCCTGTTTAGTTTTGACCCAGAGGCCAGTCCAAACCAGTCAGTCAAGTCCAGTGTCCTGTGTACTGATAAAAGGTCTGTGCATAAAATGTTAATGTCATCCATGTATAAAAAGCATTTGCTGGTCAGTCCCCCACTCCCCGGTACTACCACCCCATTGATTCGTTGGTCCCTTCTCAAGACCTGTGCCAATGGTTCAATGCAAGTGATGTAGAGGAGGGCAGATAACGGACAACCCTGACGGACACCGCAGTGAATATTGACTGCTTTTGTCAGATGCCCGTTAACAATGAATTTGCTGGTGATGTCCCGGTACAGCAGTCCCACCCAAGCTATAAACCTCTCAGGGAAACCCATTTTTTGCAGTACCTGGAAGAGGTACTGGTGCGAGACCCGATCAAAGGCCTTCTCAAAGTCTAAATTTAGGACTACTAGCCTAATGTTTCTGTCTCTCGCATAACAGATGGTGTCTCGGATCAGTAGGAGGCTGTCCGTGATCTTCCTCCCCGGGATGGCACAGGCTTGATCCGGGTGAATCAGCCCCTCTAAAAACACAGTCATGCGAGATGCTAAAAGTTTACTAAAAAGTTTGCAGTCAAAGTTTAAAAGAGTGATCGGTCTCCAATTTTTTAGGTCAGTCTTGTCTTTGTCTTTGAAAAGCAAGGTCACTATCCCTCTTCTAAAACTGTCGGGTAGTCGGTCAAGGTTTTCGAAGTCCATAAAAACAAGAAGAAGGTCAGGTGCTAAAAGGTCCCAGAAAGTCAAATAAAATTCAAGGGGGAGTCCATCGTCTCCTGGGGACTTCCCTTTTTTAAAACTCCTCATACATTGATGCATTTCTAAAAGGTTAAAATCCTGGGATAAAAGCACACTCTCAGTTATTTTGTGCTCAATGACCTTTAAAATTTCTCTAATAGTGTCATTTTTTACAGGTTTTTCTTTATACAGTTCTTCGTAAAATGTAAAAACAGTGTTGTTTATTTCTTCTGTGGTTTCAGCTGTGCACTCATTGTCTTTTTTCAGTTTAAAAATGGTTTTATCTTTATCTAAAATTCTTTTAAAAAAGTATCTCGTGCACTTCTCTCCTTCTTCAATCTCTTTTTCTTTACTTCTGAGGATGACTCCCTTACTTTTAATTTCTGCTAAAACCGACATCTCTTTTTTTACCTGTTTGATTTCTTCGTTAAAATCCATTCCCTGTTGGTTCAGATTAAAATACCGTTGGAGTCGTTTTTGCAGTCCCAACATGCGTCTGTCGTCCCTACCTTTCTTTCTCTTACCTGCCTGCCTAAAAAAGGTCTGGGTCCTTCCTTTCACCATTTCCCACCAGTGTGCACGTGAAGTGTATAGGTCTTGAAGGGTCTGCCACTCTTGGTACTGCTCCCTATACTGTCTAACTAACTCCCTATCTTCTAAAAGGGAGCAGTTGAGTTTCCACAGACCCTTCCCTGCCGTCACACCTGAAGCCAGTGATAGGGTGCAGGAAAGGATAGTGTGATCAGAAAAGAAAGCAGGAGTTACTCTAGCATCGGTTGGTGGGCAATCACGTGATAAAATATAATCTATGCGAGAGGCTTTGGTGCCATCGCCACTGAACCAGGTGAAGCCCTCCTCTCTGGGATGCATGACTTTAAAACAGTCCAGTAGTTTAAAATCTCGGCATAGTGCCCCGAGTAAAACCGATGTTTTATCTACTTTAAAATCTTCCCCTGCTCCCCTCCTGTCTTTCTTATTTAAAACACAATTAAAATCCCCTCCTACTACTAATGGTTCCCTACCTAGCATGTGGGACTGCAGGTCTTCTAAAAGGTCATACCTGTCATTTTTTTCCGTAAAACCATAGACATTTAAAACATTAAAATCTCGTCCCATAAAAGTGAGGTGTGCTAAAAGTGCCCTACCATCTCTCACCACAGTGCTGCCCTTTACCAAGATTAGAGGGTTTTTAATTAAAATTGCCACGCCATCATTCTTGTTATTGTTGGAACCACTCCATATGGATACGTGTGGCCATATCTCCTCCCAATCCCTGTAGTGCTTTAAAAACGGTAGACCACATTCTTGTATTAAAAACACATCTGACTTAAAGGAGTTTAAAAAGGATAAAACAGATTGTGCTCTAACTTTCGACTTCACACTTCTCACATTGACGGTTGAGAAGGTGAGTGTCATAAGTATGGTTAAAAACAACAGGTACGACATTTTAAAAGACTAGTGATTAAAAGCAATCATTCTACTTCTTGTGAAAATTGCTCCTCCTTCACTCCTATGGGGGAGGGGTGAGGGGTTTGAGGCATTTTCCCCGGCCGGACTCTAGGTGGTGGCCTTTCCTGCAGTCTTTTATTGAATTGCGAGTCCTTTGGGGTTGATTGTAGAGCTATATTTAAAAAAGAGACCTCATTGGGAGAATCGGAAGGGAAGACTCTGGGTTCCTCCACAGGTGGACTGTCTGAGGAGCTCCCAGCTCTTCCCTTCTTCTCAGAGACTACTGGAGCCTCCGGGGACAATTCTGATAGAGGTCTCTTAGCCTTTTGGGCTGGGGGAAGGGAGGCTTCCTCACTCTCACTCTCACTCTCACTCTCACTCTCACACTCACTCTCACTAGCACTCACACTTTCACCCTCAGAGTGAGCTGTAGCTCCGCCCTCTGTCTGCACTGCTCCCTCTCCCATACTCTCCACTTGAGGGGCAGTGACAGGCCCCTCCCCCTTTCCCTCCTCACCTGATTGCTTTCCTCCAGTCACAGGATTTGGAGGGAGATTTGAATTTTCTGACCCAGGCTCTCCAAATAGCTCTGCAAACATTTCACCCTTTCCGCCATTTTCCTTTTCTTTTCCTGCCTGTTTTGCAGCCTTCACTTTGTTGGCAAAAGACTTTGGGCAGTCTCTGAAGAGATGGGATATTTCTCCACAAAGATTGCACTTTCTGCCATTGGTACATTCTTCAAAAGTATGACCAATTTCTCTGCACTTTCCACAGATGATTTGCTGACATGCTTCCGCAAGATGTCCATGCTCTCCACACTTACGACAGAGTTTAGGCTGTCCCTGGTAATGAATGTAGCCCCGGTTGTTTCCCAAGACTATCATGGATGGCAGATGTTTCAGGCCCTGGAAGCCTTGGGGGTCCTGCCATTGTTGAATGGGGACCCTCCAAGCACAGTTCCAAATGCCATCCTCATCTCTCACCTTCATAGCCTGGCCTTTTACCGTGCAAAATCTCCCCAGCCACATACATATGTCGTCTGCATTTACAGTTTCATTGAACATCCTGACAATGACCGTCTTGGAAGCATTGTCAGAAAGTTTCTCCACGTTAAAAGCAGAAAACTGGGCCCTGGTATTCTCAAACCGTGTCCAAAACTCTTTGAGCAGTATAGCTGAGCGGAAGCTCACATCAAATCCCTTATTCTGTGGCAAAGTCACAATGCAATTTATGTCGTCTGGTTTAAAGTTCAGGGTCTGCTGGACAAGCTTCCTGGAGAAGTCCAGTCTAGACAACTCCAGGAGCCTTCCATCCTTCTCCACCAAAGAAAAGCGGACACTGTGGTGCCTCCGCACGCCGGCATGGGCGGCCGACATGTTGGAGGCACCACACACTAAAAAAACACTCCTAGTCTAAAACGGAACTAATAAATAACTAAAAACAGAATAAAAAAAACAGGCTAAGACTAATAAATAAATAAAATCGGAAAACTTACCTTAGCTGGCTGAGAGCACCCAAAAAGGACCTCTCAGCCGTATATACTCCTTTGTGTGAGTAAATGCAACTACATAAGTTGTATTTCAACACACTAAGGAAGGATAATATCCTCCAGGGACTGTCAGCACACAATGCCACAACAGGCAAAGATGACTGGCAGCAGAAGGAGGCGATCACTGTCTTAGCCAAAAGGCCGAGAAGCGATGCCCCAAGAGCTTCAGAGACGGCCATGGCGTTCCCCGGACCGTCCACCTCGCCCCTGGTGCCGGCAAGCCAGCGTTGCGTTTGAGTGACCGTGGGTAAAAGGGAAAAAAACAAACTCTTCAATCAAAGCGCCTTTGAGATTCATGCATTATGTCAAGCTGTAAAACAGGAGTTTGGGCGCTCATTCACCGGACTGATCGGCAGTCACGCAAAAGGCACAAGAAGATTGGGGCGGGGCCTTTTTCCGGGCTCGCGGCTGTTGTGAAAAGACCAAACGGCGCCCCACCCCCATGGGAAATCATTGAGAGCAGTTGTGGCGCGAGTGGGATTTGACAATGATCAGGGCAAGGGCTGCTGAATGCGAAAAAAGCATTTGATTGATGTGCTTGTGATTTAGCATGAGCAAGGAACCTGGCTGGGCGCAGCATCTTTCAAACTCCTGTTGTGTGTTGCTACGCACAGAGCTGCCCTCCGTACTCAGCGTGTCTCTTTCCCTGTGATTACATTTGACAAATCATCAGGGGAGAGCGCGAACGCAGTCCCCCACTACCACAAATTATGCAGTTGAGATTCCCACATTTGGGGAATTCGCATAGGTCAGCCCTGCCGCAGTGCAATGGCCGGGCCTCGCCATGGGTGAACCACCTTCTTGACCCCTGCCAGGTAAGTATGAGTTGTACAGCTCTGGGCCAAAGGACTCCTTCACAGGACCACTGCTCTGACTGCCGGTGCCAACACTATGCAAGCTGCCAAAATCGGTGTTTTCCAACAGGAGGTGCTCGGAGCAGCCCAAACACATGAAGATCTACTGTGTGAGATATTGTACGTGTTAAGTGGAGTAACAGAAGAAGAAAAGGACATTGTATTGAGGTGGATTCCAGCCCACACTGGGAACACCAGCAAATGAGAAAGCAGACACGTTGGCCAAGGAGGCAGGAGAGAGGGAGAATGTAAGGGTCACATTTTCAAAGTCAGAGGGAAAAAGCATCACCTGGAAGGAGTTGGGGGAAACAAATGTGGGGAGAAGGAGACTGTGAAGCATGTGTTAACCCAATGCAGGAAGTATGAAATAGAAGGGAGACATACGATGAATGCACTTCAAAGGAAACGGCCAAGAGAAATCAAAGACATTTTGCAGTGTGCAAGTGGGGATGAAGGGAGGACGGTGATCTTTAGATTTTAGACAAAGACGGGACTTGTCAAAAGATTTTAACGCCAACGATTCAAGAGGAGGAGAAGGAATGACTGTTTAAAACCAGAAGGAGGCAGTAGTGCAACAAACGGATGCCAACTGCCGTGAAACTCACACACAGACCAAGAAGGAGCTGCTGGTCTTCCACAGGGAAACCGACCGATGGCTAGCGCCAGTGTGATTTGCTCAATCCATCGCCTCCCTTTTCAAATGCAGAGGAAAGAAAGACAACCATGGGAAAATGGGCGGAGACAAAGAAAGAACAAACCTGAGGGAAATTCCAGTTCATCTGAAAAAGCTGACGCCCCGGCAGATTGCCTACCTTGCAATGAAGCCCGCACACAAAGTCTTCTGGACGTGGGCGCACAGTGCAGACGAGGACTTACTTTAAACAGTGAGAAGCGGAGGGTGCACCGTTCCCGGAGGTACTGCAATACCGGGTCGATGCGTGGAGTGGACGGAGCAAGCCCCTGTTCCATCTCCCAGGTCCAAAAATCAATTTAATATATGGTCCCCGGATAGGGGACGTATCAGATATTAAACTGATAAGAACAGATACTACACTTGATCTTAGCCAAAAGGCCGAGAAGCGATGCCCCAAGAGCTTCAGAGACGGCCATGGCGTTCCCCGGACCGTCCACCTCGCCCCTGGTGCCGGCAAGCCAGCGTTGCGTTTGAGTGACCGTGGGTAAAAGGGAAAAAAACAAACTCTTCAATCAAAGCGCCTTTGAGATTCATGCATTATGTCAAGCTGTAAAACAGGAGTTTGGGCGCTCATTCACCGGACTGATCGGCAGTCACGCAAAAGGCACAAGAAGATTGGGGCGGGGCCTTTTTCCGGGCTCGCGGCTGTTGTGAAAAGACCAAACGGCGCCCCACCCCCATGGGAAATCATTGAGAGCAGTTGTGGCGCGAGTGGGATTTGACAATGATCAGGGCAAGGGCTGCTGAATGCGAAAAAAGCATTTGATTGATGTGCTTGTGATTTAGCATGAGCAAGGAACCTGGCTGGGCGCAGCATCTTTCAAACTCCTGTTGTGTGTTGCTACGCACAGAGCTGCCCTCCGTACTCAGCGTGTCTCTTTCCCTGTGATTACATTTGACAAATCATCAGGGGAGAGCGCGAACGCAGTCCCCCACTACCACAAATTATGCAGTCGAGATTCCCACATTTGGGGAATTCGCATAGGTCAGCCCTGCCGCAGTGCAATGGCCGGGCCTCGCCATGGGTGAACCACCTTCTTGATCATGGTATCTCCCCTGCCAGGTAAGTATGAGTTGTACAGCTCTGGGCCAAAGGACTCCTTCACAGGACCACTGCTCTGACTGCCGGTGCCAACACTATGCAAGCTGCCAAAATCGGTGTTTTCCAACAGGAGGTGCTCGGAGCAGCCCAAACACATGAAGATCTACTGTGTGAGATATTGTACGTGTTAAGTGGAGTAACAGAAGAAGAAAAGGACATTGTATTGAGGTGGATTCCAGCCCACACTGGGAACACCAGCAAATGAGAAAGCAGACACGTTGGCCAAGGAGGCAGGAGAGAGGGAGAATGTAAGGGTCACATTTTCAAAGTCAGAGGGAAAAAGCATCACCTGGAAGGAGTTGGGGGAAACAAATGTGGGGAGAAGGAGACTGTGAAGCATGTGTTAACCCAATGCAGGAAGTATGAAATAGAAGGGAGACATACGATGAATGCACTTCAAAGGAAACGGCCAAGAGAAATCAAAGACATTTTGCAGTGTGCAAGTGGGGATGAAGGGAGGACGGTGATCTTTAGATTTTAGACAAAGACGGGACTTGTCAAAAGATTTTAACGCCAACGATTCAAGAGGAGGAGAAGGAATGACTGTTTAAAACCAGAAGGAGGCAGTAGTGCAACAAACGGATGCCAACTGCCGTGAAACTCACACACAGACCAAGAAGGAGCTGCTGGTCTTCCACAGGGAAACCGACCGATGGCTAGCGCCAGTGTGATTTGCTCAATCCATCGCCTCCCTTTTCAAATGCAGAGGAAAGAAAGACAACCATGGGAAAATGGGCGGAGACAAAGAAAGAACAAACCTGAGGGAAATTCCAGTTCATCTGAAAAAGCTGACGCCCCGGCAGATTGCCTACCTTGCAATGAAGCCCGCACACAAAGTCTTCTGGACGTGGGCGCACAGTGCAGACGAGGACTTACTTTAAACAGTGAGAAGCGGAGGGTGCACCGTTCCCGGAGGTACTGCAATACCGGGTCGATGCGTGGAGTGGACGGAGCAAGCCCCTGTTCCATCTCCCAGGTCCAAAAATCAATTTAATATATGGTCCCCGGATAGGGGACGTATCAGATATTAAACTGATAAGAACAGATTTTTTTCTTTCGAAAGTTTTTATTGACACGTTTTACACAAACATTTACAGCAATTTACTTTTCACAAGTGATTTTTTCTTCACTTATTCTTGTTCACTTTTTTTTTCATTGTTGTTTTGTGGGAAAAAAAACACATAGTAAAAAAACTGTACATGATAAAACAGTGCCATTTAAAAACAAGTAAAAGGGAGGCATAGGTTAAGAACTTTAAAAGGTCTACTGTTGTGCAGGAGCGCGGCGAGCCCCTATCAAGATTAACTCATCCTGTTCCCCCAAACAGGGTTGGTCTCTCGGGATCCTGTCTCGGTGCTCAGAGGAGACCCTCACCCTGCTGCTCCTTCCCACCTGCCTCTCCCGGAGAGTCAGGCCGCTGCTGCTTTGAACTTTTCCCGTATGGCTCCGGCTCCTTCATCCGAATGAGCACAGAGGCGATTCTTCTTTGTGGCTGTGTCCTAGGCCCGCCGCCTGCAGCGACGGCTCTGTCGACCGTCGCTGCTGCCATCCGGATCACAGCCACGGGGGGGATCTGCATGTGCCTTCTTACCAGCAAGTTCCTGGAGGTCCATGTGGCGTCTTTGATGGCGGCGAGAGTGAGCCATTGTTGTGCAAAGTCTTTTTGCTTTAATAGACTTTGGCTCACTCCGTACAGGACCAGCTGTGCTGTGAGGACCTCCCTTGCTGGTAAGCACGGGAATTGCAAGGAGCCGGCCAGTGCCCACTGTTCTACAGCAGCACTGCACTCCCAGAGCAGGTGCCTCACCGTCTCAGGTGCGCCACAGCCAGGGCGGGGGCATGTTGGGGTTGTTGACATGCCCCGGGAGTGCATCACGGACCTGACCGGGAGGATCTCATGAGCCACCATCCATGACAGGTCCCGGAGTCTGTTTGGGAGAACAGGATGGTTCACAGTGCTCCAAACGGAGGAGGGCTCGCCTAGTGCAAGCCCACGCACTGGGCTCACCGGTTCTCGCTCCTGCACAACAGAGATAATTGAACGCATGTTAGTTAAAATATGCAGCTCCTCTTTTTCAAGGTTAAAATGTTTTAAAAACTTTGGGATAAAACGGTATGCTTCTGGCAGGTTAAAAGACACTGGAACTTTAAGATCTGTTTTTAAAATCTTCAGTTTCCTGAGGTATGACCCCATCCAGAACCGGGTCATTGCTGCTGTCTTTGGGTTTCTGGATGGGGCCGTGGCTGCTAAAATTCCAAGAGAGGTGTATCTGGCACCAAGGAATAAAAACAGGTCCGGCACTCCTTTTCCTCCTTTCTCCTTTGTTCTTTTCATGGTGTCTCTCTTCAGACGCTCCCACTTTGCGTTCCACAGGAAGTAAAATATGGCTCGTTCCAGGTCTAAAATCACCGTTCTGGGGGGGATAAAAACACAACTGATCAATAAAAGTAAAGGTAAAATCACAGCTTTTATGATTAAAACCCTTCCTTCGATTGTCAGTTTCCTCAGTCTCCAGTACCCCAGTCGTTGTTTGACTTTCCCTATTTTGTCCTGCCAATTTGTGTCCCCTCCCCCCTCCCTATTAAATTTGACCCCAAGTATTTTTAAGTCGGTCTGGGTCACAGTCAGGGGGAGTCCCGTTTTCTCAGTCACTGTCCACGGTCCGTAAAATTGGGCTTGGGTCTTGTCCCTGTTTAGTTTTGACCCAGAGGCCAGTCCAAACCAGTCAGTCAAGTCCAGTGTCCTGTGTACTGATAAAAGGTCTGTGCATAAAATGTTAATGTCATCCATGTATAAAAAGCATTTGCTGGTCAGTCCCCCACTCCCCGGTACTACCACCCCATTGATTCGTTGGTCCCTTCTCAAGACCTGTGCCAATGGTTCAATGCAAGTGATGTAGAGGAGGGCAGATAACGGACAACCCTGACGGACACCGCAGTGAATATTGACTGCTTTTGTCAGATGCCCGTTAACAATGAATTTGCTGGTGATGTCCCGGTACAGCAGTCCCACCCAAGCTATAAACCTCTCAGGGAAACCCATTTTTTGCAGTACCTGGAAGAGGTACTGGTGCGAGACCCGATCAAAGGCCTTCTCAAAGTCTAAATTTAGGACTACTAGCCTAATGTTTCTGTCTCTCGCATAACAGATGGTGTCTCGGATCAGTAGGAGGCTGTCCGTGATCTTCCTCCCCGGGATGGCACAGGCTTGATCCGGGTGAATCAGCCCCTCTAAAAACACAGTCATGCGAGATGCTAAAAGTTTACTAAAAAGTTTGCAGTCAAAGTTTAAAAGAGTGATCGGTCTCCAATTTTTTAGGTCAGTCTTGTCTTTGTCTTTGAAAAGCAAGGTCACTATCCCTCTTCTAAAACTGTCGGGTAGTCGGTCAAGTTTTTCGAAGTCCATAAAAACAAGAAGAAGGTCAGGTGCTAAAAGGTCCCAGAAAGTCAAATAAAATTCAAGGGGGAGTCCATCGTCTCCTGGGGACTTCCCTTTTTTAAAACTCCTCATACATTGATGCATTTCTAAAAGGTTAAAATCCTGGGATAAAAGCACACTCTCAGTTATTTTGTGTTCAATGACCTTTAAAATTTCTCTAATAGTGTCGTTTTTTACAGGTTTTTCTTTATACAGTTCTTCATAAAATGTAAAAACAGTGTCGTTTATTTCTTCTGTGGTTTCAGCTGTGCACTCATTGTCTTTTTTCAGTTTAAAAATGGTTTTATCTTTATCTAAAATTCTTTTAAAAAAGTATCTCGTGCACTTCTCTCCTTCTTCAATCTCTTTTTCTTGACTTCTGAGGATGATTCCCTTACTTTTAATTTCTGCTAAAACCGACATCTCTTTTTTTACCTGTTTGATTTCTTCGTTAAAATCCATTCCCTGTTGGTTCAGATTAAAATACCGTTGGAGTCGTTTTTGCAGTCCCAACATGCGTCTGTCGTCCCTACCTTTCTTTCTCTTACCTGCCTGCCTAAAAAAGGTCTGGGTCCTTCCTTTCACCATTTCCCACCAGTGTGCACGTGAAGTGTATAGGTCTTGAAGGGTCTGCCACTCTTGGTACTGCTCCCTATACTGTCTAACTAACTCCCTATCTTCTAAAAGGGAGCAGTTGAGTTTCCACAGACCCTTCCCTGCCGTCACACCTGAAGCCAGTGATAGGGTGCAGGAAAGGATAGTGTGATCAGAAAAGAAAGCAGGAGTTACTCTAGCATCGGTTGGTGGGCAATCCCGTGATAAAATATAATCTATGCGAGAGGCTTTGGTGCCATCACCACTGAACCAGGTGAAGCCCTCCTCTCTGGGATGCATGACTTTAAAACAGTCCAGTAGTTTAAAATCTCGGCATAGTGCCCCGAGTAAAACCGATGTTTTATCTACTTTAAAATCTTCCCCTGCTCCCCTCCTGTCTTTCTTATTTAAAACACAATTAAAATCCCCTCCTACTACTAATGGTTCCCTACCTAGCATGTGGGACTGCAGGTCTTCTAAAAGGTCATACCTGTCATTTTTTTCCGTAAAACCATAGACATTTAAAACATTAAAATCTCGTCCCATAAAAGTCAGGTGTGCTAAAAGTGCCCTACCATCTCTCACCACAGTGCTGCCCTTTACCAAGATTAGAGGGTTTTTAATTAAAATTGCCACGCCATCATTTTTGTTATTGTTGGAGCCACTCCATATGGATACGTGTGGCCATATCTCCTCCCAATCCCTGTAGTGCTTTAAAAACGGTAGACCACATTCTTGTATTAAAAACACATCTGACTTAAAGGAGTTTAAAAAGGATAAAACAGATTGTGCTCTAACTTTCGACTTCACACTTCTCACATTGACGGTTGAGAAGGTGAGTGTCATAAGTATGGTTAAAAACAACAGGTACAACATTTTAAAAGACTAGTGATTAAAAGCAATCATTCTACTTCTTGTGAAAATTGCTCCTCCTTCACTCCTATGGGGGAGGGGTGAGGGGTTTGAGGCATTTTCCCCGGCCGGACTCTAGGTGGTGGCCTTTCCTGCAGTCTTTTATTGAATTGCGAGTCCTTTGGGGTTGATTGTAGAGCTATATTTAAAAAAGAGACCTCATTGGGAGAATCGGAAGGGAAGACTCTGGGTTCCTCCACAGGTGGACTGTCTGAGGAGCTCCCAGCTCTTCCCTTCTTCTCAGAGACTACTGGAGCCTCCGGGGACAATTCTGATAGAGGTCTCTTAGCCTTTTGGGCTGGGGGAAGGGAGGCTTCCTCACTCTCACTCTCACTCTCACTCTCACTCTCACTCTCACACTCACTCTCACTAGCACTCACACTTTCACCCTCAGAGTGAGCTGTAGCTCCGCCCTCTGTCTGCACTGCTCCCTCTCCCATACTCTCCACTTGAGGGGCAGTGACAGGCCCCTCCCCCTTTCCCTCCTCACCTGATTGCTTTCCTCCAGTCACAGGATTTGGAGGGAGATTTGAATTTTCTGACCCAGGCTCTCCAAATAGCTCTGCAAACATTTCACCCTTTCCGCCATTTTCCTTTTCTTTTCCTGCCTGTTTTGCAGCCTTCACTTTGTTGGCAAAAGACTTTGGGCAGTCTCTGAAGAGATGGGATATTTCTCCACAAAGATTGCACTTTCTGCCATTGGTACATTCTTCAAAAGTATGACCAATTTCTCTGCACTTTCCACAGATGATTTGCTGACATGCTTCCGCAAGATGTCCATGCTCTCCACACTTACGACAGAGTTTAGGCTGTCCCTGGTAATGAATGTAGCCCCGGTTGTTTCCCAAGACTATCATGGATGGCAGATGTTTCAGGCCCTGGAAGCCTTGGGGGTCCTGCCATTGTTGAATGGGGACCCTCCAAGCACAGTTCCAAATGCCATCCTCATCTCTCACCTTCATAGCCTGGCCTTTTACCGTGCAAAATCTCCCCAGCCACATACATATGTCGTCTGCATTTACAGTTTCATTGAACATCCTGACAATGACCGTCTTGGAAGCATTGTCAGAAAGTTTCTCCACGTTAAAAGCAGAAAACTGGGCCCTGGTATTCTCAAACCGTGTCCAAAACTCTTTGAGCAGTATAGCTGAGCGGAAGCTCACATCAAATCCCTTATTCTGTGGCAAAGTCACAATGCAATTTATGTCGTCTGGTTTAAAGTTCAGGGTCTGCTGGACAAGCTTCCTGGAGAAGTCCAGTCTAGACAACTCCAGGAGCCTTCCATCCTTCTCCACCAAAGAAAAGCGGACACTGTGGTGCCTCCGCACGCCGGCATGGGCGGCCGACATGTTGGAGGCACCACACACTAAAAAAACACTCCTAGTCTAAAACGGAACTAATAAATAACTAAAAACAGAATAAAAAAAACAGGCTAAGACTAATAAATAAATAAAATCGGAAAACTTACCTTAGCTGGCTGAGAGCACCCAAAAAGGACCTCTCAGCCGTATATACTCCTTTGTGTGAGTAAATGCAACTACATAAGTTGTATTTCAACACACTAAGGAAGGATAATATCCTCCAGGGACTGTCAGCACACAATGCCACAACAGGCAAAGATGACTGGCAGCAGAAGGAGGCGATCACTGTCTTAGCCAAAAGGCCGAGAAGCGATGCCCCAAGAGCTTCAGAGACGGCCATGGCGTTCCCCGGACCGTCCACCTCGCCCCTGGTGCCGGCAAGCCAGCGTTGCGTTTGAGTGACCGTGGGTAAAAGGGAAAAAAACAAACTCTTCAATCAAAGCGCCTTTGAGATTCATGCATTATGTCAAGCTGTAAAACAGGAGTTTGGGCGCTCGTTCACCGGACTGATCGGCAGTCACGCAAAAGGCACAAGAAGATTGGGGCGGGGCCTTTTTCCGGGCTCGCGGCTGTTGTGAAAAGACCAAACGGCGCCCCACCCCCATGGGAAATCATTGAGAGCAGTTGTGGCGCGAGTGGGATTTGACAATGATCAGGGCAAGGGCTGCTGAATGCGAAAAAAGCATTTGATTGATGTGCTTGTGATTTAGCATGAGCAAGGAACCTGGCTGGGCGCAGCATCTTTCAAACTCCTGTTGTGTGTTGCTACGCACAGAGCTGCCCTCCGTACTCAGCGTGTCTCTTTCCCTGTGATTACATTTGACAAATCATCAGGGGAGAGCGCGAACGCAGTCCCCCACTACCACAAATTATGCAGTTGAGATTCCCACATTTGGGGAATTCGCATAGGTCAGCCCTGCCGCAGTGCAATGGCCGGGCCTCGCCATGGGTGAACCACCTTCTTGACCCCTGCCAGGTAAGTATGAGTTGTACAGCTCTGGGCCAAAGGACTCCTTCACAGGACCACTGCTCTGACTGCCGGTGCCAACACTATGCAAGCTGCCAAAATCGGTGTTTTCCAACAGGAGGTGCTCGGAGCAGCCCAAACACATGAAGATCTACTGTGTGAGATATTGTACGTGTTAAGTGGAGTAACAGAAGAAGAAAAGGACATTGTATTGAGGTGGATTCCAGCCCACACTGGGAACACCAGCAAATGAGAAAGCAGACACGTTGGCCAAGGAGGCAGGAGAGAGGGAGAATGTAAGGGTCACATTTTCAAAGTCAGAGGGAAAAAGCATCACCTGGAAGGAGTTGGGGGAAACAAATGTGGGGAGAAGGAGACTGTGAAGCATGTGTTAACCCAATGCAGGAAGTATGAAATAGAAGGGAGACATACGATGAATGCACTTCAAAGGAAACGGCCAAGAGAAATCAAAGACATTTTGCAGTGTGCAAGTGGGGATGAAGGGAGGACGGTGATCTTTAGATTTTAGACAAAGACGGGACTTGTCAAAAGATTTTAACGCCAACGATTCAAGAGGAGGAGAAGGAATGACTGTTTAAAACCAGAAGGAGGCAGTAGTGCAACAAACGGATGCCAACTGCCGTGAAACTCACACACAGACCAAGAAGGAGCTGCTGGTCTTCCACAGGGAAACCGACCGATGGCTAGCGCCAGTGTGATTTGCTCAATCCATCGCCTCCCTTTTCAAATGCAGAGGAAAGAAAGACAACCATGGGAAAATGGGCGGAGACAAAGAAAGAACAAACCTGAGGGAAATTCCAGTTCATCTGAAAAAGCTGACGCCCCGGCAGATTGCCTACCTTGCAATGAAGCCCGCACACAAAGTCTTCTGGACGTGGGCGCACAGTGCAGACGAGGACTTACTTTAAACAGTGAGAAGCGGAGGGTGCACCGTCCCCGGAGGTACTGCAATACCGGGTCGATGCGTGGAGTGGACGGAGCAAGCCCCTGTTCCATCTCCCAGGTCCAAAAATCAATTTAATATATGGTCCCCGGATAGGGGACGTATCAGATATTAAACTGATAAGAACAGATTTTTTCTTTCGAAAGTTTTTATTGACACGTTTTACACAAACATTTACAGCAATTTACTTTTCACAAGTGATTTTTTCCTCACTTATTCTTGTTCACTTTTTTTTTTTCATTGTTGTTTTGTGGGAAAAAAAAACACATAGTAAAAAAACTGTACATGATAAAACAGTGCCATTTAAAAACAAGTAAAAGGGAGGCATAGGTTAAGAACTTTAAAAGGTCTACTGTTGTGCAGGAGCGCGGTGAGCCCCTATCAAGATTAACTCATCCTGTTCCCCCAAACAGGGTTGGTCTCTCGGGATCCTGTCCCGGTGCTCAGAGGAGACCCTCACCCTGCTGCTCCTTCCCACCTGCCTCTCCCGGAGAGTCAGGCCGCTGCTGCTTTGAACTTTTCCCGTATGGCTCCGGCTCCTTCATCCGAATGAGCACAGAGGCGATTCTTCTTTGTGGCTGTGTCCTAGGCCCGCCGCCTGCAGCGACGGCTCTGTCGACCGTCGCTGCTGCCATCCGGATCACAGCCACGGGGGGGATCTGCATGTGCCTTCTTACCAGCAAGTTCCTGGAGGTCCATGTGGCGTCTTTGATGGCGGCGAGAGTGAGCCATTGTTGTGCAAAGTCTTTTTGCTTTCCTTGACTTTGGCTCACTCCGTACAGGACCAGCTGTGCTGTGAGGACCTCCCTTGCTGGTAAGCACGGGAATTGCAAGGAGCCGGCCAGTGCCCACTGTTCTACAGCAGCACTGCACTCCCAGAGCAGGTGCCTCACCGTCTCAGGTGCGCCACAGCCAGGGCGGGGGCATGTTGGGGTTGTTGACATGCCCCGGGAGTGCATCACGGACCTGACCGGGAGGATCTCATGAGCCACCATCCATGACAGGTCCCGGAGGCTGTTTGGGAGAACAGGATGGTTCACGATGCTCCAAACGGAGGAGGGCTCGCCTAGTGCAAGCCCACGCACTGGGCTCACCGGTTCTCGCTCCTGCACAACAGAGATAATTGAACGCATGTTAGTTAAAATATGCAGCTCCTCTTTTTCAAGGCTAAAATGTTTTAAAAACTTCGGGATAAAACGGTATGCTTCTGGGAGGTTAAAAGACACTGGAACTTTAAGATCTGTTTTTAAAATCTTCAGTTTCCTGAGGTATGACCCCATCCAGAACCGGGTCATTGCTGCTGTCTTTGGGTTTCTGGATGGGGCCGTGGCTGCTAAAAGTCCAAGAGAGGTGTATCTGGCACCAAGGAATAAAAACAGGTCCGGCACTCCTTTTCCTCCTTTCTCCTTTGTTTTTTTCATGGTGTCTCTCTTCAGACGCTCCCACTTTCCGTTCCACAGGAAGTAAAATATGGCTCGTTCCAGGTCTAAAATCATCGTTCTGGGGGGGATAAAAACACAACTGATCAATAAAAGTAAAGGTAAAATCACAGCTTTTATGATTAAAACCCTTCCTTCGATCGTCAGTTTCCTCAGTCTCCAGTACCCCAGTCGTTGTTTAACTTTCCCTATTTTGTCCTGCCAATTTATGTCCCCTCCCCCCTCCCTATTAAATTTGACCCCAAGTATTTTTAAGTCGGTCTGGGTCACAGTCAGGGGGAGTCCCGTTGTCTCAGTCACTGTCCACGGTCCGTAAAATTGGGCTTGGGTCTTGTCCCTGTTTAGTTTTGACCCAGAGGCCAGTCCAAACCAGTCAGTCAAGTCCAGTGTCCTGTGTACTGATAAAAGGTCTGTGCATAAAATGTTAATGTCATCCATGTATAAAAAGCATTTGCTGGTCAGTCCCCCACTCCCCGGTACTACCACCCCATTGATTCGTTGGTCCCTTCTCAAGACCTGTGCCAATGGTTCAATGCAAGTGATGTAGAGGAGGGCAGATAACGGACAACCCTGACGGACACCGCAGTGAATATTGACTGCTTTTGTCAGATGCCCGTTAACAATGAATTTGCTGGTGATGTCCCGGTACAGCAGTCCCACCCAAGCTATAAACCTCTCAGGGAAACCCATTTTTTGCAGTACCTGGAAGAGGTACTGGTGCGAGACCCGATCAAAGGCCTTCTCAAAGTCTAAATTTAGGACTACTAGCCTAATGTTTCTGTCTCTCGCATAACAGATGGTGTCTCGGATCAGTAGGAGGCTGTCCGTGATCTTCCTCCCCGGGATGGCACAGGCTTGATCCGGGTGAATCAGCCCCTCTAAAAACACAGTCATGCGAGATGCTAAAAGTTTACTAAAAAGTTTGCAGTCAAAGTTTAAAAGAGTGATCGGTCTCCAATTTTTTAGGTCAGTCTTGTCTTTGTCTTTGAAAAGCAAGGTCACTATCCCTCTTCTAAAACTGTCGGGTAGTCGGTCAAGGTTTTCGAAGTCCATAAAAACAAGAAGAAGGTCAGGTGCTAAAAGGTCCCAGAAAGTCAAATAAAATTCAAGGGGGAGTCCATCGTCTCCTGGGGACTTCCCTTTTTTAAAACTCCTCATACATTGATGCATTTCTAAAAGGTTAAAATCCTGGGATAAAAGCACACTCTCAGTTATTTTGTGCTCAATGACCTTTAAAATTTCTCTAATAGTGTCATTTTTTACAGGTTTTTCTTTATACAGTTCTTCGTAAAATGTAAAAACAGTGTTGTTTATTTCTTCTGTGGTTTCAGCTGTGCACTCATTGTCTTTTTTCAGTTTAAAAATGGTTTTATCTTTATCTAAAATTCTTTTAAAAAAGTATCTCGTGCACTTCTCTCCTTCTTCAATCTCTTTTTCTTTACTTCTGAGGATGACTCCCTTACTTTTAATTTCTGCTAAAACCGACATCTCTTTTTTTACCTGTTTGATTTCTTCGTTAAAATCCATTCCCTGTTGGTTCAGATTAAAATACCGTTGGAGTCGTTTTTGCAGTCCCAACATGCGTCTGTCGTCCCTACCTTTCTTTCTCTTACCTGCCTGCCTAAAAAAGGTCTGGGTCCTTCCTTTCACCATTTCCCACCAGTGTGCACGTGAAGTGTATAGGTCTTGAAGGGTCTGCCACTCTTGGTACTGCTCCCTATACTGTCTAACTAACTCCCTATCTTCTAAAAGGGAGCAGTTGAGTTTCCACAGACCCTTCCCTGCCGTCACACCTGAAGCCAGTGATAGGGTGCAGGAAAGGATAGTGTGATCAGAAAAGAAAGCAGGAGTTACTCTAGCATCGGTTGGTGGGCAATCACGTGATAAAATATAATCTATGCGAGAGGCTTTGGTGCCATCGCCACTGAACCAGGTGAAGCCCTCCTCTCTGGGATGCATGACTTTAAAACAGTCCAGTAGTTTAAAATCTCGGCATAGTGCCCCGAGTAAAACCGATGTTTTATCTACTTTAAAATCTTCCCCTGCTCCCCTCCTGTCTTTCTTATTTAAAACACAATTAAAATCCCCTCCTACTACTAATGGTTCCCTACCTAGCATGTGGGACTGCAGGTCTTCTAAAAGGTCATACCTGTCATTTTTTTCCGTAAAACCATAGACATTTAAAACATTAAAATCTCGTCCCATAAAAGTGAGGTGTGCTAAAAGTGCCCTACCATCTCTCACCACAGTGCTGCCCTTTACCAAGATTAGAGGGTTTTTAATTAAAATTGCCACGCCATCATTCTTGTTATTGTTGGAACCACTCCATATGGATACGTGTGGCCATATCTCCTCCCAATCCCTGTAGTGCTTTAAAAACGGTAGACCACATTCTTGTATTAAAAACACATCTGACTTAAAGGAGTTTAAAAAGGATAAAACAGATTGTGCTCTAACTTTCGACTTCACACTTCTCACATTGACGGTTGAGAAGGTGAGTGTCATAAGTATGGTTAAAAACAACAGGTACGACATTTTAAAAGACTAGTGATTAAAAGCAATCATTCTACTTCTTGTGAAAATTGCTCCTCCTTCACTCCTATGGGGGAGGGGTGAGGGGTTTGAGGCATTTTCCCCGGCCGGACTCTAGGTGGTGGCCTTTCCTGCAGTCTTTTATTGAATTGCGAGTCCTTTGGGGTTGATTGTAGAGCTATATTTAAAAAAGAGACCTCATTGGGAGAATCGGAAGGGAAGACTCTGGGTTCCTCCACAGGTGGACTGTCTGAGGAGCTCCCAGCTCTTCCCTTCTTCTCAGAGACTACTGGAGCCTCCGGGGACAATTCTGATAGAGGTCTCTTAGCCTTTTGGGCTGGGGGAAGGGAGGCTTCCTCACTCTCACTCTCACTCTCACTCTCACTCTCACTCTCACTCTCACTCTCACACTCACTCTCACTAGCACTCACACTTTCACCCTCAGAGTGAGCTGTAGCTCCGCCCTCTGTCTGCACTGCTCCCTCTCCCATACTCTCCACTTGAGGGGCAGTGACAGGCCCCTCCCCCTTTCCCTCCTCACCTGATTGCTTTCCTCCAGTCACAGGATTTGGAGGGAGATTTGAATTTTCTGACCCAGGCTCTCCAAATAGCTCTGCAAACATTTCACCCTTTCCGCCATTTTCCTTTTCTTTTCCTGCCTGTTTTGCAGCCTTCACTTTGTTGGCAAAAGACTTTGGGCAGTCTCTGAAGAGATGGGATATTTCTCCACAAAGATTGCACTTTCTGCCATTGGTACATTCTTCAAAAGTATGACCAATTTCTCTGCACTTTCCACAGATGATTTGCTGACATGCTTCCGCAAGATGTCCATGCTCTCCACACTTACGACAGAGTTTAGGCTGTCCCTGGTAATGAATGTAGCCCCGGTTGTTTCCCAAGACTATCATGGATGGCAGATGTTTCAGGCCCTGGAAGCCTTGGGGGTCCTGCCATTGTTGAATGGGGACCCTCCAAGCACAGTTCCAAATGCCATCCTCATCTCTCACCTTCATAGCCTGGCCTTTTACCGTGCAAAATCTCCCCAGCCACATACATATGTCGTCTGCATTTACAGTTTCATTGAACATCCTGACAATGACCGTCTTGGAAGCATTGTCAGAAAGTTTCTCCACGTTAAAAGCAGAAAACTGGGCCCTGGTATTCTCAAACCGTGTCCAAAACTCTTTGAGCAGTATAGCTGAGCGGAAGCTCACATCAAATCCCTTATTCTGTGGCAAAGTCACAATGCAATTTATGTCGTCTGGTTTAAAGTTCAGGGTCTGCTGGACAAGCTTCCTGGAGAAGTCCAGTCTAGACAACTCCAGGAGCCTTCCATCCTTCTCCACCAAAGAAAAGCGGACACTGTGGTGCCTCCGCACGCCGGCATGGGCGGCCGACATGTTGGAGGCACCACACACTAAAAAAACACTCCTAGTCTAAAACGGAACTAATAAATAACTAAAAACAGAATAAAAAAAACAGGCTAAGACTAATAAATAAATAAAATCGGAAAACTTACCTTAGCTGGCTGAGAGCACCCAAAAAGGACCTCTCAGCCGTATATACTCCTTTGTGTGAGTAAATGCAACTACATAAGTTGTATTTCAACACACTAAGGAAGGATAATATCCTCCAGGGACTGTCAGCACACAATGCCACAACAGGCAAAGATGACTGGCAGCAGAAGGAGGCGATCACTGTCTTAGCCAAAAGGCCGAGAAGCGATGCCCCAAGAGCTTCAGAGACGGCCATGGCGTTCCCCGGACCGTCCACCTCGCCCCTGGTGCCGGCAAGCCAGCGTTGCGTTTGAGTGACCGTGGGTAAAAGGGAAAAAAACAAACTCTTCAATCAAAGCGCCTTTGAGATTCATGCATTATGTCAAGCTGTAAAACAGGAGTTTGGGCGCTCATTCACCGGACTGATCGGCAGTCACGCAAAAGGCACAAGAAGATTGGGGCGGGGCCTTTTTCCGGGCTCGCGGCTGTTGTGAAAAGACCAAACGGCGCCCCACCCCCATGGGAAATCATTGAGAGCAGTTGTGGCGCGAGTGGGATTTGACAATGATCAGGGCAAGGGCTGCTGAATGCGAAAAAAGCATTTGATTGATGTGCTTGTGATTTAGCATGAGCAAGGAACCTGGCTGGGCGCAGCATCTTTCAAACTCCTGTTGTGTGTTGCTACGCACAGAGCTGCCCTCCGTACTCAGCGTGTCTCTTTCCCTGTGATTACATTTGACAAATCATCAGGGGAGAGCGCGAACGCAGTCCCCCACTACCACAAATTATGCAGTCGAGATTCCCACATTTGGGGAATTCGCATAGGTCAGCCCTGCCGCAGTGCAATGGCCGGGCCTCGCCATGGGTGAACCACCTTCTTGATCATGGTATCTCCCCTGCCAGGTAAGTATGAGTTGTACAGCTCTGGGCCAAAGGACTCCTTCACAGGACCACTGCTCTGACTGCCGGTGCCAACACTATGCAAGCTGCCAAAATCGGTGTTTTCCAACAGGAGGTGCTCGGAGCAGCCCAAACACATGAAGATCTACTGTGTGAGATATTGTACGTGTTAAGTGGAGTAACAGAAGAAGAAAAGGACATTGTATTGAGGTGGATTCCAGCCCACACTGGGAACACCAGCAAATGAGAAAGCAGACACGTTGGCCAAGGAGGCAGGAGAGAGGGAGAATGTAAGGGTCACATTTTCAAAGTCAGAGGGAAAAAGCATCACCTGGAAGGAGTTGGGGGAAACAAATGTGGGGAGAAGGAGACTGTGAAGCATGTGTTAACCCAATGCAGGAAGTATGAAATAGAAGGGAGACATACGATGAATGCACTTCAAAGGAAACGGCCAAGAGAAATCAAAGACATTTTGCAGTGTGCAAGTGGGGATGAAGGGAGGACGGTGATCTTTAGATTTTAGACAAAGACGGGACTTGTCAAAAGATTTTAACGCCAACGATTCAAGAGGAGGAGAAGGAATGACTGTTTAAAACCAGAAGGAGGCAGTAGTGCAACAAACGGATGCCAACTGCCGTGAAACTCACACACAGACCAAGAAGGAGCTGCTGGTCTTCCACAGGGAAACCGACCGATGGCTAGCGCCAGTGTGATTTGCTCAATCCATCGCCTCCCTTTTCAAATGCAGAGGAAAGAAAGACAACCATGGGAAAATGGGCGGAGACAAAGAAAGAACAAACCTGAGGGAAATTCCAGTTCATCTGAAAAAGCTGACGCCCCGGCAGATTGCCTACCTTGCAATGAAGCCCGCACACAAAGTCTTCTGGACGTGGGCGCACAGTGCAGACGAGGACTTACTTTAAACAGTGAGAAGCGGAGGGTGCACCGTTCCCGGAGGTACTGCAATACCGGGTCGATGCGTGGAGTGGACGGAGCAAGCCCCTGTTCCATCTCCCAGGTCCAAAAATCAATTTAATATATGGTCCCCGGATAGGGGACGTATCAGATATTAAACTGATAAGAACAGATTTTTTTCTTTCGAAAGTTTTTATTGACACGTTTTACACAAACATTTACAGCAATTTACTTTTCACAAGTGATTTTTTCTTCACTTATTCTTGTTCACTTTTTTTTTCATTGTTGTTTTGTGGGAAAAAAAACACATAGTAAAAAAACTGTACATGATAAAACAGTGCCATTTAAAAACAAGTAAAAGGGAGGCATAGGTTAAGAACTTTAAAAGGTCTACTGTTGTGCAGGAGCGCGGCGAGCCCCTATCAAGATTAACTCATCCTGTTCCCCCAAACAGGGTTGGTCTCTCGGGATCCTGTCTCGGTGCTCAGAGGAGACCCTCACCCTGCTGCTCCTTCCCACCTGCCTCTCCCGGAGAGTCAGGCCGCTGCTGCTTTGAACTTTTCCCGTATGGCTCCGGCTCCTTCATCCGAATGAGCACAGAGGCGATTCTTCTTTGTGGCTGTGTCCTAGGCCCGCCGCCTGCAGCGACGGCTCTGTCGACCGTCGCTGCTGCCATCCGGATCACAGCCACGGGGGGGATCTGCATGTGCCTTCTTACCAGCAAGTTCCTGGAGGTCCATGTGGCGTCTTTGATGGCGGCGAGAGTGAGCCATTGTTGTGCAAAGTCTTTTTGCTTTAATAGACTTTGGCTCACTCCGTACAGGACCAGCTGTGCTGTGAGGACCTCCCTTGCTGGTAAGCACGGGAATTGCAAGGAGCCGGCCAGTGCCCACTGTTCTACAGCAGCACTGCACTCCCAGAGCAGGTGCCTCACCGTCTCAGGTGCGCCACAGCCAGGGCGGGGGCATGTTGGGGTTGTTGACATGCCCCGGGAGTGCATCACGGACCTGACCGGGAGGATCTCATGAGCCACCATCCATGACAGGTCCCGGAGTCTGTTTGGGAGAACAGGATGGTTCACAGTGCTCCAAACGGAGGAGGGCTCGCCTAGTGCAAGCCCACGCACTGGGCTCACCGGTTCTCGCTCCTGCACAACAGAGATAATTGAACGCATGTTAGTTAAAATATGCAGCTCCTCTTTTTCAAGGTTAAAATGTTTTAAAAACTTTGGGATAAAACGGTATGCTTCTGGCAGGTTAAAAGACACTGGAACTTTAAGATCTGTTTTTAAAATCTTCAGTTTCCTGAGGTATGACCCCATCCAGAACCGGGTCATTGCTGCTGTCTTTGGGTTTCTGGATGGGGCCGTGGCTGCTAAAATTCCAAGAGAGGTGTATCTGGCACCAAGGAATAAAAACAGGTCCGGCACTCCTTTTCCTCCTTTCTCCTTTGTTCTTTTCATGGTGTCTCTCTTCAGACGCTCCCACTTTGCGTTCCACAGGAAGTAAAATATGGCTCGTTCCAGGTCTAAAATCACCGTTCTGGGGGGGATAAAAACACAACTGATCAATAAAAGTAAAGGTAAAATCACAGCTTTTATGATTAAAACCCTTCCTTCGATTGTCAGTTTCCTCAGTCTCCAGTACCCCAGTCGTTGTTTGACTTTCCCTATTTTGTCCTGCCAATTTGTGTCCCCTCCCCCCTCCCTATTAAATTTGACCCCAAGTATTTTTAAGTCGGTCTGGGTCACAGTCAGGGGGAGTCCCGTTTTCTCAGTCACTGTCCACGGTCCGTAAAATTGGGCTTGGGTCTTGTCCCTGTTTAGTTTTGACCCAGAGGCCAGTCCAAACCAGTCAGTCAAGTCCAGTGTCCTGTGTACTGATAAAAGGTCTGTGCATAAAATGTTAATGTCATCCATGTATAAAAAGCATTTGCTGGTCAGTCCCCCACTCCCCGGTACTACCACCCCATTGATTCGTTGGTCCCTTCTCAAGACCTGTGCCAATGGTTCAATGCAAGTGATGTAGAGGAGGGCAGATAACGGACAACCCTGACGGACACCGCAGTGAATATTGACTGCTTTTGTCAGATGCCCGTTAACAATGAATTTGCTGGTGATGTCCCGGTACAGCAGTCCCACCCAAGCTATAAACCTCTCAGGGAAACCCATTTTTTGCAGTACCTGGAAGAGGTACTGGTGCGAGACCCGATCAAAGGCCTTCTCAAAGTCTAAATTTAGGACTACTAGCCTAATGTTTCTGTCTCTCGCATAACAGATGGTGTCTCGGATCAGTAGGAGGCTGTCCGTGATCTTCCTCCCCGGGATGGCACAGGCTTGATCCGGGTGAATCAGCCCCTCTAAAAACACAGTCATGCGAGATGCTAAAAGTTTACTAAAAAGTTTGCAGTCAAAGTTTAAAAGAGTGATCGGTCTCCAATTTTTTAGGTCAGTCTTGTCTTTGTCTTTGAAAAGCAAGGTCACTATCCCTCTTCTAAAACTGTCGGGTAGTCGGTCAAGTTTCTCGAAGTCCATAAAAACAAGAAGAAGGTCAGGTGCTAAAAGGTCCCATAAAGTCAAATAAAATTCAAGGGGGAGTCCATCGTCTCCTGGGGACTTCCCTTTTTTAAAACTCTTCATACATTGATGCATTTCTAAAAAATTAAAATCCTGGGATAAAAGCACACTCTCAGTTATTTTGTGTTCAATGACCTTTAAAATTTCTCTAATAGTGTCTTTTTTTACAGGTTTTTCTTTATACAGTTCTTCATAAAATGTAAAAACAGTGTCGTTTATTTCTTCTGTGGTTTCGGCTGTGCACTCATTGTCTTTTTTCAGTTTAAAAATGGTTTTATCTTTATCTAAAATTCTTTTAAAAAAGTATCTCGTGCACTTCTCTCCTTCTTCAATCTCTTTTTCTTTACTTCTGAGGATGACTCCCTTACTTTTAATTTCTGCTAAAACCGACATCTCTTTTTTTACCTGTTTGATTTCTTCGTTAAAATCCATTCCCTGTTGGTTCAGATTAAAATACCGTTGGAGTCGTTTTTGCAGTCCCAACATGCGTCTGTCGTCCCTACCTTTCTTTCTCTTACCTGCCTGTCTAAAAAAGGTCTGGGTCCTTCCTTTCACCATTTCCCACCAGTGTGCACGTGAAGTGTATAGGTCTTGAAGGGTCTGCCACTCTTGGTACTGCTCCCTATACTGTCTAACTAACTCCCTATCTTCTAAAAGGGAGCAGTTGAGTTTCCACAGACCCTTCCCTGCCGTCACACCTGAAGCCAGTGATAGGGTGCAGGAAAGGATAGTGTGGTCAGAAAAGAAAGCAGGAGTTACTCTAGCATCGGTTGGTGGGCAATCCCGTGATAAAATATAATCTATGCGAGAGGCTTTGGTGCCATCACCACTGAACCAGGTGAAGCCCTCCTCTCTGGGATGCATGACTTTAAAACAGTCCAGTAGTTTAAAATCTCGGCATAGTGCCCCGAGTAAAACCGATGTTTTATCTACTTTAAAATCTTCCCCTGCTCCCCTCCTGTCTTTCTTATTTAAAACACAATTAAAATCCCCTCCTACTACTAATGGTTCCCTACCTAGCATGTGGGACTGCAGGTCTTCTAAAAGGTCATACCTGTCATTTTTTTCCGTAAAACCATAGACATTTAAAACATTAAAATCTCGTCCCATAAAAGTCAGGTGTGCTAAAAGTGCCCTACCATCTCTCACCACAGTGCTGCCCTTTACCAAGATTAGAGGGTTTTTAATTAAAATTGCCACGCCATCATTCTTGTTATTGTTGGAACCACTCCATATGGATACGTGTGGCCATATCTCCTCCCAATCCCTGTAGTGCTTTAAAAACGGTAGACCACATTCTTGTATTAAAAACACATCTGACTTAAAGGAGTTTAAAAAGGATAAAACAGATTGTGCTCTAACTTTCGACTTCACACTTCTCACATTGACGGTTGAGAAGGTGAGTGTCATAAGTATGGTTAAAAACAACAGGTACGACATTTTAAAAGACTAGTGATTAAAAGCAATCATTCTACTTCTTGTGAAAATTGCTCCTCCTTCACTCCTATGGGGGAGGGGTGAGGGGTTTGAGGCATTTTCCCCGGCCGGACTCTAGGTGGTGGCCTTTCCTGCAGTCTTTTATTGAATTGCGAGTCCTTTGGGGTTGATTGTAGAGCTATATTTAAAAAAGAGACCTCATTGGGAGAATCGGAAGGGAAGACTCTGGGTTCCTCCACAGGTGGACTGTCTGAGGAGCTCCCAGCTCTTCCCTTCTTCTCAGAGACTACTGGAGCCTCCGGGGACAATTCTGATAGAGGTCTCTTAGCCTTTTGGGCTGGGGGAAGGGAGGCTTCCTCACTCTCACTCTCACTCTCACTCTCACTCTCACTCTCACTCTCACTCTCACACTCACTCTCACTAGCACTCACACTTTCACCCTCAGAGTGAGCTGTAGCTCCGCCCTCTGTCTGCACTGCTCCCTCTCCCATACTCTCCACTTGAGGGGCAGTGACAGGCCCCTCCCCCTTTCCCTCCTCACCTGATTGCTTTCCTCCAGTCACAGGATTTGGAGGGAGATTTGAATTTTCTGACCCAGGCTCTCCAAATAGCTCTGCAAACATTTCACCCTTTCCGCCATTTTCCTTTTCTTTTCCTGCCTGTTTTGCAGCCTTCACTTTGTTGGCAAAAGACTTTGGGCAGTCTCTGAAGAGATGGGATATTTCTCCACAAAGATTGCACTTTCTGCCATTGGTACATTCTTCAAAAGTATGACCAATTTCTCTGCACTTTCCACAGATGATTTGCTGACATGCTTCCGCAAGATGTCCATGCTCTCCACACTTACGACAGAGTTTAGGCTGTCCCTGGTAATGAATGTAGCCCCGGTTGTTTCCCAAGACTATCATGGATGGCAGATGTTTCAGGCCCTGGAAGCCTTGGGGGTCCTGCCATTGTTGAATGGGGACCCTCCAAGCACAGTTCCAAATGCCATCCTCATCTCTCACCTTCATAGCCTGGCCTTTTACCGTGCAAAATCTCCCCAGCCACATACATATGTCGTCTGCATTTACAGTTTCATTGAACATCCTGACAATGACCGTCTTGGAAGCATTGTCAGAAAGTTTCTCCACGTTAAAAGCAGAAAACTGGGCCCTGGTATTCTCAAACCGTGTCCAAAACTCTTTGAGCAGTATAGCTGAGCGGAAGCTCACATCAAATCCCTTATTCTGTGGCAAAGTCACAATGCAATTTATGTCGTCTGGTTTAAAGTTCAGGGTCTGCTGGACAAGCTTCCTGGAGAAGTCCAGTCTAGACAACTCCAGGAGCCTTCCATCCTTCTCCACCAAAGAAAAGCGGACACTGTGGTGCCTCCGCACGCCGGCATGGGCGGCCGACATGTTGGAGGCACCACACACTAAAAAAACACTCCTAGTCTAAAACGGAACTAATAAATAACTAAAAACAGAATAAAAAAAACAGGCTAAGACTAATAAATAAATAAAATCGGAAAACTTACCTTAGCTGGCTGAGAGCACCCAAAAAGGACCTCTCAGCCGTATATACTCCTTTGTGTGAGTAAATGCAACTACATAAGTTGTATTTCAACACACTAAGGAAGGATAATATCCTCCAGGGACTGTCAGCACACAATGCCACAACAGGCAAAGATGACTGGCAGCAGAAGGAGGCGATCACTGTCTTAGCCAAAAGGCCGAGAAGCGATGCCCCAAGAGCTTCAGAGACGGCCATGGCGTTCCCCGGACCGTCCACCTCGCCCCTGGTGCCGGCAAGCCAGCGTTGCGTTTGAGTGACCGTGGGTAAAAGGGAAAAAAACAAACTCTTCAATCAAAGCGCCTTTGAGATTCATGCATTATGTCAAGCTGTAAAACAGGAGTTTGGGCGCTCATTCACCGGACTGATCGGCAGTCACGCAAAAGGCACAAGAAGATTGGGGCGGGGCCTTTTTCCGGGCTCGCGGCTGTTGTGAAAAGACCAAACGGCGCCCCACCCCCATGGGAAATCATTGAGAGCAGTTGTGGCGCGAGTGGGATTTGACAATGATCAGGGCAAGGGCTGCTGAATGCGAAAAAAGCATTTGATTGATGTGCTTGTGATTTAGCATGAGCAAGGAACCTGGCTGGGCGCAGCATCTTTCAAACTCCTGTTGTGTGTTGCTACGCACAGAGCTGCCCTCCGTACTCAGCGTGTCTCTTTCCCTGTGATTACATTTGACAAATCATCAGGGGAGAGCGCGAACGCAGTCCCCCACTACCACAAATTATGCAGTCGAGATTCCCACATTTGGGGAATTCGCATAGGTCAGCCCTGCCGCAGTGCAATGGCCGGGCCTCGCCATGGGTGAACCACCTTCTTGATCATGGTATCTCCCCTGCCAGGTAAGTATGAGTTGTACAGCTCTGGGCCAAAGGACTCCTTCACAGGACCACTGCTCTGACTGCCGGTGCCAACACTATGCAAGCTGCCAAAATCGGTGTTTTCCAACAGGAGGTGCTCGGAGCAGCCCAAACACATGAAGATCTACTGTGTGAGATATTGTACGTGTTAAGTGGAGTAACAGAAGAAGAAAAGGACATTGTATTGAGGTGGATTCCAGCCCACACTGGGAACACCAGCAAATGAGAAAGCAGACACGTTGGCCAAGGAGGCAGGAGAGAGGGAGAATGTAAGGGTCACATTTTCAAAGTCAGAGGGAAAAAGCATCACCTGGAAGGAGTTGGGGGAAACAAATGTGGGGAGAAGGAGACTGTGAAGCATGTGTTAACCCAATGCAGGAAGTATGAAATAGAAGGGAGACATACGATGAATGCACTTCAAAGGAAACGGCCAAGAGAAATCAAAGACATTTTGCAGTGTGCAAGTGGGGATGAAGGGAGGACGGTGATCTTTAGATTTTAGACAAAGACGGGACTTGTCAAAAGATTTTAACGCCAACGATTCAAGAGGAGGAGAAGGAATGACTGTTTAAAACCAGAAGGAGGCAGTAGTGCAACAAACGGATGCCAACTGCCGTGAAACTCACACACAGACCAAGAAGGAGCTGCTGGTCTTCCACAGGGAAACCGACCGATGGCTAGCGCCAGTGTGATTTGCTCAATCCATCGCCTCCCTTTTCAAATGCAGAGGAAAGAAAGACAACCATGGGAAAATGGGCGGAGACAAAGAAAGAACAAACCTGAGGGAAATTCCAGTTCATCTGAAAAAGCTGACGCCCCGGCAGATTGCCTACCTTGCAATGAAGCCCGCACACAAAGTCTTCTGGACGTGGGCGCACAGTGCAGACGAGGACTTACTTTAAACAGTGAGAAGCGGAGGGTGCACCGTTCCCGGAGGTACTGCAATACCGGGTCGATGCGTGGAGTGGACGGAGCAAGCCCCTGTTCCATCTCCCAGGTCCAAAAATCAATTTAATATATGGTCCCCGGATAGGGGACGTATCAGATATTAAACTGATAAGAACAGATACTACACTTGATCTTAGCCAAAAGGCCGAGAAGCGATGCCCCAAGAGCTTCAGAGACGGCCATGGCGTTCCCCGGACCGTCCACCTCGCCCCTGGTGCCGGCAAGCCAGCGTTGCGTTTGAGTGACCGTGGGTAAAAGGGAAAAAAACAAACTCTTCAATCAAAGCGCCTTTGAGATTCATGCATTATGTCAAGCTGTAAAACAGGAGTTTGGGCGCTCGTTCACCGGACTGATCGGCAGTCACGCAAAAGGCACAAGAAGATTGGGGCGGGGCCTTTTTCCGGGCTCGCGGCTGTTGTGAAAAGACCAAACGACGCCCCACCCCCATGGGAAATCATTGAGAGCAGTTGTGGCGCGAGTGGGATTTGACAATGATCAGGGCAAGGGCTGCTGAATGCGAAAAAAGCATTTGATTGATGTGCTTGTGATTTAGCATGAGCAAGGAACCTGGCTGGGCGCAGCATCTTTCAAACTCCTGTTGTGTGTTGCTACGCACAGAGCTGCCCTCCGTACTCAGCGTGTCTCTTTCCCTGTGATTACATTTGACAAATCATCAGGGGAGAGCGCGAACGCAGTCCCCCACTACCACAAATTATGCAGTCGAGATTCCCACATTTGGGGAATTCGCATAGGTCAGCCCTGCCGCAGTGCAATGGCCGGGCCTCGCCATGGGTGAACCACCTTCTTGATCATGGTATCTCCCCTGCCAGGTAAGTATGAGTTGTACAGCTCTGGGCCAAAGGACTCCTTCACAGGACCACTGCTCTGACTGCCGGTGCCAACACTATGCAAGCTGCCAAAATCGGTGTTTTCCAACAGGAGGTGCTCGGAGCAGCCCAAACACATGAAGATCTACTGTGTGAGATATTGTACGTGTTAAGTGGAGTAACAGAAGAAGAAAAGGACATTGTATTGAGGTGGATTCCAGCCCACACTGGGAACACCAGCAAATGAGAAAGCAGACACGTTGGCCAAGGAGGCAGGAGAGAGGGAGAATGTAAGGGTCACATTTTCAAAGTCAGAGGGAAAAAGCATCACCTGGAAGGAGTTGGGGGAAACAAATGTGGGGAGAAGGAGACTGTGAAGCATGTGTTAACCCAATGCAGGAAGTATGAAATAGAAGGGAGACATACGATGAATGCACTTCAAAGGAAACGGCCAAGAGAAATCAAAGACATTTTGCAGTGTGCAAGTGGGGATGAAGGGAGGACGGTGATCTTTAGATTTTAGACAAAGACGGGACTTGTCAAAAGATTTTAACGCCAACGATTCAAGAGGAGGAGAAGGAATGACTGTTTAAAACCAGAAGGAGGCAGTAGTGCAACAAACGGATGCCAACTGCCGTGAAACTCACACACAGACCAAGAAGGAGCTGCTGGTCTTCCACAGGGAAACCGACCGATGGCTAGCGCCAGTGTGATTTGCTCAATCCATCGCCTCCCTTTTCAAATGCAGAGGAAAGAAAGACAACCATGGGAAAATGGGCGGAGACAAAGAAAGAACAAACCTGAGGGAAATTCCAGTTCATCTGAAAAAGCTGACGCCCCGGCAGATTGCCTACCTTGCAATGAAGCCCGCACACAAAGTCTTCTGGACGTGGGCGCACAGTGCAGACGAGGACTTACTTTAAACAGTGAGAAGCGGAGGGTGCACCGTTCCCGGAGGTACTGCAATACCGGGTCGATGCGTGGAGTGGACGGAGCAAGCCCCTGTTCCATCTCCCAGGTCCAAAAATCAATTTAATATATGGTCCCCGGATAGGGGACGTATCAGATATTAAACTGATAAGAACAGATACTACACTTGATCTTAGCCAAAAGGCCGAGAAGCGATGCCCCAAGAGCTTCAGAGACGGCCATGGCGTTCCCCGGACCGTCCACCTCGCCCCTGGTGCCGGCAAGCCAGCGTTGCGTTTGAGTGACCGTGGGTAAAAGGGAAAAAAACAAACTCTTCAATCAAAGCGCCTTTGAGATTCATGCATTATGTCAAGCTGTAAAACAGGAGTTTGGGCGCTCGTTCACCGGACTGATCGGCAGTCACGCAAAAGGCACAAGAAGATTGGGGCGGGGCCTTTTTCCGGGCTCGCGGCTGTTGTGAAAAGACCAAACGACGCCCCACCCCCATGGGAAATCATTGAGAGCAGTTGTGGCGCGAGTGGGATTTGACAATGATCAGGGCAAGGGCTGCTGAATGCGAAAAAAGCATTTGATTGATGTGCTTGTGATTTAGCATGAGCAAGGAACCTGGCTGGGCGCAGCATCTTTCAAACTCCTGTTGTGTGTTGCTACGCACAGAGCTGCCCTCCGTACACAGCGTGTCTCTTTCCCTGTGATTACATTTGACAAATCATCAGGGGAGAGCGCGAACGCAGTCCCCCACTACCACAAATTATGCAGTCGAGATTCCCACATTTGGGGAATTCGCATAGGTCAGCCCTGCCGCAGTGCAATGGCCGGGCCTCGCCATGGGTGAACCACCTTCTTGATCATGGTATCTCCCCTGCCAGGTAAGTATGAGTTGTACAGCTCTGGGCCAAAGGACTCCTTCACAGGACCACTGCTCTGACTGCCGGTGCCAACACTATGCAAGCTGCCAAAATCGGTGTTTTCCAACAGGAGGTGCTCGGAGCAGCCCAAACACATGAAGATCTACTGTGTGAGATATTGTACGTGTTAAGTGGAGTAACAGAAGAAGAAAAGGACATTGTATTGAGGTGGATTCCAGCCCACACTGGGAACACCAGCAAATGAGAAAGCAGACACGTTGGCCAAGGAGGCAGGAGAGAGGGAGAATGTAAGGGTCACATTTTCAAAGTCAGAGGGAAAAAGCATCACCTGGAAGGAGTTGGGGGAAACAAATGTGGGGAGAAGGAGACTGTGAAGCATGTGTTAACCCAATGCAGGAAGTATGAAATAGAAGGGAGACATACGATGAATGCACTTCAAAGGAAACGGCCAAGAGAAATCAAAGACATTTTGCAGTGTGCAAGTGGGGATGAAGGGAGGACGGTGATCTTTAGATTTTAGACAAAGACGGGACTTGTCAAAAGATTTTAACGCCAACGATTCAAGAGGAGGAGAAGGAATGACTGTTTAAAACCAGAAGGAGGCAGTAGTGCAACAAACGGATGCCAACTGCCGTGAAACTCACACACAGACCAAGAAGGAGCTGCTGGTCTTCCACAGGGAAACCGACCGATGGCTAGCGCCAGTGTGATTTGCTCAATCCATCGAATCCCTTTTCAAATGCAGAGGAAAGAAAGACAACCATGGGAAAATGGGCGGAGACAAAGAAAGAACAAACCTGAGGGAAATTCCAGTTCATCTGAAAAAGCTGACGCCCCGGCAGATTGCCTACCTTGCAATGAAGCCCGCACACAAAGTCTTCTGGACGTGGGCGCACAGTGCAGACGAGGACTTACTTTAAACAGTGAGAAGCGGAGGGTGCACCGTTCCCGGAGGTACTGCAATACCGGGTCGATGCGTGGAGTGGACGGAGCAAGCCCCTGTTCCATCTCCCAGGTCCAAAAATCAATTTAATATATGGTCCCCGGATAGGGGACGTATCAGATATTAAACTGATAAGAACAGATACTACACTTGATCTTAGCCAAAAGGCCGAGAAGCGATGCCCCAAGAGCTTCAGAGACGGCCATGGCGTTCCCCGGACCGTCCACCTCGCCCCTGGTGCCGGCAAGCCAGCGTTGCGTTTGAGTGACCGTGGGTAAAAGGGAAAAAAACAAACTCTTCAATCAAAGCGCCTTTGAGATTCATGCATTATGTCAAGCTGTAAAACAGGAGTTTGGGCGCTCGTTCACCGGACTGATCGGCAGTCACGCAAAAGGCACAAGAAGATTGGGGCGGGGCCTTTTTCCGGGCTCGCGGCTGTTGTGAAAAGACCAAACGGCGCCCCACCCCCATGGGAAATCATTGAGAGCAGTTGTGGCGCGAGTGGGATTTGACAATGATCAGGGCAAGGGCTGCTGAATGCGAAAAAAGCATTTGATTGATGTGCTTGTGATTTAGCATGAGCAAGGAACCTGGCTGGGCGCAGCATCTTTCAAACTCCTGTTGTGTGTTGCTACGCACAGAGCTGCCCTCCGTACTCAGCGTGTCTCTTTCCCTGTGATTACATTTGACAAATCATCAGGGGAGAGCGCGAACGCAGTCCCCCACTACCACAAATTATGCAGTCGAGATTCCCACATTTGGGGAATTCGCATAGGTCAGCCCTGCCGCAGTGCAATGGCCGGGCCTCGCCATGGGTGAACCACCTTCTTGATCATGGTATCTCCCCTGCCAGGTAAGTATGAGTTGTACAGCTCTGGGCCAAAGGACTCCTTCACAGGACCACTGCTCTGACTGCCGGTGCCAACACTATGCAAGCTGCCAAAATCGGTGTTTTCCAACAGGAGGTGCTCGGAGCAGCCCAAACACATGAAGATCTACTGTGTGAGATATTGTACGTGTTAAGTGGAGTAACAGAAGAAGAAAAGGACATTGTATTGAGGTGGATTCCAGCCCACACTGGGAACACCAGCAAATGAGAAAGCAGACACGTTGGCCAAGGAGGCAGGAGAGAGGGAGAATGTAAGGGTCACATTTTCAAAGTCAGAGGGAAAAAGCATCACCTGGAAGGAGTTGGGGGAAACAAATGTGGGGAGAAGGAGACTGTGAAGCATGTGTTAACCCAATGCAGGAAGTATGAAATAGAAGGGAGACATACGATGAATGCACTTCAAAGGAAACGGCCAAGAGAAATCAAAGACATTTTGCAGTGTGCAAGTGGGGATGAAGGGAGGACGGTGATCTTTAGATTTTAGACAAAGACGGGACTTGTCAAAAGATTTTAACGCCAACGATTCAAGAGGAGGAGAAGGAATGACTGTTTAAAACCAGAAGGAGGCAGTAGTGCAACAAACGGATGCCAACTGCCGTGAAACTCACACACAGACCAAGAAGGAGCTGCTGGTCTTCCACAGGGAAACCGACCGATGGCTAGCGCCAGTGTGATTTGCTCAATCCATCGCCTCCCTTTTCAAATGCAGAGGAAAGAAAGACAACCATGGGAAAATGGGCGGAGACAAAGAAAGAACAAACCTGAGGGAAATTCCAGTTCATCTGAAAAAGCTGACGCCCCGGCAGATTGCCTACCTTGCAATGAAGCCCGCACACAAAGTCTTCTGGACGTGGGCGCACAGTGCAGACGAGGACTTACTTTAAACAGTGAGAAGCGGAGGGTGCACCGTTCCCGGAGGTACTGCAATACCGGGTCGATGCGTGGAGTGGACGGAGCAAGCCCCTGTTCCATCTCCCAGGTCCAAAAATCAATTTAATATATGGTCCCCGGATAGGGGACGTATCAGATATTAAACTGATAAGAACAGATACTACACTTGATCTTAGCCAAAAGGCCGAGAAGCGATGCCCCAAGAGCTTCAGAGACGGCCATGGCGTTCCCCGGACCGTCCACCTCGCCCCTGGTGCCGGCAAGCCAGCGTTGCGTTTGAGTGACCGTGGGTAAAAGGGAAAAAAACAAACTCTTCAATCAAAGCGCCTTTGAGATTCATGCATTATGTCAAGCTGTAAAACAGGAGTTTGGGCGCTCGTTCACCGGACTGATCGGCAGTCACGCAAAAGGCACAAGAAGATTGGGGCGGGGCCTTTTTCCGGGCTCGCGGCTGTTGTGAAAAGACCAAACGGCGCCCCACCCCCATGGGAAATCATTGAGAGCAGTTGTGGCGCGAGTGGGATTTGACAATGATCAGGGCAAGGGCTGCTGAATGCGAAAAAAGCATTTGATTGATGTGCTTGTGATTTAGCATGAGCAAGGAACCTGGCTGGGCGCAGCATCTTTCAAACTCCTGTTGTGTGTTGCTACGCACAGAGCTGCCCTCCGTACACAGCGTGTCTCTTTCCCTGTGATTACATTTGACAAATCATCAGGGGAGAGCGCGAACGCAGTCCCCCACTACCACAAATTATGCAGTCGAGATTCCCACATTTGGGGAATTCGCATAGGTCAGCCCTGTCGCAGTGCAATGGCCGGGCCTCGCCATGGGTGAACCACCTTCTTGATCATGGTATCTCCCCTGCCAGGTAAGTATGAGTTGTACAGCTCTGGGCCAAAGGACTCCTTCACAGGACCACTGCTCTGACTGCCGGTGCCAACACTATGCAAGCTGCCAAAATCGGTGTTTTCCAACAGGAGGTGCTCGGAGCAGCCCAAACACATGAAGATCTACTGTGTGAGATATTGTACGTGTTAAGTGGAGTAACAGAAGAAGAAAAGGACATTGTATTGAGGTGGATTCCAGCCCACACTGGGAACACCAGCAAATGAGAAAGCAGACACGTTGGCCAAGGAGGCAGGAGAGAGGGAGAATGTAAGGGTCACATTTTCAAAGTCAGAGGGAAAAAGCATCACCTGGAAGGAGTTGGGGGAAACAAATGTGGGGAGAAGGAGACTGTGAAGCATGTGTTAACCCAATGCAGGAAGTATGAAATAGAAGGGAGACATACGACGAATGCACTTCAAAGGAAACGGCCAAGAGAAATCAAAGACATTTTGCAGTGTGCAAGTGGGGATGAAGGGAGGACGGTGATCTTTAGATTTTAGACAAAGACGGGACTTGTCAAAAGATTTTAACGCCAACGATTCAAGAGGAGGAGAAGGAATGACTGTTTAAAACCAGAAGGAGGCAGTAGTGCAACAAACGGATGCCAACTGCCGTGAAACTCACACACAGACCAAGAAGGAGCTGCTGGTCTTCCACAGGGAAACCGACCGATGGCTAGCGCCAGTGTGATTTGCTCAATCCATCGCCTCCCTTTTCAAATGCAGAGGAAAGAAAGACAACCATGGGAAAATGGGCGGAGACAAAGAAAGAACAAACCTGAGGGAAATTCCAGTTCATCTGAAAAAGCTGACGCCCCGGCAGATTGCCTACCTTGCAATGAAGCCCGCACACAAAGTCTTCTGGACGTGGGCGCACAGTGCAGACGAGGACTTACTTTAAACAGTGAGAAGCGGAGGGTGCACCGTCCCCGGAGGTACTGCAATACCGGGTCGATGCGTGGAGTGGACGGAGCAAGCCCCTGTTCCATCTCCCAGGTCCAAAAATCAATTTAATATATGGTCCCCGGATAGGGGACGTATCAGATATTAAACTGATAAGAACAGATACTACACTTGATCTTAGCCAAAAGGCCGAGAAGCGATGCCCCAAGAGCTTCAGAGACGGCCATGGCGTTCCCCGGACCGTCCACCTCGCCCCTGGTGCCGGCAAGCCAGCGTTGCGTTTGAGTGACCGTGGGTAAAAGGGAAAAAAACAAACTCTTCAATCAAAGCGCCTTTGAGATTCATGCATTATGTCAAGCTGTAAAACAGGAGTTTGGGCGCTCGTTCACCGGACTGATCGGCAGTCACGCAAAAGGCACAAGAAGATTGGGGCGGGGCCTTTTTCCGGGCTCGCGGCTGTTGTGAAAAGACCAAACGGCGCCCCACCCCCATGGGAAATCATTGAGAGCAGTTGTGGCGCGAGTGGGATTTGACAATGATCAGGGCAAGGGCTGCTGAATGCGAAAAAAGCATTTGATTGATGTGCTTGTGATTTAGCATGAGCAAGGAACCTGGCTGGGCGCAGCATCTTTCAAACTCCTGTTGTGTGTTGCTACGCACAGAGCTGCCCTCCGTACTCAGCGTGTCTCTTTCCCTGTGATTACATTTGACAAATCATCAGGGGAGAGCGCGAACGCAGTCCCCCACTACCACAAATTATGCAGTCGAGATTCCCACATTTGGGGAATTCGCATAGGTCAGCCCTGCCGCAGTGCAATGGCCGGGCCTCGCCATGGGTGAACCACCTTCTTGATCATGGTATCTCCCCTGCCAGGTAAGTATGAGTTGTACAGCTCTGGGCCAAAGGACTCCTTCACAGGACCACTGCTCTGACTGCCGGTGCCAACACTATGCAAGCTGCCAAAATCGGTGTTTTCCAACAGGAGGTGCTCGGAGCAGCCCAAACACATGAAGATCTACTGTGTGAGATATTGTACGTGTTAAGTGGAGTAACAGAAGAAGAAAAGGACATTGTATTGAGGTGGATTCCAGCCCACACTGGGAACACCAGCAAATGAGAAAGCAGACACGTTGGCCAAGGAGGCAGGAGAGAGGGAGAATGTAAGGGTCACATTTTCAAAGTCAGAGGGAAAAAGCATCACCTGGAAGGAGTTGGGGGAAACAAATGTGGGGAGAAGGAGACTGTGAAGCATGTGTTAACCCAATGCAGGAAGTATGAAATAGAAGGGAGACATACGATGAATGCACTTCAAAGGAAACGGCCAAGAGAAATCAAAGACATTTTGCAGTGTGCAAGTGGGGATGAAGGGAGGACGGTGATCTTTAGATTTTAGACAAAGACGGGACTTGTCAAAAGATTTTAACGCCAACGATTCAAGAGGAGGAGAAGGAATGACTGTTTAAAACCAGAAGGAGGCAGTAGTGCAACAAACGGATGCCAACTGCCGTGAAACTCACACACAGACCAAGAAGGAGCTGCTGGTCTTCCACAGGGAAACCGACCGATGGCTAGCGCCAGTGTGATTTGCTCAATCCATCGCCTCCCTTTTCAAATGCAGAGGAAAGAAAGACAACCATGGGAAAATGGGCGGAGACAAAGAAAAAACAAACCTGAGGGAAATTCCAGTTCATCTGAAAAAGCTGACGCCCCGGCAGATTGCCTACCTTGCAATGAAGCCCGCACACAAAGTCTTCTGGACGTGGGCGCACAGTGCAGACGAGGACTTACTTTAAACAGTGAGAAGCGGAGGGTGCACCGTCCCCGGAGGTACTGCAATACCGGGTCGATGCGTGGAGTGGACGGAGCAAGCCCCTGTTCCATCTCCCAGGTCCAAAAATCAATTTAATATATGGTCCCCGGATAGGGGACGTATCAGATATTAAACTGATAAGAACAGATACTACACTTGATCTTAGCCAAAAGGCCGAGAAGCGATGCCCCAAGAGCTTCAGAGACGGCCATGGCGTTCCCCGGACGTCCACCTCGCCCCTGGTGCCGGCAAGCCAGCGTTGCGTTTGAGTGACCGTGGGTAAAAGGGAAAAAAACAAACTCTTCAATCAAAGCGCCTTTGAGATTCATGCATTATGTCAAGCTGTAAAACAGGAGTTTGGGCGCTCGTTCACCGGACTGATCGGCAGTCACGCAAAAGGCACAAGAAGATTGGGGCGGGGCCTTTTTCCGGGCTCGCGGCTGTTGTGAAAAGACCAAACGGCGCCCCACCCCCATGGGAAATCATTGAGAGCAGTTGTGGCGCGAGTGGGATTTGACAATGATCAGGGCAAGGGCTGCTGAATGCGAAAAAAGCATTTGATTGATGTGCTTGTGATTTAGCATGAGCAAGGAACCTGGCTGGGCGCAGCATCTTTCAAACTCCTGTTGTGTGTTGCTACGCACAGAGCTGCCCTCCGTACACAGCGTGTCTCTTTCCCTGTGATTACATTTGACAAATCATCAGGGGAGAGCGCGAACGCAGTCCCCCACTACCACAAATTATGCAGTCGAGATTCCCACATTTGGGGAATTCGCATAGGTCAGCCCTGCCGCAGTGCAATGGCCAGGCCTCGCCATGGGTGAACCACCTTCTTGATCATGGTATCTCCCCTGCCAGGTAAGTATGAGTTGTACAGCTCTGGGCCAAAGGACTCCTTCACAGGACCACTGCTCTGACTGCCGGTGCCAACACTATGCAAGCTGCCAAAATCGGTGTTTTCCAACAGGAGGTGCTCGGAGCAGCCCAAACACATGAAGATCTACTGTGTGAGATATTGTACGTGTTAAGTGGAGTAACAGAAGAAGAAAAGGACATTGTATTGAGGTGGATTCCAGCCCACACTGGGAACACCAGCAAATGAGAAAGCAGACACGTTGGCCAAGGAGGCAGGAGAGAGGGAGAATGTAAGGGTCACATTTTCAAAGTCAGAGGGAAAAAGCATCACCTGGAAGGAGTTGGGGGAAACAAATGTGGGGAGAAGGAGACTGTGAAGCATGTGTTAACCCAATGCAGGAAGTATGAAATAGAAGGGAGACATACGATGAATGCACTTCAAAGGAAACGGCCAAGAGAAATCAAAGACATTTTGCAGTGTGCAAGTGGGGATGAAGGGAGGACGGTGATCTTTAGATTTTAGACAAAGACGGGACTTGTCAAAAGATTTTAACGCCAACGATTCAAGAGGAGGAGAAGGAATGACTGTTTAAAACCAGAAGGAGGCAGTAGTGCAACAAACGGATGCCAACTGCCGTGAAACTCACACACAGACCAAGAAGGAGCTGCTGGTCTTCCACAGGGAAACCGACCGATGGCTAGCGCCAGTGTGATTTGCTCAATCCATCGCCTCCCTTTTCAAATGCAGAGGAAAGAAAGACAACCATGGGAAAATGGGCGGAGACAAAGAAAGAACAAACCTGAGGGAAATTCCAGTTCATCTGAAAAAGCTGACGCCCCGGCAGATTGCCTACCTTGCAATGAAGCCCGCACACAAAGTCTTCTGGACGTGGGCGCACAGTGCAGACGAGGACTTACTTTAAACAGTGAGAAGCGGAGGGTGCACCGTTCCCGGAGGTACTGCAATACCGGGTCGATGCGTGGAGTGGACGGAGCAAGCCCCTGTTCCATCTCCCAGGTCCAAAAATCAATTTAATATATGGTCCCCGGATAGGGGACGTATCAGATATTAAACTGATAAGAACAGATACTACACTTGATCTTAGCCAAAAGGCCGAGAAGCGATGCCCCAAGAGCTTCAGAGACGGCCATGGCGTTCCCCGGACCGTCCACCTCGCCCCTGGTGCCGGCAAGCCAGCGTTGCGTTTGAGTGACCGTGGGTAAAAGGGAAAAAAACAAACTCTTCAATCAAAGCGCCTTTGAGATTCATGCATTATGTCAAGCTGTAAAACAGGAGTTTGGGCGCTCGTTCACCGGACTGATCGGCAGTCACGCAAAAGGCACAAGAAGATTGGGGCGGGGCCTTTTTCCGGGCTCGCGGCTGTTGTGAAAAGACCAAACGACGCCCCACCCCCATGGGAAATCATTGAGAGCAGTTGTGGCGCGAGTGGGATTTGACAATGATCAGGGCAAGGGCTGCTGAATGCGAAAAAAGCATTTGATTGATGTGCTTGTGATTTAGCATGAGCAAGGAACCTGGCTGGGCGCAGCATCTTTCAAACTCCTGTTGTGTGTTGCTACGCACAGAGCTGCCCTCCGTACACAGCGTGTCTCTTTCCCTGTGATTACATTTGACAAATCATCAGGGGAGAGCGCGAACGCAGTCCCCCACTACCACAAATTATGCAGTCGAGATTCCCACATTTGGGGAATTCGCATAGGTCAGCCCTGCCGCAGTGCAATGGCCGGGCCTCGCCATGGGTGAACCACCTTCTTGATCATGGTATCTCCCCTGCCAGGTAAGTATGAGTTGTACAGCTCTGGGCCAAAGGACTCCTTCACAGGACCACTGCTCTGACTGCCGGTGCCAACACTATGCAAGCTGCCAAAATCGGTGTTTTCCAACAGGAGGTGCTCGGAGCAGCCCAAACACATGAAGATCTACTGTGTGAGATATTGTACGTGTTAAGTGGAGTAACAGAAGAAGAAAAGGACATTGTATTGAGGTGGATTCCAGCCCACACTGGGAACACCAGCAAATGAGAAAGCAGACACGTTGGCCAAGGAGGCAGGAGAGAGGGAGAATGTAAGGGTCACATTTTCAAAGTCAGAGGGAAAAAGCATCACCTGGAAGGAGTTGGGGGAAACAAATGTGGGGAGAAGGAGACTGTGAAGCATGTGTTAACCCAATGCAGGAAGTATGAAATAGAAGGGAGACATACGATGAATGCACTTCAAAGGAAACGGCCAAGAGAAATCAAAGACATTTTGCAGTGTGCAAGTGGGGATGAAGGGAGGACGGTGATCTTTAGATTTTAGACAAAGACGGGACTTGTCAAAAGATTTTAACGCCAACGATTCAAGAGGAGGAGAAGGAATGACTGTTTAAAACCAGAAGGAGGCAGTAGTGCAACAAACGGATGCCAACTGCCGTGAAACTCACACACAGACCAAGAAGGAGCTGCTGGTCTTCCACAGGGAAACCGACCGATGGCTAGCGCCAGTGTGATTTGCTCAATCCATCGCCTCCCTTTTCAAATGCAGAGGAAAGAAAGACAACCATGGGAAAATGGGCGGAGACAAAGAAAGAACAAACCTGAGGGAAATTCCAGTTCATCTGAAAAAGCTGACGCCCCGGCAGATTGCCTACCTTGCAATGAAGCCCGCACACAAAGTCTTCTGGACGTGGGCGCACAGTGCAGACGAGGACTTACTTTAAACAGTGAGAAGCGGAGGGTGCACCGTTCCCGGAGGTACTGCAATACCGGGTCGATGCGTGGAGTGGACGGAGCAAGCCCCTGTTCCATCTCCCAGGTCCAAAAATCAATTTAATATATGGTCCCCGGATAGGGGACGTATCAGATATTAAACTGATAAGAACAGATACTACACTTGATCTTAGCCAAAAGGCCGAGAAGCGATGCCCCAAGAGCTTCAGAGACGGCCATGGCGTTCCCCGGACCGTCCACCTCGCCCCTGGTGCCGGCAAGCCAGCGTTGCGTTTGAGTGACCGTGGGTAAAAGGGAAAAAAACAAACTCTTCAATCAAAGCGCCTTTGAGATTCATGCATTATGTCAAGCTGTAAAACAGGAGTTTGGGCGCTCGTTCACCGGACTGATCGGCAGTCACGCAAAAGGCACAAGAAGATTGGGGCGGGGCCTTTTTCCGGGCTCGCGGCTGTTGTGAAAAGACCAAACGACGCCCCACCCCCATGGGAAATCATTGAGAGCAGTTGTGGCGCGAGTGGGATTTGACAATGATCAGGGCAAGGGCTGCTGAATGCGAAAAAAGCATTTGATTGATGTGCTTGTGATTTAGCATGAGCAAGGAACCTGGCTGGGCGCAGCATCTTTCAAACTCCTGTTGTGTGTTGCTACGCACAGAGCTGCCCTCCGTACTCAGCGTGTCTCTTTCCCTGTGATTACATTTGACAAATCATCAGGGGAGAGCGCGAACGCAGTCCCCCACTACCACAAATTATGCAGTCGAGATTCCCACATTTGGGGAATTCGCATAGGTCAGCCCTGCCGCAGTGCAATGGCCGGGCCTCGCCATGGGTGAACCACCTTCTTGATCATGGTATCTCCCCTGCCAGGTAAGTATGAGTTGTACAGCTCTGGGCCAAAGGACTCCTTCACAGGACCACTGCTCTGACTGCCGGTGCCAACACTATGCAAGCTGCCAAAATCGGTGTTTTCCAACAGGAGGTGCTCGGAGCAGCCCAAACACATGAAGATCTACTGTGTGAGATATTGTACGTGTTAAGTGGAGTAACAGAAGAAGAAAAGGACATTGTATTGAGGTGGATTCCAGCCCACACTGGGAACACCAGCAAATGAGAAAGCAGACACGTTGGCCAAGGAGGCAGGAGAGAGGGAGAATGTAAGGGTCACATTTTCAAAGTCAGAGGGAAAAAGCATCACCTGGAAGGAGTTGGGGGAAACAAATGTGGGGAGAAGGAGACTGTGAAGCATGTGTTAACCCAATGCAGGAAGTATGAAATAGAAGGGAGACATACGATGAATGCACTTCAAAGGAAACGGCCAAGAGAAATCAAAGACATTTTGCAGTGTGCAAGTGGGGATGAAGGGAGGACGGTGATCTTTAGATTTTAGACAAAGACGGGACTTGTCAAAAGATTTTAACGCCAACGATTCAAGAGGAGGAGAAGGAATGACTGTTTAAAACCAGAAGGAGGCAGTAGTGCAACAAACGGATGCCAACTGCCGTGAAACTCACACACAGACCAAGAAGGAGCTGCTGGTCTTCCACAGGGAAACCGACCGATGGCTAGCGCCAGTGTGATTTGCTCAATCCATCGCCTCCCTTTTCAAATGCAGAGGAAAGAAAGACAACCATGGGAAAATGGGCGGAGACAAAGAAAGAACAAACCTGAGGGAAATTCCAGTTCATCTGAAAAAGCTGACGCCCCGGCAGATTGCCTACCTTGCAATGAAGCCCGCACACAAAGTCTTCTGGACGTGGGCGCGCAGTGCAGACGAGGACTTACTTTAAACAGTGAGAAGCGGAGGGTGCACCGTTCCCGGAGGTACTGCAATACCGGGTCGATGCGTGGAGTGGACGGAGCAAGCCCCTGTTCCATCTCCCAGGTCCAAAAATCAATTTAATATATGGTCCCCGGATAGGGGACGTATCAGATATTAAACTGATAAGAACAGATTTTTTTCTTTCGAAAGTTTTTATTGACACGTTTTACACAAACATTTACAGCAATTTACTTTTCACAAGTGATTTTTTCCTCACTTATTCTTGTTCACTTTTTTTTTCATTGTTGTTTTGTGGGAAAAAAAAACACATCGTAAAAAAACTGTACATGATAAAACAGTGCCATTTAAAAACAAGTAAAAGGGAGGCATAGGTTAAGAACTTTAAAAGGTCTACTGTTGTGCAGGAGCGCGGTGAGCCCCTATCAAGATTAACTCATCCTGTTCCCCCAAACAGGATTGGTCTCTCGGGATCCTGTCTCGGTGCTCAGAGGAGACCCTCACCCTGCTGCTCCTTCCCACCTGCCTCTCCCGGAGAGTCAGGCCGCTGCTGCTTTGAACTTTTCCCGTATGGCTCCGGCTCCTTCATCCGAATGAGCACAGAGGCGATTCTTCTTTGTGGCTGTGTCCTAGGCCCGCCGCCTGCAGCGACGGCTCTGTCGACCGTCGCTGCTGCCATCCGGATCACAGCCACGGGGGGGATCTGCATGTGCCTTCTTACCAGCAAGTTCCTGGAGGTCCATGTGGCGTCTTTGATGGCGGCGAGAGTGAGCCATTGTTGTGCAAAGTCTTTTTGCTTTAATAGACTTTGGCTCACTCCGTACAGGACCAGCTGTGCTGTGAGGACCTCCCTTGCTGGTAAGCACGGGAATTGCAAGGAGCCGGCCAGTGCCCACTGTTCTACAGCAGCACTGCACTCCCAGAGCAGGTGCCTCACCGTCTCAGGTGCGCCACAGCCAGGGCGGGGGCATGTTGGGGTTGTTGACATGCCCCGGGAGTGCATCACGGACCTGACCGGGAGGATCTCATGAGCCACCATCCATGACAGGTCCCGGAGTCTGTTTGGGAGAACAGGATGGTTCACAATGGTCCAAACGGAGGAGGGCTCGCCTAGTGCAAGCCCACGCACTGGGCTCACCGGTTCTCGCTCCTGCACAACAGAGATAATTGAACGCATGTTAGTTAAAATATGCAGCTCCTCTTTTTCAAGGCTAAAATGTTTTAAAAACTTCGGGATAAAACGGTATGCTTCAGGCAGGTTAAAAGACACTGGAACTTTAAGATCTGTTTTTAAAATCTTCAGTTTCCTGAGGTATGACCCCATCCAGAACCGGGTCATTGCTGCTGTCTTTGGGTTTCTGGATGGGGCCGTGGCTGCTAAAAGTCCAAGAGAGGTGTATCTGGCACCAAGGAATAAAAACAGGTCCGGCACTCCTTTTCCTCCTTTCTCCTTTGTTTTTTTCATGGTGTCTCTCTTCAGACGCTCCCACTTTGCGTTCCACAGGAAATAAAATATGGCTCGTTCCAGGTCTAAAATCACCGTTCTGGGGGGGATAAAAACACAACTGATCAATAAAAGTAAAGGTAAAATCACAGCTTTTATGATTAAAACCCTTCCTTCGATCGTCAGTTTCCTCAGTCTCCAGTACCCCAGTCGTTGTTTAACTTTCCCTATTTTGTCCTGCCAATTTGTGTCCCCTCCCCCCTCCCTATTAAATTTGACCCCAAGTATTTTTAAGTCGGTCTGGGTCACAGTCAGGGGGAGTCCCGTTTTGTCAGTCACTGTCCACGGTCCGTAAAATTGGGCTTGGGTCTTGTCCCTGTTTAGTTTTGACCCAGAGGCCAGTCCGAACCAGTCAGTCAAGTCCAGTGTCCTGTGTACTGATAAAAGGTCTGTGCATAAAATGTTAATGTCATCCATGTATAAAAAGCATTTGCTGGTCAGTCCCCCACTCCCCGGTACTACCACCCCATTGATTCGTTGGTCCCTTCTCAAGACCTGTGCCAATGGTTCAATGCAAGTGATGTAGAGGAGGGCAGATAACGGACAACCCTGACGGACACCGCAGTGAATATTGACTGCTTTTGTCAGATGCCCGTTAACAATGAATTTGCTGGTGATGTCCCGGTACAGCAGTCCCACCCAAGCTATAAACCTCTCAGGGAAACCCATTTTTTGCAGTACCTGGAAGAGGTACTGGTGCGAGACCCGATCAAAGGCCTTCTCAAAGTCTAAATTTAGGACTACTAGCCTAATGTTTCTGTCTCTCGCATAACAGATGGTGTCTCGGATCAGTAGGAGGCTGTCCGTGATCTTCCTCCCCGGGATGGCACAGGCTTGATCCGGGTGAATCAGCCCCTCTAAAAACACAGTCATGCGAGATGCTAAAAGTTTACTAAAAAGTTTGCAGTCAAAGTTTAAAAGAGTGATCGGTCTCCAATTTTTTAGGTCAGTCTTGTCTTTGTCTTTGAAAAGCAAGGTCACTATCCCTCTTCTGAAACTGTCGGGTAGTCGGTCAAGTTTTTCGAAGTCCATAAAAACAAGAAGAAGGTCAGGTGCTAAAAGGTCCCAGAAAGTCAAATAAAATTCAAGGGGGAGTCCATCGTCTCCTGGGGACTTCCCTTTTTTAAAACTCTTCATACATTGATGCATTTCTAAAAAATTAAAATCCTGGGATAAAAGCACACTCTCAGTTATTTTGTGTTCAATGACCTTTAAAATTTCTCTAATAGTGTCGTTTTTTACAGGTTTTTCTTTATACAGTTCTTCATAAAATGTAAAAACAGTGTCGTTTATTTCTTCTGTGGTTTCAGCTGTGCACTCATTGTCTTTTTTCAGTTTAAAAATGGTTTTATCTTTATCTAAAATTCTTTTAAAAAAGTATCTCGTGCACTTCTCTCCTTCTTCAATCTCTTTTTCTTTACTTCTGAGGATGATTCCCTTACTTTTAATTTCTGCTAAAACCGACATCTCTTTTTTTACCCGTTTGATTTCTTCGTTAAAATCCATTCCCTGTTGGTTCAGATTAAAATACCGTTGGAGTCGTTTTTGCAGTCCCAACATGCGTCTGTCGTCCCTACCTTTCTTTCTCTTACCTGCCTGCCTAAAAAAGGTCTGGGTCCTTCCTTTCACCATTTCCCACCAGTGTGCACGTGAAGTGTATAGGTCTTGAAGGGTCTGCCACTCTTGGTACTGCTCCCTATACTGTCTAACTAACTCCCTATCTTCTAAAAGGGAGCAGTTGAGTTTCCACAGACCCTTCCCTGCCGTCACACCTGAAGCCAGTGATAGGGTGCAGGAAAGGATAGTGTGGTCAGAAAAGAAAGCAGGAGTTACTCTAGCATCGGTTGGTGGGCAATCCCGTGATAAAATATAATCTATGCGAGAGGCTTTGGTGCCATCACCACTGAACCAGGTGAAGCCCTCCTCTCTGGGATGCATGACTTTAAAACAGTCCAGTAGTTTAAAATCTCGGCATAGTGCCCCGAGTAAAACCGATGTTTTATCTACTTTAAAATCTTCCCCTGCTCCCCTCCTGTCTTTCTTATTTAAAACACAATTAAAATCCCCTCCTACTACTAATGGTTCCCTACCTAGCATGTGGGACTGCAGGTCTTCTAAAAGGTCATACCTGTCATTTTTTTCTGTAAAACCATAGACATTTAAAACATTAAAATCTCGTCCCATAAAAGTCAGGTGTGCTAAAAGTGCCCTACCATCTCTCACCACAGTGCTGCCCTTTACCAAGATTAGAGGGTTTTTAATTAAAATGGCCACGCCATCATTTTTGTTATTGTTGGAGCCACTCCATATGGATACGTGTGGCCATATCTCCTCCCAATCCCTGTAGTGCTTTAAAAACGGTAGACCACATTCTTGTATTAAAAACACATCTGACTTAAAGGAGTTTAAAAAGGATAAAACAGATTGTGCTCTAACTTTCGACTTCACACTTCTCACATTGACGGTTGAGAAGGTGAGTGTCATAAGTATGGTTAAAAACAACAGGTACGACATTTTAAAAGACTAGTGATTAAAAGCAATCATTCTACTTCTTGTGAAAATTGCTCCTCCTTCACTCCTATGGGGGAGGGGTGAGGGGTTTGAGGCATTTTCCCCGGCCGGACTCTAGGTGGTGGCCTTTCCTGCAGTCTTTTATTGAATTGCGAGTCCTTTGGGGTTGATTGTAGAGCTATATTTAAAAAAGAGACCTCATTGGGAGAATCGGAAGGGAAGACTCTGGGTTCCTCCACAGGTGGACTGTCTGAGGAGCTCCCAGCTCTTCCCTTCTTCTCAGAGACTACTGGAGCCTCCGGGGACAATTCTGATAGAGGTCTCTTAGCCTTTTGGGCTGGGGGAAGGGAGGCTTCCTCACTCTCACTCTCACTCTCACTCTCACACTCACTCTCACTAGCACTCACACTTTCACCCTCAGAGTGAGCTGTAGCTCCGCCCTCTGTCTGCACTGCTCCCTCTCCCATACTCTCCACTTGAGGGGCAGTGACAGGCCCCTCCCCCTTTCCCTCCTCACCTGACTGCTTTCCTCCAGTCACAGGATTTGGAGGGAGATTTGAATTTTCTGACCCAGGCTCTCCAAATAGCTCGGCAAACATTTCACCCTTTCCGCCATTTTCCTTTTCTTTTCCTGCCTGTTTTGCAGCCTTCACTTTGTTGGCAAAAGACTTTGGGCAGTCTCTGAAGAGATGGGATATTTCTCCACAAAGATTGCACTTTCTGCCATTGGTACATTCTTCAAAAGTATGACCAATTTCTCTACACTTTCCACAGATGATTTGCTGACATGCTTCCGCAAGATGTCCATGCTCTCCACACTTACGACAGAGTTTAGGCTGTCCCTGGTAATGAATGTTGCCCCGGTTGTTTCCCAAGACTATCATGGATGGCAGGTGTTTCAGGCCCTGGAAGCCTTGGGGGTCCTGCCATTGTTGAATGGGGACCCTCCAAGCACAGTTCCAAATGCCATCCTCATCTCTCACCTTCATAGCCTGGCCTTTTACCGTGCAAAATCTCCCCAGCCACATACATATGTCGTCTGCATTTACAGTTTCATTGAACATCCTGACAATGACCGTCTTGGAAGCATTGTCAGAAAGTTTCTCCACGTTAAAAGCAGAAAACTGGGCCCTGGTATTCTCAAACCGTGTCCAAAACTCTTTGAGCAATATAGCTGAGCGGAAGCTCACATCAAATCCTTTGTTCTGTGGCAAAGTCACAATGCAATTGATGTCGTCAGGTTTAAAGTTCAGGGTCTGCTGGACAAGCTTCCTGGAGAAGTCCAGTCTAGACAACTCCAGGAGCCTTCCATCCTTTTCCACCAAAGAAAAGCGGACACTGTGGTGCCTCCGCACGCCGGCATGGGCGGCCGACATGTTGGAGGCACCACACACTAAACAAACACTCCTAGTCTAAAACCGAACTAATAAATAACTAAAAACAGAATAAAAATACAGGCTAAGACTAATAAATAAATAAAATCGGAAAACTTACCTTAGCTGGCTGAGAGCACCCAAAAAGGACCTCTCAGCCGTATATACTCCTTTGTGTGAGTAAATGCAACTACATAAGTTGTATTTCAACACACTAAGGAAGGATAATATCCTCCTGGGACTGTCAGCACACAATGCCACAACAGGCAAAGATGACTGGCAGCAGAAGGAGGCGATCACTGTCTTAGCCAAAAGGCCGAGAAGCGATGCCCCAAGAGCTTCAGAGACGGCCATGGCGTTCCCCGGACGTCCACCTCGCCCCTGGTGCCGGCAAGCCAGCGTTGCGTTTGAGTGACCGTGGGTAAAAGGGAAAAAAACAAACTCTTCAATCAAAGCGCCTTTGAGATTCATGCATTATGTCAAGCTGTAAAACAGGAGTTTGGGCGCTCGTTCACCGGACTGATCGGCAGTCACGCAAAAGGCACAAGAAGATTGGGGCGGGGCCTTTTTCCGGGCTCGCGGCTGTTGTGAAAAGACCAAACGGCGCCCCACCCCCATGGGAAATCATTGAGAGCAGTTGTGGCGCGAGTGGGATTTGACAATGATCAGGGCAAGGGCTGCTGAATGCGAAAAAAGCATTTGATTGATGTGCTTGTGATTTAGCATGAGCAAGGAACCTGGCTGGGCGCAGCATCTTTCAAACTCCTGTTGTGTGTTGCTACGCACAGAGCTGCCCTCCGTACACAGCGTGTCTCTTTCCCTGTGATTACATTTGACAAATCATCAGGGGAGAGCGCGAACGCAGTCCCCCACTACCACAAATTATGCAGTCGAGATTCCCACATTTGGGGAATTCGCATAGGTCAGCCCTGCCGCAGTGCAATGGCCGGGCCTCGCCATGGGTGAACCACCTTCTTGATCATGGTATCTCCCCTGCCAGGTAAGTATGAGTTGTACAGCTCTGGGCCAAAGGACTCCTTCACAGGACCACTGCTCTGACTGCCGGTGCCAACACTATGCAAGCTGCCAAAATCGGTGTTTTCCAACAGGAGGTGCTCGGAGCAGCCCAAACACATGAAGATCTACTGTGTGAGATATTGTACGTGTTAAGTGGAGTAACAGAAGAAGAAAAGGACATTGTATTGAGGTGGATTCCAGCCCACACTGGGAACACCAGCAAATGAGAAAGCAGACACGTTGGCCAAGGAGGCAGGAGAGAGGGAGAATGTAAGGGTCACATTTTCAAAGTCAGAGGGAAAAAGCATCACCTGGAAGGAGTTGGGGGAAACAAATGTGGGGAGAAGGAGACTGTGAAGCATGTGTTAACCCAATGCAGGAAGTATGAAATAGAAGGGAGACATACGATGAATGCACTTCAAAGGAAACGGCCAAGAGAAATCAAAGACATTTTGCAGTGTGCAAGTGGGGATGAAGGGAGGACGGTGATCTTTAGATGTTAGACAAAGACGGGACTTGTCAAAAGATTTTAACGCCAACGATTCTCAAGAGGAGGAGAAGGAATGACTGTTTAAAACCAGAAGGAGGCAGTAGTGCAACAAGCGGATGCCAACTGCCGTGAAACTCACACACAGACCAAGAAGGAGCTGCTGGTCTTCCACAGGGAAACCGACCGATGGCTAGCGCCAGTGTGATTCGCTCAATCCATCGCCTCCCTTTTCAAATGCAGAGGAAAGAAAGACAACCATGGGAAAATGGGCGGAGACAAAGAAAAAACAAACCTGAGGGAAATTCCAGTTCATCTGAAAAAGCTGACGCCCCGGCAGATTGCCTACCTTGCAATGAAGCCCGCACACAAAGTCTTCTGGATGTGGGCGCACAGTGCAGACGAGGACTTACTTTAAACAGTGAGAAGCGGAGGGTGCACCGTTCCCGGAGGTACTGCAATACCGGGTCGATGCGTGGAGTGGACGGAGCAAGCCCCTGTTCCATCTCCCAGGTCCAAAAATCAATTTAATATATGGTCCCCGGATAGGGGACGTATCAGATATTAAACTGATAAGAACAGATACTACACTTGATCTTAGCCAAAAGGCCGAGAAGCGATGCCCCAAGAGCTTCAGAGACGGCCATGGCGTTCCCCGGACCGTCCACCTCGCCCCTGGTGCCGGCAAGCCAGCGTTGCGTTTGAGTGACCGTGGGTAAAAGGGAAAAAAACAAACTCTTCAATCAAAGCGCCTTTGAGATTCATGCATTATGTCAAGCTGTAAAACAGGAGTTTGGTCGCTCATTCACCGGACTGATCGGCAGTCACGCAAAAGGCACAAGAAGATTGGGGCAGGGCCTTTTTCCGGGCTCGCGGCTGTTGTGAAAAGACCAAACGGCGCCCCACCCCCATGGGAAATCATTGAGAGCAGTTGTGGCGCGAGTGGGATTTGACAATGATCAGGGCAAGGGCTGCTGAATGCGAAAAAAGCATTTGATTGATGTGCATGTGATTTAGCATGAGCAAGGAACCTGGCTGGGCGCAGCGTCTTTCAAACTCCTGTTGTGTGTTGCTACGCACAGAGCTGCCCTCCGTACTCAGCATGTCTCTTTCCCCTGTGATTCCATTTGACAAATCATCAGGGGAGAGCGCGAACGCAGTCCCCCACTACCACAAATTATGCAGTCGAGATTCCCACATTTGGGGAATTCGCATAGGTCAGCCCTGCCGCAGTGCAATGGCCGGGCCTCGCCATGGGTGAACCACCTTCTTGATCATGGTATCTCCCCTGCCAGGTAAGTATGAGTTGTACAGCTCTGGGCCAAAGGACTCCTTCACAGGACCACTGCTCTGACTGCCGGTGCCAACACTATGCAAGCTGCCAAAATCGGTGTTTTCCAACAGGAGGTGCTCGGAGCAGCCGAAACACATGAAGATCTACTGTGTGAGATATCGTACGTGTTAAGTGGAGTAACAGAAGAAGAAAAGGACATTGTATTGAGGTGGATTCCAGCCCACACTGGGAATACCAGCAAATGAGAAAGCAGACAAGTTGGCCAAGGAGGCAGGAAAGAGGGAGAATGTAAGGGTCACATTTTCAAAGTCAGAGGGAAAAAGCATCACCTGGAAGGAGTTGGGGGAAACAAATGTGGGGAGAAGGAGACTGTGAAGCATGTGTTAACCCAATGCAGGAAGTATGAAATAGAAGGGAGACATACGATGAATGCACTTCAAAGGAAACGGCCAAGAGAAATCAAAGACATTTTGCAGTGTGCAAGTGGGGATGAAGGGAGGACGGTGATCTTTAGATTTTAGACAAAGACGGGACTTGTCAAAAGATTTTAACGCCAACGATTCAAGAGGAGGAGAAGGAATGACTGTTTAAAACCAGAAGGAGGCAGTAGTGCAACAAGCGGATGCCAACTGCCGTGAAACTCACACACAGACCAAGAAGGAGCTGCTGGTCTTCCACAGGGAAACCGACCGATGGCTAGCGCCAGTGTGATTCGCTCAATCCATCGCCTCCCTTTTCAAATGCAGAGGAAAGAAAGACAACCATGGGAAAATGGGCGGAGACAAAGAAAAAACAAACCTGAGGGAAATTCCAGTTCATCTGAAAAAGCTGACGCCCCGGCAGATTGCCTACCTTGCAATGAAGCCCGCACACAAAGTCTTCTGGATGTGGGCGCACAGTGCAGACGAGGACTTACTTTAAACAGTGAGAAGCGGAGGGTGCACCGTTCCCGGAGGTACTGCAATACCGGGTCGATGCGTGGAGTGGACGGAGCAAGCCCCTGTTCCATCTCCCAGGTCCAAAAATCAATTTAATATATGGTCCCCGGATAGGGGACGTATCAGATATTAAACTGATAAGAACAGATACTACACTTGATCTTAGCCAAAAGGCCGAGAAGCGATGCCCCAAGAGCTTCAGAGACGGCCATGGCGTTCCCCGGACCGTCCACCTCGCCCCTGGTGCCGGCAAGCCAGCGTTGCGTTTGAGTGACCGTGGGTAAAAGGGAAAAAAACAAACTCTTCAATCAAAGCGCCTTTGAGATTCATGCATTATGTCAAGCTGTAAAACAGGAGTTTGGGCGCTCATTCACCGGACTGATCGGCAGTCACGCAAAAGGCACAAGAAGATTGGGGCGGGGCCTTTTTCCGGGCTCGCGGCTGTTGTGAAAAGACCAAACGGCGCCCCACCCCCATGGGAAATCATTGAGAGCAGTTGTGGCGCGAGTGGGATTTGACAATGATCAGGGCAAGGGCTGCTGAATGCGAAAAAAGCATTTGATTGATGTGCTTGTGATTTAGCATGAGCAAGGAACCTGGCTGGGCGCAGCGTCTTTCAAACTCCTGTTGTGTGTTGCTACGCACAGAGCTGCCCTCCGTACTCAGCATGTCTCTTTCCCCTGTGATTCCATTTGACAAATCATCAGGGGAGAGCGCGAACGCAGTCCCCCACTACCACAAATTATGCAGTCGAGATTCCCACATTTGGGGAATTGGCATAGGTCAGCCCTGCCGCAGTGCAATGGCCGGGCCTCGCCATGGGTGAACCACCTTCTTGATCATGGTATCTCCCCTGCCAGGTAAGTATGAGTTGTACAGCTCTGGGCCAAAGGACTCCTTCACAGGACCACTGCTCTGACTGCCGGTGCCAACACTATGCAAGCTGCCAAAATCGGTGTTTTCCAACAGGAGGTGCTCGGAGCAGCCGAAACACATGAAGATCTACTGTGTGAGATATCGTACGTGTTAAGTGGAGTAACAGAAGAAGAAAAGGACATTGTATTGAGGTGGATTCCAGCCCACACTGGGAATACCAGCAAATGAGAAAGCAGACAAGTTGGCCAAGGAGGCAGGAAAGAGGGAGAATGTAAGGGTCACATTTTCAAAGTCAGAGGGAAAAAGCATCACCTGGAAGGAGTTGGGGGAAACAAATGTGGGGAGAAGGAGACTGTGAAGCATGTGTTAACCCAATGCAGGAAGTATGAAATAGAAGGGAGACATACGATGAATGCACTTCAAAGGAAACGGCCAAGAGAAATCAAAGACATTTTGCAGTGTGCAAGTGGGGATGAAGGGAGGACGGTGATCTTTAGATTTTAGACAAAGACGGGACTTGTCAAAAGATTTTAACGCCAACGATTCAAGAGGAGGAGAAGGAATGACTGTTTAAAACCAGAAGGAGGCAGTAGTGCAACAAACGGATGCCAACTGCCGTGAAACTCACACACAGACCAAGAAGGAGCTGCTGGTCTTCCACAGGGAAACCGACCGATGGCTAGCGCCAGTGTGATTCGCTCAATCCATCGCCTCCCTTTTCAAATGCAGAGGAAAGAAAGACAACCATGGGAAAATGGGCGGAGACAAAGAAAAAACAAACCTGAGGGAAATTCCAGTTCATCTGAAAAAGCTGACGCCCCGGCAGATTGCCTACCTTGCAATGAAGCCCGCACACAAAGTCTTCTGGATGTGGGCGCACAGTGCAGACGAGGACTTACTTTAAACAGTGAGAAGCGGAGGGTGCACCGTTCCCGGAGGTACTGCAATACCGGGTCGATGCGTGGAGTGGACGGAGCAAGCCCCTGTTCCATCTCCCAGGTCCAAAAATCAATTTAATATATGGTCCCCGGATAGGGGACGTATCAGATATTAAACTGATAAGAACAGATACTACACTTGATCTTAGCCAAAAGGCCGAGAAGCGATGCCCCAAGAGCTTCAGAGACGGCCATGGCGTTCCCCGGACCGTCCACCTCGCCCCTGGTGCCGGCAAGCCAGCGTTGCGTTTGAGTGACCGTGGGTAAAAGGGAAAAAAACAAACTCTTCAATCAAAGCGCCTTTGAGATTCATGCATTATGTCAAGCTGTAAAACAGGAGTTTGGTCGCTCATTCACCGGACTGATCGGCAGTCACGCAAAAGGCACAAGAAGATTGGGGCAGGGCCTTTTTCCGGGCTCGCGGCTGTTGTGAAAAGACCAAACGGCGCCCCACCCCCATGGGAAATCATTGAGAGCAGTTGTGGCGCGAGTGGGATTTGACAATGATCAGGGCAAGGGCTGCTGAATGCGAAAAAAGCATTTGATTGATGTGCTTGTGATTTAGCATGAGCAAGGAACCTGGCTGGGCGCAGCGTCTTTCAAACTCCTGTTGTGTGTTGCTACGCACAGAGCTGCCCTCCGTACTCAGCATGTCTCTTTCCCCTGTGATTCCATTTGACAAATCATCAGGGGAGAGCGCGAACGCAGTCCCCCACTACCACAAATTATGCAGTCGAGATTCCCACATTTGGGGAATTCGCATAGGTCAGCCCTGCCGCAGTGCAATGGCCGGGCCTCGCCATGGGTGAACCACCTTCTTGATCATGGTATCTCCCCTGCCAGGTAAGTATGAGTTGTACAGCTCTGGGCCAAAGGACTCCTTCACAGGACCACTGCTCTGACTGCCGGTGCCAACACTATGCAAGCTGCCAAAATCGGTGTTTTCCAACAGGAGGTGCTCGGAGCAGCCGAAACACATGAAGATCTACTGTGTGAGATATCGTACGTGTTAAGTGGAGTAACAGAAGAAGAAAAGGACATTGTATTGAGGTGGATTCCAGCCCACACTGGGAATACCAGCAAATGAGAAAGCAGACAAGTTGGCCAAGGAGGCAGGAAAGAGGGAGAATGTAAGGGTCACATTTTCAAAGTCAGAGGGAAAAAGCATCACCTGGAAGGAGTTGGGGGAAACAAATGTGGGGAGAAGGAGACTGTGAAGCATGTGTTAACCCAATGCAGGAAGTATGAAATAGAAGGGAGACATACGATGAATGCACTTCAAAGGAAACGGCCAAGAGAAATCAAAGACATTTTGCAGTGTGCAAGTGGGGATGAAGGGAGGACGGTGATCTTTAGATTTTAGACAAAGACGGGACTTGTCAAAAGATTTTAACGCCAACGATTCAAGAGGAGGAGAAGGAATGACTGTTTAAAACCAGAAGGAGGCAGTAGTGCAACAAACGGATGCCAACTGCCGTGAAACTCACACACAGACCAAGAAGGAGCTGCTGGTCTTCCACAGGGAAACCGACCGATGGCTAGCGCCAGTGTGATTCGCTCAATCCATCGCCTCCCTTTTCAAATGCAGAGGAAAGAAAGACAACCATGGGAAAATGGGCGGAGACAAAGAAAAAACAAACCTGAGGGAAATTCCAGTTCATCTGAAAAAGCTGACGCCCCGGCAGATTGCCTACCTTGCAATGAAGCCCGCACACAAAGTCTTCTGGATGTGGGCGCACAGTGCAGACGAGGACTTACTTTAAACAGTGAGAAGCGGAGGGTGCACCGTTCCCGGAGGTACTGCAATACCGGGTCGATGCGTGGAGTGGACGGAGCAAGCCCCTGTTCCATCTCCCAGGTCCAAAAATCAATTTAATATATGGTCCCCGGATAGGGGACGTATCAGATATTAAACTGATAAGAACAGATTTTTTTCTTTCGAAAGTTTTTATTGACACATTTTACACAAACATTTACAGCAATTTACTTTTCACAAGTGATTTTTTCCTCACTTATTCTTGTTCACTTTTTTTTTTTCATTGTTGTTTTGTGGGGAAAAAAAACACATAGTAAAAAAACTGTACATGATAAAACAGTGCCATTTAAAAACAAGTAAAAGGGAGGCATAGGTTAAGAACTTTAAAAGGTCTACTGTTGTGCAGGAGCGCAGTGAGCCCCTATCAAGATTAACTCATCCTGTTCCCCCAAACAGGGCTGGTCTCTCGGGATCCTGTCCCGGTGCTCAGAGGAGACCCTCACCCTGCTGCTCCTTCCCACCTGCCTCTCCCGGAGAGTCAGGCCGCTGCTGCTTTGAACTTTTCCCGTATGGCTCCGGCTCCTTCATCCGAATGAGCACAGAGGCGATTCTTCTTTGTGGCTGTGTCCTAGGCCCGCCGCCTGCAGCGACGGCTCTGTCGACCGTCGCTGCTGCCATCCGGATCACAGCCACGGGGGGGATCTGCATGTGCCTTCTTACCAGCAAGTTCCTGGAGGTCCATGTGGCGTCTTTGATGGCGGCGAGAGTGAGCCATTGTTGTGCCAAGTCTTTTTGCGTTCCTTGACTTTGGCTCACTCCGTACAGGACCAGCTGTGCTGTGAGGACCTCCCTTGCTGGTAAGCACGGGAATTGCAAGGAGCCGGCTAGTGCCCACTGTTCTACAGCAGCACTGCACTCCCAGAGCAGGTGCCTCACCGTCTCAGGTGCGCCACAGCCAGGGCGGGGGCATGTTGGGGTTGTTGACATGCCCCGGGAGTGCATCACGGACCTGACCGGGAGGATCTCATGAGCCACCATCCATGACAGGTCCCGGAGTCTGTTTGGGAGAACAGGATGGTTCACAATGCTCCAAACGGAGGAGGGCTCGCCTAGTGCAAGCCCACGCACTGGGCTCACCGGTTCTCGCTCCTGCACAACAGAGATAATTGAACGCATGTTAGTTAAAATATGCAGCTCCTCTTTTTCAAGGCTAAAATGTTTTAAAAACTTCGGGATAAAACGGTATGCTTCTGGCAGGTTAAAAGACACTGGAACTTTAAGATCTGTTTTTAAAATCTTCAGTTTCCTGAGGTATGACCCCATCCAGAACCGGGTCATTGCTGCTGTCTTTGGGTTTCTGGATGGGGCCGTGGCTGCTAAAAGTCCAAGAGAGGTGTATCTGGCACCAAGGAATAAAAACAGGTCCGGCACTCCTTTTCCTCCTTTCTCCTTTGTTTTTTTCATGGTGTCTCTCTTCAGACGCTCCCACTTTCCGTTCCACAGGAAGTAAAATATGGCTCGTTCCAGGTCTAAAATCACCGTTCTGGGGGGGATAAAAACACAACTGATCAATAAAAGTAAAGGTAAAATCACAGCTTTTATGATTAAAACCCTTCCTTCGATCGTCAGTTTCCTCAGTCTCCAGTACCCCAGTCGTTGTTTGACTTTCCCTATTTTGTCCTGCCAATTTGTGTCCCCTCCCCCCTCCCTATTAAATTTGACCCCAAGTATTTTTAAGTCGGTCTGGGTCACAGTCAGGGGGAGTCCCGTTGTCTCAGTCACTGTCCACGGTCCGTAAAATTGGGCTTGGGTCTTGTCCCTGTTTAGTTTTGACCCAGAGGCCAGTCCGAACCAGTCAGTCAAGTCCAGTGTCCTGTGTACTGATAAAAGGTCTGTGCATAAAATGTTAATGTCATCCATGTATAAAAAGCATTTGCTGGTCAGTCCCCCACTCCCCGGTACTACCACCCCATTGATTCGTTGGTCCCTTCTCAAGACCTGTGCCAATGGTTCAATGCAAGTGATGTAGAGGAGGGCAGATAACGGACAACCCTGACGGACACCGCAGTGAATATTGACTGCTTTTGTCAGATGCCCGTTAACAATGAATTTGCTGGTGATGTCCCGGTACAGCAGTCCCACCCAAGCTATAAACCTCTCAGGGAAACCCATTTTTTGCAGTACCTGGAAGAGGTACTGGTGCGAGACCCGATCAAAGGCCTTCTCAAAGTCTAAATTTAGGACTACTAGCCTAATGTTTCTGTCTCTCGCATAACAGATGGTGTCTCGGATCAGTAGGAGGCTGTCCGTGATCTTCCTCCCCGGGATGGCACAGGCTTGATCCGGGTGAATCAGCCCCTCTAAAAACACAGTCATGCGAGATGCTAAAAGTTTACTAAAAAGTTTGCTGTCAAAGTTTAAAAGAGTGATCGGTCTCCAATTTTTTAGGTCAGTCTTGTCTTTGTCTTTGAAAAGCAAGGTCACTATCCCTCTTCTGAAACTGTCGGGTAGTCGGTCAAGTTTTTCAAAGTCCATAAAAACAAGAAGAAGGTCAGGTGCTAAAAGGTCCCAGAAAGTCAAATAAAATTCAAGGGGGAGTCCATCGTCTCCTGGGGACTTCCCTTTTTTAAAACTCTTCATACATTGATGCATTTCTAAAAGGTTAAAATCCTGGGATAAAAGCACACTCTCAGTTATTTTGTGTTCAATGACCTTTAAAATTTCTCTAATAGTGTCGTTTTTTACAGGTTTTTCTTTATACAGTTCTTCATAAAATGTAAAAACAGTGTTGTTTATTTCTTCTGTGGTTTCACCTGTGCACTCATTGTCTTTTTTCAGTTTAAAAATGGTTTTATCTTTATCTAAAATTCTTTTAAAAAAGTATCTCGTGCACTTCTCTCCTTCTTCAATCTCTTTTTCTTGACTTCTGAGGATGATTCCCTTACTTTTATTTTCTGCTAAAACCGACATCTCTTTTTTTACCTGTTTGATTTCTTCGTTAAAATCCATTCCCTGTTGGTTCAGATTAAAATACCGTTGGAGTCGTTTTTGCAGTCCCAACATGCGTCTGTCGTCCCTACCTTTCTTTCTCTTACCTGCCTGCCTAAAAAAGGTCTGGGTCCTTCCTTTCACCATTTCCCACCAGTGTGCACGTGAAGTGTATAGGTCTTGAAGGGTCTGCCACTCTTGGTACTGCTCCCTATACTGTCTAACTAACTCCCTATCTTCTAAAAGGGAGCAGTTGAGTTTCCACAGACCCTTCCCTGCCGTCACACCTGAAGCCAGTGATAGGGTGCAGGAAAGGATAGTGTGGTCAGAAAAGAAAGCAGGAGTTACTCTAGCATCGGTTGGTGGGCAATCCCGTGATAAAATATAATCTATGCGAGAGGCTTTGGTGCCATCACCACTGAACCAGGTGAAGCCCTCCTCTCTGGGATGCATGACTTTAAAACAGTCCAGTAGTTTAAAATCTCGGCATAGTGCCCCGAGTAAAACCGATGTTTTATCTACTTTAAAATCTTCCCCTGCTCCCCTCCTGTCTTTCTTATTTAAAACACAATTAAAATCCCCTCCTACTACTAATGGTTCCCTACCTAGCATGTGGGACTGCAGGTCTTCTAAAAGGTCATACCTGTCATTTTTTTCCGTAAAACCATAGACATTTAAAACATTAAAATCTCGTCCCATAAAAGTCAGGTGTGCTAAAAGTGCCCTACGATCTCTCACCACAGTGCTGCCCTTTACCAAGATTAGAGGGTTTTTAATTAAAATTGCCACGCCATCATTTTTGTTATTGTTGGAGCCACTCCATATGGATACGTGTGGCCATATCTCCTCCCAATCCCTGTAGTGCTTTAAAAACGGTAGACCACATTCTTGTATTAAAAACACATCTGACTTAAAGGAGTTTAAAAAGGATAAAACAGATTGTGCTCTAACTTTCGACTTCACACTTCTCACATTGACGGTTGAGAAGGTGAGTGTCATAAGTATGGTTAAAAACAACAGGTACGACATTTTAAAAGACTAGTGATTAAAAGCAATCATTCTACTTCTTGTGAAAATTGCTCCTCCTTCACTCCTATGGGGGAGGGGTGAGGGGTTTGAGGCATTTTCCCCGGCCGGACTCTAGGTGGTGGCCTTTCCTGCAGTCTTTTATTGAATTGCGAGTCCTTTGGGGTTGATTGTAGGGCTATATTTAAAAAAGAGACCTCATTGGGAGAATCGGAAGGGAAGACTCTGGGTTCCTCCACAGGTGGACTGTCTGAGGAGCTCCCAGCTCTTCCCTTCTTCTCAGAGACTACTGGAGCCTCCGGGGACAATTCTGATAGAGGTCTCTTAGCCTTTTGGGCTGGGGGAAGGGAGGCTTCCTCACTCTCACTCTCACTCTCACTCTCACACTCACTCTCATTAGCACTCACACTTTCACCCTCAGAGTGAGCTGTAGCTCCGCCCTCTGTCTGCACTGCTCCCTCTCCCATACTCTCCACTTGAGGGGCAGTGACAGGCCCCTCCCCCTTTCCCTCCTCACCTGACTGCTTTCCTCCAGTCACAGGATTTGGAGGGAGATTTGAATTTTCTGACCCAGGCTCTCCAAATAGCTCAGCAAACATTTCACCCTTTCCGCCATTTTCCTTTTCTTTTCCTGCCTGTTTTGCAGCCTTCACTTTGTTGGCAAAAGACTTTGGGCAGTCTCTGAAGAGATGGGATATTTCTCCACAAAGATTGCACTTTCTGCCATTGGTACATTCTTCAAAAGTATGACCAATTTCTCTGCACTTTCCACAGATGATTTGCTGACATGCTTCCGCAAGATGTCCATGCTCTCCACACTTACGACAGAGTTTAGGCTGTCCCTGGTAATGAATGTAGCCCCGGTTGTTTCCCAAGACTATCATGGATGGCAGATGTTTCAGGCCCTGGAAGCCTTGGGGGTCCTGCCATTGTTGAATGGGGACCCTCCAAGCACAGTTCCAAATGCCATCCTCATCTCTCACCTTCATAGCCTGGCCTTTTACCGTGCAAAATCTCCCCAGCCACATACATATGTCATCTGCATTTACAGTTTCATTGAACATCCTGACAATGACCGTCTTGGAAGCATTGTCAGAAAGTTTCTCCACGTTAAAAGCAGAAAACTGGGCCCTGGTATTCTCAAACCGTGTCCAAAACTCTTTGAGCAGTATAGCTGAGCGGAAGCTCACATCAAATCCTTTGTTCTGTGGCAAAGTCACAATGCAATTTATGTCATCGGGTTTAAAGTTCAGGGTCTGCTGGACAAGCTTCCTGGAGAAGTCCAGTCTAGACAACTCCAGGAGCCTTCCATCCTTTTCCACCAAAGAAAAGCGGACACTGTGGTGCCTCCGCACTCCGGCATGGGCGGCCGACATGTTGGAGGCACCACACACTAAAAAAACACTCCTAGTCTAAAACCGAACTAATAAATAACTAAAAACAGAGTAAAAATACAGGCTAAGACTAATAAATAAATAAAATCGGAAAACTTACCTTAGCTGGCTGAGAGCACCCAAAAAGGACCTCTCAGCCGTATATACTCCTTTGTGTGAGTAAATGCAACTACACAAGTTGTATTTCAACACACTAAGGAAGGATAATATCCTCCAGGGACTGTCAGCACACAATGCCACAACAGGCAAAGATGACTGGCAGCAGAAGGAGGCGATCACTGTCTTAGCCAAAAGGCTGAGAAGCGATGCCCCAAGAGCTTCAGAGACGGCCATGGCGTTCCCCGGACCGTCCACCTCGCCCCTGGTGCCGGCAAGCCAGCGTTGCGTTTGAGTGACCGTGGGTAAAAGGGAAAAAAACAAACTCTTCAATCAAAGCGCCTTTGAGATTCATGCATTATGTCAAGCTGTAAAACAGGAGTTTGGGCGCTCATTCACCGGACTGATCGGCAGTCACGCAAAAGGCACAAGAAGATTGGGGCGGGGCCTTTTTCCGGGCTCGCGGCTGTTGTGAAAAGACCAAACGGCGCCCCACCCCCATGGGAAATCATTGAGAGCAGTTGTGGCGCGAGTGGGATTTGACAATGATCAGGGCAAGGGCTGCTGAATGCGAAAAAAGCATTTGATTGATGTGCTTGTGATTTAGCATGAGCAAGGAACCTGGCTGGGCGCAGCGTCTTTCAAACTCCTGTTGTGTGTTGCTACGCACAGAGCTGCCCTCCGTACTCAGCATGTCTCTTTCCCCTGTGATTCCATTTGACAAATCATCAGGGGAGAGCGCGAACGCAGTCCCCCACTACCACAAATTATGCAGTCGAGATTCCCACATTTGGGGAATTCGCATAGGTCAGCCCTGCCGCAGTGCAATGGCCGGGCCTCGCCATGGGTGAACCACCTTCTTGATCATGGTATCTCCCCTGCCAGGTAAGTATGAGTTGTACAGCTCTGGGCCAAAGGACTCCTTCACAGGACCACTGCTCTGACTGCCGGTGCCAACACTATGCAAGCTGCCAAAATCGGTGTTTTCCAACAGGAGGTGCTCGGAGCAGCCGAAACACATGAAGATCTACTGTGTGAGATATCGTACGTGTTAAGTGGAGTAACAGAAGAAGAAAAGGACATTGTATTGAGGTGGATTCCAGCCCACACTGGGAATACCAGCAAATGAGAAAGCAGACAAGTTGGCCAAGGAGGCAGGAAAGAGGGAGAATGTAAGGGTCACATTTTCAAAGTCAGAGGGAAAAAGCATCACCTGGAAGGAGTTGGGGGAAACAAATGTGGGGAGAAGGAGACTGTGAAGCATGTGTTAACCCAATGCAGGAAGTATGAAATAGAAGGGAGACATACGATGAATGCACTTCAAAGGAAACGGCCAAGAGAAATCAAAGACATTTTGCAGTGTGCAAGTGGGGATGAAGGGAGGACGGTGATCTTTAGATTTTAGACAAAGACGGGACTTGTCAAAAGATTTTAACGCCAACGATTCAAGAGGAGGAGAAGGAATGACTGTTTAAAACCAGAAGGAGGCAGTAGTGCAACAAGCGGATGCCAACTGCCGTGAAACTCACACACAGACCAAGAAGGAGCTGCTGGTCTTCCACAGGGAAACCGACCGATGGCTAGCGCCAGTGTGATTCGCTCAATCCATCGCCTCCCTTTTCAAATGCAGAGGAAAGAAAGACAACCATGGGAAAATGGGCGGAGACAAAGAAAAAACAAACCTGAGGGAAATTCCAGTTCATCTGAAAAAGCTGACGCCCCGGCAGATTGCCTACCTTGCAATGAAGCCCGCACACAAAGTCTTCTGGATGTGGGCGCACAGTGCAGACGAGGACTTACTTTAAACAGTGAGAAGCGGAGGGTGCACCGTTCCCGGAGGTACTGCAATACCGGGTCGATGCGTGGAGTGGACGGAGCAAGCCCCTGTTCCATCTCCCAGGTCCAAAAATCAATTTAATATATGGTCCCCGGATAGGGGACGTATCAGATATTAAACTGATAAGAACAGATACTACACTTGATCTTAGCCAAAAGGCCGAGAAGCGATGCCCCAAGAGCTTCAGAGACGGCCATGGCGTTCCCCGGACCGTCCACCTCGCCCCTGGTGCCGGCAAGCCAGCGTTGCGTTTGAGTGACCGTGGGTAAAAGGGAAAAAAACAAACTCTTCAATCAAAGCACCTTTGAGATTCATGCATTATGTCAAGCTGTAAAACAGGAGTTTGGGCGCTCATTCACCGGACTGATCGGCAGTCACGCAAAAGGCACAAGAAGATTGGGGCGGGGCCTTTTTCCGGGCTCGCGGCTGTTGTGAAAAGACCAAACGGCGCCCCACCCCCATGGGAAATCATTGAGAGCAGTTGTGGCGCGAGTGGGATTTGACAATGATCAGGGCAAGGGCTGCTGAATGCGAAAAAAGCATTTGATTGATGTGCTTGTGATTTAGCATGAGCAAGGAACCTGGCTGGGCGCAGCGTCTTTCAAACTCCTGTTGTGTGTTGCTACGCACAGAGCTGCCCTCCGTACTCAGCATGTCTCTTTCCCCTGTGATTCCATTTGACAAATCATCAGGGGAGAGCGCGAACGCAGTCCCCCACTACCACAAATTATGCAGTCGAGATTCCCACATTTGGGGAATTCGCATAGGTCAGCCCTGCCGCAGTGCAATGGCCGGGCCTCGCCATGGGTGAACCACCTTCTTGATCATGGTATCTCCCCTGCCAGGTAAGTATGAGTTGTACAGCTCTGGGCCAAAGGACTCCTTCACAGGACCACTGCTCTGACTGCCGGTGCCAACACTATGCAAGCTGCCAAAATCGGTGTTTTCCAACAGGAGGTGCTCGGAGCAGCCGAAACACATGAAGATCTACTGTGTGAGATATCGTACGTGTTAAGTGGAGTAACAGAAGAAGAAAAGGACATTGTATTGAGGTGGATTCCAGCCCACACTGGGAATACCAGCAAATGAGAAAGCAGACAAGTTGGCCAAGGAGGCAGGAAAGAGGGAGAATGTAAGGGTCACATTTTCAAAGTCAGAGGGAAAAAGCATCACCTGGAAGGAGTTGGGGGAAACAAATGTGGGGAGAAGGAGACTGTGAAGCATGTGTTAACCCAATGCAGGAAGTATGAAATAGAAGGGAGACATACGATGAATGCACTTCAAAGGAAACGGCCAAGAGAAATCAAAGACATTTTGCAGTGTGCAAGTGGGGATGAAGGGAGGACGGTGATCTTTAGATTTTAGACAAAGACGGGACTTGTCAAAAGATTTTAACGCCAACGATTCAAGAGGAGGAGAAGGAATGACTGTTTAAAACCAGAAGGAGGCAGTAGTGCAACAAGCGGATGCCAACTGCCGTGAAACTCACACACAGACCAAGAAGGAGCTGCTGGTCTTCCACAGGGAAACCGACCGATGGCTAGCGCCAGTGTGATTCGCTCAATCCATCGCCTCCCTTTTCAAATGCAGAGGAAAGAAAGACAACCATGGGAAAATGGGCGGAGACAAAGAAAAAACAAACCTGAGGGAAATTCCAGTTCATCTGAAAAAGCTGACGCCCCGGCAGATTGCCTACCTTGCAATGAAGCCCGCACACAAAGTCTTCTGGATGTGGGCGCACAGTGCAGACGAGGACTTACTTTAAACAGTGAGAAGCGGAGGGTGCACCGTTCCCGGAGGTACTGCAATACCGGGTCGATGCGTGGAGTGGACGGAGCAAGCCCCTGTTCCATCTCCCAGGTCCAAAAATCAATTTAATATATGGTCCCCGGATAGGGGACGTATCAGATATTAAACTGATAAGAACAGATACTACACTTGATCTTAGCCAAAAGGCCGAGAAGCGATGCCCCAAGAGCTTCAGAGACGGCCATGGCGTTCCCCGGACCGTCCACCTCGCCCCTGGTGCCGGCAAGCCAGCGTTGCGTTTGAGTGACCGTGGGTAAAAGGGAAAAAAACAAACTCTTCAATCAAAGCACCTTTGAGATTCATGCATTATGTCAAGCTGTAAAACAGGAGTTTGGGCGCTCATTCACCGGACTGATCGGCAGTCACGCAAAAGGCACAAGAAGATTGGGGCGGGGCCTTTTTCCGGGCTCGCGGCTGTTGTGAAAAGACCAAACGGCGCCCCACCCCCATGGGAAATCATTGAGAGCAGTTGTGGCGCGAGTGGGATTTGACAATGATCAGGGCAAGGGCTGCTGAATGCGAAAAAAGCATTTGATTGATGTGCTTGTGATTTAGCATGAGCAAGGAACCTGGCTGGGCGCAGCGTCTTTCAAACTCCTGTTGTGTGTTGCTACGCACAGAGCTGCCCTCCGTACTCAGCATGTCTCTTTCCCCTGTGATTCCATTTGACAAATCATCAGGGGAGAGCGCGAACGCAGTCCCCCACTACCACAAATTATGCAGTCGAGATTCCCACATTTGGGGAATTCGCATAGGTCAGCCCTGCCGCAGTGCAATGGCCGGGCCTCGCCATGGGTGAACCACCTTCTTGATCATGGTATCTCCCCTGCCAGGTAAGTATGAGTTGTACAGCTCTGGGCCAAAGGACTCCTTCACAGGACCACTGCTCTGACTGCCGGTGCCAACACTATGCAAGCTGCCAAAATCGGTGTTTTCCAACAGGAGGTGCTCGGAGCAGCCGAAACACATGAAGATCTACTGTGTGAGATATCGTACGTGTTAAGTGGAGTAACAGAAGAAGAAAAGGACATTGTATTGAGGTGGATTCCAGCCCACACTGGGAATACCAGCAAATGAGAAAGCAGACAAGTTGGCCAAGGAGGCAGGAAAGAGGGAGAATGTAAGGGTCACATTTTCAAAGTCAGAGGGAAAAAGCATCACCTGGAAGGAGTTGGGGGAAACAAATGTGGGGAGAAGGAGACTGTGAAGCATGTGTTAACCCAATGCAGGAAGTATGAAATAGAAGGGAGACATACGATGAATGCACTTCAAAGGAAACGGCCAAGAGAAATCAAAGACATTTTGCAGTGTGCAAGTGGGGATGAAGGGAGGACGGTGATCTTTAGATTTTAGACAAAGACGGGACTTGTCAAAAGATTTTAACGCCAACGATTCAAGAGGAGGAGAAGGAATGACTGTTTAAAACCAGAAGGAGGCAGTAGTGCAACAAACGGATGCCAACTGCCGTGAAACTCACACACAGACCAAGAAGGAGCTGCTGGTCTTCCACAGGGAAACCGACCGATGGCTAGCGCCAGTGTGATTCGCTCAATCCATCGCCTCCCTTTTCAAATGCAGAGGAAAGAAAGACAACCATGGGAAAATGGGCGGAGACAAAGAAAAAACAAACCTGAGGGAAATTCCAGTTCATCTGAAAAAGCTGACGCCCCGGCAGATTGCCTACCTTGCAATGAAGCCCGCACACAAAGTCTTCTGGATGTGGGCGCACAGTGCAGACGAGGACTTACTTTAAACAGTGAGAAGCGGAGGGTGCACCGTTCCCGGAGGTACTGCAATACCGGGTCGATGCGTGGAGTGGACGGAGCAAGCCCCTGTTCCATCTCCCAGGTCCAAAAATCAATTTAATATATGGTCCCCGGATAGGGGACGTATCAGATATTAAACTGATAAGAACAGATACTACACTTGATCTTAGCCAAAAGGCCGAGAAGCGATGCCCCAAGAGCTTCAGAGACGGCCATGGCGTTCCCCGGACCGTCCACCTCGCCCCTGGTGCCGGCAAGCCAGCGTTGCGTTTGAGTGACCGTGGGTAAAAGGGAAAAAAACAAACTCTTCAATCAAAGCGCCTTTGAGATTCATGCATTATGTCAAGCTGTAAAACAGGAGTTTGGTCGCTCATTCACCGGACTGATCGGCAGTCACGCAAAAGGCACAAGAAGATTGGGGCAGGGCCTTTTTCCGGGCTCGCGGCTGTTGTGAAAAGACCAAACGGCGCCCCACCCCCATGGGAAATCATTGAGAGCAGTTGTGGCGCGAGTGGGATTTGACAATGATCAGGGCAAGGGCTGCTGAATGCGAAAAAAGCATTTGATTGATGTGCATGTGATTTAGCATGAGCAAGGAACCTGGCTGGGCGCAGCGTCTTTCAAACTCCTGTTGTGTGTTGCTACGCACAGAGCTGCCCTCCGTACTCAGCATGTCTCTTTCCCCTGTGATTCCATTTGACAAATCATCAGGGGAGAGCGCGAACGCAGTCCCCCACTACCACAAATTATGCAGTCGAGATTCCCACATTTGGGGAATTCGCATAGGTCAGCCCTGCCGCAGTGCAATGGCCGGGCCTCGCCATGGGTGAACCACCTTCTTGATCATGGTATCTCCCCTGCCAGGTAAGTATGAGTTGTACAGCTCTGGGCCAAAGGACTCCTTCACAGGACCACTGCTCTGACTGCCGGTGCCAACACTATGCAAGCTGCCAAAATCGGTGTTTTCCAACAGGAGGTGCTCGGAGCAGCCGAAACACATGAAGATCTACTGTGTGAGATATCGTACGTGTTAAGTGGAGTAACAGAAGAAGAAAAGGACATTGTATTGAGGTGGATTCCAGCCCACACTGGGAATACCAGCAAATGAGAAAGCAGACAAGTTGGCCAAGGAGGCAGGAAAGAGGGAGAATGTAAGGGTCACATTTTCAAAGTCAGAGGGAAAAAGCATCACCTGGAAGGAGTTGGGGGAAACAAATGTGGGGAGAAGGAGACTGTGAAGCATGTGTTAACCCAATGCAGGAAGTATGAAATAGAAGGGAGACATACGATGAATGCACTTCAAAGGAAACGGCCAAGAGAAATCAAAGACATTTTGCAGTGTGCAAGTGGGGATGAAGGGAGGACGGTGATCTTTAGATTTTAGACAAAGACGGGACTTGTCAAAAGATTTTAACGCCAACGATTCAAGAGGAGGAGAAGGAATGACTGTTTAAAACCAGAAGGAGGCAGTAGTGCAACAAGCGGATGCCAACTGCCGTGAAACTCACACACAGACCAAGAAGGAGCTGCTGGTCTTCCACAGGGAAACCGACCGATGGCTAGCGCCAGTGTGATTCGCTCAATCCATCGCCTCCCTTTTCAAATGCAGAGGAAAGAAAGACAACCATGGGAAAATGGGCGGAGACAAAGAAAAAACAAACCTGAGGGAAATTCCAGTTCATCTGAAAAAGCTGACGCCCCGGCAGATTGCCTACCTTGCAATGAAGCCCGCACACAAAGTCTTCTGGATGTGGGCGCACAGTGCAGACGAGGACTTACTTTAAACAGTGAGAAGCGGAGGGTGCACCGTTCCCGGAGGTACTGCAATACCGGGTCGATGCGTGGAGTGGACGGAGCAAGCCCCTGTTCCATCTCCCAGGTCCAAAAATCAATTTAATATATGGTCCCCGGATAGGGGACGTATCAGATATTAAACTGATAAGAACAGATACTACACTTGATCTTAGCCAAAAGGCCGAGAAGCGATGCCCCAAGAGCTTCAGAGACGGCCATGGCGTTCCCCGGACCGTCCACCTCGCCCCTGGTGCCGGCAAGCCAGCGTTGCGTTTGAGTGACCGTGGGTAAAAGGGAAAAAAACAAACTCTTCAATCAAAGCACCTTTGAGATTCATGCATTATGTCAAGCTGTAAAACAGGAGTTTGGGCGCTCATTCACCGGACTGATCGGCAGTCACGCAAAAGGCACAAGAAGATTGGGGCGGGGCCTTTTTCCGGGCTCGCGGCTGTTGTGAAAAGACCAAACGGCGCCCCACCCCCATGGGAAATCATTGAGAGCAGTTGTGGCGCGAGTGGGATTTGACAATGATCAGGGCAAGGGCTGCTGAATGCGAAAAAAGCATTTGATTGATGTGCTTGTGATTTAGCATGAGCAAGGAACCTGGCTGGGCGCAGCGTCTTTCAAACTCCTGTTGTGTGTTGCTACGCACAGAGCTGCCCTCCGTACTCAGCATGTCTCTTTCCCCTGTGATTCCATTTGACAAATCATCAGGGGAGAGCGCGAACGCAGTCCCCCACTACCACAAATTATGCAGTCGAGATTCCCACATTTGGGGAATTCGCATAGGTCAGCCCTGCCGCAGTGCAATGGCCGGGCCTCGCCATGGGTGAACCACCTTCTTGATCATGGTATCTCCCCTGCCAGGTAAGTATGAGTTGTACAGCTCTGGGCCAAAGGACTCCTTCACAGGACCACTGCTCTGACTGCCGGTGCCAACACTATGCAAGCTGCCAAAATCGGTGTTTTCCAACAGGAGGTGCTCGGAGCAGCCGAAACACATGAAGATCTACTGTGTGAGATATCGTACGTGTTAAGTGGAGTAACAGAAGAAGAAAAGGACATTGTATTGAGGTGGATTCCAGCCCACACTGGGAATACCAGCAAATGAGAAAGCAGACAAGTTGGCCAAGGAGGCAGGAAAGAGGGAGAATGTAAGGGTCACATTTTCAAAGTCAGAGGGAAAAAGCATCACCTGGAAGGAGTTGGGGGAAACAAATGTGGGGAGAAGGAGACTGTGAAGCATGTGTTAACCCAATGCAGGAAGTATGAAATAGAAGGGAGACATACGATGAATGCACTTCAAAGGAAACGGCCAAGAGAAATCAAAGACATTTTGCAGTGTGCAAGTGGGGATGAAGGGAGGACGGTGATCTTTAGATTTTAGACAAAGACGGGACTTGTCAAAAGATTTTAACGCCAACGATTCAAGAGGAGGAGAAGGAATGACTGTTTAAAACCAGAAGGAGGCAGTAGTGCAACAAACGGATGCCAACTGCCGTGAAACTCACACACAGACCAAGAAGGAGCTGCTGGTCTTCCACAGGGAAACCGACCGATGGCTAGCGCCAGTGTGATTCGCTCAATCCATCGCCTCCCTTTTCAAATGCAGAGGAAAGAAAGACAACCATGGGAAAATGGGCGGAGACAAAGAAAAAACAAACCTGAGGGAAATTCCAGTTCATCTGAAAAAGCTGACGCCCCGGCAGATTGCCTACCTTGCAATGAAGCCCGCACACAAAGTCTTCTGGATGTGGGCGCACAGTGCAGACGAGGACTTACTTTAAACAGTGAGAAGCGGAGGGTGCACCGTTCCCGGAGGTACTGCAATACCGGGTCGATGCGTGGAGTGGACGGAGCAAGCCCCTGTTCCATCTCCCAGGTCCAAAAATCAATTTAATATATGGTCCCCGGATAGGGGACGTATCAGATATTAAACTGATAAGAACAGATACTACACTTGATCTTAGCCAAAAGGCCGAGAAGCGATGCCCCAAGAGCTTCAGAGACGGCCATGGCGTTCCCCGGACCGTCCACCTCGCCCCTGGTGCCGGCAAGCCAGCGTTGCGTTTGAGTGACCGTGGGTAAAAGGGAAAAAAACAAACTCTTCAATCAAAGCGCCTTTGAGATTCATGCATTATGTCAAGCTGTAAAACAGGAGTTTGGTCGCTCATTCACCGGACTGATCGGCAGTCACGCAAAAGGCACAAGAAGATTGGGGCAGGGCCTTTTTCCGGGCTCGCGGCTGTTGTGAAAAGACCAAACGGCGCCCCACCCCCATGGGAAATCATTGAGAGCAGTTGTGGCGCAAGTGGGATTTGACAATGATCAGGGCAAGGGCTGCTGAATGCGAAAAAAGCATTTGATTGATGTGCTTGTGATTTAGCATGAGCAAGGAACCTGGCTGGGCGCAGCGTCTTTCAAACTCCTGTTGTGTGTTGCTACGCACAGAGCTGCCCTCCGTACTCAGCATGTCTCTTTCCCCTGTGATTCCATTTGACAAATCATCAGGGGAGAGCGCGAACGCAGTCCCCCACTACCACAAATTATGCAGTCGAGATTCCCACATTTGGGGAATTCGCATAGGTCAGCCCTGCCGCAGTGCAATGGCCGGGCCTCGCCATGGGTGAACCACCTTCTTGATCATGGTATCTCCCCTGCCAGGTAAGTATGAGTTGTACAGCTCTGGGCCAAAGGACTCCTTCACAGGACCACTGCTCTGACTGCCGGTGCCAACACTATGCAAGCTGCCAAAATCGGTGTTTTCCAACAGGAGGTGCTCGGAGCAGCCGAAACACATGAAGATCTACTGTGTGAGATATCGTACGTGTTAAGTGGAGTAACAGAAGAAGAAAAGGACATTGTATTGAGGTGGATTCCAGCCCACACTGGGAATACCAGCAAATGAGAAAGCAGACAAGTTGGCCAAGGAGGCAGGAAAGAGGGAGAATGTAAGGGTCACATTTTCAAAGTCAGAGGGAAAAAGCATCACCTGGAAGGAGTTGGGGGAAACAAATGTGGGGAGAAGGAGACTGTGAAGCATGTGTTAACCCAATGCAGGAAGTATGAAATAGAAGGGAGACATACGATGAATGCACTTCAAAGGAAACGGCCAAGAGAAATCAAAGACATTTTGCAGTGTGCAAGTGGGGATGAAGGGAGGACGGTGATCTTTAGATTTTAGACAAAGACGGGACTTGTCAAAAGATTTTAACGCCAACGATTCAAGAGGAGGAGAAGGAATGACTGTTTAAAACCAGAAGGAGGCAGTAGTGCAACAAACGGATGCCAACTGCCGTGAAACTCACACACAGACCAAGAAGGAGCTGCTGGTCTTCCACAGGGAAACCGACCGATGGCTAGCGCCAGTGTGATTCGCTCAATCCATCGCCTCCCTTTTCAAATGCAGAGGAAAGAAAGACAACCATGGGAAAATGGGCGGAGACAAAGAAAAAACAAACCTGAGGGAAATTCCAGTTCATCTGAAAAAGCTGACGCCCCGGCAGATTGCCTACCTTGCAATGAAGCCCGCACACAAAGTCTTCTGGATGTGGGCGCACAGTGCAGACGAGGACTTACTTTAAACAGTGAGAAGCGGAGGGTGCACCGTTCCCGGAGGTACTGCAATACCGGGTCGATGCGTGGAGTGGACGGAGCAAGCCCCTGTTCCATCTCCCAGGTCCAAAAATCAATTTAATATATGGTCCCCGGATAGGGGACGTATCAGATATTAAACTGATAAGAACAGATTTTTTTCTTTCGAAAGTTTTTATTGACACATTTTACACAAACATTTACAGCAATTTACTTTTCACAAGTGATTTTTTCCTCACTTATTCTTGTTCACTTTTTTTTTTTCATTGTTGTTTTGTGGGGAAAAAAAACACATAGTAAAAAAACTGTACATGATAAAACAGTGCCATTTAAAAACAAGTAAAAGGGAGGCATAGGTTAAGAACTTTAAAAGGTCTACTGTTGTGCAGGAGCGCGGTGAGCCCCTATCAAGATTAACTCATCCTGTTCCCCCAAACAGGGTTGGTCTCTCGGGATCCTGTCTCGGTGCTCAGAGGAGACCCTCACCCTGCTGCTCCTTCCCACCTGCCTCTCCCGGAGAGTCAGGCCGCTGCTGCTTTGAACTTTTCCCGTATGGCTCCGGCTCCTTCATCCGAATGAGCACAGAGGCGATTCTTCTTTGTGGCTGTGTCCTAGGCCCGCCGCCTGCAGCGACGGCTCTGTCGACCGTCGCTGCTGCCATCCGGATCACAGCCACGGGGGGGATCTGCATGTGCCTTCTTACCAGCAAGTTCCTGGAGGTCCATGTGGCGTCTTTGATGGCGGCGAGAGTGAGCCATTGTTGTGCCAAGTCTTTTTGCGTTCCTTGACTTTGGCTCACTCCGTACAGGACCAGCTGTGCTGTGAGGACCTCCCTTGCTGGTAAGCACGGGAATTGCAAGGAGCCGGCTAGTGCCCACTGTTCTACAGCAGCACTGCACTCCCAGAGCAGGTGCCTCACCGTCTCAGGTGCGCCACAGCCAGGGCGGGGGCATGTTGGGGTTGTTGACATGCCCCGGGAGTGCATCACGGACCTGACCGGGAGGATCTCATGAGCCACCATCCATGACAGGTCCCGGAGTCTGTTTGGGAGAACAGGATGGTTCACAATGCTCCAAACGGAGGAGGGCTCGCCTAGTGCAAGCCCACGCACTGGGCTCACCGGTTCTCGCTCCTGCACAACAGAGATAATTGAACGCATGTTAGTTAAAATATGCAGCTCCTCTTTTTCAAGGCTAAAATGTTTTAAAAACTTCGGGATAAAACGGTATGCTTCTGGCAGGTTAAAAGACACTGGAACTTTAAGATCTGTTTTTAAAATCTTCAGTTTCCTGAGGTATGACCCCATCCAGAACCGGGTCATTGCTGCTGTCTTTGGGTTTCTGGATGGGGCCGTGGCTGCTAAAAGTCCAAGAGAGGTGTATCTGGCACCAAGGAATAAAAACAGGTCCGGCACTCCTTTTCCTCCTTTCTCCTTTGTTTTTTTCATGGTGTCTCTCTTCAGACGCTCCCACTTTCCGTTCCACAGGAAGTAAAATATGGCTCGTTCCAGGTCTAAAATCACCGTTCTGGGGGGGATAAAAACACAACTGATCAATAAAAGTAAAGGTAAAATCACAGCTTTTATGATTAAAACCCTTCCTTCGATCGTCAGTTTCCTCAGTCTCCAGTACCCCAGTCGTTGTTTGACTTTCCCTATTTTGTCCTGCCAATTTGTGTCCCCTCCCCCCTCCCTATTAAATTTGACCCCAAGTATTTTTAAGTCGGTCTGGGTCACAGTCAGGGGGAGTCCCGTTGTCTCAGTCACTGTCCACGGTCCGTAAAATTGGGCTTGGGTCTTGTCCCTGTTTAGTTTTGACCCAGAGGCCAGTCCGAACCAGTCAGTCAAGTCCAGTGTCCTGTGTACTGATAAAAGGTCTGTGCATAAAATGTTAATGTCATCCATGTATAAAAAGCATTTGCTGGTCAGTCCCCCACTCCCCGGTACTACCACCCCATTGATTCGTTGGTCCCTTCTCAAGACCTGTGCCAATGGTTCAATGCAAGTGATGTAGAGGAGGGCAGATAACGGACAACCCTGACGGACACCGCAGTGAATATTGACTGCTTTTGTCAGATGCCCGTTAACAATGAATTTGCTGGTGATGTCCCGGTACAGCAGTCCCACCCAAGCTATAAACCTCTCAGGGAAACCCATTTTTTGCAGTACCTGGAAGAGGTACTGGTGCGAGACCCGATCAAAGGCCTTCTCAAAGTCTAAATTTAGGACTACTAGCCTAATGTTTCTGTCTCTCGCATAACAGATGGTGTCTCGGATCAGTAGGAGGCTGTCCGTGATCTTCCTCCCCGGGATGGCACAGGCTTGATCCGGGTGAATCAGCCCCTCTAAAAACACAGTCATGCGAGATGCTAAAAGTTTACTAAAAAGTTTGCTGTCAAAGTTTAAAAGAGTGATCGGTCTCCAATTTTTTAGGTCAGTCTTGTCTTTGTCTTTGAAAAGCAAGGTCACTATCCCTCTTCTGAAACTGTCGGGTAGTCGGTCAAGTTTTTCAAAGTCCATAAAAACAAGAAGAAGGTCAGGTGCTAAAAGGTCCCAGAAAGTCAAATAAAATTCAAGGGGGAGTCCATCGTCTCCTGGGGACTTCCCTTTTTTAAAACTCTTCATACATTGATGCATTTCTAAAAGGTTAAAATCCTGGGATAAAAGCACACTCTCAGTTATTTTGTGTTCAATGACCTTTAAAATTTCTCTAATAGTGTCGTTTTTTACAGGTTTTTCTTTATACAGTTCTTCATAAAATGTAAAAACAGTGTTGTTTATTTCTTCTGTGGTTTCACCTGTGCACTCATTGTCTTTTTTCAGTTTAAAAATGGTTTTATCTTTATCTAAAATTCTTTTAAAAAAGTATCTCGTGCACTTCTCTCCTTCTTCAATCTCTTTTTCTTGACTTCTGAGGATGATTCCCTTACTTTTATTTTCTGCTAAAACCGACATCTCTTTTTTTACCTGTTTGATTTCTTCGTTAAAATCCATTCCCTGTTGGTTCAGATTAAAATACCGTTGGAGTCGTTTTTGCAGTCCCAACATGCGTCTGTCGTCCCTACCTTTCTTTCTCTTACCTGCCTGCCTAAAAAAGGTCTGGGTCCTTCCTTTCACCATTTCCCACCAGTGTGCACGTGAAGTGTATAGGTCTTGAAGGGTCTGCCACTCTTGGTACTGCTCCCTATACTGTCTAACTAACTCCCTATCTTCTAAAAGGGAGCAGTTGAGTTTCCACAGACCCTTCCCTGCCGTCACACCTGAAGCCAGTGATAGGGTGCAGGAAAGGATAGTGTGGTCAGAAAAGAAAGCAGGAGTTACTCTAGCATCGGTTGGTGGGCAATCCCGTGATAAAATATAATCTATGCGAGAGGCTTTGGTGCCATCACCACTGAACCAGGTGAAGCCCTCCTCTCTGGGATGCATGACTTTAAAACAGTCCAGTAGTTTAAAATCTCGGCATAGTGCCCCGAGTAAAACCGATGTTTTATCTACTTTAAAATCTTCCCCTGCTCCCCTCCTGTCTTTCTTATTTAAAACACAATTAAAATCCCCTCCTACTACTAATGGTTCCCTACCTAGCATGTGGGACTGCAGGTCTTCTAAAAGGTCATACCTGTCATTTTTTTCTGTAAAACCATAGACATTTAAAACATTAAAATCTCGTCCCATAAAAGTCAGGTGTGCTAAAAGTGCCCTACCATCTCTCACCACAGTGCTGCCCTTTACCAAGATTAGAGGGTTTTTAATTAAAATTGCCACGCCATCATTCTTGTTATTGTTGGAGCCACTCCATATGGATGTGTGTGGCCATATCTCCTCCCAATCCCTGTAGTGCTTTAAAAACGGTAGACCACATTCTTGTATTAAAAACACATCTGACTTAAAGGAGTTTAAAAAGGATAAAACAGATTGTGCTCTAACTTTCGACTTCACACTTCTCACATTGACGGTTGAGAAGGTGAGTGTCATAAGTATGGTTAAAAACAACAGGTACGACATTTTAAAGGACTAGTGATTAAAAGCAATCATTCTACTTCTTGTGAAAACTGCTCCTCCTTCACTCCTATGGGGGAGGGGTGAGGGGTTTGAGGCATTTTCCCCGGCCGGACTCTAGGTGGTGGCCTTTCCTGCAGTCTTTTGTTGAATTGCGAGTCCTTTGGGGTTGATTGTAGAGCTATATTTAAAAAAGAGACCTCATTGGGAGAATCGGAAGGGAAGACTCTGGGTTCCTCCACAGGTGGACTGTCTGAGGAGCTCCCAGCTCTTCCCTTCTTCTCAGAGACTACTGGAGCCTCTGGGGACAATTCTGATAGAGGTCTCTTAGCCTTTTGGGCTGGGGGAAGGGAGGCTTCCTCACTCTCACTCTCACACTCACTCTCACTAGCACTCACACTTTCACCCTCAGAGTGAGCTGTAGCTCCGCCCTCTGTCTGCACTGCTCCCTCTCCCATACTCTCCACTTGAGGGGCAGTGACAGGCCCCTCCCCCTTTCCCTCCTCACCTGACTGCTTTCCTCCAGTCACAGGATTTGGAGGGAGATTTGAATTTTCTGACCCAGGCTCTCCAAATAGCTCGGCAAACATTTCACCCTTTCCGCCATTTTCCTTTTCTTTTCCTGCCTGTTTTGCAGCCTTCACTTTGTTGGCAAAAGACTTTGGGCAGTCTCTGAAGAGATGGGATATTTCTCCACAAAGATTGCACTTTCTGCCATTGGTACATTCTTCAAAAGTATGACCAATTTCTCTGCACTTTCCACAGATGATTTGCTGACATGCTTCCGCAAGATGTCCATGCTCTCCACACTTACGACAGAGTTTAGGCTGTCCCTGGTAATGAATGTAGCCCCGGTTGTTTCCCAAGACTATCATGGATGGCAGATGTTTCAGGCCCTGGAAGCCTTGGGGGTCCTGCCATTGTTGAATGGGGACCCTCCAAGCACAGTTCCAAATGCCATCCTCATCTCTCACCTTCATAGCCTGGCCTTTTACCGTGCAAAATCTCCCCAGCCACATACATATGTCATCTGCATTTACAGTTTCATTGAACATCCTGACAATGACCGTCTTGGAAGCATTGTCAGAAAGAGAGGCCATGGCGTTCCCCGGACCGTCCACCTCGCCCCTGGTGCCGGCAAGCCAGCGTTGCGTTTGAGTGACCGTGGGTAAAAGGGAAAAAAACAAACTCTTCAATCAAAACGCCTTTGAGATTCATGCATTATGTCAAGCTGTAAAACAGGAGTTTGGGCGCTCATTCACCGGACTGATCGGCAGTCACGCAAAAGGCACAAGAAGATTGGGGCGGGGCCTTTTTCCGGGCTCGCGGCTGTTGTGAAAAGACCAAACGGCGCCCCACCCCCATGGGAAATCATTGAGAGCAGTTGTGGCGCGAGTGGGATTTGACAATGATCAGGGCAAGGGCTGCTGAATGCGAAAAAAGCATTTGATTGATGTGCTTGTGATTTAGCATGAGCAAGGAACCTGGCCGGGCGCAGCGTCTTTCAAACTCCTGTTGTGTGTTGCTACGCACAGAGCTGCCCTCCGTACTCAGCATGTCTCTTTCCCCTGTGATTCCATTTGACAAATCATCAGGGGAGAGCGCGAACGCAGTCCCCCACTACCACAAATTATGCAGTCGAGATTCCCACATTTGGGGAATTCGCATAGGTCAGCCCTGCCGCAGTGCAATGGCCGGGCCTCGCCATGGGTGAACCACCTTCTTGATCATGGTATCTCCCCTGCCAGGTAAGTATGAGTTGTACAGCTCTGGGCCAAAGGACTCCTTCACAGGACCACTGCTCTGACTGCCGGTGCCAACACTATGCAAGCTGCCAAAATCGGTGTTTTCCAACAGGAGGTGCTCGGAGCAGCCGAAACACATGAAGATCTACTGTGTGAGATATCGTACGTGTTAAGTGGAGTAACAGAAGAAGAAAAGGACATTGTATTGAGGTGGATTCCAGCCCACACTGGGAATACCAGCAAATGAGAAAGCAGACAAGTTGGCCAAGGAGGCAGGAAAGAGGGAGAATGTAAGGGTCACATTTTCAAAGTCAGAGGGAAAAAGCATCACCTGGAAGGAGTTGGGGGAAACAAATGTGGGGAGAAGGAGACTGTGAAGCATGTGTTAACCCAATGCAGGAAGTATGAAATAGAAGGGAGACATACGACGAATGCACTTCAAAGGAAACGGCCAAGAGAAATCAAAGACATTTTGCAGTGTGCAAGTGGGGATGAAGGGAGGACGGTGATCTTTAGATTTTAGACAAAGACGGGACTTGTCAAAAGATTTTAACGCCAACGATTCAAGAGGAGGAGAAGGAATGACTGTTTAAAACCAGAAGGAGGCAGTAGTGCAACAAACGGATGCCAACTGCCGTGAAACTCACACACAGACCAAGAAGGAGCTGCTGGTCTTCCACAGGGAAACCGACCGATGGCTAGCGCCAGTGTGATTCGCTCAATCCATCGCCTCCCTTTTCAAATGCAGAGGAAAGAAAGACAACCATGGGAAAATGGGCGGAGACAAAGAAAAAACAAACCTGAGGGAAATTCCAGTTCATCTGAAAAAGCTGACGCCCCGGCAGATTGCCTACCTTGCAATGAAGCCCGCACACAAAGTCTTCTGGATGTGGGCGCACAGTGCAGACGAGGACTTACTTTAAACAGTGAGAAGCGGAGGGTGCACCGTTCCCGGAGGTACTGCAATACCGGGTCGATGCGTGGAGTGGACGGAGCAAGCCCCTGTTCCATCTCCCAGGTCCAAAAATCAATTTAATATATGGTCCCCGGATAGGGGACGTATCAGATATTAAACTGATAAGAACAGATACTACACTTGATCTTAGCCAAAAGGCCGAGAAGCGATGCCCCAAGAGCTTCAGAGACGGCCATGGCGTTCCCCGGACCGTCCACCTCGCCCCTGGTGCCGGCAAGCCAGCGTTGCGTTTGAGTGACCGTGGGTAAAAGGGAAAAAAACAAACTCTTCAATCAAAGCGCCTTTGAGATTCATGCATTATGTCAAGCTGTAAAACAGGAGTTTGGGCGCTCATTCACCGGACTGATCGGCAGTCACGCAAAAGGCACAAGAAGATTGGGGCGGGGCCTTTTTCCGGGCTCGCGGCTGTTGTGAAAAGACCAAACGGCGCCCCACCCCCATGGGAAATCATTGAGAGCAGTTGTGGCGCGAGTGGGATTTGACAATGATCAGGGCAAGGGCTGCTGAATGCGAAAAAAGCATTTGATTGATGTGCTTGTGATTTAGCATGAGCAAGGAACCTGGCTGGGCGCAGCATCTTTCAAACTCCTGTTGTGTGTTGCTACGCACAGAGCTGCCCTCCGTACTCAGCATGTCTCTTTCCCCTGTGATTCCATTTGACAAATCATCAGGGGAGAGCGCGAACGCAGTCCCCCACTACCACAAATTATGCAGTCGAGATTCCCACATTTGGGGAATTCGCATAGGTCAGCCCTGCCGCAGTGCAATGGCCGGGCCTCGCCATGGGTGAACCACCTTCTTGATCATGGTATCTCCCCTGCCAGGTAAGTATGAGTTGTACAGCTCTGGGCCAAAGGACTCCTTCACAGGACCACTGCTCTGACTGCCGGTGCCAACACTATGCAAGCTGCCAAAATCGGTGTTTTCCAACAGGAGGTGCTCGGAGCAGCCGAAACACATGAAGATCTACTGTGTGAGATATCGTACGTGTTAAGTGGAGTAACAGAAGAAGAAAAGGACATTGTATTGAGGTGGATTCCAGCCCACACTGGGAATACCAGCAAATGAGAAAGCAGACAAGTTGGCCAAGGAGGCAGGAAAGAGGGAGAATGTAAGGGTCACATTTTCAAAGTCAGAGGGAAAAAGCATCACCTGGAAGGAGTTGGGGGAAACAAATGTGGGGAGAAGGAGACTGTGAAGCATGTGTTAACCCAATGCAGGAAGTATGAAATAGAAGGGAGACATACGATGAATGCACTTCAAAGGAAACGGCCAAGAGAAATCAAAGACATTTTGCAGTGTGCAAGTGGGGATGAAGGGAGGACGGTGATCTTTAGATTTTAGACAAAGACGGGACTTGTCAAAAGATTTTAACGCCAACGATTCAAGAGGAGGAGAAGGAATGACTGTTTAAAACCAGAAGGAGGCAGTAGTGCAACAAGCGGATGCCAACTGCCGTGAAACTCACACACAGACCAAGAAGGAGCTGCTGGTCTTCCACAGGGAAACCGACCGATGGCTAGCGCCAGTGTGATTCGCTCAATCCATCGCCTCCCTTTTCAAATGCAGAGGAAAGAAAGACAACCATGGGAAAATGGGCGGAGACAAAGAAAAAACAAACCTGAGGGAAATTCCAGTTCATCTGAAAAAGCTGACGCCCCGGCAGATTGCCTACCTTGCAATGAAGCCCGCACACAAAGTCTTCTGGATGTGGGCGCACAGTGCAGACGAGGACTTACTTTAAACAGTGAGAAGCGGAGGGTGCACCGTTCCCGGAGGTACTGCAATACCGGGTCGATGCGTGGAGTGGACGGAGCAAGCCCCTGTTCCATCTCCCAGGTCCAAAAATCAATTTAATATATGGTCCCCGGATAGGGGACGTATCAGATATTAAACTGATAAGAACAGATACTACACTTGATCTTAGCCAAAAGGCCGAGAAGCGATGCCCCAAGAGCTTCAGAGACGGCCATGGCGTTCCCCGGACCGTCCACCTCGCCCCTGGTGCCGGCAAGCCAGCGTTGCGTTTGAGTGACCGTGGGTAAAAGGGAAAAAAACAAACTCTTCAATCAAAGCGCCTTTGAGATTCATGCATTATGTCAAGCTGTAAAACAGGAGTTTGGGCGCTCATTCACCGGACTGATCGGCAGTCACGCAAAAGGCACAAGAAGATTGGGGCGGGGCCTTTTTCCGGGCTCGCGGCTGTTGTGAAAAGACCAAACGGCGCCCCACCCCCATGGGAAATCATTGAGAGCAGTTGTGGCGCGAGTGGGATTTGACAATGATCAGGGCAAGGGCTGCTGAATGCGAAAAAAGCATTTGATTGATGTGCTTGTGATTTAGCATGAGCAAGGAACCTGGCTGGGCGCAGCGTCTTTCAAACTCCTGTTGTGTGTTGCTACGCACAGAGCTGCCCTCCGTACTCAGCATGTCTCTTTCCCCTGTGATTCCATTTGACAAATCATCAGGGGAGAGCGCGAACGCAGTCCCCCACTACCACAAATTATGCAGTCGAGATTCCCACATTTGGGGAATTCGCATAGGTCAGCCCTGCCGCAGTGCAATGGCCGGGCCTCGCCATGGGTGAACCACCTTCTTGATCATGGTATCTCCCCTGCCAGGTAAGTATGAGTTGTACAGCTCTGGGCCAAAGGACTCCTTCACAGGACCACTGCTCTGACTGCCGGTGCCAACACTATGCAAGCTGCCAAAATCGGTGTTTTCCAACAGGAGGTGCTCGGAGCAGCCGAAACACATGAAGATCTACTGTGTGAGATATCGTACGTGTTAAGTGGAGTAACAGAAGAAGAAAAGGACATTGTATTGAGGTGGATTCCAGCCCACACTGGGAATACCAGCAAATGAGAAAGCAGACAAGTTGGCCAAGGAGGCAGGAAAGAGGGAGAATGTAAGGGTCACATTTTCAAAGTCAGAGGGAAAAAGCATCACCTGGAAGGAGTTGGGGGAAACAAATGTGGGGAGAAGGAGACTGTGAAGCATGTGTTAACCCAATGCAGGAAGTATGAAATAGAAGGGAGACATACGATGAATGCACTTCAAAGGAAACGGCCAAGAGAAATCAAAGACATTTTGCAGTGTGCAAGTGGGGATGAAGGGAGGACGGTGATCTTTAGATTTTAGACAAAGACGGGACTTGTCAAAAGATTTTAACGCCAACGATTCAAGAGGAGGAGAAGGAATGACTGTTTAAAACCAGAAGGAGGCAGTAGTGCAACAAACGGATGCCAACTGCCGTGAAACTCACACACAGACCAAGAAGGAGCTGCTGGTCTTCCACAGGGAAACCGACCGATGGCTAGCGCCAGTGTGATTCGCTCAATCCATCGCCTCCCTTTTCAAATGCAGAGGAAAGAAAGACAACCATGGGAAAATGGGCGGAGACAAAGAAAAAACAAACCTGAGGGAAATTCCAGTTCATCTGAAAAAGCTGACGCCCCGGCAGATTGCCTACCTTGCAATGAAGCCCGCACACAAAGTCTTCTGGATGTGGGCGCACAGTGCAGACGAGGACTTACTTTAAACAGTGAGAAGCGGAGGGTGCACCGTTCCCGGAGGTACTGCAATACCGGGTCGATGCGTGGAGTGGACGGAGCAAGCCCCTGTTCCATCTCCCAGGTCCAAAAATCAATTTAATATATGGTCCCCGGATAGGGGACGTATCAGATATTAAACTGATAAGAACAGATACTACACTTGATCTTAGCCAAAAGGCCGAGAAGCGATGCCCCAAGAGCTTCAGAGACGGCCATGGCGTTCCCCGGACCGTCCACCTCGCCCCTGGTGCCGGCAAGCCAGCGTTGCGTTTGAGTGACCGTGGGTAAAAGGGAAAAAAACAAACTCTTCAATCAAAGCGCCTTTGAGATTCATGCATTATGTCAAGCTGTAAAACAGGAGTTTGGGCGCTCATTCACCGGACTGATCGGCAGTCACGCAAAAGGCACAAGAAGATTGGGGCGGGGCCTTTTTCCGGGCTCGCGGCTGTTGTGAAAAGACCAAACGGCGCCCCACCCCCATGGGAAATCATTGAGAGCAGTTGTGGCGCGAGTGGGATTTGACAATGATCAGGGCAAGGGCTGCTGAATGCGAAAAAAGCATTTGATTGATGTGCTTGTGATTTAGCATGAGCAAGGAACCTGGCTGGGCGCAGCGTCTTTCAAACTCCTGTTGTGTGTTGCTACGCACAGAGCTGCCCTCCGTACTCAGCATGTCTCTTTCCCCTGTGATTCCATTTGACAAATCATCAGGGGAGAGCGCGAACGCAGTCCCCCACTACCACAAATTATGCAGTCGAGATTCCCACATTTGGGGAATTCGCATAGGTCAGCCCTGCCGCAGTGCAATGGCCGGGCCTCGCCATGGGTGAACCACCTTCTTGATCATGGTATCTCCCCTGCCAGGTAAGTATGAGTTGTACAGCTCTGGGCCAAAGGACTCCTTCACAGGACCACTGCTCTGACTGCCGGTGCCAACACTATGCAAGCTGCCAAAATCGGTGTTTTCCAACAGGAGGTGCTCGGAGCAGCCGAAACACATGAAGATCTACTGTGTGAGATATCGTACGTGTTAAGTGGAGTAACAGAAGAAGAAAAGGACATTGTATTGAGGTGGATTCCAGCCCACACTGGGAATACCAGCAAATGAGAAAGCAGACAAGTTGGCCAAGGAGGCAGGAAAGAGGGAGAATGTAAGGGTCACATTTTCAAAGTCAGAGGGAAAAAGCATCACCTGGAAGGAGTTGGGGGAAACAAATGTGGGGAGAAGGAGACTGTGAAGCATGTGTTAACCCAATGCAGGAAGTATGAAATAGAAGGGAGACATACGATGAATGCACTTCAAAGGAAACGGCCAAGAGAAATCAAAGACATTTTGCAGTGTGCAAGTGGGGATGAAGGGAGGACGGTGATCTTTAGATTTTAGACAAAGACGGGACTTGTCAAAAGATTTTAACGCCAACGATTCAAGAGGAGGAGAAGGAATGACTGTTTAAAACCAGAAGGAGGCAGTAGTGCAACAAGCGGATGCCAACTGCCGTGAAACTCACACACAGACCAAGAAGGAGCTGCTGGTCTTCCACAGGGAAACCGACCGATGGCTAGCGCCAGTGTGATTCGCTCAATCCATCGCCTCCCTTTTCAAATGCAGAGGAAAGAAAGACAACCATGGGAAAATGGGCGGAGACAAAGAAAAAACAAACCTGAGGGAAATTCCAGTTCATCTGAAAAAGCTGACGCCCCGGCAGATTGCCTACCTTGCAATGAAGCCCGCACACAAAGTCTTCTGGATGTGGGCGCACAGTGCAGACGAGGACTTACTTTAAACAGTGAGAAGCGGAGGGTGCACCGTTCCCGGAGGTACTGCAATACCGGGTCGATGCGTGGAGTGGACGGAGCAAGCCCCTGTTCCATCTCCCAGGTCCAAAAATCAATTTAATATATGGTCCCCGGATAGGGGACGTATCAGATATTAAACTGATAAGAACAGATACTACACTTGATCTTAGCCAAAAGGCCGAGAAGCGATGCCCCAAGAGCTTCAGAGACGGCCATGGCGTTCCCCGGACCGTCCACCTCGCCCCTGGTGCCGGCAAGCCAGCGTTGCGTTTGAGTGACCGTGGGTAAAAGGGAAAAAAACAAACTCTTCAATCAAAGCGCCTTTGAGATTCATGCATTATGTCAAGCTGTAAAACAGGAGTTTGGGCGCTCATTCACCGGACTGATCGGCAGTCACGCAAAAGGCACAAGAAGATTGGGGCGGGGCCTTTTTCCGGGCTCGCGGCTGTTGTGAAAAGACCAAACGGCGCCCCACCCCCATGGGAAATCATTGAGAGCAGTTGTGGCGCGAGTGGGATTTGACAATGATCAGGGCAAGGGCTGCTGAATGCGAAAAAAGCATTTGATTGATGTGCTTGTGATTTAGCATGAGCAAGGAACCTGGCTGGGCGCAGCGTCTTTCAAACTCCTGTTGTGTGTTGCTACGCACAGAGCTGCCCTCCGTACTCAGCATGTCTCTTTCCCCTGTGATTCCATTTGACAAATCATCAGGGGAGAGCGCGAACGCAGTCCCCCACTACCACAAATTATGCAGTCGAGATTCCCACATTTGGGGAATTCGCATAGGTCAGCCCTGCCGCAGTGCAATGGCCGGGCCTCGCCATGGGTGAACCACCTTCTTGATCATGGTATCTCCCCTGCCAGGTAAGTATGAGTTGTACAGCTCTGGGCCAAAGGACTCCTTCACAGGACCACTGCTCTGACTGCCGGTGCCAACACTATGCAAGCTGCCAAAATCGGTGTTTTCCAACAGGAGGTGCTCGGAGCAGCCGAAACACATGAAGATCTACTGTGTGAGATATCGTACGTGTTAAGTGGAGTAACAGAAGAAGAAAAGGACATTGTATTGAGGTGGATTCCAGCCCACACTGGGAATACCAGCAAATGAGAAAGCAGACAAGTTGGCCAAGGAGGCAGGAAAGAGGGAGAATGTAAGGGTCACATTTTCAAAGTCAGAGGGAAAAAGCATCACCTGGAAGGAGTTGGGGGAAACAAATGTGGGGAGAAGGAGACTGTGAAGCATGTGTTAACCCAATGCAGGAAGTATGAAATAGAAGGGAGACATACGATGAATGCACTTCAAAGGAAACGGCCAAGAGAAATCAAAGACATTTTGCAGTGTGCAAGTGGGGATGAAGGGAGGACGGTGATCTTTAGATTTTAGACAAAGACGGGACTTGTCAAAAGATTTTAACGCCAACGATTCAAGAGGAGGAGAAGGAATGACTGTTTAAAACCAGAAGGAGGCAGTAGTGCAACAAACGGATGCCAACTGCCGTGAAACTCACACACAGACCAAGAAGGAGCTGCTGGTCTTCCACAGGGAAACCGACCGATGGCTAGCGCCAGTGTGATTCGCTCAATCCATCGCCTCCCTTTTCAAATGCAGAGGAAAGAAAGACAACCATGGGAAAATGGGCGGAGACAAAGAAAAAACAAACCTGAGGGAAATTCCAGTTCATCTGAAAAAGCTGACGCCCCGGCAGATTGCCTACCTTGCAATGAAGCCCGCACACAAAGTCTTCTGGATGTGGGCGCACAGTGCAGACGAGGACTTACTTTAAACAGTGAGAAGCGGAGGGTGCACCGTTCCCGGAGGTACTGCAATACCGGGTCGATGCGTGGAGTGGACGGAGCAAGCCCCTGTTCCATCTCCCAGGTCCAAAAATCAATTTAATATATGGTCCCCGGATAGGGGACGTATCAGATATTAAACTGATAAGAACAGATTTTTTTCTTTCGAAAGTTTTTATTGACACATTTTACACAAACATTTACAGCAATTTACTTTTCACAAGTGATTTTTTCCTCACTTATTCTTGTTCACTTTTTTTTTTTCATTGTTGTTTTGTGGGGAAAAAAAACACATAGTAAAAAAACTGTACATGATAAAACAGTGCCATTTAAAAACAAGTAAAAGGGAGGCATAGGTTAAGAACTTTAAAAGGTCTACTGTTGTGCAGGAGCGCGGTGAGCCCCTATCAAGATTAACTCATCCTGTTCCCCCAAACAGGGTTGGTCTCTCGGGATCCTGTCTCGGTGCTCAGAGGAGACCCTCACCCTGCTGCTCCTTCCCACCTGCCTCTCCCGGAGAGTCAGGCCGCTGCTGCTTTGAACTTTTCCCGTATGGCTCCGGCTCCTTCATCCGAATGAGCACAGAGGCGATTCTTCTTTGTGGCTGTGTCCTAGGCCCGCCGCCTGCAGCGACGGCTCTGTCGACCGTCGCTGCTGCCATCCGGATCACAGCCACGGGGGGGATCTGCATGTGCCTTCTTACCAGCAAGTTCCTGGAGGTCCATGTGGCGTCTTTGATGGCGGCGAGAGTGAGCCATTGTTGTGCCAAGTCTTTTTGCGTTCCTTGACTTTGGCTCACTCCGTACAGGACCAGCTGTGCTGTGAGGACCTCCCTTGCTGGTAAGCACGGGAATTGCAAGGAGCCGGCCAGTGCCCACTGTTCTACAGCAGCACTGCACTCCCAGAGCAGGTGCCTCACCGTCTCAGGTGCGCCACAGCCAGGGCGGGGGCATGTTGGGGTTGTTGACATGCCCCGGGAGTGCATCACGGACCTGACCGGGAGGATCTCATGAGCCACCATCCATGACAGGTCCCGGAGTCTGTTTGGGAGAACAGGATGGTTCACAATGCTCCAAACGGAGGAGGGCTCGCCTAGTGCAAGCCCACGCACTGGGCTCACCGGTTCTCGCTCCTGCACAACAGAGATAATTGAACGCATGTTAGTTAAAATATGCAGCTCCTCTTTTTCAAGGCTAAAATGTTTTAAAAACTTCGGGATAAAACGGTATGCTTCTGGCAGGTTAAAAGACACTGGAACTTTAAGATCTGTTTTTAAAATCTTCAGTTTCCTGAGGTATGACCCCATCCAGAACCGGGTCATTGCTGCTGTCTTTGGGTTTCTGGATGGGGCCGTGGCTGCTAAAAGTCCAAGAGAGGTGTATCTGGCACCAAGGAATAAAAACAGGTCCGGCACTCCTTTTCCTCCTTTCTCCTTTGTTCTTTTCATGGTGTCTCTCTTCAGACGCTCCCACTTTCCGTTCCACAGGAAGTAAAATATGGCTCGTTCCAGGTCTAAAATCACCGTTCTGGGGGGGATAAAAACACAACTGATCAATAAAAGTAAAGGTAAAATCACAGCTTTTATGATTAAAACCCTTCCTTCGATCGTCAGTTTCCTCAGTCTCCAGTACCCCAGTCGTTGTTTGACTTTCCCTATTTTGTCCTGCCAATTTGTGTCCCCTCCCCCCTCCCTATTAAATTTGACCCCAAGTATTTTTAAGTCGGTCTGGGTCACAGTCAGGGGGAGTCCCGTTGTCTCAGTCACTGTCCACGGTCCGTAAAATTGGGCTTGGGTCTTGTCCCTGTTTAGTTTTGACCCAGAGGCCAGTCCGAACCAGTCAGTCAAGTCCAGTGTCCTGTGTACTGATAAAAGGTCTGTGCATAAAATGTTAATGTCATCCATGTATAAAAAGCATTTGCTGGTCAGTCCCCCACTCCCCGGTACTACCACCCCATTGATTCGTTGGTCCCTTCTCAAGACCTGTGCCAATGGTTCAATGCAAGTGATGTAGAGGAGGGCAGATAACGGACAACCCTGACGGACACCGCAGTGAATATTGACTGCTTTTGTCAGATGCCCGTTAACAATGAATTTGCTGGTGATGTCCCGGTACAGCAGTCCCACCCAAGCTATAAACCTCTCAGGGAAACCCATTTTTTGCAGTACCTGGAAGAGGTACTGGTGCGAGACCCGATCAAAGGCCTTCTCAAAGTCTAAATTTAGGACTACTAGCCTAATGTTTCTGTCTCTCGCATAACAGATGGTGTCTCGGATCAGTAGGAGGCTGTCCGTGATCTTCCTCCCCGGGATGGCACAGGCTTGATCCGGGTGAATCAGCCCCTCTAAAAACACAGTCATGCGAGATGCTAAAAGTTTACTAAAAAGTTTGCAATCAAAGTTTAAAAGAGTGATCGGTCTCCAATTTTTTAGGTCAGTCTTGTCTTTGTCTTTAAAAAGCAAGGTCACTATCCCTCTTCTAAAACTGTCGGGTAGTCGGTCAAGTTTCTCGAAGTCCATAAAAACAAGAAGAAGGTCAGGTGCTAAAAGGTCCCAGAAAGTCAAATAAAATTCAAGGGGGAGTCCATCGTCTCCTGGGGACTTCCCTTTTTTAAAACTCTTCATACATTGATGTATTTCTAAAAAATTAAAATCCTGGGATAAAAGCACACTCTCAGTTATTTTGTGTTCAATGACCTTTAAAACTTCTCTAATAGTGTCGTTTTTTACAGGTTTTTCTTTATACAGTTCTTCATAAAATGTAAAAACAGTGTTGTTTATTTCTTCTGTGGTTTCAGCTGTGCACTCATTGTCTTTTTTCAGTTTAAAAATGGTTTTATCTTTATCTAAAATTCTTTTAAAAAAGTATCTCGTGCACTTCTCTCCTTCTTCAATCTCTTTTTCTTTACTTCTGAGGATGACTCCCTTACTTTTAATTTCTGCTAAAACCGACATCTCTTTTTTTACCTGTTTGATTTCTTCGTTAAAATCCATTCCCTGTTGGTTCAGATTAAAATACCGTTGGAGTCGTTTTTGCAGTCCCAACATGCGTCTGTCGTCCCTACCTTTCTTTCTCTTACCTGCCTGCCTAAAAAAGGTCTGGGTCCTTCCTTTCACCATTTCCCACCAGTGTGCACGTGAAGTGTATAGGTCTTGAAGGGTCTGCCACTCTTGGTACTGCTCCCTATACTGTCTAACTAACTCCCTATCTTCTAAAAGGGAGCAGTTGAGTTTCCACAGACCCTTCCCTGCCGTCACACCTGAAGCCAGTGATAGGGTGCAGGAAAGGATAGTGTGGTCAGAAAAGAAAGCAGGAGTTACTCTAGCATCGGTTGGTGGGCAATCCCGTGATAAAATATAATCTATGCGAGAGGCTTTGGTGCCATCACCACTGAACCAGGTGAAGCCCTCCTCTCTGGGATGCATGACTTTAAAACAGTCCAGTAGTTTAAAATCTCGGCATAGTGCCCCGAGTAAAACCGATGTTTTATCTACTTTAAAATCTTCCCCTGCTCCCCTCCTGTCTTTCTTATTTAAAACACAATTAAAATCCCCTCCTACTACTAATGGTTCCCTACCTAGCATGTGGGACTGCAGGTCTTCTAAAAGGTCATACCTGTCATTTTTTTCTGTAAAACCATAGACATTTAAAACATTAAAATCTCGTCCCATAAAAGTCAGGTGTGCTAAAAGTGCCCTACCATCTCTCACCACAGTGCTGCCCTTTACCAAGATTAGAGGGTTTTTAATTAAAATTGCCACGCCATCATTCTTGTTATTGTTGGAGCCACTCCATATGGATGTGTGTGGCCATATCTCCTCCCAATCCCTGTAGTGCTTTAAAAACGGTAGACCACATTCTTGTATTAAAAACACATCTGACTTAAAGGAGTTTAAAAAGGATAAAACAGATTGTGCTCTAACTTTCGACTTCACACTTCTCACATTGACGGTTGAGAAGGTGAGTGTCATAAGTATGGTTAAAAACAACAGGTACGACATTTTAAAGGACTAGTGATTAAAAGCAATCATTCTACTTCTTGTGAAAACTGCTCCTCCTTCACTCCTATGGGGGAGGGGTGAGGGGTTTGAGGCATTTTCCCCGGCCGGACTCTAGGTGGTGGCCTTTCCTGCAGTCTTTTGTTGAATTGCGAGTCCTTTGGGGTTGATTGTAGAGCTATATTTAAAAAAGAGACCTCATTGGGAGAATCGGAAGGGAAGACTCTGGGTTCCTCCACAGGTGGACTGTCTGAGGAGCTCCCAGCTCTTCCCTTCTTCTCAGAGACTACTGGAGCCTCTGGGGACAATTCTGATAGAGGTCTCTTAGCCTTTTGGGCTGGGGGAAGGGAGGCTTCCTCACTCTCACTCTCACACTCACTCTCACTAGCACTCACACTTTCACCCTCAGAGTGAGCTGTAGCTCCGCCCTCTGTCTGCACTGCTCCCTCTCCCATACTCTCCACTTGAGGGGCAGTGACAGGCCCCTCCCCCTTTCCCTCCTCACCTGACTGCTTTCCTCCAGTCACAGGATTTGGAGGGAGATTTGAATTTTCTGACCCAGGCTCTCCAAATAGCTCGGCAAACATTTCACCCTTTCCGCCATTTTCCTTTTCTTTTCCTGCCTGTTTTGCAGCCTTCACTTTGTTGGCAAAAGACTTTGGGCAGTCTCTGAAGAGATGGGATATTTCTCCACAAAGATTGCACTTTCTGCCATTGGTACATTCTTCAAAAGTATGACCAATTTCTCTGCACTTTCCACAGATGATTTGCTGACATGCTTCCGCAAGATGTCCATGCTCTCCACACTTACGACAGAGTTTAGGCTGTCCCTGGTAATGAATGTAGCCCCGGTTGTTTCCCAAGACTATCATGGATGGCAGATGTTTCAGGCCCTGGAAGCCTTGGGGGTCCTGCCATTGTTGAATGGGGACCCTCCAAGCACAGTTCCAAATGCCATCCTCATCTCTCACCTTCATAGCCTGGCCTTTTACCGTGCAAAATCTCCCCAGCCACATACATATGTCGTCTGCATTTACAGTTTCATTGAACATCCTGACAATGACCGTCTTGGAAGCATTGTCAGAAAGAGAGGCCATGGCGTTCCCCGGACCGTCCACCTCGCCCCTGGTGCCGGCAAGCCAGCGTTGCGTTTGAGTGACCGTGGGTAAAAGGGAAAAAAACAAACTCTTCAATCAAAGCGCCTTTGAGATTCATGCATTATGTCAAGCTGTAAAACAGGAGTTTGGGCGCTCATTCACCGGACTGATCGGCAGTCACGCAAAAGGCACAAGAAGATTGGGGCGGGGCCTTTTTCCGGGCTCGCGGCTGTTGTGAAAAGACCAAACGGCGCCCCACCCCCATGGGAAATCATTGAGAGCAGTTGTGGCGCGAGTGGGATTTGACAATGATCAGGGCAAGGGCTGCTGAATGCGAAAAAAGCATTTGATTGATGTGCTTGTGATTTAGCATGAGCAAGGAACCTGGCTGGGCGCAGCGTCTTTCAAACTCCTGTTGTGTGTTGCTACGCACAGAGCTGCCCTCCGTACTCAGCATGTCTCTTTCCCCTGTGATTCCATTTGACAAATCATCAGGGGAGAGCGCGAACGCAGTCCCCCACTACCACAAATTATGCAGTCGAGATTCCCACATTTGGGGAATTCGCATAGGTCAGCCCTGCCGCAGTGCAATGGCCGGGCCTCGCCATGGGTGAACCACCTTCTTGATCATGGTATCTCCCCTGCCAGGTAAGTATGAGTTGTACAGCTCTGGGCCAAAGGACTCCTTCACAGGACCACTGCTCTGACTGCCGGTGCCAACACTATGCAAGCTGCCAAAATCGGTGTTTTCCAACAGGAGGTGCTCGGAGCAGCCGAAACACATGAAGATCTACTGTGTGAGATATCGTACGTGTTAAGTGGAGTAACAGAAGAAGAAAAGGACATTGTATTGAGGTGGATTCCAGCCCACACTGGGAATACCAGCAAATGAGAAAGCAGACAAGTTGGCCAAGGAGGCAGGAAAGAGGGAGAATGTAAGGGTCACATTTTCAAAGTCAGAGGGAAAAAGCATCACCTGGAAGGAGTTGGGGGAAACAAATGTGGGGAGAAGGAGACTGTGAAGCATGTGTTAACCCAATGCAGGAAGTATGAAATAGAAGGGAGACATACGATGAATGCACTTCAAAGGAAACGGCCAAGAGAAATCAAAGACATTTTGCAGTGTGCAAGTGGGGATGAAGGGAGGACGGTGATCTTTAGATTTTAGACAAAGACGGGACTTGTCAAAAGATTTTAACGCCAACGATTCAAGAGGAGGAGAAGGAATGACTGTTTAAAACCAGAAGGAGGCAGTAGTGCAACAAACGGATGCCAACTGCCGTGAAACTCACACACAGACCAAGAAGGAGCTGCTGGTCTTCCACAGGGAAACCGACCGATGGCTAGCGCCAGTGTGATTCGCTCAATCCATCGCCTCCCTTTTCAAATGCAGAGGAAAGAAAGACAACCATGGGAAAATGGGCGGAGACAAAGAAAAAACAAACCTGAGGGAAATTCCAGTTCATCTGAAAAAGCTGACGCCCCGGCAGATTGCCTACCTTGCAATGAAGCCCGCACACAAAGTCTTCTGGATGTGGGCGCACAGTGCAGACGAGGACTTACTTTAAACAGTGAGAAGCGGAGGGTGCACCGTTCCCGGAGGTACTGCAATACCGGGTCGATGCGTGGAGTGGACGGAGCAAGCCCCTGTTCCATCTCCCAGGTCCAAAAATCAATTTAATATATGGTCCCCGGATAGGGGACGTATCAGATATTAAACTGATAAGAACAGATTTTTTTCTTTCGAAAGTTTTTATTGACACATTTTACACAAACATTTACAGCAATTTACTTTTCACAAGTGATTTTTTCCTCACTTATTCTTGTTCACTTTTTTTTTTTCATTGTTGTTTTGTGGGGAAAAAAAACACATAGTAAAAAAACTGTACATGATAAAACAGTGCCATTTAAAAACAAGTAAAAGGGAGGCATAGGTTAAGAACTTTAAAAGGTCTACTGTTGTGCAGGAGCGCGGTGAGCCCCTATCAAGATTAACTCATCCTGTTCCCCCAAACAGGGTTGGTCTCTCGGGATCCTGTCTCGGTGCTCAGAGGAGACCCTCACCCTGCTGCTCCTTCCCACCTGCCTCTCCCGGAGAGTCAGGCCGCTGCTGCTTTGAACTTTTCCCGTATGGCTCCGGCTCCTTCATCCGAATGAGCACAGAGGCGATTCTTCTTTGTGGCTGTGTCCTAGGCCCGCCGCCTGCAGCGACGGCTCTGTCGACCGTCGCTGCTGCCATCCGGATCACAGCCACGGGGGGGATCTGCATGTGCCTTCTTACCAGCAAGTTCCTGGAGGTCCATGTGGCGTCTTTGATGGCGGCGAGAGTGAGCCATTGTTGTGCCAAGTCTTTTTGCGTTCCTTGACTTTGGCTCACTCCGTACAGGACCAGCTGTGCTGTGAGGACCTCCCTTGCTGGTAAGCACGGGAATTGCAAGGAGCCGGCCAGTGCCCACTGTTCTACAGCAGCACTGCACTCCCAGAGCAGGTGCCTCACCGTCTCAGGTGCGCCACAGCCAGGGCGGGGGCATGTTGGGGTTGTTGACATGCCCCGGGAGTGCATCACGGACCTGACCGGGAGGATCTCATGAGCCACCATCCATGACAGGTCCCGGAGTCTGTTTGGGAGAACAGGATGGTTCACAATGCTCCAAACGGAGGAGGGCTCGCCTAGTGCAAGCCCACGCACTGGGCTCACCGGTTCTCGCTCCTGCACAACAGAGATAATTGAACGCATGTTAGTTAAAATATGCAGCTCCTCTTTTTCAAGGCTAAAATGTTTTAAAAACTTCGGGATAAAACGGTATGCTTCTGGCAGGTTAAAAGACACTGGAACTTTAAGATCTGTTTTTAAAATCTTCAGTTTCCTGAGGTATGACCCCATCCAGAACCGGGTCATTGCTGCTGTCTTTGGGTTTCTGGATGGGGCCGTGGCTGCTAAAAGTCCAAGAGAGGTGTATCTGGCACCAAGGAATAAAAACAGGTCCGGCACTCCTTTTCCTCCTTTCTCCTTTGTTCTTTTCATGGTGTCTCTCTTCAGACGCTCCCACTTTCCGTTCCACAGGAAGTAAAATATGGCTCGTTCCAGGTCTAAAATCACCGTTCTGGGGGGGATAAAAACACAACTGATCAATAAAAGTAAAGGTAAAATCACAGCTTTTATGATTAAAACCCTTCCTTCGATCGTCAGTTTCCTCAGTCTCCAGTACCCCAGTCGTTGTTTGACTTTCCCTATTTTGTCCTGCCAATTTGTGTCCCCTCCCCCCTCCCTATTAAATTTGACCCCAAGTATTTTTAAGTCGGTCTGGGTCACAGTCAGGGGGAGTCCCGTTGTCTCAGTCACTGTCCACGGTCCGTAAAATTGGGCTTGGGTCTTGTCCCTGTTTAGTTTTGACCCAGAGGCCAGTCCGAACCAGTCAGTCAAGTCCAGTGTCCTGTGTACTGATAAAAGGTCTGTGCATAAAATGTTAATGTCATCCATGTATAAAAAGCATTTGCTGGTCAGTCCCCCACTCCCCGGTACTACCACCCCATTGATTCGTTGGTCCCTTCTCAAGACCTGTGCCAATGGTTCAATGCAAGTGATGTAGAGGAGGGCAGATAACGGACAACCCTGACGGACACCGCAGTGAATATTGACTGCTTTTGTCAGATGCCCGTTAACAATGAATTTGCTGGTGATGTCCCGGTACAGCAGTCCCACCCAAGCTATAAACCTCTCAGGGAAACCCATTTTTTGCAGTACCTGGAAGAGGTACTGGTGCGAGACCCGATCAAAGGCCTTCTCAAAGTCTAAATTTAGGACTACTAGCCTAATGTTTCTGTCTCTCGCATAACAGATGGTGTCTCGGATCAGTAGGAGGCTGTCCGTGATCTTCCTCCCCGGGATGGCACAGGCTTGATCCGGGTGAATCAGCCCCTCTAAAAACACAGTCATGCGAGATGCTAAAAGTTTACTAAAAAGTTTGCAATCAAAGTTTAAAAGAGTGATCGGTCTCCAATTTTTTAGGTCAGTCTTGTCTTTGTCTTTAAAAAGCAAGGTCACTATCCCTCTTCTAAAACTGTCGGGTAGTCGGTCAAGTTTCTCGAAGTCCATAAAAACAAGAAGAAGGTCAGGTGCTAAAAGGTCCCAGAAAGTCAAATAAAATTCAAGGGGGAGTCCATCGTCTCCTGGGGACTTCCCTTTTTTAAAACTCTTCATACATTGATGCATTTCTAAAAGGTTAAAATCCTGGGATAAAAGCACACTCTCAGTTATTTTGTGTTCAATGACCTTTAAAACTTCTCTAATAGTGTCGTTTTTTACAGGTTTTTCTTTATACAATTCTTCATAAAATGTAAAAACAGTGTTGTTTATTTCTTCTGTGGTTTCAGCTGTGCACTCATTGTCTTTTTTCAGTTTAAAAATGGTTTTATCTTTATCTAAAATTCTTTTAAAAAAGTATCTCGTGCACTTCTCTCCTTCTTCAATCTCTTTTTCTTTACTTCTGAGGATGACTCCCTTACTTTTAATTTCTGCTAAAACCGACATCTCTTTTTTTACCTGTTTGATTTCTTCGTTAAAATCCATTCCCTGTTGGTTCAGATTAAAATACCGTTGGAGTCGTTTTTGCAGTCCCAACATGCGTCTGTCGTCCCTACCTTTCTTTCTCTTACCTGCCTGCCTAAAAAAGGTCTGGGTCCTTCCTTTCACCATTTCCCACCAGTGTGCACGTGAAGTGTATAGGTCTTGAAGGGTCTGCCACTCTTGGTACTGCTCCCTATACTGTCTAACTAACTCCCTATCTTCTAAAAGGGAGCAGTTGAGTTTCCACAGACCCTTCCCTGCCGTCACACCTGAAGCCAGTGATAGGGTGCAGGAAAGGATAGTGTGGTCAGAAAAGAAAGCAGGAGTTACTCTAGCATCGGTTGGTGGGCAATCCCGTGATAAAATATAATCTATGCGAGAGGCTTTGGTGCCATCACCACTGAACCAGGTGAAGCCCTCCTCTCTGGGATGCATGACTTTAAAACAGTCCAGTAGTTTAAAATCTCGGCATAGTGCCCCGAGTAAAACCGATGTTTTATCTACTTTAAAATCTTCCCCTGCTCCCCTCCTGTCTTTCTTATTTAAAACACAATTAAAATCCCCTCCTACTACTAATGGTTCCCTACCTAGCATGTGGGACTGCAGGTCTTCTAAAAGGTCATACCTGTCATTTTTTTCCGTAAAACCATAGACATTTAAAACATTAAAATCTCGTCCCATAAAAGTCAGGTGTGCTAAAAGTGCCCTACCATCTCTCACCACAGTGCTGCCCTTTACCAAGATTAGAGGGTTTTTAATTAAAATTGCCACGCCATCATTCTTGTTATTGTTGGAGCCACTCCATATGGATGTGTGTGGCCATATCTCCTCCCAATCCCTGTAGTGCTTTAAAAACGGTAGACCACATTCTTGTATTAAAAACACATCTGACTTAAAGGAGTTTAAAAAGGATAAAACAGATTGTGCTCTAACTTTCGACTTCACACTTCTCACATTGACGGTTGAGAAGGTGAGTGTCATAAGTATGGTTAAAAACAACAGGTACGACATTTTAAAGGACTAGTGATTAAAAGCAATCATTCTACTTCTTGTGAAAACTGCTCCTCCTTCACTCCTATGGGGGAGGGGTGAGGGGTTTGAGGCATTTTCCCCGGCCGGACTCTAGGTGGTGGCCTTTCCTGCAGTCTTTTGTTGAATTGCGAGTCCTTTGGGGTTGATTGTAGAGCTATATTTAAAAAAGAGACCTCATTGGGAGAATCGGAAGGGAAGACTCTGGGTTCCTCCACAGGTGGACTGTCTGAGGAGCTCCCAGCTCTTCCCTTCTTCTCAGAGACTACTGGAGCCTCCGGGGACAATTCTGATAGAGGTCTCTTAGCCTTTTGGGCTGGGGGAAGGGAGGCTTCCTCACTCTCACTCTCACACTCACTCTCACTAGCACTCACACTTTCACCCTCAGAGTGAGCTGTAGCTCCGCCCTCTGTCTGCACTGCTCCCTCTCCCATACTCTCCACTTGAGGGGCAGTGACAGGCCCCTCCCCCTTTCCCTCCTCACCTGACTGCTTTCCTCCAGTCACAGGATTTGGAGGGAGATTTGAATTTTCTGACCCAGGCTCTCCAAATAGCTCGGCAAACATTTCACCCTTTCCGCCATTTTCCTTTTCTTTTCCTGCCTGTTTTGCAGCCTTCACTTTGTTGGCAAAAGACTTTGGGCAGTCTCTGAAGAGATGGGATATTTCTCCACAAAGATTGCACTTTCTGCCATTGGTACATTCTTCAAAAGTATGACCAATTTCTCTGCACTTTCCACAGATGATTTGCTGACATGCTTCCGCAAGATGTCCATGCTCTCCACACTTACGACAGAGTTTAGGCTGTCCCTGGTAATGAATGTAGCCCCGGTTGTTTCCCAAGACTATCATGGATGGCAGATGTTTCAGGCCCTGGAAGCCTTGGGGGTCCTGCCATTGTTGAATGGGGACCCTCCAAGCACAGTTCCAAATGCCATCCTCATCTCTCACCTTCATAGCCTGGCCTTTTACCGTGCAAAATCTCCCCAGCCACATACATATGTCGTCTGCATTTACAGTTTCATTGAACATCCTGACAATGACCGTCTTGGAAGCATTGTCAGAAAGAGAGGCCATGGCGTTCCCCGGACCGTCCACCTCGCCCCTGGTGCCGGCAAGCCAGCGTTGCGTTTGAGTGACCGTGGGTAAAAGGGAAAAAAACAAACTCTTCAATCAAAGCGCCTTTGAGATTCATGCATTATGTCAAGCTGTAAAACAGGAGTTTGGGCGCTCATTCACCGGACTGATCGGCAGTCACGCAAAAGGCACAAGAAGATTGGGGCGGGGCCTTTTTCCGGGCTCGCGGCTGTTGTGAAAAGACCAAACGGCGCCCCACCCCCATGGGAAATCATTGAGAGCAGTTGTGGCGCGAGTGGGATTTGACAATGATCAGGGCAAGGGCTGCTGAATGCGAAAAAAGCATTTGATTGATGTGCTTGTGATTTAGCATGAGCAAGGAACCTGGCTGGGCGCAGCGTCTTTCAAACTCCTGTTGTGTGTTGCTACGCACAGAGCTGCCCTCCGTACTCAGCATGTCTCTTTCCCCTGTGATTCCATTTGACAAATCATCAGGGGAGAGCGCGAACGCAGTCCCCCACTACCACAAATTATGCAGTCGAGATTCCCACATTTGGGGAATTCGCATAGGTCAGCCCTGCCGCAGTGCAATGGCCGGGCCTCGCCATGGGTGAACCACCTTCTTGATCATGGTATCTCCCCTGCCAGGTAAGTATGAGTTGTACAGCTCTGGGCCAAAGGACTCCTTCACAGGACCACTGCTCTGACTGCCGGTGCCAACACTATGCAAGCTGCCAAAATCGGTGTTTTCCAACAGGAGGTGCTCGGAGCAGCCGAAACACATGAAGATCTACTGTGTGAGATATCGTACGTGTTAAGTGGAGTAACAGAAGAAGAAAAGGACATTGTATTGAGGTGGATTCCAGCCCACACTGGGAATACCAGCAAATGAGAAAGCAGACAAGTTGGCCAAGGAGGCAGGAAAGAGGGAGAATGTAAGGGTCACATTTTCAAAGTCAGAGGGAAAAAGCATCACCTGGAAGGAGTTGGGGGAAACAAATGTGGGGAGAAGGAGACTGTGAAGCATGTGTTAACCCAATGCAGGAAGTATGAAATAGAAGGGAGACATACGATGAATGCACTTCAAAGGAAACGGCCAAGAGAAATCAAAGACATTTTGCAGTGTGCAAGTGGGGATGAAGGGAGGACGGTGATCTTTAGATTTTAGACAAAGACGGGACTTGTCAAAAGATTTTAACGCCAACGATTCAAGAGGAGGAGAAGGAATGACTGTTTAAAACCAGAAGGAGGCAGTAGTGCAACAAACGGATGCCAACTGCCGTGAAACTCACACACAGACCAAGAAGGAGCTGCTGGTCTTCCACAGGGAAACCGACCGATGGCTAGCGCCAGTGTGATTCGCTCAATCCATCGCCTCCCTTTTCAAATGCAGAGGAAAGAAAGACAACCATGGGAAAATGGGCGGAGACAAAGAAAAAACAAACCTGAGGGAAATTCCAGTTCATCTGAAAAAGCTGACGCCCCGGCAGATTGCCTACCTTGCAATGAAGCCCGCACACAAAGTCTTCTGGATGTGGGCGCACAGTGCAGACAAGGACTTACTTTAAACAGTGAGAAGCGGAGGGTGCACCGTTCCCGGAGGTACTGCAATACCGGGTCGATGCGTGGAGTGGACGGAGCAAGCCCCTGTTCCATCTCCCAGGTCCAAAAATCAATTTAATATATGGTGATAGGGGACGTATCAGATATTAAACTGATAAGAACAGATACTACACTTGATCTTAGCCAAAAGGCCGAGAAGCGATGCCCCAAGAGCTTCAGAGACGGCCATGGCGTTCCCCGGACCGTCCACCTCGCCCCTGGTGCCGGCAAGCCAGCGTTGCGTTTGAGTGACCGTGGGTAAAAGGGAAAAAAACAAACTCTTCAATCAAAGCGCCTTTGAGATTCATGCATTATGTCAAGCTGTAAAACAGGAGTTTGGGCGCTCATTCACCGGACTGATCGGCAGTCACGCAAAAGGCACAAGAAGATGGGAAATCATTGAGAGCAGTTGTGGCGCGAGTGGGATTTGACAATGATCAGGGCAAGGGCTGCTGAATGCGAAAAAAGCATTTGATTGATGTGCTTGTGATTTAGCATGAGCAAGGAACCTGGCTGGGCGCAGCGTCTTTCAAACTCCTGTTGTGTGTTGCTACGCACAGAGCTGCCCTCCGTACTCAGCATGTCTCTTTCCCCTGTGATTCCATTTGACAAATCATCAGGGGAGAGCGCCAACGCAGTCCCCCACTACCACAAATTATGCAGTCGAGATTCCCACATTTGGGGAATTGGCATAGGTCAGCCCTGCCGCAGTGCAATGGCCGGGCCTCGCCATGGGTGAACCACCTTCTTGATCATGGTATCTCCCCTGCCAGGTAAGTATGAGTTGTACAGCTCTGGGCCAAAGGACTCCTTCACAGGACCACTGCTCTGACTGCCGGTGCCAACACTATGCAAGCTGCCAAAATCGGTGTTTTCCAACAGGAGGTGCTCGGAGCAGCCGAAACACATGAAGATCTACTGTGTGAGATATCGTACGTGTTAAGTGGAGTAACAGAAGAAGAAAAGGACATTGTATTGAGGTGGATTCCAGCCCACACTGGGAATACCAGCAAATGAGAAAGCAGACAAGTTGGCCAAGGAGGCAGGAAAGAGGGAGAATGTAAGGGTCACATTTTCAAAGTCAGAGGGAAAAAGCATCACCTGGAAGGAGTTGGGGGAAACAAATGTGGGGAGAAGGAGACTGTGAAGCATGTGTTAACCCAATGCAGGAAGTATGAAATAGAAGGGAGACATACGATGAATGCACTTCAAAGGAAACGGCCAAGAGAAATCAAAGACATTTTGCAGTGTGCAAGTGGGGATGAAGGGAGGACGGTGATCTTTAGATTTTAGACAAAGACGGGACTTGTCAAAAGATTTTAACGCCAACGATTCAAGAGGAGGAGAAGGAATGACTGTTTAAAACCAGAAGGAGGCAGTAGTGCAACAAACGGATGCCAACTGCCGTGAAACTCACACACAGACCAAGAAGGAGCTGCTGGTCTTCCACAGGGAAACCGACCGATGGCTAGCGCCAGTGTGATTCGCTCAATCCATCGCCTCCCTTTTCAAATGCAGAGGAAAGAAAGACAACCATGGGAAAATGGGCGGAGACAAAGAAAAAACAAACCTGAGGGAAATTCCAGTTCATCTGAAAAAGCTGACGCCCCGGCAGATTGCCTACCTTGCAATGAAGCCCGCACACAAAGTCTTCTGGACGTGGGCGCACAGTGCAGACGAGGACTTACTTTAAACAGTGAGAAGCGGAGGGTGCACCGTTCCCGGAGGTACTGCAATACCGGGTCGATGCGTGGAGTGGACGGAGCAAGCCCCTGTTCCATCTCCCAGGTCCAAAAATCAATTTAATATATGGTGATAGGGGACGTATCAGATATTAAACTGATAAGAACAGATACTACACTTGATCTTAGCCAAAAGGCCGAGAAGCGATGCCCCAAGAGCTTCAGAGACGGCCATGGCGTTCCCCGGACCGTCCACCTCGCCCCTGGTGCCGGCAAGCCAGCGTTGCGTTTGAGTGACCGTGGGTAAAAGGGAAAAAAACAAACTCTTCAATCAAAGCGCCTTTGAGATTCATGCATTATGTCAAGCTGTAAAACAGGAGTTTGGGCGCTCATTCACCGGACTGATCGGCAGTCACGCAAAAGGCACAAGAAGATGGGAAATCATTGAGAGCAGTTGTGGCGCGAGTGGGATTTGACAATGATCAGGGCAAGGGCTGCTGAATGCGAAAAAAGCATTTGATTGATGTGCTTGTGATTTAGCATGAGCAAGGAACCTGGCTGGGCGCAGCGTCTTTCAAACTCCTGTTGTGTGTTGCTACGCACAGAGCTGCCCTCCGTACTCAGCATGTCTCTTTCCCCTGTGATTCCATTTGACAAATCATCAGGGGAGAGCGCGAACGCAGTCCCCCACTACCACAAATTATGCAGTCGAGATTCCCACATTTGGGGAATTGGCATAGGTCAGCCCTGCCGCAGTGCAATGGCCGGGCCTCGCCATGGGTGAACCACCTTCTTGATCATGGTATCTCCCCTGCCAGGTAAGTATGAGTTGTACAGCTCTGGGCCAAAGGACTCCTTCACAGGACCACTGCTCTGACTGCCGGTGCCAACACTATGCAAGCTGCCAAAATCGGTGTTTTCCAACAGGAGGTGCTCGGAGCAGCCGAAACACATGAAGATCTACTGTGTGAGATATCGTACGTGTTAAGTGGAGTAACAGAAGAAGAAAAGGACATTGTATTGAGGTGGATTCCAGCCCACACTGGGAATACCAGCAAATGAGAAAGCAGACAAGTTGGCCAAGGAGGCAGGAAAGAGGGAGAATGTAAGGGTCACATTTTCAAAGTCAGAGGGAAAAAGCATCACCTGGAAGGAGTTGGGGGAAACAAATGTGGGGAGAAGGAGACTGTGAAGCATGTGTTAACCCAATGCAGGAAGTATGAAATAGAAGGGAGACATACGATGAATGCACTTCAAAGGAAACGGCCAAGAGAAATCAAAGACATTTTGCAGTGTGCAAGTGGGGATGAAGGGAGGACGGTGATCTTTAGATTTTAGACAAAGACGGGACTTGTCAAAAGATTTTAACGCCAACGATTCAAGAGGAGGAGAAGGAATGACTGTTTAAAACCAGAAGGAGGCAGTAGTGCAACAAACGGATGCCAACTGCCGTGAAACTCACACACAGACCAAGAAGGAGCTGCTGGTCTTCCACAGGGAAACCGACCGATGGCTAGCGCCAGTGTGATTCGCTCAATCCATCGCCTCCCTTTTCAAATGCAGAGGAAAGAAAGACAACCATGGGAAAATGGGCGGAGACAAAGAAAAAACAAACCTGAGGGAAATTCCAGTTCATCTGAAAAAGCTGACGCCCCGGCAGATTGCCTACCTTGCAATGAAGCCCGCACACAAAGTCTTCTGGACGTGGGCGCACAGTGCAGACGAGGACTTACTTTAAACAGTGAGAAGCGGAGGGTGCACCGTTCCCGGAGGTACTGCAATACCGGGTCGATGCGTGGAGTGGACGGAGCAAGCCCCTGTTCCATCTCCCAGGTCCAAAAATCAATTTAATATATGGTCCCCGGATAGGGGACGTATCAGATATTAAACTGATAAGAACAGATACTACACTTGATCTTAGCCAAAAGGCCGAGAAGCGATGCCCCAAGAGCTTCAGAGACGGCCATGGCGTTCCCCGGACCGTCCACCTCGCCCCTGGTGCCGGCAAGCCAGCGTTGCGTTTGAGTGACCGTGGGTAAAAGGGAAAAAAACAAACTCTTCAATCAAAGCGCCTTTGAGATTCATGCATTATGTCAAGCTGTAAAACAGGAGTTTGGGCGCTCATTCACCGGACTGATCGGCAGTCACGCAAAAGGCACAAGAAGATTGGGGCGGGGCCTTTTTCCGGGCTCGCGGCTGTTGTGAAAAGACCAAACGGCGCCCCACCCCCATGGGAAATCATTGAGAGCAGTTGTGGCGCGAGTGGGATTTGACAATGATCAGGGCAAGGGCTGCTGAATGCGAAAAAAGCATTTGATTGATGTGCTTGTGATTTAGCATGAGCAAGGAACCTGGCTGGGCGCAGCATCTTTCAAACTCCTGTTGTGTGTTGCTACGCACAGAGCTGCCCTCCGTACTCAGCATGTCTCTTTCCCCTGTGATTCCATTTGACAAATCATCAGGGGAGAGCGCGAACGCAGTCCCCCACTACCACAAATTATGCAGTCGAGATTCCCACATTTGGGGAATTCGCATAGGTCAGCCCTGCCGCAGTGCAATGGCCGGGCCTCGCCATGGGTGAACCACCTTCTTGATCATGGTATCTCCCCTGCCAGGTAAGTATGAGTTGTACAGCTCTGGGCCAAAGGACTCCTTCACAGGACCACTGCTCTGACTGCCGGTGCCAACACTATGCAAGCTGCCAAAATCGGTGTTTTCCAACAGGAGGTGCTCGGAGCAGCCCAAACACATGAAGATCTACTGTGTGAGATATCGTACGTGTTAAGTGGAGTAACAGAAGAAGAAAAGGACATTGTATTGAGGTGGATTCCAGCCCACACTGGGAATACCAGCAAATGAGAAAGCAGACAAGTTGGCCAAGGAGGCAGGAAAGAGGGAGAATGTAAGGGTCACATTTTCAAAGTCAGAGGGAAAAAGCATCACCTGGAAGGAGTTGGGGGAAACAAATGTGGGGAGAAGGAGACTGTGAAGCATGTGTTAACCCAATGCAGGAAGTATGAAATAGAAGGGAGACATACGATGAATGCACTTCAAAGGAAACGGCCAAGAGAAATCAAAGACATTTTGCAGTGTGCAAGTGGGGATGAAGGGAGGACGGTGATCTTTAGATTTTAGACAAAGACGGGACTTGTCAAAAGATTTTAACGCCAACGATTCAAGAGGAGGAGAAGGAATGACTGTTTAAAACCAGAAGGAGGCAGTAGTGCAACAAACGGATGCCAACTGCCGTGAAACTCACACACAGACCAAGAAGGAGCTGCTGGTCTTCCACAGGGAAACCGACCGATGGCTAGCGCCAGTGTGATTTGCTCAATCCATCGCCTCCCTTTTCAAATGCAGAGGAAAGAAAGACAACCATGGGAAAATGGGCGGAGACAAAGAAAAAACAAACCTGAGGGAAATTCCAGTTCATTTGAAAAAGCTGACGCCCCGGCAGATTGCCTACCTTGCAATGAAGCCCGCACACAAAGTCTTCTGGATGTGGGCGCACAGTGCAGACGAGGACTTACTTTAAACAGTGAGAAGCGGAGGGTGCACCGTTCCCGGAGGTACTGCAATACCGGGTCGATGCGTGGAGTGGACGGAGCAAGCCCCTGTTCCATCTCCCAGGTCCAAAAATCAATTTAATATATGGTCCCCGGATAGGGGACGTATCAGATATTAAACTGATAAGAACAGATTTTTCTTTCTTTCTTTCGAAAGTTTTTATTGACACGTTTTACACAAACATTTACAGCAATTTACTTTTCAGAAGTGATTTTTTCCTCACTTATTCTTGTTCACTTTTTTTTTTCATTGTTGTTTTGTGGGAAAAAAAACACATAGTAAAAAAACTGTACATGATAAAACAGTGCCATTTAAAAACAAGTAAAAGGGAGGCATAGGTTAAGAACTTTAAAAGTCTACTGTTGTGCAGGAGCGCAGTGAGCCCCTATCAAGATTAACTCATCCTGTTCCCCCAAACAGGGCTGGTCTCTCGGGATCCTGTCCCGGTGCTCAGAGGAGACCCTCACCCTGCTGCTCCTTCCCACCTGCCTCTCCCGGAGAGTCAGGCCGCTGCTGCTTTGAACTTTTCCCGTATGGCTCCGGCTCCTTCATCCGAATGAGCACAGAGGCGATTCTTCTTTGTGGCTGTGTCCTAGGCCCGCCGCCTGCAGCGACGGCTCTGTCGACCGTCGCTGCTGCCATCCGGATCACAGCCACGGGGGGGATCTGCATGTGCCTTCTTACCAGCAAGTTCCTGGAGGTCCATGTGGCGTCTTTGATGGCGGCGAGAGTGAGCCATTGTTGTGCAAAGTCTTTTTGCTTTCCTTGACTTTGGCTCACTCCGTACAGGACCAGCTGTGCTGTGAGGACCTCCCTTGCTGGTAAGCACGGGAATTGCAAGGAGCCGGCCAGTGCCCACTGTTCTACAGCAGCACTGCACTCCCAGAGCAGGTGCCTCACCGTCTCAGGTGCGCCACAGCCAGGGCGGGGGCATGTTGGGGTTGTTGACATGCCCCGGGAGTGCATCACGGACCTGACCGGGAGGATCTCATGAGCCACCATCCATGACAGGTCCCGGAGTCTGTTTGGGAGAACAGGATGGTTCACAGTGCTCCAAACGGAGGAGGGCTCACCTAGTGCAAGCCCACGCACTGGGCTCACCGGTTCTCGCTCCTGCACAACAGAGATAATTGAACGCATGTTAGTTAAAATATGCAGCTCCTCTTTTTCAAGGCTAAAATGTTTTAAAAACTTCGGGATAAAACGGTATGATTCTGGCAGGTTAAAAGACACTGGAACTTTAAGATCTGTTTTTAAAATCTTCAGTTTCCTGAGGTATGACCCCATCCAGAACCGGGTCATTGCTGCTGTCTTTGGGTTTCTGGATGGGGCCGTGGCTGCTAAAAGTCCAAGTGAGGTGTATCTGGCACCAAGGAATAAAAACAGGTCCGGCACTCCTTTTCCTCCTTTCTCCTTTGTTCTTTTCATGGTGTCTCTCTTCAGACGCTCCCACTTTCCGTTCCACAGGAAGTAAAATATGGCTCGTTCCAGGTCTAAAATCACCGTTCTGGGGGGGATAAAAACACAACTGATCAATAAAAGTAAAGGTAAAATCACAGCTTTTATGATTAAAACCCTTCCTTCGATCGTCAGTTTCCTCAGTCTCCAGTACCCCAGTCGTTGTTTAACTTTCCCTATTTTGTCCTGCCAATTTGTGTCCCCTCCCCCCTCCCTATTAAATTTGACCCCAAGTATTTTTAAGTCGGTCTGGGTCACAGTCAGGGGGAGTCCCGTTGTCTCAGTCACTGTCCATGGTCCGTAAAATTGGGCTTGGGTCTTGTCCCTGTTTAGTTTTGACCCAGAGGCCAGTCCAAACCAGTCAGTCAAGTCCAGTGTCCTGTGTACTGATAAAAGGTCTGTGCATAAAATGTTAATGTCATCCATGTATAAAAAGCATTTGCTGGTCAGTCCCCCACTCCCCGGTACTACCACCCCATTGATTCGTTGGTCCCTTCTCAAGACCTGTGCCAATGGTTCAATGCAAGTGATGTAGAGGAGGGCAGATAACGGACAACCCTGACGGACACCGCAGTGAATATTGACTGCTTTTGTCAGATGCCCGTTAACAATGAATTTGCTGGTGATGTCCCGGTACAGCAGTCCCACCCAAGCTATAAACCTCTCAGGGAAACCCATTTTTTGCAGTACCTGGAAGAGGTACTGGTGCGAGACCCGATCAAAGGCCTTCTCAAAGTCTAAATTTAGGACTACTAGCCTAATGTTTCTGTCTCTCGCATAACAGATGGTGTCTCGGATCAGTAGGAGGCTGTCCGTGATCTTCCTCCCCGGGATGGCACAGGCTTGATCCGGGTGAATCAGCCCCTCTAAAAACACAGTCATGCGAGATGCTAAAAGTTTACTAAAAAGTTTGCAGTCAAAGTTTAAAAGAGTGATCGGTCTCCAATTTTTTAGGTCAGTCTTGTCTTTGTCTTTGAAAAGCAAGGTCACTATCCCTCTTCTAAAACTGTCGGGTAGTCGGTCAAGGTTTTCGAAGTCCATAAAAACAAGAAGAAGGTCAGGTGCTAAAAGGTCCCAGAAAGTCAAATAAAATTCAAGGGGGAGTCCATCGTCTCCTGGGGACTTCCCTTTTTTAAAACTCCTCATACATTGATGCATTTCTAAAAGGTTAAAATCCTGGGATAAAAGCACACTCTCAGTTATTTTGTGCTCAATGACCTTTAAAATTTCTCTAATAGTGTCGTTTTTTACAGGTTTTTCTTTATACAGTTCTTCATAAAATGTAAAAACAGTGTTGTTTATTTCTTCTGTGGTTTCAGCTGTGCACTCATTGTCTTTTTTCAGTTTAAAAATGGTTTTATCTTTATCTAAAATTCTTTTAAAAAAGTATCTCGTGCACTTCTCTCCTTCTTCAATCTCTTTTTCTTTACTTCTGAGGATGACTCCCTTACTTTTAATTTCTGCTAAAACCGACATCTCTTTTTTTACCTGTTTGATTTCTTCGTTAAAATCCATTCCCTGTTGGTTCAGATTAAAATACCGTTGGAGTCGTTTTTGCAGTCCCAACATGCGTCTGTCGTCCCTACCTTTCTTTCTCTTACCTGCCTGCCTAAAAAAGGTCTGGGTCCTTCCTTTCACCATTTCCCACCAGTGTGCACGTGAAGTGTATAGGTCTTGAAGGGTCTGCCACTCTTGGTACTGCTCCCTATACTGTCTAACTAACTCCCTATCTTCTAAAAGGGAGCAGTTGAGTTTCCACAGACCCTTCCCTGCCGTCACACCTGAAGCCAGTGATAGGGTGCAGGAAAGGATAGTGTGATCAGAAAAGAAAGCAGGAGTTACTCTAGCATCGGTTGGTGGGCAATCACGTGATAAAATATAATCTATGCGAGAGGCTTTGGTGCCATCACCACTGAACCAGGTGAAGCCCTCCTCTCTGGGATGCATGACTTTAAAACAGTCCAGTAGTTTAAAATCTCGGCATAGTGCCCCGAGTAAAACCGATGTTTTATCTACTTTAAAATCTTCCCCTGCTCCCCTCCTGTCTTTCTTATTTAAAACACAATTAAAATCCCCTCCTACTACTAATGGTTCCCTACCTAGCATGTGGGACTGCAGGTCTTCTAAAAGGTCATACCTGTCATTTTTTTCCGTAAAACCATAGACATTTAAAACATTAAAATCTCGTCCCATAAAAGTCAGGTGTGCTAAAAGTGCCCTACCATCTCTCACCACAGTGCTGCCCTTTACCAAGATTAGAGGGTTTTTAATTAAAATTGCCACGCCATCATTTTTGTTATTGTTGGAGCCACTCCATATGGATGTGTGTGGCCATATCTCCTCCCAATCCCTGTAGTGCTTTAAAAACGGTAGACCACATTCTTGTATTAAAAACACATCTGACTTAAAGGAGTTTAAAAAGGATAAAACAGATTGTGCTCTAACTTTCGACTTCACACTTCTCACATTGACGGTTGAGAAGGTGAGTGTCATAAGTATGGTTAAAAACAACAGGTACGACATTTTAAAAGACTAGTGATTAAAAGCAATCATTCTACTTCTTGTGAAAATTGCTCCTCCTTCACTCCTATGGGGGAGGGGTGAGGGGTTTGAGGCATTTTCCCCGGCCGGACTCTAGGTGGTGGCCTTTCCTGCAGTCTTTTATTGAATTGCGAGTCCTTTGGGGTTGATTGTAGAGCTATATTTAAAAAAGAGACCTCATTGGGAGAATCGGAAGGGAAGACTCTGGGTTCCTCCACAGGTGGACTGTCTGAGGAGCTCCCAGCTCTTCCCTTCTTCTCAGAGACTACTGGAGCCTCCGGGGACAATTCTGATAGAGGTCTCTTAGCCTTTTGGGCTGGGGGAAGGGAGGCTTCCTCACTCTCACTCTCACTCTCACTCTCACACTCACTCTCACTCTCATTAGCACTCACACTTTCACCCTCAGAGTGAGCTGTAGCTCCGCCCTCTGTCTGCACTGCTCCCTCTCCCATACTCTCCACTTGAGGGGCAGTGACAGGCCCCTCCCCCTTTCCCTCCTCACCTGACTGCTTTCCTCCAGTCACAGGATTTGGAGGGAGATTTGAATTTTCTGACCCAGGCTCTCCAAATAGCTCGGCAAACATTTCACCCTTTCCGCCATTTTCCTTTTCTTTTCCTGCCTGTTTTGCAGCCTTCACTTTGTTGGCAAAAGACTTTGGGCAGTCTCTGAAGAGATGGGATATTTCTCCACAAAGATTGCACTTTCTGCCATTGGTACATTCTTCAAAAGTATGACCAATTTCTCTGCACTTTCCACAGATGATTTGCTGACATGCTTCCGCAAGATGTCCATGCTCTCCACACTTACGACAGAGTTTAGGCTGTCCCTGGTAATGAATGTAGCCCCGGTTGTTTCCCAAGACTATCATGGATGGCAGATGTTTCAGGCCCTGGAAGCCTTGGGGGTCCTGCCATTGTTGAATGGGGACCCTCCAAGCACAGTTCCAAATGCCATCCTCATCTCTCACCTTCATAGCCTGGCCTTTTACCGTGCAAAATCTCCCCAGCCACATACATATGTCGTCTGCATTTACAGTTTCATTGAACATCCTGACAATGACCGTCTTGGAAGCATTGTCAGAAAGTTTCTCCACGTTAAAAGCAGAAAACTGGGCCCTGGTATTCTCAAACCGTGTCCAAAACTCTTTGAGCAGTATAGCTGAGCGGAAGCTCACATCAAATCCTTTGTTCTGTGGCAAAGTCACAATGCAATTTATGTCATCAGGTTTAAAGTTCAGGGTCTGCTGGACAAGCTTCCTGGAGAAGTCCAGTCTAGACAACTCCAGGAGCCTTCCATCCTTTTCCACCAAAGAAAAGCGGACACTGTGGTGCCTCCGCACGCCGGCATGGGCGGCCGACATGTTGGAGGCACCACACACTAAACAAACACTCCTAGTCTAAAACCGAACTAATAAATAACTAAAAGCAGAATAAAAATACAGGCTAAGACTAATAAATAAATAAAATCGGAAAACTTACCTTAGCTGGCTGAGAGCACCCAAAAAGGACCTCTCAGCCGTATATACTCCTTTGTGTGAGTAAATGCAACTACATAAGTTGTATTTCAACACACTAAGGAAGGATAATATCCTCCAGGGACTGTCAGCACACAATGCCACAACAGGCAAAGATGACTGGCAGCAGAAGGAGGCGATCACTGTCTTAGCCAAAAGGCCGAGAAGCGATGCCCCAAGAGCTTCAGAGACGGCCATGGCGTTCCCCGGACCGTCCACCTCGCCCCTGGTGCCGGCAAGCCAGCGTTGCGTTTGAGTGACCGTGGGTAAAAGGGAAAAAAACAAACTCTTCAATCAAAGCGCCTTTGAGATTCATGCATTATGTCAAGCTGTAAAACAGGAGTTTGGGCGCTCATTCACCGGACTGATCGGCAGTCACGCAAAAGGCACAAGAAGATTGGGGCGGGGCCTTTTTCCGGGCTCGCGGCTGTTGTGAAAAGACCAAACGGCGCCCCACCCCCATGGGAAATCATTGAGAGCAGTTGTGGCGCGAGTGGGATTTGACAATGATCAGGGCAAGGGCTGCTGAATGCGAAAAAAGCATTTGATTGATGTGCTTGTGATTTAGCATGAGCAAGGAACCTGGCTGGGCGCAGCGTCTTTCAAACTCCTGTTGTGTGTTGCTACGCACAGAGCTGCCCTCCGTACTCAGCATGTCTCTTTCCCCTGTGATTCCATTTGACAAATCATCAGGGGAGAGCGCGAACGCAGTCCCCCACTACCACAAATTATGCAGTCGAGATTCCCACATTTGGGGAATTCGCATAGGTCAGCCCTGCCGCAGTGCAATGGCCGGGCCTCGCCATGGGTGAACCACCTTCTTGATCATGGTATCTCCCCTGCCAGGTAAGTATGAGTTGTACAGCTCTGGGCCAAAGGACTCCTTCACAGGACCACTGCTCTGACTGCCGGTGCCAACACTATGCAAGCTGCCAAAATCGGTGTTTTCCAACAGGAGGTGCTCGGAGCAGCCCAAACACATGAAGATCTACTGTGTGAGATATCGTACGTGTTAAGTGGAGTAACAGAAGAAGAAAAGGACATTGTATTGAGGTGGATTCCAGCTGGGAATACCAGCAAATGAGAAAGCAGACAAGTTGGCCAAGGAGGCAGGAAAGAGGGAGAATGTAAGGGTCACATTTTCAAAGTCAGAGGGAAAAAGCATCACCTGGAAGGAGTTGGGGGAAACAAATGTGGGGAGAAGGAGACTGTGAAGCATGTGTTAACCCAATGCAGGAAGTATGAAATAGAAGGGAGACATACGATGAATGCACTTCAAAGGAAACGGCCAAGAGAAATCAAAGACATTTTGCAGTGTGCAAGTGGGGATGAAGGGAGGACGGTGATCTTTAGATTTTAGACAAAGACGGGACTTGTCAAAAGATTTTAACGCCAACGATTCAAGAGGAGGAGAAGGAATGACTGTTTAAAACCAGAAGGAGGCAGTAGTGCAACAAACGGATGCCAACTGCCGTGAAACTCACACACAGACCAAGAAGGAGCTGCTGGTCTTCCACAGGGAAACCGACCGATGGCTAGCGCCAGTGTGATTCGCTCAATCCATCGCCTCCCTTTTCAAATGCAGAGGAAAGAAAGACAACCATGGGAAAATGGGCGGAGACAAAGAAAAAACAAACCTGAGGGAAATTCCAGTTCATCTGAAAAAGCTGACGCCCCGGCAGATTGCCTACCTTGCAATGAAGCCCGCACACAAAGTCTTCTGGATGTGGGCGCACAGTGCAGACGAGGACTTACTTTAAACAGTGAGAAGCGGAGGGTGCACCGTTCCCGGAGGTACTGCAATACCGGGTCGATGCGTGGAGTGGACGGAGCAAGCCCCTGTTCCATCTCCCAGGTCCAAAAATCAATTTAATATATGGTCCCCGGATAGGGGACGTATCAGATATTAAACTGATAAGAACAGATACTACACTTGATCTTAGCCAAAAGGCCGAGAAGCAATGCCCCAAGAGCTTCAGAGACGGCCATGGCGTTCCCCGGACCGTCCACCTCGCCCCTGGTGCCGGCAAGCCAGCGTTGCGTTTGAGTGACCGTGGGTAAAAGGGAAAAAAACAAACTCTTCAATCAAAGCGCCTTTGAGATTCATGCATTATGTCAAGCTGTAAAACAGGAGTTTGGGCGCTCATTCACCGGACTGATCGGCAGTCACGCAAAAGGCACAAGAAGATTGGGGCGGGGCCTTTTTCCGGGCTCGCGGCTGTTGTGAAAAGACCAAACGGCGCCCCACCCCCATGGGAAATCATTGAGAGCAGTTGTGGCGCGAGTGGGATTTGACAATGATCAGGGCAAGGGCTGCTGAATGCGAAAAAAGCATTTGATTGATGTGCTTGTGATTTAGCATGAGCAAGGAACCTGGCTGGGCGCAGCATCTTTCAAACTCCTGTTGTGTGTTGCTACGCACAGAGCTGCCCTCCGTACACAGCGTGTCTCTTTCCCTGTGATTACATTTGACAAATCATCAGGGGAGAGCGCGAACGCAGTCCCCCACTACCACAAATTATGCAGTCGAGATTCCCACATTTGGGGAATTCGCATAGGTCAGCCCTGCCGCAGTGCAATGGCCGGGCCTCGCCATGGGTGAACCACCTTCTTGATCATGGTATCTCCCCTGCCAGGTAAGTATGAGTTGTACAGCTCTGGGCCAAAGGACTCCTTCACAGGACCACTGCTCTGACTGCCGGTGCCAACACTATGCAAGCTGCCAAAATCGGTGTTTTCCAACAGGAGGTGCTCGGAGCAGCCGAAACACATGAAGATCTACTGTGTGAGATATCGTACGTGTTAAGTGGAGTAACAGAAGAAGAAAAGGACATTGTATTGAGGTGGATTCCAGCCCACACTGGGAATACCAGCAAATGAGAAAGCAGACAAGTTGGCCAAGGAGGCAGGAAAGAGGGAGAATGTAAGGGTCACATTTTCAAAGTCAGAGGGAAAAAGCATCACCTGGAAGGAGTTGGGGGAAACAAATGTGGGGAGAAGGAGACTGTGAAGCATGTGTTAACCCAATGCAGGAAGTATGAAATAGAAGGGAGACATACGATGAATGCACTTCAAAGGAAACGGCCAAGAGAAATCAAAGACATTTTGCAGTGTGCAAGTGGGGATGAAGGGAGGACGGTGATCTTTAGATTTTAGACAAAGACGGGACTTGTCAAAAGATTTTAACGCCAACGATTCAAGAGGAGGAGAAGGAATGACTGTTTAAAACCAGAAGGAGGCAGTAGTGCAACAAGCGGATGCCAACTGCCGTGAAACTCACACACAGACCAAGAAGGAGCTGCTGGTCTTCCACAGGGAAACCGACCGATGGCTAGCGCCAGTGTGATTCGCTCAATCCATCGCCTCCCTTTTCAAATGCAGAGGAAAGAAAGACAACCATGGGAAAATGGGCGGAGACAAAGAAAAAACAAACCTGAGGGAAATTCCAGTTCATCTGAAAAAGCTGACGCCCCGGCAGATTGCCTACCTTGCAATGAAGCCCGCACACAAAGTCTTCTGGATGTGGGCGCACAGTGCAGACGAGGACTTACTTTAAACAGTGAGAAGCGGAGGGTGCACCGTTCCCGGAGGTACTGCAATACCGGGTCGATGCGTGGAGTGGACGGAGCAAGCCCCTGTTCCATCTCCCAGGTCCAAAAATCAATTTAATATATGGTCCCCGGATAGGGGACGTATCAGATATTAAACTGATAAGAACAGATACTACACTTGATCTTAGCCAAAAGGCCGAGAAGCGATGCCCCAAGAGCTTCAGAGACGGCCATGGCGTTCCCCGGACCGTCCACCTCGCCCCTGGTGCCGGCAAGCCAGCGTTGCGTTTGAGTGACCGTGGGTAAAAGGGAAAAAAACAAACTCTTCAATCAAAGCGCCTTTGAGATTCATGCATTATGTCAAGCTGTAAAACAGGAGTTTGGGCGCTCATTCACCGGACTGATCGGCAGTCATGCAAAAGGCACAAGAAGATTGGGGCGGGGCCTTTTTCCGGGCTCGCGGCTGTTGTGAAAAGACCAAACGGCGCCCCACCCCCATGGGAAATCATTGAGAGCAGTTGTGGCGCGAGTGGGATTTGACAATGATCAGGGCAAGGGCTGCTGAATGCGAAAAAAGCATTTGATTGATGTGCTTGTGATTTAGCATGAGCAAGGAACCTGGCTGGGCGCAGCATCTTTCAAACTCCTGTTGTGTGTTGCTACGCACAGAGCTGCCCTCCGTACTCAGCATGTCTCTTTCCCCTGTGATTCCATTTGACAAATCATCAGGGGAGAGCGCGAACGCAGTCCCCCACTACCACAAATTATGCAGTCGAGATTCCCACATTTGGGGAATTCGCATAGGTCAGCCCTGCCGCAGTGCAATGGCCGGGCCTCGCCATGGGTGAACCACCTTCTTGATCATGGTATCTCCCCTGCCAGGTAAGTATGAGTTGTACAGCTCTGGGCCAAAGGACTCCTTCACAGGACCACTGCTCTGACTGCCGGTGCCAACACTATGCAAGCTGCCAAAATCGGTGTTTTCCAACAGGAGGTGCTCGGAGCAGCCGAAACACATGAAGATCTACTGTGTGAGATATCGTACGTGTTAAGTGGAGTAACAGAAGAAGAAAAGGACATTGTATTGAGGTGGATTCCAGCCCACACTGGGAATACCAGCAAATGAGAAAGCAGACAAGTTGGCCAAGGAGGCAGGAAAGAGGGAGAATGTAAGGGTCACATTTTCAAAGTCAGAGGGAAAAAGCATCACCTGGAAGGAGTTGGGGGAAACAAATGTGGGGAGAAGGAGACTGTGAAGCATGTGTTAACCCAATGCAGGAAGTATGAAATAGAAGGGAGACATACGATGAATGCACTTCAAAGGAAACGGCCAAGAGAAATCAAAGACATTTTGCAGTGTGCAAGTGGGGATGAAGGGAGGACGGTGATCTTTAGATTTTAGACAAAGACGGGACTTGTCAAAAGATTTTAACGCCAACGATTCAAGAGGAGGAGAAGGAATGACTGTTTAAAACCAGAAGGAGGCAGTAGTGCAACAAGCGGATGCCAACTGCCGTGAAACTCACACACAGACCAAGAAGGAGCTGCTGGTCTTCCACAGGGAAACCGACCGATGGCTAGCGCCAGTGTGATTCGCTCAATCCATCGCCTCCCTTTTCAAATGCAGAGGAAAGAAAGACAACCATGGGAAAATGGGCGGAGACAAAGAAAAAACAAACCTGAGGGAAATTCCAGTTCATCTGAAAAAGCTGACGCCCCGGCAGATTGCCTACCTTGCAATGAAGCCCGCACACAAAGTCTTCTGGATGTGGGCGCACAGTGCAGACGAGGACTTACTTTAAACAGTGAGAAGCGGAGGGTGCACCGTTCCCGGAGGTACTGCAATACCGGGTCGATGCGTGGAGTGGACGGAGCAAGCCCCTGTTCCATCTCCCAGGTCCAAAAATCAATTTAATATATGGTCCCCGGATAGGGGACGTATCAGATATTAAACTGATAAGAACAGATTTTTTTTCTTTCGAAAGTTTTTATTGACACGTTTTACACAAACATTTACAGCAATTTACTTTTCACAAGTGATTCTTTCCTCACTTATTCTTGTTCACTTTTTTTTTCATTGTTGTTTTGTGGGAAAAAAAACACATAGTAAAAAAAAACTGTACATGATAAAACAGTGCCATTTAAAAACAAGTAAAAGGGAGGCATAGGTTAAGAACTTTAAAAGGTCTACTGTTGTGCAGGAGCGCGGCGAGCCCCTATCAAGATTAACTCATCCTGTTCCCCCAAACAGGGTTGGTCTCTCGGGATCCTGTCTCGGTGCTCAGAGGAGACCCTCACCCTGCTGCTCCTTCCCACCTGCCTCTCCCGGAGAGTCAGGCCGCTGCTGCTTTGAACTTTTCCCGTATGGCTCCGGCTCCTTCATCCGAATGAGCACAGAGGCGATTCTTCTTTGTGGCTGTGTCCTAGGCCCGCCGCCTGCAGCGACGGCTCTGTCGACCGTCGCTGCTGCCATCCGGATCACAGCCACGGGGGGGATCTGCATGTGCCTTCTTACCAGCAAGTTCCTGGAGGTCCATGTGGCGTCTTTGATGGCGGCGAGAGTGAGCCATTGTTGTGCAAAGTCTTTTTGCTTTAATAGACTTTGGCTCACTCCGTACAGGACCAGCTGTGCTGTGAGGACCTCCCTTGCTGGTAAGCACGGGAATTGCAAGGAGCCGGCCAGTGCCCACTGTTCTACAGCAGCACTGCACTCCCAGAGCAGGTGCCTCACCGTCTCAGGTGCGCCACAGCCAGGGCGGGGGCATGTTGGGGTTGTTGACATGCCCCGGGAGTGCATCACGGACCTGACCGGGAGGATCTCATGAGCCACCATCCATGACAGGTCCCGGAGTCTGTTTGGGAGAACAGGATGGTTCACAATGCTCCAAACGGAGGAGGGCTCGCCTAGTGCAAGCCCACGCACTGGGCTCACCGGTTCTCGCTCCTGCACAACAGAGATAATTGAACGCATGTTAGTTAAAATATGCAGCTCCTCTTTTTCAAGGCTAAAATGTTTTAAAAACTTCGGGATAAAACGGTATGCTTCTGGCAGGTTAAAAGACACTGGAACTTTAAGATCTGTTTTTAAAATCTTCAGTTTCCTGAGGTATGACCCCATCCAGAACCGGGTCATTGCTGCTGTCTTTGGGTTTCTGGATGGGGCCGTGGCTGCTAAAAGTCCAAGAGAGGTGTATCTGGCACCAAGGAATAAAAACAGGTCCGGCACTCCTTTTCCTCCTTTCTCCTTTGTTTTCTTCATGGTGTCTCTCTTCAGACGCTCCCACTTTGCGTTCCACAGGAAGTAAAATATGGCTCGTTCCAGGTCTAAAATCACCGTTCTGGGGGGGATAAAAACACAACTGATCAATAAAAGTAAAGGTAAAATCACAGCTTTTATGATTAAAACCCTTCCTTCGATTGTCAGTTTCCTCAGTCTCCAGTACCCCAGTCGTTGTTTAACTTTCCCTATTTTGTCCTGCCAATTTGTGTCCCCTCCCCCCTCCCTATTAAATTTGACCCCAAGTATTTTTAAGTCGGTCTGGGTCACAGTCAGGGGGAGTCCCGTTTTGTCAGTCACTGTCCACGGTCCGTAAAATTGGGCTTGGGTCTTGTCCCTGTTTAGTTTTGACCCAGAGGCCAGTCCAAACCAGTTAGTCAAGTCCAGTGTCCTGTGTACTGATAAAAGGTCTGTGCATAAAATGTTGTTGGGAATTTACAGGAGCGAATATCTGACCAACGGTTAAGTTGGGTTTTATGACGTAAAATTTGATTGTCAAAATAAATTAATAAAGTTTATTTAATTATTAATCTAAATCAATAATTGTTATTAAACTGCGTTTAATAAACCTCGGGGCACCACCCTGTAAACAGGGAACAACCAAAATATTACCAATATCAGTCTCAAATTATTTAATTAAATACCAATATCATTAATAATTAATCTGTATTTAATTGAAGGTGTGAAATCCGAACACAAAGCCCTTTCACCCAGCCTAAGTCACAAAGCAAATTCACAGTGATCACAAACAACGACTTTTTAAGATATAATAGAATTTATTTAACAAAGCAACATCAAGTTAATCAATGAAACTCAATCAAACAAATAACCATCATAAGCCAAACTACAAGTAACAAACAAAACAAACAAGCGTGGCACATGTGTGTGTGTGTGTGTGTGAGAGAGAGTGAGAGAGAGAGAGAGAGAGGGGGGGGACAGACAGACAGACAGAGACAGACAGACAGACAAAATGGTGGCGACCACGCGTGGTCACGTGATGGCGGACACAGAACGTGATCTACGTTTCAGCAGCGTCTGGAAAGCCACAGGTCTCTATGTGTGTGCGTTTACCGAAAGGTGTGTGTGTAAAGGCGAGAGAGCGAGAGAAAACAACGCACCTCGACAGCTCAATCTCGGACTGGAGCTCACCACAACTCAGAGCACAGTTTACGTCATGTACCAGAAGCTAGTGGCCGGATTTGTATTAGACGGCGTTCACACTAGTCTTTCTGATAATGAGTCTATTACCCGGTTATAACGTGGGAGCTCACAGATAAACACACGGGACACAGCGGCACAAATAAAGGAAACAAAAGAGATTTTACTCTGGTAAAATCTAAGACACAGCGGTCAAACACCAAGCAAATATTATCACCGTTTCACTATAATAACTCAGTTATTAAACACACTCTCTATATCTAACTGCCCAGACCTAGCTAAGCCTCACTTGGAACCGTTTTGTCCACGGTTGATGAAGAAAAGAGGTTCTGGAGCGGCCTTTCTGCAGTTGTAAGGTGATGGCGGTGCGTGTCCAGTGGGGTTGAGCAGGGCCGTCGTGTCCTCCGTCGAGCGAGGTGATCTCCGTGGGTGTCCTTTCTTTAAAGGACGGAACGAGACGTAATCCTTACAGTCTCTCTCAATACCGTTTTAACACGGGAGAAAATAAAACGCTATACTTCTGAGATGCGTTCAAGTGGATGATCTAGGCTCGGAAATTAGGACGTCGGTGTGCTTCAAGGCCTTGGATCAGCTACGTGCCAAAACTTTTAAACAAAGAGCAGCGTGTTGAAACAGGAACAGAGTTGGGTATCCTCGGACGTCGCCAGACGACGTTTGAAAGAGGCAGAACAATGAAGCATGGCCGGCTTTATACCTCCCAGACTTCACACCTATGTGTTAGGTGTGGCAAAGCATTCTGGGAGTACCTGCAAGGCATGCTGGGATAAAGAGTCTTTTGTTGTAGTTCTCCAAACATACACAGCCTGAACTTTGCCATCCTGGCTGGACCCAACATCCCCCCTGGCCTGAAGAGCGGGATGCAGGTCATGGTCTTCAGGGCACTATGGGCCACCAGTCCACGTGCTTTGGAGATACTTGTACAAAAGTTAATTTGGCAAACAGTCCATAAATTCAAGAGGCATTTGGTCTGGGCAGGCATTGAGGTAAAGTCTGGGCAGACTGTCTAACTATGTCTAACGCTAAACATCAAAACATAATCAGACATTAGCCAAGCTTTGCTGCTCAAGGTGCATTCTTGGACAAAACACATGAAACAAACAAACAAGAGGAAGAGAGAAAGAGAAGAGTTTCATGTGTAGATGTGTGGGCTAACTCCTTGACTGGGCAGGAGAAAGCCTGTGTGTGTTTGTGGCATGTCAGTAATGTGTAATGTACATGTGTGGAGTCTCACTATGGGTGTGAGGCCACAAAACAAAACAAAAACAACAACAACAAAAGCGTGAGTAGAGTGACTGGATTTTGAAATGGGAGCTACTCCCCCCTCCCCAATGTGGAGTCAGAACCTGGTTCTTTGTAAGGGCTGGAGGCCTGACACTGTCTTACCCCAGCTATCACCCCCCTCGGAATTGTGCTAGTCATTTCACTGCTGAGACCTGCTTCCTTATGAAGCTCTTGGGAACTCTGGTTATACCTACCCTTCTGACTTAGGCTTCGGCTATCCCGAGAGTTCCTCTTGGGAACTCTGGTTATACCTACCCTTCTGTCTTAGGCTTCGGTCATCCCGAGAGTTCTGTGCAGGTCTGTCAGTGATTGACTCCTCAGGCTGGAACCTACCCTACGGCTGGCTCAACCCTTCACCCCCCTGGCTCTGTCGTCTTCTCTGCCGGTGACGTGGTCTCTTGGACTGCTTCATAGCACGAGGCAATTCGTTGCCTTCAAGTGCTACGTCACCTTTGTGACGCTCAGGGTGTATGTGTGGGAACCTGCAGGTAGTAGGAGAGGGCCTGCTGTAATCTCTGCCTGAGGGGGCTGAGATGTCACCCCTCTTCCCATGGGGTGATTCAAACCTGTGAAGGTGTGAAAAGGTGTGACAGCTGTCAATATACTGGAGCGTTTTGTCAAAGGGAGGGGCTCTACAGTCAAAATCTTTCTGTTCAGGATTGACAGGGGGAACAAGGCTTTGTTTAGTCATTAGACTAACCTGGCTGCTCGGTTTTCTACTGAGCTTTTTCAGCAGGGGCGTTTGATTTTTTAAGGGGCTTGGTGCACGATCAGTCGTATCCTGACGACGTGGCTCCCTGAATTAATTCAAACGTGTCTAACACCTTCTGCTTGGCAGTTTGTCGGTGCTGACAAAGAGATTTGTTCTCTTCCTGCAGGGATTGGACCTCTGGCTGGAGTGTCTCCACTGAGGCGCTGACACTCTGTCTGGTCCGTAGACCATGAGTAACAGCCTGGTGAGAGTTGCCCGAGTCGTCTGAAGACTCATAAGTCCTCTGGTCGTCAAACATGTCTGTCTCCTTCCTCCAGGGATCTGGTTCAGTATCCCATCCCTTGTGTAGGGCTTCCTCAGCTGGCGTGGGGGCTGCGGTGCGTACCTGCTCCTCCTGAATTCCGGGTACCATGACACTTTCTTTCATTCGTCTGGCTAACCTGCAACTTTCTTGCAGTATATTATTCTCCTCCTGCAGGGCCTTGCATTCGACTTGCAAGGTCTTAAGTCGGTCCTGCATCCTTTTGAAGCCGTCCTTTAGGATCTGGCTATCTTCTTGCACCTGGGCGAGCTGTGCCTGGTGTCTATTTTGCTGCAAATATGATTTGCGCTGGAAAAGGAGAAGTTGGCCGAGAACATTCGAAGTTGTGTACTGTGGTTTCCCCGTTAGATGAGTCATATACTCAACCAATTCATTTAATTTGTCTTCGCCTGTGCTGAGGGTGGAGGAGTTCAGACTGTTGACCTTTAAAGGGACATGGTTTAAACCTGCAACTCCAACCTGAGGGGGTGGATTGTGTGATAGACAGGGGGCCTTGGTCCCTGGCTGCTGAAGGTCTTTCGCAGACATTCTGTCTTTGTTGGGGGTGATCTTGGCTCGGGGGTTGGCCTGGTCACCTACCTTTCTCAAGGTGTTCTTACAAATGCTAATTAAATAGCTGTTCAGGTTTGAAATCTCCTCTAAGGAGCGGTGTCAGACCAGCAACAGTTTCTTGTGGTGATGTATGGTGGTCTGATCCAAAAGGAGTCTTAGCTCCTGGCTCACAAGAAGTCTTGGTGCCCATGTTAATGTGGTAAAAACAAAATACCTTAGTGGATTTCTGTTTGTGAAGCTGCAAGGTAAAAGTCAGCAGGAGGCAATTCTGATCTATGGTTCTGAACCGGATCAGTGCAGTCTGTCCTGGCAGCTAGGTGCGAGCATTCACACCTCAAGTCCTTTTGAGGATTGGGGGAAGACACACCTCTCAGGCAGCTGGCTCTGTAACAATTTTACACTCCTGACTGAACAAATGGCTAACTTGTTGTCCCTTTTAGAAGATAGGGAGTTAGTTAGACAGTATAGGGAGCAGTACCAAGAGTGGCAGACCCTTCAAGACCTATACACTTCACGTGCACACTGGTGGGAAATGGTGAAAGGAAGGACCCAGACCTTTTTTAGGCAGGCAGGTAAGAGAAAGAAAGGTAGGGACGACAGACGCATGTTGGGACTGCAAAAACGACTCCAACGGTATTTTAATCTGAATCAACAGGGAATGGATTTTAACGAACAAATCAAACAGGTAAAAAAAGAGATGTCGGTTTTAGCAGAAATTAAAAGTAAGGGAGTCATCCTCAGAAGTAAAGAAAAAGAGATTGAAGAAGGAGAGAAGTGCACGAGATACTTTTTAAAAAATTTTTTAGATAAAGATAAAACCATTTTTAAACTGAAAAAAGACAATGAGTGCACAGCTGAAACCACAGAAGAAATAAACGACACTGTTTTTACATTTTATGAAGAACTGTATAAAGAAAAACCTGTAAAAAAAGACACTATTAGAGAAGTTTTAAAGGTCATTGAACACAAAATAACTGAGAGTGTGCTTTTATCCCAGGATTTTAATTTTTTAGAAATGCATCAATGTATGAGGAGTTTTAAAAAAGGGAAGTCCCCAGGAGACGATGGACTCCCCCTTGAATTTTATTTGACTTTCTGGGACCTTTTAGCACCTGACCTTCTTCTTGTTTTTATGGACTTTGAAAAACTTGACCGACTACCCGACAGTTTCAGAAGAGGGATAGTGACCTTGCTTTTTAAAGACAAAGACAAGACTGACCTAAAAAAATTGGAGACCGATCACTCTTTTAACCTTTGACTGCAAACTTTTTAGTAAACTTTTAGCATCTCGCATGACTGTGTTTTTAGAGGGGCTGATTCACCCGGATCAAGCCTGTGCCATCCTGGGGAGGAAGATCACGGACAGCCTCCTACTGATCCGAGACACCATCTGTTATGCGAGAGACAGAAACATTAGGCTAGTAGTCCTAAATTTAGACTTTGAGAAGGCCTTTGATCGGGTCTCGCAGTCAATATTCACTGCGGTGTCCGTCAGGGTTGTCCGTTATCTGCCCTCCTCTACATCACTTGCATTGAACCATTGGCACAGGTCTTGAGAAGGGACCAACGAATCAATGGGGTGGTAGTACCGGGGAGTGGGGGACTGACCAGCAAATGCTTTTTATACATGGATGACATTAACATTGTTGGGTCCAGCCAGGATGGCAAAGTTCAGGCTGTGTATGTTTGGAGAACTACAACAAAAGACTCTTTATCCCAGCATGCCTTGCAGGTACTCCCAGAATGCTTTGCCACACCTAACACATAGGTGTGAAGTCTGGGAGGTATAAAGCCGGCCATGCTTCATTGTTCTGCCTCTTTCAAACGTCGTCTGGCGACGTCCGAGGATACCCAACTCTGTTCCTGTTTCAACACGCTGCTCCTTGTTTAAAAGTTTTGGCGCGTAGCTGATCCAAAGGCCTTGAAGCACACCGACGTCCTAATTTCCGAGCCTAGATCATCCACTTGAACGCATCTCAGAAGTATAGCGTTTTATTTTCTCCCGTGTTAAAACGGTATTGAAAGAGACTGTAAGGATTACGTCTCGTTCCGTCCTTTAAAGAAAGGACACCCACGGAGATCACCTCGCTCGACGGAGGACACGACGGCCCTTTTCTCAACCCCTTTGGACGCACCGCCATCTCCAAACAACTGCAGAAAGGCCGTTCCAGAATCTCTTTTCTTCATCAACCGTGGACAAAACGGTTCCAAGTGAGGCTTAGCTAGGTCTGGGCAGTTAGATATAGAGAGTGTGTTTAATAACTGAGTTATTATAGTGAAACGGTGATAATATTTGCTTGGTGTTTGACCGCTGTGTCTTAGATTTTACCAGAGTAAAATCTCTTTTGTTCTCCTTATTTGTGCCGCTGTGTCCCGTGTGTTTATCTGTGAGCTCCCGCGTCATAACCGGGTAATAGACTCATTATCAGAAAGACTAGTGTGAACGCTGTCTGATACAAATCCGGCCGCTGGTTTCTGTTAGCGAAGTACACTATGCTCTGAGTTGTGGTGAGCTCCAGTCCGAGATTGAGCTGTCGAGGTGCGTTGTTTTCTCTCGCTCTCTCGCCTTTACACACACACCTTTCGGTAAACGCACACACATAGATCTGTGGCTTTCCAGACGCTGCTGAAACGTAGATCACGTTCTGTGTCCGCCATCACGTGACCACGCGTGGTCGCCACCATTTTGTCTGTCTGTCTGTCTGTCTCTGTCTGTCTGTCTGTCCCCCCCCTCTCTCTCTCTCTCTCTCACTCTCTCTCACACACACACACGTGCCACGCTTGTTTGTTTTGTTGGTTAATTGCAGTTTGGCTTATGATGGTTATTTGTTTGATTGGGTTTCATTGATTTACTTGATGTTGCTTTGTTAAATAAATTCTATTATATCTTAAAAAGTCGTTGTTTGTGATCACTGTGAATTTGCTTTGTGACTTAGGCTGGGTGAAAGGGCTTTGTGTTCGGATTTCACACCTTCAATTAAATACAGATTATTAATTATTAATGATATTGGTATTTAATTAAATAATTTGAGACTGATATTGGTAATATTTTGGTTGTTCCCTGTTTACAGGGTGGTGCCCCGAGGTTTATTAAACGTAGTTTAATAACAATTATTGATTTAGATTAATAATTAAATAAACTTAATTATTAATTTATTTTGACAATCAAATTTTACGTCATAAAACCCAACATAACCGTTGGTCAGATATTCGCTCCTGTAAATTCCCAACATAATGATGCAGCCCGTGTGAGGTCCTTAATAAACCAGCTTTGTTGCATTGTTTGTTCACAGTGATCCAAACGTTTTAATCCTGAAGTGATTCTTCTAAGGGAAATTCTCTTCTCTTTGGGAGATTACTTTTTGTTGTTTTTAAAGCAAAGCAAACATCAAGTTGTGTGTTAGTTGTGCTGTTGTGTGTTGATGAGTGAGTAGTTTAATAATTTTTGTGTGCTTATTGTTGTTGGAGACAACAAGTTAGCCATTTGTTCAGTCAGGAGTGTAAAATTGTTACAGAGCCAGCTGCCTGAGAGGTGTGTCTTCCCCCAATCCTCAAAAGGACTTGAGGTGTGAATGCTCGCACCTAGCTGCCAGGACAGACTGCACTGATCCGGTTCAGAACCATAGATCAGAATTGCCTCCTGCTGACTTTTACCTTGCAGCTTCACAAACAGTAAATCCACTAAGGTATTCTGTTTTACCACATTAACATGGGCACCAAGACTTCTTGTGAGCCAGGAGCTAAGACTCCTTTTGGATCAGACCACCATACATCACCACAAGAAACTGTTGCTGGTCTGACACCGCTCCTTAGAGGAGATTTCAAACCTGAACAGCTATTTAATTAGCATTTGTAAGAACACCTTGAGAAAGGTAGGTGACCAGGCCAACCCCCGAGCCAAGATCACCCCCAACAAAGACAGAATGTCTGCGAAAGACCTTCAGCAGCCAGGGACCAAGGCCCCCTGTCTATCACACAATCCACCCCCTCAGGTTGGAGTTGCAGGTTTAAACCATGTCCCTTTAAAGGTCAACAGTCTGAACTCCTCCACCCTCAGCACAGGCGAAGACAAATTAAATGAATTGGTTGAGTATATGACTCATCTAACGGGGAAACCACAGTACACAACTTCGAATGTTCTCGGCCAACTTCTCCTTTTCCAGCGCAAATCATATTTGCAGCAAAATAGACACCAGGCACAGCTCGCCCAGGTGCAAGAAGATAGCCAGATCCTAAAGGACGGCTTCAAAAGGATGCAGGACCGACTTAAGACCTTGCAAGTCGAATGCAAGGCCCTGCAGGAGGAGAATAATATACTGCAAGAAAGTTGCAGGTTAGCCAGACGAATGAAAGAAAGTGTCATGGTACCCGGAATTCAGGAGGAGCAGGTACGCACCGCAGCCCCCACGCCAGCTGAGGAAGCCCTACACAAGGGATGGGATACTGAACCAGATCCCTGGAGGAAGGAGACAGACATGTTGGACGACCAGAGGACTTATGAGTCTTCAGACGACTCGGGCAACTCTCACCAGGCTGTTACTCATGGTCTACGGACCAGACAGAGTGTCAGCGCCTCAGTGGAGACACTCCAGCCAGAGGTCCAATCCCTGCAGGAAGAGAACAAATCTCTTTGTCAGCACCGACAAACTGCCAAGCAGAAGGTGTTAGACACGTTTGAATTAATTCAGGGAGCCACGTCGTCAGGATACGACTGATCGTGCACCAAGCCCCTTAAAAAATCAAACGCCCCTGCTGAAAAAGCTCAGTAGAAAACCGAGCAGCCAGGTTAGTCTAATGACTAAACAAAGCCTTGTTCCCCCTGTCAATCCTGAACAGAAAGATTTTGACTGTAGAGCCCCTCCCTTTGACAAAACGCTCCAGTATATTGACAGCTGTCACACCTTTTCACACCTTCACAGGTTTGAATCACCCCATGGGAAGAGGGGTGACATCTCAGCCCCCTCAGGCAGAGATTACAGCAGGCCCTCTCCTACTACCTGCAGGTTCCCACACATACACCCTGAGCGTCACAAAGGTGACGTAGCACTTGAAGGCAACGAATTGCCTCGTGCTATGAAGCAGTCCAAGAGACCACGTCACCGGCAGAGAAGACGACAGAGCCAGGGGGGTGAAGGGTTGAGCCAGCCGTAGGGTAGGTTCCAGCCTGAGGAGTCAATCACTGACAGACCTGCACAGAACTCTCGGGATGACCGAAGCCTAAGACAGAAGGGTAGGTATAACCAGAGTTCCCAAGAGGAACTCTCGGGGTAGCCGAAGCCTAAGTCAGAAGGGTAGGTATAACCAGAGTTCCCAAGAGCTTCATAAGGAAGCAGGTCTCAGCAGTGAAATGACTAGCACAATTCCGAGGGGGGTGATAGCTGGGGTAAGACAGTGTCAGGCCTCCAGCCCTTACAAAGAACCAGGTTCTGACTCCACATTGGGGAGGGGGGAGTAGCTCCCATTTCAAAATCCAGTCACTCTACTCACGCTTTTGTTGTTGTTGTTTTTGTTTTGTTTTGTGGCCTCACACCCATAGTGAGACTCCACACATGTACATTACACATTACTGACATGCCACAAACACACACAGGCTTTCTCCTGCCCAGTCAAGGAGTTAGCCCACACATCTACACATGAAACTCTTCTCTTTCTCTCTTCCTCTTGTTTGTTTGTTTCATGTGTTTTGTCCAAGAATGCACCTTGAGCAGCAAAGCTTGGCTAATGTCTGATTATGTTTTGATGTTTAGCGTTAGACATAGTTAGACAGTCTGCCCAGACTTTACCTCAATGCCTGCCCAGACCAAATGCCTCTTGAATTTATGGACTGTTTGCCAAATTAACTTTTGTACAAGTATCTCCAAAGCACGTGGACTGGTGGCCCATAGTGCCCTGAAGACCATGACCTGCATCCCGCTCTTCAGGCCAGGGGGGATGTTGGGTCCAGCCAGGATGGCAAAGTTCAGGCTGTGTATGTTTGGAGAACTACAACAAAAGACTCTTTATCCCAGCATGCCTTGCAGGTACTCCCAGAATGCTTTGCCACACCTAACACATAGGTGTGAAGTCTGGGAGGTATAAAGCCGGCCATGCTTCATTGTTCTGCCTCTTTCAAACGTCGTCTGGCGACGTCCGAGGATACCCAACTCTGTTCCTGTTTCAACACGCTGCTCTTTGTTTAAAAGTTTTGGCACGTAGCTGATCCAAGGCCTTGAAGCACACCGACGTCCTAATTTCCGAGCCTAGATCATCCACTTGAACGCATCTCAGAAGTATAGCGTTTTATTTTCTCCCGTGTTAAAACGGTATTGAGAGAGACTGTAAGGATTACGTCTCGTTCCGTCCTTTAAAGAAAGGACACCCACGGAGATCACCTCGCTCGACGGAGGACACGACGGCCCTGCTCAACCCCACTGGACACGCACCGCCATCACCTTACAACTGCAGAAAGGCCGCTCCAGAACCTCTTTTCTTCATCAACCGTGGACAAAACGGTTCCAAGTGAGGCTTAGCTAGGTCTGGGCAGTTAGATATAGAGAGTGTGTTTAATAACTGAGTTATTATAGTGAAACGGTGATAATATTTGCTTGGTGTTTGACCGCTGTGTCTTAGATTTTACCAGAGTAAAATCTCTTTTGTTTCCTTTATTTGTGCCGCTGTGTCCCGTGTGTTTATCTGTGAGCTCCCACGTTATAACCGGGTAATAGACTCATTATCAGAAAGACTAGTGTGAACGCCGTCTAATACAAATCCGGCCACTAGCTTCTGGTACATGACGTAAACTGTGCTCTGAGTTGTGGTGAGCTCCAGTCCGAGATTGAGCTGTCGAGGTGCGTTGTTTTCTCTCGCTCTCTCGCCTTTACACACACACCTTTCGGTAAACGCACACACATAGAGACCTGTGGCTTTCCAGACGCTGCTGAAACGTAGATCACGTTCTGTGTCCGCCATCACGTGACCACGCGTGGTCGCCACCATTTTGTCTGTCTGTCTGTCTCTGTCTGTCTGTCTGTCCCCCCCCTCTCTCTCTCTCTCTCTCACTCTCTCTCACACACACACACACACACATGTGCCACGCTTGTTTGTTTTGTTTGTTACTTGTAGTTTGGCTTATGATGGTTATTTGTTTGATTGAGTTTCATTGATTAACTTGATGTTGCTTTGTTAAATAAATTCTATTATATCTTAAAAAGTCGTTGTTTGTGATCACTGTGAATTTGCTTTGTGACTTAGGCTGGGTGAAAGGGCTTTGTGTTCGGATTTCACACCTTCAATTAAATACAGATTAATTATTAATGATATTGGTATTTAATTAAATAATTTGAGACTGATATTGGTAATATTTTGGTTGTTCCCTGTTTACAGGGTGGTGCCCCGAGGTTTATTAAACGCAGTTTAATAACAATTATTGATTTAGATTAATAATTAAATAAACTTTATTAATTTATTTTGACAATCAAATTTTACGTCATAAAACCCAACTTAACCGTTGGTCAGATATTCGCTCCTGTAAATTCCCAACAACATTTTATGCACAGACCTTTTATCAGTACACAGGACACTGGACTTGACTAACTGGTTTGGACTGGCCTCTGGGTCAAAACTAAACAGGGACAAGACCCAAGCCCAATTTTACGGACCGTGGACAGTGACTGACAAAACGGGACTCCCCCTGACTGTGACCCAGACCGACTTAAAAATACTTGGGGTCAAATTTAATAGGGAGGGGGGAGGGGACACAAATTGGCAGGACAAAATAGGGAAAGTTAAACAACGACTGGGGTACTGGAGACTGAGGAAACTGACAATCGAAGGAAGGGTTTTAATCATAAAAGCTGTGATTTTACCTTTACTTTTATTGATCAGTTGTGTTTTTATCCCCCCCAGAACGGTGATTTTAGACCTGGAACGAGCAATCTTTTATTTCGTGTGGAACGCAAAGTGGGAGCGTCTGAAGAGAGACACCATGAAAAGAACAAAGGAGAAAGGAGGAAAAGGAGTGCCGGACCTGTTTTTATTCCTTGGTGCCAGATACACCTCTCTTGGACTTTTAGCAGCCACGGCCCCATCCAGAAACCCAAAGACAGCAGCAATGACCCGGTTCTGGATGGGGTCATACCTCAGGAAACTGAAGATTTTAAAAACAGATCTTAAAGTTCCAGTGTCTTTTAACCTGCCAGAATCATACCGTTTTATCCCGAAGTTTTTAAAACATTTTAGCCTTGAAAAAGAGGAGCTGCATATTTTAACTAACATGCGTTCAATTATCTCTGTTGTGCAGGAGCGAGAACCGGTGAGCCCAGTGCGTGGGCTTGCACTAGGCGAGCCCTCCTCCGTTTGGAGCATTGTGAACCATCCTGTTCTCCCAAACAGACTCCGGGACCTGTCATGGATGGTGGCTCATGAGATCCTCCCGGTCAGGTCCGTGATGCACTCCCGGGGCATGTCAACAACCCCAACATGCCCCCGCCCTGGCTGTGGCGCACCTGAGACGGTGAGGCACCTGCTCTGGGAGTGCAGTGCTGCTGTAGAACAGTGGGCACTGGCCGGCTCCTTGCAATTCCCGTGCTTACCAGCAAGGGAGGTCCTCACAGCACAGCTGGTCCTGTACGGAGTGAGCCAAAGTCAAGGAAAGCAAAAAGACTTTGCACAACAATGGCTCACTCTCGCCGCCATCAAAGACGCCACATGGACCTCCAGGAACTTGCTGGTAAGAAGGCACATGCAGATCCCCCCCGTGGCTGTGATCCGGATGGCAGCAGCGACGGTCGAAAGAGCCGTGGCTGCAGGCGGCGGGCCTAGGACACAGCCACAAAGAAGAATCGCCTCTGTGCTCATTCAGATGAAGTTCAAAGCAGCAGCGGCCTGACTCTCCGGGAGAGGCAGGTGGGAAGGAGCAGCAGGGTGAGGGTCTCCTCTGAGCACCGAGACAGGATCCCGAGAGACCACCCCTGTTTGGGGGAACAGGATGAGTTAATCTTGATAGGGGCTCACCGCGCTCCTGCACAACAGTAGACCTTTTAAAGTTCTTAACCTATGCCTCCCTTTTACTTGTTTTTAAATGGCACTGTTTTATCATGTACAGTTTTTTTTTACTATGTGTTTTTTTTCCCACAAAACAACAATGACAAAAAAGTGAACAAAAATAAGTGAGGAAAAATCACTTGTGAAAATAAATTACTGTAAATGTTTGTGTATAACGTGTCAATAAAAAAATCTGTTCTTATCAGTTTAATATCTGATACGTCCCCTATCCGGGGACCATATATTAAATTGATTTTTGGACCTGGGAGATGGAACAGGGGCTTGCTCCGTCCACTCCACGCATCGACCCGGTATTGCAGTACCTCCGGGAACGGTGCACCCTCCGCTTCTCACTGTTTAAAGTAAGTCCTCGTCTGCACTGTGCGCCCACATCCAGAAGACTTTGTGTGCGGGCTTCATTGCAAGGTAGGCAATCTGCCGGGGCGTCAGCTTTTTCAAATGAACTGGAATTTCCCTCAGGTTTGTTTTTTCTTTGTCTCCGCCCATTTTCCCATGGTTGTCTTTCTTTCCTCTGCATTTGAAAAGGGAGGCGATGGATTGAGCAAATCACACTGGCGCTAGCCATCGGTCGGTTTCCCTGTGGAAGACCAGCAGCTCCTTCTTGGTCTGTGTGTGAGTTTCACGGCAGTTGGCATCCGACCGATGGCTAGCAAAAAAACAAACCTGAGGGTTGGCGTCACTCTGTGGAGGGAGGTCGCCCTATGCCCTGTGGGTGGAGGTCACCCACCTTAGGTCTCGAGAGTCAGGGTTTGGGACTAGATCCCACTCGACTCAGTTCACAGAAATAGTGGTAGGTTTTTATTAAGCCTCAGCCAATTAAGTAGAATTAGCTGTTTTCCAGTTTTCACTGTCTTGAAAAAGGCAGTTTTAACTAATGTTTATTTCTTGATTTCAGAGACTAACACAAACGTGAACACAAACAATCAGCGGTGGTGTAATGTAATATTAACTGAGCATCATGCTGCTTAAACCTGACAAATATTCAGCATGAGCTTACACACACAGTACCAATCCAATAATCACAAGTTGATCATGTTGTACATTTAATGACGCTTATTAATAAATTGTGTTATAACTTGACAAAACCTGACACAGACTATAAAAACAGGCTGCTTGTGATGGTGGTTAGGAGGAGACAGACAGGCTCAATAAAAGAAGGCATAAAGATCACGTTTCTCACAAAATTATATATTAATGTTTTTTATTTTGCATCTATAATCATTAATGAAGATTTTATGTCTTTTAATAGGTATTTCCCTGTTTTCACCAACATTATATTATACATTAAACTGAGGATTTTCTCTCTGTGCTTATATTGTAATGAGTGTCTTATTATGTGTTAGAATAGTTGGCGGTCATAAAACTGCTTGTGGAAGTGCAGGCTGTAAATCTTATTGGGGGTCCTGGACTGCTCACATAGTGGGGTGCGTACAAGTGCCCTGTTAGAGATCAGGGAGTGTCCTGCAGCTGCATGACAAACACACATAGAACCATATATGTCTTGTTTATGCTACGTTCTTGTTGAAGTAGCCCAAAATGAAACCGTCATGACGTAGATGTTGAGAGTCAACCAGAGTATAGAGGAGGGAAGCACAAGCTTCTCTCTGGGTCAGTCTTCCTTTCAGGGACTTGACTTTTGCTCTACACTTGTTCTGCACCTGTGATCAGCTGACTTATATTCTCTTTTATTTAGCTCTAGTCACTCACTGTGAGAATAGCACTCTTTTGTAGGATTTGTATTATTTTGTAATCTCTGTGTTTAAATCGATTGTGTTATTATAAAATAAGAGGAAACCTTCCATTGTAAGGACTTTCCAACAAAAACCCTTTTCCTTTTAGATCTTATATTTTCCTCTTGTTGGACCACGACGGACCAAAGGGATAGAAGACTAAGGTAAGAAGCTTTTTGTCCCCATTGTTCCAGTACCAGAGAGGACACATAGACTGGGGAGGGACACTCTGCTTTAAAGTGGTTTGGACCCACTAGGGTGTGAGAGACCCAAGGAGAGTCCCCTCCAGGTAACGGCTGTGAAGGAGGCCTTTCCAGTATTAACAGCCTCTGATCTGACCATAGAGGGGAATGACTTCAACACTGTAATAACTCAATAACTTTAAAGGTATAAAAGCTGAATAAACTGTGGATTTCTTTAACCGCTCCTAATAACCAATAGTGATGTTCTAGTTCAAGGCAGCAGCGATATCTTTATGAAAGGCAGTTATTGGTCCTCCTGACCAGATTCACACTCGGCCCAGACCGAGCAATCAAAGTGAGGCAGGGTCGAGGTTTCAAGGTCAAGTAGTACATAAGAACAACTAGGATATTAAAAGAATTCCTAAAAACGCCACCTGCTGAGCCCAGATCCCCGCGCTCTCACAACAGGCTGAAGTCTTTGCAGGGTGTTCGAGACATTACACATTTGTTATTATTGAAAATGTGTTTTTAGAAGTTGGGACGCAAGATTTTTGAGATGGAGTTCACAAGGTTAAACAGCTTTTTGTATGTCTTTACATAAGGGGACAATGAATAGCTTCCAAAATCTTAAGAGGCAGTTTGGCTTAGATAAGGATGATTTTTTCAGGTACCTCCAGGTCAGGCATTATATGAACCAAATGCAGAAGGGAGGTACTCAGGGAGGCTGGGACAATTTTCTGTTGAAGGTATTTATAGAGGCTTATCGGTCTGGCTCTAACCAGAAACTCATCTCGAAAATCTACAAAGGGTTCCAACAAAGAAAATGTAGTTCACTGTATGTGAAACACAAATGGGAACAGGAGGAGAGGGGTCTGTAGAGTTGGTGTCAAGAGTTCAGTTAGAATATTCTGTAACATGGTAGAGAGTCGAGCAGAGACCCCGGCTCTTTCACTTACCGAGTGATCAATGGGTTTTTTCAAACTGGTTAAAATATATATTTTTAATTTGGTTTAAAACCAAGACAATGTAGCGTCTCATCGACCCTCCTCCTGCCTCATTGATCCAGACAGCGCATCCTCTCATTGGTCAGACAGCTAGGATCCTAATGCTGCAGTCTCATTGGATGAAAGGGGGAGAGACACTTGTGATGTGGAAACACCACATTGGATGAAAGAGGAGGGCCTTAATCCTAATGCTGCGTTCTCATTGGATGAAAGGGGGGGAGACACTTGTGATGTGGAAACATCCCATTGGATGAAAGTGGAGGGCCTTAATCCTAATGCTGCGTTCTCATTGGTTCAAACTGAAAAATGACAACAATTGACCTGTCCCTTTGACAAGAAGTGCATTATATACTCTCTTGCAGTATCTTGTTTGAAGTACTATGCCCAAGTCTGAGCTTAGTAATAACTTCCTCCCTTCTTTCTGCCGCCTCATTCTTTATATGATAAAAATGCTTCCCAATGTTTTTGCCGCTCCTGAGTGAAAATCCCAGAAGAACTAAACCGATTTAAAAACTTTCTCTCCACCCTTTTCCCCATACACGCACACTCTCCCCACAAACACAGCGATGCCAACTGAAGGTGTTGACTCGCTGGTGTCACACTCCTAACTGAAGGAAAGAACCTCCTTTTATAGAGCAGCCAGGCTGATTGTAATGAGGACAGGTGCTCTCAATGATTGGCTCGTTAGAAGCACTGGAGGTCAGAGGCTACCTCCATCTGTAACAGTTACATATTCAGCTGTCCAAAAGTACAGCCATTGTTTTCTCATCTTAAATAGTGTGGATCACATGGTCATTTAAATAAACTATAGCGAACATCAGTCACATGTTCCTCCAGGCTGCATTAACCCAGCATGCCAAAGAAATATCTGCATCTGTGATTCCAGATGGATTGTTTGACCTAATTGTTTGACTATAGGATGCCAATCGGTTTAAGGGACGCTCGTGCCACTTTCAAACAGTTAATGCTCATGGTATTGCAGGGTCTCGACCATACAGAGGCTGGCTATGACATTTTTTTTTTTTTTAATATACTTTATTATTCCCGCGAGGGGAAAATCAGTTTTCACTCTGCATTAATGGAGAGGTCTCAGAGTGAGGGGGCTGCCCACAGCGAGCGCTACAGAGCAGTTTTTTTTGGGGGGCGTTCGGTGCCTTGCTCAGGGGCACCTCGGCAGTGCTCAGGAGATGGACTGGCACCTCTCCAGCTACCAGACCAGTTTCCGGACTTGGTCCGTGCCGGGACTTGAACCGGCGACCCTCCGGTTCCCAACCCAAGTCCCTACAGACTGAGCTACTGCCGCCCCCACATGGAATTTTGCAGAAATGTTGCGTAAGTAGCAGCCCCCCCCCCCTTACACACTTCACCAGCTCGAAGGTCTTTTACCATCGGACCCCAGAGTACTGGATTGCTTTCAGAAAAATCAAAGCACTCTTAGCCACAGCACGTGTACTAATAGCTCCTGATATTAGTCATCCTTTTCTCCTCTACATAGATGCCAGCTACATCAATGTAAAAGCCTTTGTTGTTTCTGCAGCGGTCTGACTCCACTAACCGTAGGTTGCTCTGTTGAAGTTTAGCATTGCAAGAGATTACAAAATCCAACATGTAGGAAAAAATATTCTAGTTGCTCATTGTCTGTCACGATTCATATTTGAATGATTGGTCATTGGCTTGTTGGCTGAAGTTTACTCTACTCAGTACAGTGGGGCAGTTTGTGTTGTTCTGAACATTAACAACTATTTGCTTTTCTAATGGGGAATTGGTATTTTTTGATACTAGCTATTTGTGTTTATGGTTTGAGTTTAACTACAGTGTCCCAGATGAATATGTCACTGTTACAGATGGAGGTAGCCTGTGACGAGCTGATCATTGAGAGCACCTGTCCTCATTGCACCCAGCCTGTGCTCATCAGCCTGGCTGCTCTATAAAAGGAGGTTCTTTCCCTCAGTTAGACGTGTGACACCAGAGAGTCAACATCTTCAGTTGACTTCTCTGTTTGTGGAAAGAGTGTTGTAAGGTTGGGAATGGGGAAGAGGCTTTCAAAAAGGTTCCAACTTTTGTTTGAGGCCAGATTCTTTAGTTCGTCTACTTTCTTTCAGTAGAATTAGGAGATGACTGTGGAGACTTATAACTCCACCTCTCCTTTTAGAAACCCAAAGGCCTTATTTTTGTTATTTTATGAAGGTGCAATATCCTATTTGTTAGTTTCCCTCTCTGTGACTTCTGTCCTTCATAACAATGGAGGGCTTGTCAGGGAAATAATTAAAAAGTTTACTTGAGAAACATTGACAAGTCCCTCAAAAACGAAGCTTTTAAAATTCTCCGACCAAAGTGAAGATTTGTAAATTCTCCGTTTGTGTTTGGATGTGGACGTCATTAACCGGGGTTTTGGGTTTCCAAACGTCACTGCCTGTGATAAAGTGGATGTCCCCTCGCAACGTGTTTTGTTCAGACTTTTTTGTGAACATTTCCGTATGTTCTGGTCCTCACTCCTGTCGTTGTTGGAGTTACTTCGTCCTCACATTGAAGTGCAGTCTACTGTCATGCAATCAACAGTCGGTGTTAAAAAGTGTCCCACATGCTTCATTATTTAGCAGACGAAGGGAGATTACCAAACAAACGGCGAATGCGTTTGGATTGTCAGGGCAGGTTGAATCAAAAAATGTTGTGCAGGTGTGTAAAGCTGTAACGGTGCACTTGGGACCCAGATACATACGACTGCCAACAACTGAAACTTCAGTTCTTTCACTTTTGGAGAAATGTGAACAGATGCATGGCCTCCCCCAGTGTCTTGGTGCTGTGGGTGGCACATGTGGGAATAAAGCAACCATTGGCCAGTTCCAGCGACATGAACCAAAAGGGGACTACTTCATTAAATATCCAGGCCACTTGTGACTATCATGTGTATTTATTTAAACGGTCTAATGGAGTCAACAGAGTCATGACCTGACAACATTGTTTTATTGGGGTGACAAATGTTCTTTTCTCTCCAGGTTTATTTCCAAGAGTGTCTTTCTTTTAGTGTGCCCCCCCTGATGCTGACCAGCAGGACATGTGGGGGATTTGCACCAAACATGAAAAAATAGGAGGGTTGCCTTTGTGTTTCTTGGATAAAGATTTAGTTTTGATGATCCATTATGTGATCATTCAAGGTTCAAGGTTCTTTATTGTCAAGTATGCTCCACGTTAAACATACAGCACAGATGAAATTGCAATCCCCCCCCCCCCCAGTGCAAACCTGCAGTGCATAAAAGAGCACTAAAAAATCTAGCAATACTATAAAACAAATAACTTAACTAAAGACATTTGGACAACAAATAACGAACAACAGACAATCGACAGACGAGGGCACTTGTGAGTATTTCACTATGAGGTAGAATGTGATAAATTACAGTATTAACAATATAAACAGAGTGCAGTTAAAAAGTGAGGTAGTGTCCAAATAGTGCAAATAGCATAAACAATACAATAACGGCTGTGCAGAGTTTTAGGTTGCGTGAATTAGTGGAGCACGCGGGGGGTGGAGGGGGGTGATGCCAGGACCTGTAGGGGCAGACTGTGGCAGGATGAAAGGGGGGGATGGGGGGCAGAGGGGTGAAGGAGGGTAGAGAACTGAGGGCAGAGGGGGGAGGGAGGAGGCGGAGGGGGGATGGAGGGCAGAGGGGGCAGAGGGGTGAAGGAGGGTAGAGAACTGAGGGCAGAGGGGGGAGGGAGGAGGCGGAGGGGGGATGGAGGCAGGGGCAGGAAAGGGGATGAGTGGACGAATGGGGGGGAGAGCAGGGAGGGAGTTGAGTCTCCTGACAGCCTGGTGGAATAAACTGTTCTTGAGCCTGCTCGTTCGAGCACGGAGACTCTGCAGTCTCCTCCCAGACGGCAGCAGGCTGAAGAGGCTGTAGGACGGGTGGGTGGGGTCACCTGCAATCCTGGTGGCTTTGCGGGTGAGATGTGAGTTGTAAATGTCCAGAAGGGGGGGAAGAGAGACACCAATGATCTTCTCAGCTACTCTCACAATGCGCTGCAGAGTCTTACGGCAGGACTCGGTGCAGGCGCCGTACCACACAGTGATGCAGCTGGACAGGATGCTCTCAATGGTGCCTCTGTAGAATGTGTGCATGATGGAGGATGGGGCTCTCGCTCTCCTCAGTTTGCGGAGGAAGTAAAGGTGCTGGTGAGCTTTTTTGGCCAGTGATGCAGAGTTCAGGCTCCAGGACAGGTCTTCAGAGATGTGCACACCCAGGAACTTGGTGCTGCTCACCCTCTCCACTGCAGCACCGTCGATGGTCAGAGGAGCATGCTGGGTGTGCGTTCTCCTGAAGTCCACAACAATCTCCTTCGTCTTCTCCACGTTCAGATGGAGATTATTGTCCTTGCACCACGAGGCCAGCCTGCTAACCTCACTCCTGTAGATTGACTCATCGTTGTTGTTGATGAGACCCACCACAGTCGTGTCGTCTGCAAACTTAACGAAGAGGTTGGAGCTGGAAGATGGGGTGCAGTCATGGGTCAGCAGAGTGAAGAGGAGGGGGCTCAGCACACATCCTTGGGGGGCCCCCGTGTTCATCATGATGGTGCTGGAGGTGTTGCTGCCGACCCGGGCTGCCTGTGGTCTCCCTGTCAGGAAGTCCAGCAGCCAGTTGCACATGGAGGTGCTTAGGCCCAGGTTGTCCAGTTTGTGGATGAGCTGCTGCGGGATGATGGTGTTGAATGCTGAGCTGAAGTCGATGAACAGCATTCTGACGTGGGCGTCCTTGGTCTCCAGGTGGGTGAGGGCTGAGTGGAGGGCAGTGGAGATGGCGTCGTCGGTCGATCGGTTAGGCCGATATGCAAACTGGTAGGGGTCCAGGGTGGAGGGGAGGGCAGGCTTGATGTGCTGCATGACTAGCCGCTCGAAGCACTTCATGAGGATGGGGGTTAGTGCGACCGGGCGGTAGTCATTGTGGCAGGATGGAGACGGCTTCTTGGGGACCGGGATGATGGTGGTGGCTTTGAAGCATGTGGGGACAACAGCTTGGCTCAGTGACGTGTTGAAGATGTCGGTGAGGACATCTGTGAGCTCCTCGGCACAGTCTCTCAGGACACGACCTGGGATGTTGTCAGGACCTGGCGCTTTCCGTGCATTTGTTCTCTGGAGGGATCGCTTCACGCTATCCCGGGAAAGCGTCAGTACCTGGTCGCCAGGAGAAGGTGGCGTCTTCTGTGCTGGAGTGCTGTTGTCTGCCTCAAACCGAGCAAAGAAGTTGTTGAGGTTGTTTAGCAGAGAGGTGGAGCTGTCACAGGTCTGCGGAGGGGGCTTGTAGTCCGTGATGGTCTGGACCCCCCGCCACAGGTTCCTGGTGTCTCTGCTGTCGGTGAACCGGTCTGCGATCCTCCTGGAGTATTGCCTCCTGGCCAATCTGATGCCTCGTGACAGGTTGGCCCTAGCAGTCCTTAGGCCCACCGCGTCCCCAGCTCTGAAGGCAGTGTTCCCGGCCTTCAGGAGCCTGTGGACTTCACCTGTCAGCCATGGCTTCTGATTGGCCCGAATGGTGAAGGTCTTGGTGACCGTGACATCGTCCATGCACTTTTCCATGTAGGACGTGACGGTCTCAGTGTACTCCTGGAGGTCGGTGATGTTGTTGTTGGTGGCTGCTTGTTTAAACATGTTCCAGTCAGTGGTGGAGAAGCAGTCCTGGAGTGCTTCTGTGGACCCCTCAGGCCACACCCGTACCTGCTTCCTAACTGGTTTGGTGACTTTAACCAGTGGCATTAGCATAACAGTGGTGTGGTCTGAGGCCCCGAGGTGGGGGAGGGGGAGGGCTTTGTAGGCCCCTTTGTTTACAGTGTAAACATTGTCCAGAATATTGTTACCTCTAGTGGGAAACTTGATGTGACCATGAAGTTGTGGAAGCACACTCTTGGGGTTCGCATGGTTGAAATCCCCAGCCTGGATGAGAAAGGCATCAGGGTGTGCTGTCTGCTGCTCACTGATGTGTTTGTGGAGATCATACAGAGCCTCACTCCTGCTGTTGGTGGAGCCAGGGGGGATGTAAATTGCTACCAGCAGTATGGCACTAAATTCCCTCGGCAGGTAGAATGGCCGGCATTTAATAACCATAAACTCCACAACTGGTGAGCAGTGCTTACATACTACCACCGCGTCACGGCACCAGGCATCACTGATGTAAACACACAGACCCCCGCCGCGAGTTTTTCCACCCTCGACGAGCTCTCTGTCTGCCCGGTAGCATGTTAGCCCGGCTAGCTGAATAGCATGGTCCGGAACACTGTCATGAAGCCATGTCTCCACAAAAACAAAAACACAACACTCACTCACAGCCCTGGAAGTTGTTCGGAGTAAGCGAATATAATCCAGTTTATTGTCCAGCGAGCGTACGTTGGCCAGAGTGATGGTCGGGATAGCCGGCCGGTGAGGGCTAGCCTCTAGCCTAGCCCGGATACCTCCTCGCTTCCCCCTCTTCTGCTTCCTTGTATTCCAACAGTGGCGCTTCCACTGTGGGCTGGTTGCAGGAGTGGGGGTCGGTGATCGAGCAGGCCTCCGGAGCAGACCGCAGTCCCGTAGCTCTTCCGCTAGCACTGGATTAACCTCCGTATTTGTGGTTTTGCCGATGTCGAGCAGAACCTCACGGGTGAATGTGCGCCTTGGGGTTAGTGGGTTTAGTGGACGCGACGAAGACAGACAAATACACACAGATATACAACCTAAAAAACATAAAAACGCAGGTTTGCAGGGAGAGAGAGGAGCCGCTGCGTGCGCCCGCGCCGCCATCTTGGATTCACCAAGAATGAACCCGTACGTGCACCCAGAGCATTTTCAACCGGTTATGTGGCCACTTCCAGAGCTACCTGTCATGTATGTGAAAATGCTTGATCCGTGACCCGATGAAATCGGGTTCTGTGGATGAAATTGCTGAACATCGATACATGGAGTGGATTTGGATATACCCAAGAGTCCACTATAGGCGCACAAATGTTCAAGTTGTTGACTCTGAACAAACGATGGATATTTAGTGAACTCTGAGCCCTAAGTAGGACTCATGAAGGTCTCTTAGTGAAACTGATTTTGGTGTTCTATGGTGTTTTCCCTTGAGGCCTGCCATAGGTAAGAGTTTCACAAGGCGTGTGTTAGGAAATCGAAAAGGAGTAGAATTTGAGTCAATCATAAAAAAGAAACTTATTTATGCACCAATCAGAATACTCGTCAATAAGGTTTGTTTCCTTAGTGGGTGTATTTGAATTCACAGATAATATAAATGTAGTTTTTCGGTGTTTTCAACCCATTCACCATTCACCCATTCACTAACCCTAACCCTAACCCTTTTTTTTAAGCCAGTTTTCCTATATTTGGAAAAAGACTGATCATGAAAACCTCTGCAAGTTTGGATGTCCTCGCTGACGACCATGCTGCAGGTATGTCTACCGGTGACGAGCCCTTTGAGACATGTACTGGTGCCCCACGTAGGCCTAGAAGGCGTAGAGCACGTGGCCTTACTTCATCAGAGTCAGCATCAATTGACACAGTTGGACTGAATGGGTATGCATACTCTGTTGAATATAGGGATGGTTGGGAGCCATATCAGTGTAGACTTATCAGGCAGTTATCCAAACTGAGCATCTGTCTGTGAAAGATTGGAAAGTTTTTCATTCTGTGTCCGGACCTTGAGCAGTGTGGATTCCCTGAGACAGAGTATGTCTCACAGTGAGAGTGTGACGGGGCTTGAGCTTTACAGAGTTGAGGCTGATCGCTACACAATATAATCAGACGGTTTATTTTCCTGAATGTTTGTGGTGATCGAGGTGAAGCAATGGAGATTACATCCTTATCCTTTAACACTTCAAAAATGTGACTCTTGGTTTAAATTTTTTTTTGTTTTTTTCATTAAGTGGTCAGAAGTCACACTTGCTTTAGTGTAGACTTATAGCAAAACGATCAGATGGAGCCCACATTCTTTATTGTAATATATAATGTTTAGTTAATTATAATATCAAAGAACAGGTTGTCTTAAATGAAAGCAGACAAGGAGACTATAAATGAACATCACAGCTGCAAGACCTTTATTTTTTGTTGTAGCAGAAATTAAGTTTTACAAAGAAATGAAAAGTAAAACAATGATAAATAAATAAGAGTGAGAAGTTGTCAGTAACATGATTTAATATTCTTTAGTTTTTGTCCCTTTAAATATGAAACACAATGAAATAAACAGGTGAACAGAAGGAAGAAAAGAAGAGGAGGCTTTTATTTGATCCTTTAAAACAATAAACAGGTGAAGTTGTTCCCGTCTGTATGATCAGATTAAATGTCCATCTGAGCTGGAGCAGTGAACTTACTTTAGTACAGGTCACTCCTTCTTTAGTACAGGTCGCTCCTTCTTTAGTACAGGTCACTCCTTCTTTAGTACAGGTCACTCCTTTAGTACAGGTCACTCCTTCTTTAGTACAGGTCACTCCTTCTTTAGTACAGGTCACTCCTTCTTTAGTACAGGTCACTCCTTCTTTAGTACAGGTCACTCCTTCTTTAGTACAGGTCACTCCTTCTTTAGTACAGGTCCCTCCTTCTTTAGTACAGGTCACTCCTTCTTTAGTACAGGTCACTCCTTCTTTAGTACAGGTCACTCCTTCTTTAGTACAGGTCACTCCTTCTTTAGTACAGGTCACTCCTTTAGTACAGGTCACTCCTTTAGTACAGGTCTCTCCTTCTTTAGTACAGGTCACTCCTTTAGTACAGGTCACTCCTTCTTTAGTACAGGTCACTCCTTTAGTACAGGTCACTCCTTCTTTAGTACAGGTCACTCCTTCTTTAGTACAGGTCACTCCTTCTTTAGTACAGGTCTCTCCTTCTTTAGTACAGGTCTCTCCTTCTTTAGTACAGGTCACTCCTTCTTTAGTACAGGTCACTCCTTCTTTAGTACAGGTCACTTCTTTAGTACAGGTCACTCCTTCTTAAGTACAGGTCACTCCTTCTTTAATACAGGTCACTCCTTCTTTAATACAGGTCACTCCTTTAGTACAGGTCACTCCTTCTTTAGTACAGGTCTCTCCTTCTTTAGTACAGGTCACTCCTTCTTTTGTACAGGTCACTCCTTCTTTAGTACAGGTCTCTCCTTTAGTACAGGTCACTCCTTTAGTACAGGTCTCTCCTTCTTTAGTACAGGTCACTCCTTTAGTACAGGTCTCTCCTTCTTTAGTACAGGTCACTCCTTCTTTAGTACAGGTCTCTCCTTCTTTAGTACAGGTCACTCCTTCTTTAGTACAGGTCACTCCTTCTTTAGTACAGGTCTCTCCTTTAGTACAGGTCACTCCTTTAGTACAGGTCACTCCTTCTTTAGTACAGGTCACTTCTTCTTTAGTACAGGTCTCTCCTTCTTTAGTACAGGTCACTCCTTCTTTAGTACAGGTCACTCCTTCTTTAGTACAGGTCGCTCCTTCTTTAGTACAGGTCGCTCCTTCTTTAGTACAGGTCGCTCCTTCTTTAGTACAGGTCGCTCCTTCTTTAGTACAGGTCGCTCCTTCTTTAGTACAGGTCACTCCTTCTTTAGTACAGGTCACTCCTTCTTTAGTACAGGTCACTGCTTCTTTAGTACAGGTCACTCCTTCTTTAGTACAGGTCACTGCTTCTTTAGTACAAGTCACTCCTTCTTTTGTACAGGTCTCTCCTTCTTTAGTACAGGTCACTCCTTCTTTAGTACAGGTCACTCCTTCCGTGACTAGCGGACGCAATAGGTGTTACACGTGATCATCGAGTGGGCATCGGTGCAGACTCTCTGGAGGGTTTTATGACCCACTATCACTCCCCGCTAAGTGGTTTGAGACGGACTTAATATGGCGGGCCCTCCACGTGGACGCACATACGGAGGGGTAGTGGGGCGAGGGTGTAGTGGACGGTTTGAAAAAGACCCTATATCATACAAAATGTGTCTCCTTGTTCTCTACAGCATGGAGTGTTGAATCGCTGGATTGAAGGAAGAGGACATTATTGAAAATCTAATGAGAGCTAGCAAACATCCTGTGGAGGTGGTGGGAGACAAGAGGATGATGAAGAAGCTCTCATCCCTGATGGAGAACGTCTCCCACCCCTCCTTTAGTCCTGTAACGGCACTGGGCAGCTCCTTCAGTGACAGGCTGAAGGAGAGAGACCGCAGGTCCTTCAGTGACAGGCTCCGCCCCCCGCGGTGTCTGAAGGAGAGAGACCGCAGGTCCTTCCTTCCTGCTGCAGTCAGACTGTTTAACCAATCAGCTCCCAGTAGATCATAAAACACACCAAACTCTGTCACCTGTGTTTTGTATTTTTATTCTTAAATTTGATTGCATTGCAATATTTATTTCTGGGACAATTTGTGCAATAACATTCCCTCCTTATATGCACTGTGTGCATGATAGTGTTCATACTGTTAATACAGACTTACATCTTTAAGTTACTGCCATTTCACCTGTTCCTTTCTGAGGCATGTTTTTAATAGCTCTTTAATTGATGCACATTTCTTTTTCGTACCAGCTCTTGACTACTGTTTTTGATGTTTTTTTATCTATTAATTTTGTTGCACTGAGTGATTTTCTTCTGCTTTGCTGCTGTAACACAAAATGTCTCCGCTCGTGAGATGAATAGAGGATTGTCTTGTCTTAAGACTGATTCTTCAGCACCTTGTTCATGCGTAAAACAGACTCCTAAAGATCCAAATGTAATGTCGGCAGAGCGAGCAGCAGAAATTTTGACAGCATTAAAGAAGGCTCACTTTGATGAGAAGTTTAGTTTTTATAGTTTGTAGGCGATGTTTAAAAGTGTAGGCATTAGTTCTACTTTTGAGGCTGCATACATACGACTAGCTTGTGATACACGGTGTGGAAAATAGACATCGATGAAGTTTGGATCAATCCCTACAGTAAGCCACTCTTAAAGTGCTGGTCAGCTAATTTAGATATAGATACAGTTTGTGGTGGATCCATGTGTGTGTTGTCTGTTGTTTCTTATACGTCTAAGGGAAAGGGAGATGGGGTTGTTGTTGGAAAGGGAGATGGGGTTGTTGTTGGAGTTGGAGATGGGGTTGTTGTTGGAAAGGGAGATGGGGTTGTTGTTGGAAAGGGAGATGGGGTTGTTATTGGAAAGGGAGATGGGGTTGTTGTTGGAAAGGGAGATGGGGTTGTTGTTGGAAAGGGAGATGGGGTTGTTGTTGGAAAGGGAGATGGGGTTGTTGTTGGAGTTGGAGATGGGGTTGTTGTTGGAAAGGGAGATGGGGCTGTTGTTGGAAAGGGAGATGGGGTTGTTGTTGGAAAGGGAGATGGGGTTGTTGTTGGAAAGGGAGATGGGGTTGTTGTTGGAAAGGGAGATGGGGTTGTTGTTGGAAAGGGAGATGGGGTTGTTGTTGGAAAGGGAGATGGGGTTGTTGTTGGAAAGGGAGATGGGGTTGTTATTGGAAAGGGAGATGGGGTTGTTGTTGGAAAGGGAGATGGGGTTGTTGTTGGAAAGGGAGATGGGGTTGTTATTGGAAAGGGAGATGGGGTTGTTGTTGGAAAGGGAGATGGGGTTGTTATTGGAAAGGGAGATGGGGTTGTTGTTGGAAAGGGAGATGGGGTTGTTGTTGGAAAGGGAGATGGGGTTGTTGTTGGGGAATGGAGATGGGGTTGTTGTTGGAAAGGGAGATGGGGCTGTTGTTGGAAAGGGAGGTGGGGCTGTTGTTGGAAAGGGAGATGGGGTTGTTGTTGGGGAATGGAGATGGGGTTGTTGTTGGAAAGGGAGATGGGGCTGTTGTTGGAAAGGGAGATGGGGTTGTTGTTGGGAAAGGGAGATGGGGCTGTTGTTGGAAAGGGAGATGGGGTTGTTGTTGGGAAAGGGAGATGGGGTTGTTATTGGAAAGGGAGATGGGGTTGTTGTTGGAAAGGGAGATGGGGTTGTTGTTGGAGTTGGAGATGGGGTTGTTGTTGGAAAGGGAGATGGGGTTGTTGTTGGAAAGGGAGATGGGGTTGTTGTTGGAGTTGGAGATGGGGCTGTTGTTGGAAAGGGAGATGGGGTTGTTGTTGGAAAGGGAGATGGGGCTGTTGTTGGAAAGGGAGATGGGGTTGTTGTTGGAAAGGGAGATGGGGTTGTTGTTGGAAAGGGAGATGGGGCTGTTGTTGGAAAGGGAGATGGGGTTGTTGTTGGAAAGGGAGATGGGGTTGTTGTTGGAAAGGGAGATGGGGTTGTTGTTGGAAAGGGAGATGGGGTTGTTGTTGGAAAGGGAGATGGGGTTGTTGTTGGAAAGGGAGATGGGGCTGTTGTTGGAAAGGGAGATGGGGTTGTTGTTGGAAAGGGAGATGGGGTTGTTGTTGGAAAGGGAGATGGGGTTGTTGTTGGAAAGGGAGATGGGGCTGTTGTTGGAAAGGGAGATGGGGTTGTTGTTGGAAAGGGAGATGGGGTTGTTGTTGGAAAGGGAGATGGGGTTGTTGTTGGAAAGGGAGATGGGGTTGTTGTTGGAAAGGGAGATGGGGCTGTTGTTGGAAAGGGAGATGGGGTTGTTGTTGGAAAGGGAGATGGGGCTGTTGTTGGAAAGGGAGATGGGGTTGTTGTTGGAAAGGGAGATGGGGTTGTTGTTGGAAAGGGAGATGGGGTTGTTGTTGGAAAGGGAGATGGGGTTGTTGTTGGAAAGGGAGATGGGGCTGTTGTTGGAAAGGGAGATGGGGCTGTTGTTGGAAAGGGAGATGGGGTTGTTGTTGGAAAGGGAGATGGGGTTGTTGTTGGAAAGGGAGATGGGGTTGTTGTTGGAGATGGGGCTGTTGTTGGAAAGGGAGATGGGGTTGTTGTTGGAAAGGGAGATGGGGCTGTTGTTGGAAAGGGAGATGGGGTTGTTGTTGGAAAGGGAGATGGGGCTGTTGTTGGAAAGGGAGATGGGGTTGTTGTTGGAAAGGGAGATGGGGTTGTTCTTGGAAAGGGAGATGGGGTTGTTGTTGGGGAATGCTCAAAGAGAAGCCTCAAAAGATAAAAATCTTAATGCTAAAAATGCTCTTAAAAAACTAGGTAGTGTTTATCTGCATAACCGAGATGTCTCTGCTCAGGAGGCTGTTTGGAGACTAATGACAAATATGCATCTCAAGGAAAGTAGTGTTTGTACCAACAGGGGACAATATAGTTAAAATGAGTTTGCCTTTAAAAGTCTTACAACAGAAGCATCATCATCATTAAATGATCTGATGTCAGAAGACATTTTGCTGATCGCTATAAAAACAGGCTGGATGACAGTGTCTTCAATGATATGTGCATGGCAACTTTTGCTTCCGAGTACCGCATTTTAAGTAATAATGAGAAGTCAAAAAAACGGATACAAGTTCAGAACAACTGTGGTTTTGTTGTAAAAAGAACACAAACAACCTGCTGTTGTAAGGTACGCACGCTTTTCTGAAACAAGAAATGCATAATTATTTTATCAGAGCAGTATGCAGTTGTTTCTTCTTTCTAATTATAGCCTTTATGCTAGAAATGTTAGCTTACTGTCTGTTGTGTATATATTATTGTGTATTCATTGTGAAGAATAACATACAGCTTATGACATGTAATATTTATGTCGAGAAAAATCCAAGAAAACAAAGTTAGAACTAAATTAAAATTGAGCAAGTTACCACTCTTTTGACTTCACTCAAATGTTGGTTCGATCGAGATTTTATAACAGTTCAATATAGTCTTCCAAATAGCTCAATATATTAACTATTTATATTAATTGCCAAATTGTATATAACAGAGAGGATTGTATCATGAACGAGTAAATGTGGAAATCCATGGACAAGCTGGTACATGAACAAAGAGTCGGTCACATACAGGCTGTGTTCCCCAGGGAGGGGCTGTGAGGCTGCCGTCAATCAGTCAGGAGGAATTTACTAAATGGTAGATAAAAAAAGAGATTGGTTAAATAATAGTATTATATGTGTTAAAATAATAACAGTATAGCTGTGCATTACATTAAAATATTATTAATTATAATTAATTGTGTTCATTATTTTCTGAATTTTATTTTTGATATCATTTTAATGATTCTGTATATATTTAACTCTTTCCCTGCCAGAGAATTCTAGAATGTTTGCCAGCCAGCGCCAGCCTTTTTCACCATTTTCACCAATCTTTCAAGACTCACAGAATATTTTGTTCTTTGAATATGTAAATATTGAATACATCAAAAGAAAGATCAGAGCCTCTGCTTTCATATACAAAAAACTATTTTATTCAAACTTCATTCACTCTTTTTTTATCAGCACTTGAATATCGGCCATTTTCACAAAAAAACAACATTCCGGACAAAAAGCTGAGAAAACAGCACTTTTATAAAACACTTTATTTATTTTCAAGAAAAAAAAGTTATTTTGAGTTTACATTTGGATTCTTTTTACTTTCATTTGACAACTACAGTTATATTTTAAAAATAAATAAAATAAATAAAAATGATTACATAAAATTATAAATGTTCTTTGAATAGTGTAGCACTACAACATTTACAAACTATATTATACATTTTTCTTCTCTTATACACTCAGAAATACTTTGTTTTTACAAACACTTAAATATCATTATTATTTTCAATAATAAATCATTAGGTGAACAAAAACCTGATCAAGAAGAGAGACAACTGTGTCTCCCAGTGAAGTGCCTTCTCCACAACAGGGTTTCATGTTGTAACAGTACCCTGTGTCAGAATCACAAAGGATGGAGGATTTGATCCCATATTTGACAGGTTTTTGGGGATTGTACACCCTGAACGCTAGCCGTCCACGCCACAGAAGCAAAACCTCATCAATGCAAATGTTGGTGTTAGGTTGATACATTTGACTGAATTTAGATATAAGGTAATATAAGACAGGGCGGACTTTGTACAACCTGTCAGTGCTCTTTGCTGGCCTTGATTCATAATCATTGGAGTGTAGAAACCTCCATATGATTTCAAACCGGTTGCGGGATGTGACCTTGTTGAAGTAGGGCGTGGCCTAAAGGTCATCTGTAGACCCGTACATTTCAAGGTCAGGCTTACGAATGATATGATCAAGAGCAGCAGCATCATTTAGAGGTCCAGGATTCTCAGTGAGCTGCCAGTTCATTTCTTTCCACATCAGATTACCTGGACCAGGACCTGCACCTGGCTGGTTTACAGAACCTCTTGCTTGGTCACCAGGTACTTGACCTCCACCACGCCCATAAGATCCACAGGTCCGACCTCTGCCTCTTTGCTGTGATCGACCTGTAAATAATTAGAATGACAACTTTTTTATTCAACAGTGTGATGTGCACAAAGAGAGAAACTCTTCATATCACATCTTACCTCTTTCACCTTGAGTAGTTCTGTATAAAGGACACCTGGGCCTTGAATCCCTGGACTCTGTGTGTAAAATGACAGTAAAATGTCATACAAATATTCATTTGGTAAATAGTTTGTGTACAAAATGAAAGATAAATTATTTCTTTTTTATCTTCTCTCACAAGTTAGCAGATGCTCTTGTCTTGTAGTATCTAATAATCATACAATCCAAGTAACATACTATCAAACTAAATAAAACATGTTATCATGACTCACCTCTTTCACCTACGGGTATGTCTGGACCTCGGAGACCTGGATCTTGGAGACCTGGACCTTGGAGACCTGGACCTTGGAGACCTGGACCTTGGAGACCTGGATCTTGGAGACCTGGACCTTGGAGACCTGGACCTTGGAGACCTGGACCTTGGAGACCTGGACTCTGTGTCTGGAAGTTACAATAAAAAGTCCGTCAAAAATTCGTTTGGTACATAGTTTATGTACAAAAATGAGAGATGTGTTATTTCGACGTCACGTTATCTCATGAATTATCAGATGCATATGCTATCACGGTGAATCAAAAAATAACGTGATCATATCTTACCTCTTACACGTCCTGAATCCCTCCATTCACTGTCGCCGCTGCTGTCTTCATCCAGATCAGTTTCACGGAGGTCAAAAAATTAATTATCAGAGTCTGTATCGATAATTAACTCTGTAGTTTCCGCAGCTGAATATCTCCTCGCTGGCGCCGGCATGTTTGTACTGTTCAAGAGCTTTTATCTCATATCTATACGGCTAATGTTGACTTTATGACGCGCGTCAAACTCACATACAGACTGATAGAACTCCGACCGCTGGAAAATAAGGACGAAGAAAATGTTTGTTTGTTTTTCTCTACTTTCCCGCGGGTGGTCTTGTTTGTTGGTTTTTGACCCCACAGTCCTGTAACTTTTTCACAATGTCCGCCAGAGCGCCCCCTATCGTATTACACTGAAAACACCAATTGACGGAATATTCCGTCAATGGCGGGGAATGAGTTAATGTACAAAGATAATTATAGATAATTAAAATGACATTATAAATGATTGCAACTTTTATTATATTGGTAATACTACAGTATGTATTTGAGCGTATCCTTTTTAATAAAATGTATTTGCTTTTTTTTTCTTTTAGATGAAAATAGGCCAAGTGTGTGACCAGCATCACCCCTCATCAAAGCTGTTAATGTGGGGAGGGACCAGGTGAGAGAAAGTGTGCTCGAGGCAGTAAGTAGAGTAATAGAGATTTAGTAAGCACTCTCAATCTGTCTGTCTCTCTACCTTCTCTCTCTCAGCCTGTGTCTTTGTCTTATTGTTTAGAGTGTGTTAGCAGCATACATGGCTTCAGCATTGGAGGGAAATAGAACAAAAGCACCTGTAATAATGAAAGTTATAATCCTCCTTTCAGAGATAGACAGTAAATGTCCAAAGATTTCTTTAAGTTAAACAGAAATTATTGATGAGAATGCACTGGACAGATTCTTAGCAGCACTCGTTCATTTATGTTTGAACTTATTGTAGTTATTTTATAATGTGAATGTTTGGCCTGTTTTAGCTAACTCATTTATTCTATTGTTGTGGAGGATTTACATTAAAAAAAAGTGTTGTTGTTGTTTTCTATGCAAACTAGATCAACCCCATTTAAAACGTAGTTCTGTTTTATCTTATCATTTAAGGACAGCTCCAGGATGAAGGTCACATTATGGAGAGAGGTCGCCATCTTGCCCGTGGCTGTTGGGTCCATGTTGACTATAAGTCACTTAAAGGGGAACGATGGTGTCTATGGGTTTAATGCCCAGTCTACCCAGTACACTACACTGCAGGTACGTTTTCATGAAGTCTCTCAGCTAGCTATAGATTTTAATAGGAGAAAATGTAGCTAACACTACACTGCTCTGCTCTTTGCTCATGTCCCGTTTCACCTGCTTGTTTGATGACTTTAGTTAGAAAACAGACGAGGTCTGCAGCACAGTAAACTGGTGTTCCTGCTTGTTCTTTTCTGACCTAATCTGCTATCTTAAACTAGTCACAGTTACAGGTAAGTTCTAAAGTGCAAATATAAATGCAGAGATTCAAACAAAAAACTGTACATTTTAAGATTTGTGTACAATTGAAATTAAAGGAGGGATGTGTAAACGACATTTATCGTTTAAAATTGGTAAGGTAGTCTAAATTCAGTCTGAAAAAATAACTGTGAATGGTTGGGGTTTTTTTGTTTTTTGTTTTAATAGCGAGCCATAAGAATGATGATTTCATTATTGCACCAATCACTGTCTGCAGCAGTTTGACTCATGTTACCTGAAACCTGCACCGATGACATTAACTGCCTGGGGGCTGGAGAAGTGGAGGGCAAACCTGGCTGACTCCATCTCCTGCTGGAGAGTGAAGAGATGCCTCTGATAAAAACAGAGATGTGGGATGAACTATCAGTTCAGCTCAAAACGCTACCCTTCCCAATCCACATCCAGGTCAAGGGGGGTATTGTTAAAATGGTAAAACCCGTAGGTGTTGAGGAGGGACAGGGGAAAAAAGGGGGAGGAGGAGGAGAAGAAGGAGGAAGATTAAAGGAGTCATCATATTGGGGTTTGTTTTATGGTTTTAGTAATGTGTTCTCAGGGTTTTCAGTTTTCAAGAAGATGTAGGGGAGAGGGTAGGACAGAAGATAAATGGGGAGTAGGACAATTGTTTTGTTTTTGTTATGTTTATGTTGTCTTGTTTGGTTAGTTGTTTGTTAAAATGTGCATATATGTTATTTGTTAAAAAATAAATACTTACTTTGACAATGAAAATCAAATTATTAACTACAACCATGTAATAAAAATAGCCTATCTCTCTCTCTCTCTCTCTCTCTCTCTCTCTCTCTCTCTCTCTCTCGACACAATGATCATTCAATAACATGCAGTCAATGCATTAAATAAAATGTAACATGGATGAACACATGGAGGAAGCTGAGCAACCACCAGGTGCTGAAAAGTGCTTTATACAGTTTACCAACTTTCAGCACCACGGACAGCAACATGGTAAAGTGTGTGTGTGTGTGTGTGTGTGTGTGTGTGTGTGTGTGTGTGTGTGTGTGTGTGTGTGTGTGTGTGTGTGTGTGTGTGTGTGTGTGTGTGTGTGTGTGTGTGTGTGTGTGTGTGTGTGTGTGTGTGTGTGTGTGTGTGTGTGTGTGTGTGTGTGTGTCGAAATGCATACTTTTAATTACTTTGGTGGTGGACAACATACTTGGTCAATAACGCTGATTCTGATGTTTGCCCACTGACAACCAAACTTTAGCATGTGACGTGTGTAAGTATAACTGACAGACGTGCGTGTTCGATGGCTTCAGCCGCTTCAGTATCTGTTATCTATATCACAACGATAACGGATGAGTTACTAACGCAGTCGGCTGAGAGGTAGCATTACGCATCGTCGCCCGACGGGTCTGGGTTTGCGACCCACTTGTACTTTATATTTCATCAAAACTCACTTCCCGCGGGCCGGATCACCTTGGGGGGAAAGTTTTGTAATTCTATTTTAGCAGGGTGCTATGGTAAATCTCTAAAGACCCTCCAACTCGTCCAAAACGCTGCAGCTCGTGTTCTTACTAGAACGAGGAAAAGGGACCACATGACTCCTGTATTGGCTTCTCTCCATTGGCTCCCTATAAAATCTAGAATAGAATTTAAAATCTTTCTGCTCACCTACAAAGCTCTAAACGGTCAGGCACCATCGTATCTTAAAGAGTTAATTGTACCGTACTATCCATCAAGAACATGACGTTCCCAGAATGCAGGCCTGCTCGTGGTGCCTATAGTCTCTAAAAGTACTATGGGAGGTAGAGCCTTTAGTTATCAGGCTCCTTTGGAATCGTCTACCAGTCGGGGTCCGGGAGGCAGACACACTAGGTACTTTTAAGAATAGACTTAAAACTTTTCTTTGTGATAAATCTTATAGTTAGGGCTGGCTTAGGACCAGCTCATAGTTATGCTGCTATAGGCCTAGACTACCGGGGGAACTGGCACCAGGATCTCTTATCTCTCTCTCCCTCTTTCTCTCCCAGCTTTCATATCTTATTACTGCTTGTCTCTATCTTTATATTCTAACCTCTCCTTTTTCTGGGAGCTCCTGAGCTCTCTTAGGTTCCCTGGGACTGTTGGTGAGGATGGCCTGCCAAACAACCAAACAACTTACTACTGTACATAATCCTGTGATTTCTTACATTCCTCGTCTACTCTCTGGTTTTGGTAGCTGACGTGCGAGTCAGCGAGGTAGGATAGGATAGGATAGGATAGGATATAACTTTATTGATCCCCAATGGGGAAATTCGGGCGTTACAGCAGCAGCAACAGTGCAGAATCAAAAACAAAAGTCAAAATCGAATAAAAAAGTAACAACATAAGCATAAATACAATCCAGGTAGTAAGTGGGGGATATATACAGAGGACTATAGCACGGTGGACTCAGCAGGGCAATGGAAAGATATTAATAATACTGTGCAGTGAATGGCATGTTAAAGTGACCAGTGAAAGAATTTAAAGTGGCATTGTGATCAGAGGGTTATGTAAACAGTATTGACAGTTATAGTAATAAGTTATAAGCATAATAAATATAGTGCAGTTTGACTGGAGTATAGATATATAGTTATAATAATATAAGAGTGTATTGTAATAATGTAATATATAATATAGATAGTATAGTATAGATATAATATAATAATAAAGGTAACATAATAACATTGTAATAATATTGTATACTATATATAAAGAGAATATATATAAATAAATACAGGCTAGCTCCTGCTGTTGTACAGCCTGATTGCTGTGGGGACGAATGAGCGTCTGAAGCGTTCTGTTTTGCTCCTGGGGGGGAGGAGGCGTTGGCTGAAGGAGCTGCTCATCTCCCACAGCTCGTCATGGAGAGGGTGAGAGGAGTCATCCAGGATGGATATGATTTTGTCCTTCATCCTCCTCTCCGCCACTGTGTCCAGAGTCTCCAGTTCCAGACCAACGACAGAGCGGGCCTTCTTAACCAGTTTATTAATCCTGTTTGCCTCACCAGCCTTGATGCCCCCCCACCAGCACACCACAGCAAAGAAGAGTGTGCTGGCCACCACAGACTGGTAGAAGGCCTTGAGGAGTCTGTCGCAGACACTGAAAGACCTGAGTCTCCTCAGGAAGAACAGCCTGCTCTGTCCTTTCCTGAAGATGGCTTCAGTGTTATGGGACCAGTCCAGCTTGTTGTTAATGTGAACCCCAAGGTACTTGTAGGAGTCCACCCTCTCCACTTCCTCCCCCTGAATGATGACTGGGGCAGGGGGGCACCTCTTCCTCCTGTAGTCCACTACCACCTCCTTTGTTTTGGCGATGTTGAGCTTCAGATGGTTGTTGTTGCACCATGTGACGAAGCTCTCGATCAGACCTCTGTACTCGTCCTCGTTGCCATCAGTGATGCGGCCCACGATGGAGGAGTCGTCAGAAAACTTTTGGAGGTGGCAAGAACCAGAGTTAAACCTGAAGTCTGAGGTGAAGAGAGTGAACAGAAAGGGTGCCAGAACAGTTCCTTGGGGTACTCCAGTGTTGCTCATCACCACATCAGAGACACAGCCGTCCACTCGGACGTACTGTGGTCGGCCAGTGAGGTAGTTGTAGATCCAGGCTGTGGTGTCAGGGTGCAGATGAATATCCAGCAGTTTTTCCCTCAGGAGGCCGGGCTGGATGGTATTAAAAGCACTGGAGAAGTCAAAGAACATGACTCTCACAGTGCTTCCCTGCTTCTCCAGGTGTGACAGGGCTTTATGGGTCAGGAAGATGATGGCATCCTCCACTCCGATGTGCCGCTGGTAAGCAAACTGCAGTGGATCTATGAAAGCAGTGAGCAGGGTCTTTAGCTGCTGGAGAACCAGCCTCTCAAATGTCTTCATGACATGTGACGTGAGTGCCACAGGCCTGTAGTCATTAAGAGAGCTGGGACGACCAGTCTTAGGAACTGGTACAATGCAGGAGGTCTTCCACAGGTCAGGCACCAACATCAGCCTGAGGGAGAGGTTGAAGAGGTGCCGAAAGATTCCTGCGAGCTGCCTAGCACACACCTTGAGGATCCTGGGGCTGATGTTGTCTGGTCCACTGGCTTTTTTTATGCAGAGCTTGGAGAACTGTCGTTGTACCTGGCTCGTAGTGAGAGTGAGAGTGGGGGGAGGGTGTGGGGGGCTGTTCTTTGTTTCCGGAAGTAGGGAGCTGGGGGGTGGGGGGGTGGAGTGGGATTGTCCTTTGAAGCTGCTGCTGGGGCAGGGCTGTCCTTTGAAGCAGCTGGTGAGAAGCTGAGAGAGGGGAAGGTAGTACGGTCGTTGATGGGGGGGCAAGCCGAGTCACCAACAGAGGTGCGAATGACAGTTGGAGTGATGGTTGAAGACCCAGACCCACTGTCTGAGCTCACCGGGGTGGGGGTTGAGTCAAACCTATTGAAAAATAGGTTCAGCTCAGCAGCAAAAACTGGGTCTCCTTCAGCTTTGGTCACAGGCTTGCTGCAACCAGTCATCTGCTTCATGCCATTCCACACCTCCTTTGAATTGTTCTGGCCCATCTTGGCCTCAATCTTCTCCTTGTAGCTGTTCTTGGCCTCCCTCAGCTTCTTCTTTAGAATCTTTTGGACAGCCCTGAGCTCCTCCCGGTCTTTAGCCATGAAGGCCCTCTTCTTGCTGTTAAGAAGGCCTTTGATGTCTTTGTTGATCCATGGTTTGTTGTTGGAGAAGCAGCGAACCTTCTTAGTAGGGACTATGGTATCCTCACAAAACCGGATGTAATCTGTAATGCAGTGAGTGAGTCCTTCAATGTCATCACCGTGTTCCTCCTGAAACAATTCCCAGTCTGTGACATTAAAACACTCCTGCAGGGCCTCCTCAGAGTCTTTAGACCAAACCTTCACAGTCATCTTTCTGGCCACCTGTTGTTTCACCAGGGGCCTGTAGGTGGTATCAAGGTGGATGAGGTTGTGGTCTGATTCCCCGAGGGGTGGGAGGGAAGAAGAGCTGTATGCTCCCTTCACGTTGGCATACAGCAGGTCTATGGTTTTATTCCCTCTTGTAGCGCAGTTTACATACTGTTTAAAGTTCGTCAGTACAGAGGAGAGAGTGACATGATTAAAGTCCCCGCTGATCAGTATGAGGGCACTGGGATGCTGTGTTTGTAGCCCCGCGATCACAGTGTGTATGACGTCACTCGCGCTCGCAGCTACAGCTGATGGTGGGATGTAGACAGCAACAATGATGGCATATGAGAACTCACGTGGTAGATAATACGGGCGTAATCCTACCGCTAAAAGTTCAGCGTCGGGAGTGCAGACCCGTTCCTTCACAGTTATATGCCTGGGATTACACCATTTAGAGTTAACAAAGACAGCAAGGCCTCCTCCTCTCTTCTTACCGCTCTGTCTCCCCCGGTCCGCTCGTACCAGCGTGAAGCCGGCCAGGTCGATGAGACTGTCCGGTATATTCCCATGTAGCCATGTCTCCGTGAAGCAAAGCAGGCTGCTCTCCCTGTAGACCCGCTGGCTGTTTATTAAAGCTGTGAGTTCGTCCGCTTTGTTTGCGAGTGACCGGACATTCCCCATAATGATCGACGGCAGAAAAGGTTTAAATTTACGGACTCTCTCGATCCTCTCTCTTCTCCTCTCCTTGACTTTAGTGCCGGCTTTCCTCCCCCGGCGTACCCCTCTCCATAAGTCCTCAGGGATGCGTGAGGTTGGGACACCGACTCCATGCCTGAGGCGCAGTAGTTCCTCACGACTGTACGTGATCATTCCGGCAAGAAGAGAAAAAAGTCCCGAAAAAAGTACCGTACTTCACTTAGTGATGCTGCAACTAAAACGCTGCAGTAGTGCAGGCAATATGCCCAAAAATAATACAAAAAATAACAACAATAATAACAGTTTTATAACAATATAAGGAAAGAAGAGTCGGAGCTGCTGTAACAGGCTGCCGACTCTCTCAGCGCCCGGAAGTCAAGTGATGATGTCTCAGTGGGCGGAGACCTTCAGCTGAGACAACGTCCTCGGTATCTGCATTGTATTTCCTTGTTTCATTAAACTTTCTGGTTTGTTCAATTTGAACCTGAGTCTCTTCTCTCCCTTCTCTAAGAAAACCAGTACGCACAATGTGACTCAAAAAAAACAGGAACATTATGCATCATTTGCTTGTAGCTTTTTGTTAAGTATAAGGTATATAAACACAGTAGGCTGCAGCACGTTCTAGTCTACAAGTCTAAGAAGTATTTTTGCTGTTAGGCCAGCGTACGAAAAAAAAGTAAAGATGACATGAAGTTGATAACTTAACATTCAGAAACATCTCCCTGAAGGTTTACGTTCTACATCAGGAGAGTTTTCTGCCTCAGTGTCGGACTCAGGATCATATTGATACCGCACCGCTGTGTTGTCTCCGGATCCATGCTTTTCTCATGGCGCAAACTGGGGAATCTCAAGCTGACTATGACCCGAACTCGCTTAGGTACACGAGAGGGGCATGGGGGAGGGGGAGGTCTTTGCAACTCCAGGGGGACACACCCCAAAACAGAGCGCTCTCAAAGAGCTGATTTCCAGCAATGGACGGGCCAAGGTCCCTTGTGGAGTGAAGCTTTTATTTTTAGAGCTCCCCCTACTGACTGGCTGCAGTATAGGTCATAAACCCCGCCTCCTCAATGATAACAGACGGGACTTGGGTCAAACTGTTAAGTTAAAATACTCGTCACATAATTTTTTTCCAGACCTAAACTCTGCTAAGAACTAAACTCTGGTAAGGTTTTAAATACTGTATAATGAGGTAGAATATTTCTCTAGATATCAGGATCAAACTAAAGTAAGATCTGATTTAATATAACTTATAATACTGTATAATGAGGGAGAATATTTCTCTAGATATCAGGATCAAACTAAAGTAAGATCTGATTTAATATAACTTATAATACTGTATAATGAGGTAGAATATTTCTCTAGATATCAGGATCAAACTAAAGTAAGATCTGATTTAATATAACTTATAATACTGTATAATGAGGGAGAATATTTCTCTAGATATCAGGATCAAACTAAAGTAAGATCTGATTTAATATAACTTATAATACTGTATAATGAGGTAGAATATTTCTCTAGATATCAGGATCAAACTAAAGTAAGATCTGATCTAATATAACTTATAATACTGTATAATGAGGTAGAATATTTCTCTAGATATCAGGATCAAACTAAAGTAAGATCTGATCTAATATAACTTATAATACTGTATAATGAGGTAGAATATTTCTCTAGATATCAGGATCAAACTAAAGTAAGCTCTGATTTAACTTCTGTCTGATTTAAGAGACTAACAGAAACATGAACACAAACAATCAGCGGTGGTGTAATATAATATTAACCGAGCATCATGCTGCTTTAACCTGCCAAATATTCAGCATGAGTTTACACACACAGTACCAATCCAATAATCACAAGTTGATCATGTTGTACATTTAATGACGCTTATTAATAAATGGTGTTATAACTTAACTATAAAAACAGGCTGCTTGTGATGGTGGTTAGGAGGAGACATACAGGCTCAATAACAGAAGGCATAAAGATCACGTTTCTCACCAAATTATATATTAATGTTTTTTTATTTTGCATCTATAATCATTAATGAAGATTTTATGTCTTTTAATAGGTATTTCCCTGTTTTCACCAACATTATATTATACATTAAACTGAGGATTTCCTTTTTCTCATGTCTCTCTCTCTTTCCCAGCTCGTCCTCTCTGGTGCTAAAACCTGCTGCTGCTTTGTGGGATGCTTGGAAAGGACCTCACCACTGCGTTTGGTCTGATCTTACACTGGACGGCGGTCTGATGTGAAAGTGGCCAGAGGGTTGTGCCTGAGCCACAGAAGACGCAGCGTGCGTGTCCTGAACAATGTTTGACAAGTCCTTTGAAAGATTCATGGAAGAAAAGAGAGGCTGTTTAATACAGAGGCTTTTCTTATGAGCCACATTTTCTTTTTGTGACATTTAGATTTATCTGCTATAACTTTAAAATATTGTGCATTTATTTGCCTCTTTCAAACCTGTATAACCCACAAAAACCTTAAATACCTCACGTCAGGAGCATCCTGCACCATACACTGTATTTTCTAAACCAACGTGAGCACTGTTCATACAAAATAAAGACATAGTGCTGCATTTGCACAGACTGTGTAATCAGGTTCTCTCTCTCTCTTGTAAAAAAGCTTCACCAACATTGAATGGAAACAGCTACAGTGCACAGCCACTGGTTTCCAGGTGTCGGGTAAAAGTCGCCTAGTTCCTAAAAGTTGTAAAAAGAAATCTGGTTCCTTTAAATAATGACCTTGGATTTCTCTGCACATTCTTTTGATGGGATGTGTTGATCAGGTTTTCAGGAGTGAAAAGTTGTTTTAAAGTAAAATTTGGTTATTGTGGTGTATTAATGCTATTATTTAAGTTTGACCTTTCAGTCTTGCCGTAGTTTGTTAGTGCCTACTGAGCATGTTCACGTGGTGGTTTAGAGAAACTGTTACCCCTCGTTACGCTGTAATGCTGCTCTCCCCAAGTACGCTATATAAAGTGTTAAAACGTTATTCAGGTTTAAGTACACCACCGTTATCAAAATAGCATTAATAATTACATTTAATTAATACAAATCAATAATTTGTTATTAAACTGAGTTTAATAAGGAAACAACCAAAGATTACAATATCAGTCTCAAATTGATTAATTAAATACCAATATCATTAATAATGAATAATCTGTATTTAATTGAAGGTGTGAAATCCGAACACAAAGCCCTTTCACCCAGCCTGAGTCACAATGTGAACAATGAGAATTTATTTAACAAAGAAACATCAAGTTAATCAATGAAACTCAATCAAACAACTGTGATAAATTAAACTATAGACAACGTAAACAAACAAGCGTGGCGTTTGTGTATGAGGGGTGAATCCATTCTAAATTCATGCACTCCACTCATACCAACGTGGACCCTGCGCCTGCAAAGATGCCTGCGATCTGACCAGCGTCTGGCACTACACTTACATTTTCCACAGACTTTGAATGGTCACACTGGCACAATGCACAAGTGGCGTTGCATGTGTGCATGATGTATCTTCACACGTTAACGTGTTAACACAGCTACGCCACATTTGAAAGAGTATTGTTGGATAAAAGTTACTATTTAATCCTTTACCTAAATGTTGTAAATATAAATCTGACTCCTTTAAATAATTACCTCAAATCTCTCTGCGCATTCTTTTGATGGGATGAGAGGAATGACTGAAGGCGTCTCTTTCAGGTTAACAGAGTTTATGAACCTGATGAATCAAGAATAGAAGTTACAGAGTCTCTGGGTTCAACACTACGTGTCCCTGACAACAGACAGATACCTGGTCAGTTCATGAAGTCTGAGCCCCGACTATCTTTCCCTGAACCCTTTTATACATTAGACAGAGAATATCTAACCAAATCATGCATTCAAGAATGTGCAGTTTCCTTCCTCTGATTGGGCAGCTTTCCAGATTATGTGTTTCCTGATGTTTGGTTCCCCTTCTCTCATTGGTTCATCAAACTCCTGAATCCTTTCACCTCCTGTAGGGGAAGACACATCCTACCTGTTTATTATCACAACCTGACATCTAGTCTAGTCATTATTTCCTTTTAAGCAACAAACCATTTAAGTGATTAACTATCAAGGCTCATTGAACCTATAAAAGTGGGTGAGTGATTAACTGTTCAGGGCCTTAAACTAAACCTGTGTTTGAGTTGGTGAGTGATTCAGTTTAAAGGGCCGCATCAAACACATGTTGGAATGTGCACTCACTCCGACAAGCCCTCTTCACACAAACACCTTTAACCTCTGAACTGAGATCTGGAACAATTAGGTTAGAACACTTTGATTAAAACATGATATAATATAAATGTGAACAACAATCATTCATGCAATGGATATCTAATCATTCCTATGTATTTGGTGATCAAACCTTTATTCAATAATACATTAATGTAGTAAATACTTTGATTATATGTAGAAAGAGACCTATTATTCTAACAGTAGTCATACGATTTATTATAAATCACACTCTGTAAGAGAGAGAGTGTGTGTGTGTGTGTGTGTGTGTGTGTGTGTGTGTGTGTGTGTGTGTGCGCAGTGGTGAAAGAAGGAACACACAGTTTGGAAACAAACAGAAACACAAGGTTTACGTCTGTCGGTCCTCTGTCACATTAACATGTTAAACTTTTTGTAGTAGCCTAATATATGTGCACGCATTAAACTGTGGAGTGTGTGCGCTGTGAACTCACATCAGGAGCATCCTGCACCATACACTGTATTTTCTATAACAACGTGAGCACTGAGCTGCATGAGGAATAAAACATAAAGACATAGTGCTGCATTTGCACAGGCCGTGTAATCGGGTTTTATGTCTCTCTCTCTCTCTCTCTGGTTTTTTAATTGATTGAATGTGATTACAAACTTTACATATGCTGATGTGAACACAGCACTCGCCCATATATGGCGAGCTGACACCTGTCACTCAGCAGGACGCCTGCTCCGGGTCTCTCCTCACACCACAGCTTCTCTCCTGAGGCCGTTATTCCTCTAATCCTGCCTGTTTCTGCTCTCTATCACATCTAACAGGTTCAGAATAATAAGCCAGCACACCATTATATGTAAAGGAATACATGTCTTCTTCCTCTTTATTGACGGGAGTGACACTCAGATCCATGATTTTACATGTTAAACAGATGGGGATTCAGCAGGACTCCCTTATGTTACGTCACAGCCGAATGTGGAAGTAAAGAGCAAAGACTAAAACGTCTCCAGGAGACCCTGTGGGTTATTCATTTCTGAATTTATTTAAAAACAGTATTGGTGACGTATTTTCATATGATTAGTTCAGTTTTGTCTTTAACCTGCAATATGCTCTTTAAATGGACCAGATGATCCAGGATCAGGTGATCCGGCTCACTTTGATCCTGTTTGGATCACCCTGATCCAGGTTCAGATTTAAGGATGATCAAATCCAGATGATCTTTTTTTCTCACTTCTTTTTGATTGGTGAGATCAGCACAATACAGACATTACAGAAGGAGGTCCATTATCCCCCCCCCCCCCCCATTACCAGGCCCCCCAACCATGAAACAGAGCAGCTGGACAGAGTGAACAGAGTCAGCTGATCTTCAGTCAGCAGTGTTTCTCAGACCGACACATCACAGAGAGACACTGAAGAACCAGGAGACCAGAACCTAAACCCAGGATAGAGAGGTTCAGTGAATGTGGTGTTGAAGGTGTGGAGGTGGATCAGTGTGTCAGAGGAGACTCTGTAGAAGGACAGAGAGCCAGCAGGACAGTCCACATACACTGCTACTCTGTGAGGGACAGACGAGGAGGAGGAGGAGGAGGAGGAGGAGGAGGAGGAGGAGATGTCTGTTACTCTTTTATTGTGTCTGACACAGTAACCTTCATCAGAGCAGCACAGACTCCAGGACTGATCATTATATCCAAACACACATTCAGCACCTCCTCTCCTTCTGATTCCTCTGTAACTCACTGATACATCAACCACTCCTCTCCACTCGACCTCCCAGTAACAGCGACCAGTCAGACCAGTCCTACACAGCAGCTGACAGTATTTAAATCTGTCTGGATGATCAGGATATGACTGAAGCTCCTCCACACATGTCACCTTCCTGTTGTTGTCAGACAGTTTCAGGTTTCTGCTCACTGTGTTTGTGTCCAGTTCCAGCTCACAGGCGTCTGATGGAGAGAAGGAGACACAACACAGCTGCAGGTTATCATCTGTTCATTCATCAACAACTTTACTGAGAGTCCATCAAACAGTTCATATTCAGCACTGAATGATGTTTGACACCACTGAAATGTAATCATCCACTTCTAATCAACTTCACATGGAGTTACCATGCTGTAATCAAATCCTCATTTTACACTCAATAACTGTCCATTTAAAAAGTCCTCTTCTGTTTTTAAATCCACTAAACTGTCAGATTACAGACATGATGTGTAAATGAACAAGCCCCTGTTATTTGATTGTTTTCAGCTTTATTTGACTCTGTTTTCTAACATCACATCCATATGAGTGTAAACAGTAATGATGTGCATTCAATATGGATGTGGTTCATATAAAGGTGTGTGTCCATAGTAAGTGTGACTTTGATGTTTGTGTGTATCTTCACATGTAAACTCTGTCATTCTAAATGGAGCTTGTTATACAAAGGTTTCTGTCCATACCAACAATATGACGTGTTTCTCTCTCATTTCAACATCTATCTTCTGACTTGGATGTTTCTGTGGACCTGACATTCAAACTCTGTCATTCTGGATATGACTTTGATAACAACATGTCAGACTTGAACCATGTTTCAAACTGTCAACAGCTTTATGTGACATCTTTACATTCAACACTAACTAAGTACTGAGCCATCATGCCCAAGCACTAACACATGTGACATTCAAGTAGCCCAGCACATGACAGTCATGAAATCAAAGGAGTGAATGCATGAATCAATGTCCAACATCAGGGATGGCTAATGGCCAACCACTGTAGTCAACAGCTGGGCCCGAGCTGGGCCCAACACCAGAGACAAGAAGACAGGGCCTTGCTGGACTGACTCCCTACATGCACCTCAATCAAAGTTTCAATAGAAATGTTCTCACTGTCATGGAGGTATGGCCATGACACATTGCATTGTGGGAAGAAAAGGTGAGAAGGCAGAGACGTTCCTCTCACATGGATTATGGATACTGCTGCTCCTCACTGAATCACTGAGTGACTGAGATGAAGAGCAGAGCTCTCCTTCAGTTAGCAGAGCTCTGCCTCCAAGTCTCTCTTCCTCTCAGTCACTCACTGATTTGTGTCCTGAACGTACTGAAGAGAACGCTCGGGGAAAATACATGGGATTGTTTTTAGCAGCTTTCAGTTTCCACTAAATTCTCAGTTCATTGCTTTATGATTCAGCAGCGGCTGTTCTCAGTACGATGGAGAGCAGAAGGAAACGTTGGGCCGTGTTTCAGCTTATTCAATTCTGATTCACAGACAGAGCTACTGAGAAGAACTGAACACTTTACTGAACTGATTCTACTGATTCAGTACACTGAAAAGAACTGATTCTACCATCATGGAGACATATATTTATCATCTCTACTGATATATTCTTATTCTCTTTGTAATATTGAAGTTTTAGAAAAAACAAAGAAGAAGGAGCTCAAGTCAAATCAATGAAAGAGCAGCCTTGTGTTCTTATTGGAGGACTTATCTGGCTGTCTAAGCCTGTACATTGGAAGGTGCAGAAAGGGCCGTACACTTTGAATGCTCAAGTATTGAAGGTTGTCTGCTGTCAGCTATAAGTGAGATTCAAATGGTCCCGGGTTCCAGGTAGCACCTTGGTTCAGGGGCATTACTTCCCTCTTCTCATGATTCAGCTTGTAGCCTGATATTGTAGCATACTCCTCTAACACTGTGAGCAGCTGAGGCACAGACTTTTCTGGCTGTGTAATGTAAATGAAGAAATGGTCAGCATATAAGGAAAGGTTCACATGTTGTGCTCTGTATACAGCAGAGCTCCCTGTTAGAGTGAATTGCCACAGCTCGGGGTTCAATGGCCAAGTCAAATAAAAGAGGGGAAAGAGGACAGCCCTGTCTGAAATGGCTTGGACACAACTCCATTTGTCTAAACCTGTGTTTTAAGAGACTCAGACATGATTTGAATGTATTTGATCAAAAAGCTCACCAAAGGTCATTTGCTTCAGCGTGTGAAAAAGATGTTCCCACTCCATTCTGTCAAATGCCTTTTGTGCATCCATGATATAATGAAAGTAGGATCTTCTGAGCATTGAACAAGTTCCATGGTATGGATTCATGTTCTGATGTTATCTGCACTCTGTCACTGTCCTCTAAATGTAAATCCATCCATCATCCTTTGAAAATGCATTCAGTATATATACATATATATATATATATATATATATATATATATATATATATATGGATTGTTAAAAAGACGAGTGTTAAAACATGAATAAAGTTGTGTTGTGACTGAATGTAAATCAAGTAATCATGAAATGCCTTTTCATCCTTTAATCTAAAATCGAATGGTTGACCACTCCCACTAACACTGACATGAAATATCACATCTGTTAATAAAACCAGCTGATTGATCGGAGCCTATTTAAGAGCATGAAGGGAACATAGACAGGATTGTGATTGAGACAGTAAAGATCCAGCCTTGCTGAAAGGTGCCTTCAGCAGAGAGCTCATCAGAGCGTCACAAGGTGTGAAGAAGAATGCATGAACACCTGCTGCAGCTGTATAATTCTCTGTAACCACATATAAGCCCCCAGACACACCGCTCCTTTGATCTTTAGGGGCCGTCTCCTCAAAACTTCTCCGTGTCTCCACCTCTCCACTCTCGTCCTCATACACCAATCAGATGTCCTTATATGGAAAGATGGGGGCGGGTCAGTATGCTGACTGCAGGTTGTGGGAACACGCCTGATGATTTACAATGATTCTGATTCACTAACATACACATGGTGGTGAGAACTAAATTGGCTGGTACGCACGTGTCATGAATCTGATGGTGATTTTGCCTGAGCACTTATTTTCTGTGCAGAGTCAGAACATGTCTACGCACAGTGACTCTAGATATATCTTGTGCTTAAATGTTCTTTTTCTGCAGAACTTTTGGCCTTGTCACTTTATTGAAGGTGTTTGATCATAATCAGTTCCTGCAGAGCCTTTAATGTAAATATCTGTAACTATCTCATATATAAAATCATATATGAATATCATATCTGTATAATGTTTCTGCAGGTTTTATGACTTCAGATATTTGACTTTAAAATGTCAGTTTGTGTTTGGCAGCTGTAGCTGTCAGTCATCAGACCTTATTAATGTGTTTCTTTTTACAGTCAGGATGTGTGGAGCTGAGATGAATAGAGATCCAAACCAACAAACACATGAATAAAGTCTGACTAATCAAAGAGCAGCACAAAGAAGCTGTGAACCATCTGCTGTCTCCAACTGTTCTGTCCTCAGAGGTCACATTCAGCACCAACAGGAGCCTCATTTCCACTTTCACTGTCACACACAATGTGATGTAGTCACAGCCTGAATCAATCCTTGTGTCTGTGGCTGGGACATCAAACTGTCTCCATAGGAGAAACATGATGTCAATAACAACAAGAGACTGGCTAAAGGTGGAGCAGCCTATCACACAGAGAGGAGAAGGACACGCCCACTTCACAGTGTAAACTCCAGTTTGAGCTGCAGTAAATAAAGTGGAGGTCTGATCCACAAACAGAAATCCAAAAGTGGAGCTGAAAGTGAACTCCTGTTCTCCTCCTTGGTGTCATCATGTCACTTCTATGGACGTGAACAGCACACATCCTGACAAATATTCACACTACACATCTTGATTTAGATTCATCAGGATCAATATTTAAAACATGATGTGATCACATTTTCATCTGAGCCAGCCCTTCTTTAGTGTGTCCACCCGTCAGTCAACAGAAAGCTTTAGAAGAAGAAGAAGAAGAAGAAGAAGAAGAAGAAGAAGAAGAAGAAGAAGAAGAAGAAGAAGAAGAAGAAGAAGAAGAAGAAGAAGAAGAAGAAGAAGAAGAAGAAGAAGAAGAAGAGCAGTTTGAAGCCACCGTGATCCATCAGACTAATCAGCTGTTTCATCAGACTTTATTCTATCTGTTGTGATCAACTCTAAACACATATTTATTATTGATCTTCATAGACTCTAATGTCAGATATGTTGGATCACTGTGTTCACTTTGTTTGTGTGTTTTGATCTGAATTCTAAAATCTTTGAATCCACAGAGACAAAAACAGAAACTCAGTTCTGACTGAAATGTTTCTTTGGACTTGAGTTCAAAAGTGACGAGTCCTGTCAACAAATACAAACATCCACATTTCATGAAGTTCAGCTGGATTTGATCCAAATGCTTTGATGGAAATAGAGTCAAATATAATCCTAGTCATCATTGATGGTTGTCAACACAAACTGTTTGTGTTGTCATTGAAGGAAAGGAGCCTCGAGGGTGGAAGTCACAGAAAGTGATGAGAAGAAAGGAGGAGATGAAAACTCATGTGATGTGAAATATGAAGCAGTCCAAATGTTTCTGTGTCTATCTATATCTGTAGTGTTGAAATGATTGTGAAGTGAAATTCAAAGGTTCATTCATGGAACTGCTCGACCTTTGACCTTTACTGTGTGCACAGCCAGAAGACGAGGAGGAGAGCTAGCTCATGTCTTTAAAGGTTTTCTCTTTCTATTTCATCACTGTATTCAACTCTGGATGTTTTAGAGCAGAGAACTTGATGGTGGAGACTCTGCATATTTACATGTTTATGGAAATGACCATCAAATCAAATATAGTTTCTAGTGTTTTTAAATGTGATGAGCTCCACAAGCTTGACCAGGAGCATCCAGCCAGCAGCCAACATCCAAACCATGAATGTCAAAGTGACAAAACAGCACGCTGTAAACTCTACATTTCTGTTGGATGTGACGAATGGTCATTTTCTAATCTCTGGATTATCACTTTTATTTCAGTTGACATCTTTTACTGAGTAATATTTCAACTCTCATCAGTTTCCATCACCCTCACTTTTATCATCACTTTGTGTTACTTCCATCATCCAACATGTGCTGCTGTGTTCTGATGAAGAGAAATGAAAACACACTCACACTTCCTCAGACCAGGTTTCAGTCTGTGCAGTCCACCATGATCCAACCTGGAGGAAGAAACCAGATCAGAATCTCCTTCATCCATCTTCATTTAAATCACCATCAGACAAGAAGCAGAGTTCATCATTCAGAAACAGTGAGACAGCTTCTGTGTGTCTGTCTGTACCTCAGTGTCTCCAGTCTGCAGTGTGGATCCTCCAGTCCAGCAGACAGCAGCTTCTCTCCTCCTTCTCCTGGATGATTGTAGCTCAGGTCCAGCTCTCTCAGGGGGGAGGAGCTTAGAGCTGAGGCCAGAGACGCACAACCTTCTTCTGTGATCAGACAGCCTGACAGACTACACACACACACACACACACACACACACACACACACACACACACACACACAGAGTCAACTTTATAATCTGATACTGATCAACATTTACTCTGCTGGGAATAATCTGTTTCAGCTGCACACTAACCTGAGAGTGTCCAGTCTACAGAGAGGACTCTTCAGTCCAGCAGACAGCAGCTTCACTCCTGAATCATGCAGGTTGTTGTTGCTCAGGTCCAGCTCTCTCAGACTAGAGGACTGGGAGCTGAGGACTGAGGACAGAGCTTCACAGCTTCTCTCTGAGAGCTGACAGCCACTCAGCCTGAAGAGGATTCAGAAGAACACAAATGAAAACAATTACAAACCATAGTTGTTATTTCTGAATAAAGACAACTACATTTAACCTGGATAGTTATGTGAGCACGTACAGAGCTTTGTTTGAAGCTTTGATCACAGGCAGCAGCCTCAGAAGAGCCTCCTCTGAAGCAGAGTATTTCTTCAGGTCAAACACATCCAGATCTTTTTCTGATGACAGTAAGATGAAGACCAGAGCTGACCACTGAGCAGGAGACAGTTTATCTGTGGAGAGACGTCCTGATCTCAGGGACTGTTGGATCTCCTCCACTAGAGAACGATCATTCATTTCATTCAGACAGTGGAACAGATTGATGCTTTTCTCTGCAGACAGATTCTTACTGATCTTCTTCTTGATGTACTTGACTGTTTCCTGATTGGTCTGTGAGCCACTTCCTGTGTGTGTCAGCAGACCTCGTATGTGACTCTGATTGGTCTCTAGAGAAAGACCAAGGAGGAAGCGGAGGAACAAGTCCAGGTGTCCATGTGGACTCTGTAAGGCCTGGTCCACAGCACTCTGGTATAAAAGTGTTGGATCAGGTTTTGCTCTGAATACTTTAGACCTCCTGGATGTTGTTTGTTTCTCTGACATCAGATTGACTCCAGAGTTGATGAAGGTCAGATGGACATGAAGAGCAGCCAGAAACTCCTGAACACTCAGATGGATGAAGCAGAACACCTTGTCCTGGTACAGTCCTCTCTCCTCTTTAAAGATCTGTGTGAACACTCCTGAGTACACTGAGGCTGCTCTGATATCGATGCCACACTCTGTCAGGTCTGACTCATAGAAGATCAGGTTTCCTTTCTGCAGCTGCTCAAAAGCCAGTTTTCCCAGAGACTCAATCATCTTCCTGCTCTCTGGACTCCAGTGTGGATCTGTCTCAGCTCCTCCATCATACTTGATGTTCTTCACTTTGGACTGAACCACCAGGAAGTGGATGTACATCTCAGTCAGGGTCTTGGGCAGCTCTCCTCCCTCTCTGGTCTTTCAGCACATCCTCCAGAACTGTAGCAGTGATCCAGCAGAAGACCGGGATGTGGCACATGATGTGGAGGCTTCTGGATGTCTTGATGTGGGAGATGATCCTGCTGGCCTGCTCCTCATCTCTGAATCTCTTCCTGAAGTACTCATCCTTCTGTGGGTCAGTGAACTGAAATCAATGAACAGATCCTGATATAGATCACATGACTATCTGAGTTTGAACTTTGAACCTCTTTGTCCTTTTTCTAAAATATGAAATCTGTTCAGATGTTCTTACTGCTCTGCAGACAGTCAGCCAGCTCCTCCTGCTTCATTCTCCTCAGGAAGTGGAGAGTGATCTTCAAAAATGCCTCTTTACAGCTTCTCCTCTGCTCTTCATCCTCACTCTGACTCTCTAAGCATTCTGGGTAATCTGGACTCAGAGCCCTCTGGACTCTCTTCAGCTCGTTCTTCACAAAGGTGACGATGTTCTCCTCCAGCAGCTGGAACAGAAGGAGACACTGGATATTTCCTATAAAGTGGTAGAACTCAACATGTGGTTCATGTGTCAGTCTGAAGGTCAGCTGCTCTAAACACAACAATAACTTAGCATTACATTCTTGTCATGGTAGTTTATGAAATAACACACCATAAAGATGGAGTCCAGGTCTGTTAGATCCTGCTGGTCTGATGGATCTCTGTGAACCTGGGAGCTCTCCTGTTGAACTCTGTGACAGGACATATTACACAAGAAAACAATGGGTCATATATGATGAAGCTCTGAGCCAAGATATAAGTCTTTGAACCACAGAGTCAGAACATTCACTGGACTTTTAATTCTTACTCTCCATCAGCACCACGTCCATCTTTAAAGTGAATGATACGACCCATAGACCGGTCACTCTTCATGGACACACAGCTGGGTCCAGGAGAGTCTGCTCTCTGGTCCTGCATCCTGATACAAACAAACAGCTGCTTCTTGAACAAAGATCATCTTTAATCAGATTGTTCCAGTTCAAACTAGCAGATGGATCATCAGTAATCAGGAGGCAGAGCTGAAGTTCTCCACAGTTCTGTTTCTATTAGAACAGTATCTCACTCAGAATACAGCCAACAGCTGCTGCGGTTACATGGACACAAATAATCTGAATAAATGATCTGAATAAAAACGCAGCATGTAAACATGTCAGTCAGAACAGACTGATCCGATCAGGCTCATTCTGATGGAGAGGGGGGTTCATGCTGTTGTTGTGATCAGGATCCATGTACACACTGGATCTGATGGTGTCTGCCTGACTGGGGTCAAACGGTCCTGACTGTTGTTGTGATCAGGATCCATGTACACACTGGATCTGATGGTGTCTGTCTGACTGGGGTCAAACGGTCCAGACTGTTGTCGGGATCAGGATCCATGTACACACTGGATCTGATGGTGTGTGCCTGACTGGGGTCAAATGGTCCTGACTGTTGTCAGGATCAGGATCCATGTACACACTGGATCTGATTGTGTCTGCCTGACTGGGGTCAAACGGTCCTGACTGTTCTCGGGATCAGGATCCATGTACACACTGGATCTGATGGTGTCTGCCTGACTGGGGTCAAACGGTCCTGACTGTTGTTGGGATCAGGATCCATGTACACACTGGATCTGATGGTGTCTGTCTGACTGGGGTCAAACGGTCCAGACTGTTGTCGGGATCAGGATCCATGTACACACTGGATCTGATGGTGTCTGCCTGACTGGGGTCAAATGGTCCTGACTGTTGTTTGGATCAGGATCCATGTACACACTGGATCTGATTGTGTCTGCCTGACTGGGGTCAAACGGTCCTGACTGTTCTCGGGATCAGGATCCATGTACACACTGGATCTGATGGTGTCTGCCTGACTGGGGTCAAACGGTCCAGACTGTTGTTGGGATCAGGATCCATGTACACACTGGATCTGATGGTGTCTGCCTGACTGGGGTCAAATGGTCCTGACTGTTGTCAGGATCAGGATCCATGTACACACTGGATCTGATGGTGTCTCCCTGACTGGGGTCAAACGGTCCAGGCTGTTGTCGGGATCAGGATCCAAGTCCAACCTGCATTTTCAGAGAGAAAGAACTCAGGCTAGCTACAGACACATGTTCATGAAGATACTACCAGTGACCACCAGGGGGGGCAGAAGGAAAACCTCAACATGATGATCCACAGGACAAAGATTTATAAAAGAATGATTACAGATCAAATGAATCCTCAATAAGGCCCACAACTGAGACGCAGAACGAAGAGTAAGATGACCATGAATATCATGAATACAGAGCTTACTGTAAGTCCACAAGCTGCCCTAAACTACTATCAGGATACAGAACTGATCCAGATCCAGGACCTGTCCTAAACATGTTCAGGGACATGAGCCTGGATTTCTCTTCTGAGACAAAGTCTTCAGACTGACACCACTTCAGAGGGGAATAACTGCTGCTCCAAACCATCACACTAGTTTTTATCTTGTGAGGATGTTGATCAAGACAGCAGAGTCAGTCCAGTATCTGGATCCAACTGGGTTTGTAAAAACCACTCAGGAGCTTTGAAGATCTTTGTCTACAGACTTCATGATCCATCTGCACTAACATTTTGGTTTGCTTGGAGGTTTGTCGTGCTGCACAACGGTGAGTATATGGTAGCATCCCCACACCTTCCTCAGCGTAATCTGCCTCTTAACTAAGTGGCTTAAGCTCAGTTTTGGTTCATTTCTTTTTTGATTAGTATATTAATATCTATATTGTAAATTGTATCTTTTCTATTCTATTTTAGATTCTGTATTAAAATAAACCCTTATTTTAATTCCCTTTAATTATTATTTGGTTCTTTTGTTTAACTGATTTTCCCTCCTTACAGCTTCGGTCTACCGTACTTGAATTTCCCTCGGGATCAATACAGTGTCTGTCTGTCTGTCTGTCTGTCTGTCTGTCTGTCTGTCTGTCTGTCTGTCTGTCTGTCTGTCTGTCTGTCTGTCTGTCTGTCTGTCTGTCTGTCTGTCTGTCTGTCTGTCTAGAATCCAAAGGAAGGTTGGTGAGATGAGAAGTGCAGGTACCCATAGGAGAAATGAAAGAGTAATATCTACAATAAGATTTGGACACACTGGATCAAACAGCACATTGTTTAAAACAGGAAAACATAACACGGGCAGATACTGTGGACAAGAGGAGACACTGGAACATGTTATTATGCACTGCCCGAAATATGATTTAAAAAGAAGACAAATGGTGGGAAAATTGGGAGAAATTTAACTAAAATTGAACGTCAAAGATATCTTACAAAAGCACTCAGAAAATGAAGGACTCAGGATTTTATTAGATTTTAAGTTACTTGACAGGATTTTATTTTTTTTCATGATTGCTTACAGAAAGTAGAATTATATTAGATATTTTGATCCACATCAGTAGGTGGCGGAACGGCACCAATTCGTTTTTTGCCAACCGCCATAAAACGTCCAAGAAGAAGAAGAATTAACCGTAGAAGAAGAAGCAGCAGCAGCGAAGGTAGCTTGTTTGAGAGCTGTGCAGAGCTTCATTTTTGGCTCCTTTGAGAAGAAAGGTTGGAGGTAACTCACTGTCAGGTGTCTTTGTACCGAGACAAAGTGAAAACATGGCTGCTAAATCCTCCACAGGAAGACTAGCGAGTGTTTTCAGCACGAGGCCTTCAAGTCGTACTCCGACCCCGGCCTCCACTGAACACAGTCCCCGGGGAGAAGCAGACTCAGCTGCGGACACGTCTCCGACAGACAGCGAGTCTTTTCAGAGTGAGCTTGTGTCCTCGCTGCTCAAACACTTGATAGACACTGTGAAGACTGAGCTGCGGGCTGTGCTGGAGAGTGAGCTGGCAGTGATTAGAGCCGACATTACTGCAGCCAGGTCCGAGCTCAAGGAGCACAGAGAGTCCATGACATCCGAGCTGTCTGCACTGAGTGTCACGGTAAAAGGTATGTCTACTATTATACATGTATGTTATTATACATGTATGTTATTATACATGTATGTTATTATACATGTATGTTATTATACATGTATGTTATTATACATGTATGTTATTATACATGTATGTTATTCTATATTATAATGTGTCTGCGCTCAGTGCACGGTAAAAGGTATGTCTACTATTATACATGTATGTTATTATACATGTATGTTATAATCTGTCTGCATGCACGGAGGTCCTTTACCACTTACACTAACAAGTACAATACTGATCACCTGATATTTATCATCCTCTCTGTATTCATCTTCATCATCCTCTCTGTATTCATCTTCATCATCCTCTCTGTATTCATCTTCATCATCCTCTCTGTATTCATCTTCATCATCCTCTCTCTGTATTCATCTTCATCATCCTCTCTGTATTCATCTTCATCATCCTCTCTCTGTATTCATCTTCATCATCCTCTCTCTGTATTCATCTTCATCATCCTCTCTCTGTATTTATCTTCATCATCCTCTCTGTATTTATCTTCATCATCCTCTCTCTGTATTCATCTTCATCATCCTCTCTCTGTATTTATCTTCATCCTCTCTGTATTTATCTTCATCCTCTCTGTATTTATCTTCATCATCCTCTCTCTGTATTTATCTTCATCCTCTCTGTATTTATCTTCATCATCCTCTCTCTGTATTTATCTTCATCATCCTCTCTGTATTTATCTTCATCATCCTCTCTCTGTATTCATCTTCATCATCCTCTCTCTGTATTTATCTTCATCATCCTCTCTGTATTTATCTTCATCATCCTCTCTCTGTATTCATCTTCATCATCCTCTCTCTGTATTCATCTTCATCATCCTCTCTCTGTATTTATCTTCATCATCCTCTCTGTATTTATCTTCATCATCCTCTCTGTATTTATCTTCATCATCCTCTCTCTGTATTCATCTTCATCATCCTCTCTCTGTATTTATCTTCATCATCCTCTCTGTATTCATCTTCATCATCCTCTCTCTGTATTTATCTTCATCATCCTCTCTGTATTTATCTTCATCATCCTCTCTCTGTATTCATCTTCATCATCCTCTCTCTGTATTCATCTTCATCATCCTCTCTCTGTATTTATCTTCATCATCCTCTCTGTATTTATCTTCATCATCCTCTCTCTGTATTCATCTTCATCATCCTCTCTCTGTATTCATCTTCATCATCCTCTCTCTGTATTCATCTTCATCATCCTCTCTGTATTTATCTTCATCATCCTCTCTCTGTATTTATCTTCATCATCCTCTCTCTGTATTTATCTTCATCATCCTCTCTGTATTTATCTTCATCATCCTCTCTCTGTATTTATCTTCATCATCCTCTCTGTATTTATCTTCATCATCCTCTCTCTGTATTTATCTTCATCATCCTCTCTGTATTTATCTTCATCATCCTCTGTATTTATCTTCATCATCCTCTCTGTATTTATCTTCATCATCCTCTCTGTATTTATCTTCATCATCCTCTCTCTGTATTCATCTTCATCATCCTCTCTGTATTTATCTTCATCATCCTCTCTGTATTTATCTTCATCATCCTCTCTGTATTTATCTTCATCATCCTCTCTGTATTTATCTTCATCATCCTCTCTGTATTTATCTTCATCATCCTCTCTGTATTCATCTTCATCTGCACTAGGATGAAGATATTTCTTCAAACTGAACTCCTGTTGGTTCGGGGCCCTTTTTTGTTTTTGCCACTATTTTCATTCTTCTTATGAAATCTCTGTTCCCACACATGAAATGATGTGGATTCAAAATGGTACCGGCCATTTAATGTTCTTAGCAGCCACAGCCGGTGTGCGTAGAGGTCCACGTCGACGCGATGCCTAAGTATAAATTAGGCTGGCGTCTAGCCTGCAACAATCTGCTGGCAGCACGGGCGCATCACTACACCTAGTGGTCAGCAGGTGCATAACTCCATTGAAAGCGCTCCAACATCACCACCCGCCAGACTGGCGTGTGGCCTGATCATAGTTACCCATCTAACAGTCTGAGTGTGGTTAATGTTTGTTTCCTGTGTCCTACAGATGTCCAGCAGCTGTTGGTGAGAAAAGAAGAGCTTCCATCTGAGCAGCAGGAGTGGAGCCACATTCTGGACCAGGAGGACACTAAGCCCCAACACATTAAAGAAGAACATGAGGATATGTGGATCAGTCAGCTTCAAGGACTGGAGGAGGCTGATACCACCAAGTTCCCCTTCACTCCTGTCTCTGTGAAGAGTGAAGATGATGAAGAGAAACCTCAATCCTCACAGCTTCATCACAGACAAACTGAAGAGATGGAAACAGGAGCTGATGGAGAGGACTGTGGAGGAGCAGAACCAGAGAGGGACTCAGATCCAGAGAGACGTTTACAACCAGAGACTGAGGTCAAGACTGAAGACTCAGATGAACCAGAGACTGAGGTCCAGACTGAAGACTCTGATGAACCAGAGACTGGGGTCCAGACTGAAGACTCTGATGAACCAGAGACTGGGGTCCAGACTGAAGACTCTGATGAACCAGAGACTGAGGTCAAGACTGAAGACTCAGATGAACCAGAGACTGGGGTCCAGACTGAAGACTCTGATGAACCAGAGACTGGGGTCCAGACTGAAGACTATCATGAACCAGAGACTGAGGTCCAGATTGAAGACTCTGAACCTGAGAATGATTACAGTGATGATTGGCAAGAGACAAGAGAACATCTATCAGAACTGAACTCGAAACTAAAGACTGGTTGGAGACCACATAGGTGCTTGGATTGTGGTAAAATATTTAACCGAAAACAGCATCTGACCAGTCACATGATGGTTTACACTGGAGAGAAACCCTTCAACTGCTCTCAGTGTGAAAAAAGATTTAACCGAAAACAGCATCTGACCAGACACATGTTAATTCATACAGGAGCGAAACCCTTCAGCTGCTCACAGTGTGAGAAAAGATTTGGTCATAAATCCAGTTTAACAAGTCACATGTTAATTCACACAGGAGAGAAACCCTTCAGCTGCTCTCAGTGTGAGAAAAGATTTAATTCAAAGGGGTATCTGACCAAACACATAATGATTCAATCCTGTTCAAAGGTAAAAGTGATCCAAAGGAATGTTGTGCCACACACATCTAAAGATAGATGTCATGTAAACATCAAGCCCACAGCATATGGAAATAAACTCCAAACCGAACCATCCACTTTGATATGATGTAGACACCCAAAAAACACATTTCATCATGTTGAGTACACAACATGGACAGGCCCATTAGTTAATCTGTGACGGCCTCAGGGTTGGCCTCTTCCTGGTGGTTTTTTTTGCTGGCTGTGTTCTCCTTGTTGCAGGTTTGTGGGTGGAGTCAAGGAGGACTCATGCAGCACACCTGAGCAGGCTAGGCAAGGCAAGGCAAGGCAAGGCAAGGCAAGTTTATTTATATAGCACTGTTCAGACACAAGGCAATTCACAGTGCTTTACAGACATAAGAACTGAAAAACATTAAAACAGAGTTTAAGGAAAGAATGCAAAATACATCATTAAAAGACGGGGATGAAAGTGAAAATACTCGATAAAGGAACAACTGTTAAAACTATTAAAAAAGGAAGAATGTGTTGCAGTAAGGCAGACAGTATATTTCTAATTAAAAGCCTGAGCGAATAACAAAGTTTTAAGGCCTGATTTAAAGGAGCTGATTATCATGTCTGATTTTGCATTGCTACTCAAGAGTCAATAAAGCAGATCCTCTCAATCTACTCTCTCTCTTCTTTGGCCTGCAGACGTCTCTCAGCATTTGTTTGGTTGTGTTCGAGCTTGATTGATTCATTCACCAACATTCTCACACACACACACACACACACACACCTCACTGCATATACACTGACCTTTCTCACAAACATAACCCTTTGTAAATTAATAATTGTAATTAAATATTTTGAATAATGTTACAGCCTATGTGTGGTCTCCCTGTTTTGTCAGCTCAAGTAAGTTTCTTTAGTTAAGAAGCTTGTTTGTTCTGCTGTTGGTTTGTCACCACTATTTCGCTGCACTTGTAAAGGTTTAGGGATCGGGTGTATTTGGCTTTGAGCATTGAATTTGCTAAGTACTAGTTTTGGGAGGCCTTATAGTCTAATTGAATACATTTCATTTGACTGTTTCTACAGATTTGATTTATGTATTTTGTCTAGTTCATCAGTTTGTTTAGTCTGTATAGAGATGGAGCATTTGTCACACACACTTTTCATCATTACGTCCCCTTTAAGATATTAAAAATTGTAAAGTATGCAACAGTCTTTAGCAGAATTAGGACGCTAATGATCCAACGAGGCTTACGTTTCTATCTCCGTCCTCCAGATAGTTTAGAGCTGAAGAAGCCTTTCAGAGGAGGAGAGGTGAAACCACTGAAACAAACAACTTCGACTTCTTCGAGGGCACACTGTTCATTTATTGATATAAAGCTTAAACACAGCTTGAGCAAAAAGGAGCATCTTTATATATCATTTTAATGTCACACATGAAATGAACTTTCACATTAATAAAAAGGACTTTACATTTTCAAAGCACATTTATGGAGAATCCATTAATTCTAAAATACAGCGTTGGATAAAGTGTAAATAAGTGTCAGAGCTCCTCTTCAACATGTGAGTGAAGTGTGTTGTTGTAAATCCACTCTGATCCTGTATTTGATCATGTCTATAAACCCCTCTATTTCAGCCCTGCTCAGAACAGGCTGTTTCTGTGTCTGTAGCTTTAAATATGCAAATGAGCTGTGTCTGACCACGCCCCCTCTCTGGAAGGGCTCGGGTGTACTCGCTGCTTTCTGGCTCCATGTCCTATTGTTTACGGTGAGAAGGCAGACTCAGAGGGCAGAACAAACACCTAGCTGTGGGAGTGTCACCCACCTGGGGGAGGGGCTACTGCCCTTTGTGATGTCATGAAGGTAACATCTCCAAACTGCCTGTTTGAGCACACATTTTCTGAAAAGTGGAGCAGGCAGAAGACGGAGAGGATGGACTTCTCATCACTGGGGGTTTTGGAGACAGATAGAGACACATATCACATCTATTGTGAGGCAGAAGTTTTGAAAAGAGTTGGTGAGGGATTTGGTCCCGATGACTATCATGTCTGATTTTGCATAGTTGAGAGACAGGAAATTGGTGTGCATGTTTTTATTTCATTGAGGCAGTTTGTCAGGGTGGAGCAGGTTACAGTGGAGATGTACAGCTGGGTGTCATCTGCATAGCAGTGGAAACGGAGGCCATGTTGGATGTTATCAAGGGAGAGCGAGTACATGATGAACAAGAGGGGACCAAGCACCGACCCCTGGGGGACGCCTTAGGACAAGGGAGCTATGGAGGAGGATGCTGTGGCTGATGGTGTCGAAGGCTTCACTGAGGTTGAGGAGGATGAGGATGTTGAGGAGGAGGTTGTTTGTGACTTTGAGGAGGGCTGTTTCAGTGCTTTGCTGGGAGCGAAAGCAATACGCCTCTGAAACTTTTTTGCTTTTTCAGATTGAACAGAATTGTTCCCCCTAAATTTGCCTCCCTTTCTTTACTGCCCTGGCTCTAGCAGCTTTCGGAGAAACTCCTGTATTTCTCTGTCTTTTTTCTTCTGCAGGATTTTGATGCTGTTTTCACGGTAGTAGGATCTTTCTGGTATGGCTGCAGCCTTCATGAGATATTGATTTGATCTTATTTGATCATTTTGTTCAAAGAATAAATAATTTGCATATCTGTTGTAAAGCATCTGTTTGTCTGCAGGTTCTGCAGGTTCATTTTCAAGCAGCTCCTGAAATATCTGCTCAGCTTTGTGCTTGCTGTGATGTGACTTTACATAGATAGCTGCAAGTTCTATTTGTCTTTTGAGTGAAGCATGTGGGTAAAGAGAGAGCAGCTCCTCATGGAGAGCGATTGCTCGGTCCACCGTGCTTTGTTCTGTATCAGGGTGAGTTCTGTTTAAATTAATGATCCTCCATCTGTAGCAGAGCGCAACATATTTCTTCAGATAACGCACATCTGGATGCTCTCTCAGAATGTTCTCTGCCAAATCAATGGCCTCATCAACTGATATGTGGTTTCTGTAAAGGTTTAGCAAGGCCCACATACCGTTGTAACTGAGGGGCAGAGCTCTCAAATTTCCTGCCAACTCACGGACTTCCTCTCGGATGTTTCCTCCTTCTTCAGCACGCTGCTCAAGGTAGAGAACAGCCAGGTTCAAGTTCTCTGGATCCCGTTCCTTGGCTTGTCTCATTTTCTCCAAGAGGTCAGGGTCCTGCCTTGTCTTACTGAAGCGTTGGGCTTTCTTTAACCATATGACATAGCTGGTGTTCCAGTCCACCATGTCCGGCTGCATGCTGGCAGCTTTCTCAAAGTATTCAACAACCAGCTTCTTGTATTCTCTAAAGAACATCAGGGTCCAGGCCTTCTCAGCGTAGATCTCTGGATGGAGCTCGCCCTGGGATGGAGATGGGTATTCTCTCATCAGGGCATCAACCTTTGACAGGTAAGCCTGACTCTCTGCTTCATCTCCCAGGTGGTGGTGCAGCCAGGCCAGGTTCCTGTAGTTCACCACTAACCAAGGACCCTCATCGGCCTCTCTCAGCTGGTTGAGGGTCTCTGCAGCCATCTGGAACAAACTCTTAGCCTCTTCCTTTAACCCAAGCTTATACTGAATGAACCCCCACAGGTTGTAAATGTGGCCCAGCCATCGGTTTCCCTCCTCTGTGCTGAAGTCCTCCATCCTGTACCTGAGACGTAAAAGATACTTCCTGCTGCGGTCCAGGTTCCAGGTGAAGTGACACTGCAGGGACTCCAGTGTGGTTTGACTCTGAGCAGCACTGAAGGAGAATAAAAACACGAACATGTAAACACATCAGCAGCTAGTTCTGACATGTTTTGAAGTGTGCTACGTAAGCAGGTCTACATCGTACAACTGATCAACAAACCCAGTAAGTAAGTTTTTATTTTTGCCTTTTGTTTAAATAAATCTTTTGTTTTCTGCAATTGGGTCCTCCTTCCCTGTTTTTCCATCACCGACTGTGACAGAATGAACCTTACATGGGACCATACATGGACCCAGCGGGTCTCGTGCTCTGGTGGACTTTTTGATGGAGACCACCAGCTTCTGCAGAGCGTTGTCAGCTTCCTGTCACCGTTCCTGCAAGGCGCCGTCGGTGTCAAGTTGAGGTTCCTTCGTCTCAGCTGCAATCCGGCTGACGCCGGGGACGCCTTCTTGGCAGTCTGCCCGACGCCTAAGGACAACTTCTTGGCGGTCTGGCCGACGCCCGAGGACGTCTTCTTGGCGGTCTGGCCGACGCCCAAGGATGTCTTCTTGGCGGTCTGGCCGACGCCCGAGGACGTCTCCTCGGCGGTCCGGCCAACGCCTGATGACGTCTTCACGCCGGTCCGGCCAACGCCTGAGGAAGTCTTGTTGGCGGTCTGGCCGACACCCGAGGACGTCTTCTCGGCGGTCCGGCCAACGCCCGATGACCTCTTCACGCCGGTCCGGCCAACGCCTAAGGAAGTCTTCTTGGCGGTCTGGCCGACGCCCGAGGACGTCTCCTCGGCGGTCCAGCCAACGCCCGATGACGTCTTCTCGCCGGTCCAGCCAACGCCGAGGACGTCTTCTCGCCGGTCCAGCCAATGCCCAAGGACGTCTTCTTGGCGGTCTGGCCGACGCCCGAGAACGTCTCCTCGGCGGTCCAGCCAACGCCCGATGACGTCTTCTCGCCGGTCCAGCCAACGCCAAGGACGTCTTCTCGCCGGTCCAGCCAACGCCGAGGACGTCTTCTTGGCGGTCCAGCCAACGCCCGATGACGTCTTCTCGCCGGTCCAGCCAACGCCCAAGGAAGTCTTCTTGGCGGTCTGGCCGACGTTCGAGGACGTCTTCTTGCCGGTCCAGCCGACGCCCTGGCCGACGCCAGGACGTCTTCTTGCCGGTCTGGCCGACGCCTGAGGACGTCTCCTTGGCGGTCCGGCCAACGCCCGATGACGTTTTTACGCCGGTCCAGCCAACGCCTGAGGAAGTCTTCTTGGCGGTCTGGCCGACGCCCGAGGACGTCTCCTCGGCGGTCCAGCCAACGCCCGATGACGTCTTCTCGCCGGTCTGGCCGACGCCCGAGGACGTCTTCTTGGCGGTCCGGCCAACGCCCGAGGAAGTCTTCTTGGCTGTCTGGCCGACGCCCGAGGACGTCTTCTTGGCGGTCCAGCCAATGACCGAGGTCGTCTCCTTCCCCGTGTCTGCTCGGCCTCCGGGCTGTCCTCCAGAGTTGGTTTCAGACCAAATGCCTGAAGATCCAGAGTTGTCTTGTGTCCTTTGTTCCGTGTGTTTCCCGCCTGTGTGATTACCCTGATTGTCCTCACCTGTCTCGTTAGTCTCACCTGTGTCCAATCAAGCCTGTCTATTTAGTCTGTGTTTTTCCTCAGTCCTTTGTTGGTTAATTGTCTATGGTAGTTGTCTTTTGCAGTTTGTCAGTGTCTTTGTCTTTTGGTCTGAGCCTGTCGTTTCATCTCCCTGCTCTTTGGATTTACTTTGGTTTTTGCTCCTCATGAATTTTTGGACGTTTTGGATTTATTTAATTAAGTACGTTTTTATTTTTGCCTTTTGTTTAAATAAATCTTTTGTTTTCTGCAATTGGGTCCTCCTTCCCTGTTTTTCCACCACCGACCGTGATGGTACAGCACAGATGTTTCATTCAGACCACAAGAAACAGTTTGAAAAGGTGAACAAGGGAACACAGTGATCTATGTAATACTTTGTTTTGATTGCATTGAGGGACAGCAAATAAAAAGGTAATGTGCATCCTCTTATAAAATCCTGCTGCAAACACTGTTTTTATTAATACAAGAACATTACAGATACTTAACGTTCTCGTACCTTTCTATGATAAAGCACATTTACTTGTCAGCAAAATATTGATATTCTGTGGTAATCCTTATTTTACTGAAGGTAAATTATAATTCTACCTCTTCAATAAAAAAAACAGTCGTAATTATGATCATTTAAAGGAAACACAAATGAAATTCATTTTAAGCCCAGACAAACACAAAGTTACAAAAGCATCAAAGAGAGAAAAGTAAAGTAATGAAGCTAAAGAAGGAAAGAATAATTAGAGATGTAAACATTCACATGCAGGTCAGATAATCACCTCATCTTTCTGCTGTTTCTTCCTCTCAGTGGTTTTCTGAAGATGATTTAGTCTCTTGATGTTTCTGTCTGCTGACAGTCTCTTCAGCTCTCTGTGATGATGATGATGATGATGATGTGCAGCAGCTTTAAATGTCTGTGATAGAGGCGTGACAGTTTCTTTATCAGCAGGATACATATGTGACTTTCCTTCTGCAGAATCGAAACTCAAAGTCCAAACATGTTGTCCGTGTTGTTGCGATTTGTCGCCACCAGGAGGTCTCTGAGTGTAACTGCAGTGTGGTTAAATGAAGGGTCACGGCTCCCCCTCTGAGACCACGTGCTTTTATTGACAAACAGAGAGTGAAGAAGTTTGTGAGAAGATGAAGAGACGCGTCGATTCAAAAGGAACAGTTTATATTAACAGAGATTGACGAAGGCTGAATGTCTGCAGCTCGTTGTTTATTTTGTTTATTCAACTGTTACCATGACAACTATATAGGTCGTGGTTTTTAAGGTTATTCACCTTTCAGAGACTAAAGTAACAACGTGTCATTCTGCGTCAAAAACATTTCATTTAGGAGACACTACGGGTTTCACTACTGCGCGAGACGCGAGCTCAACAGTACATTAGCCGTCAACATTCACGACAAAATTAATTTATAACTTTATAAATATTCAAAAATCCACAGAACTGAGACAGGATACGTCAGCAGCCGAACACCACCGTTTATTTACATCTAAACAAAACAATACTTTAAAATGTGTTTATCAGCAGAGCGTGAATCATCATTTCCCTTTCTCTGAGTGAGCTGTTAACAGCTCTGACCATGTGCACCATTATCACCTTATCTCACACACACACACACACTCCTCACTGCATACACACACACAGCTCCTGTTTTTAGTTCTGTTGTCTTTTTTCTTTTTGTTCTTTTCTCCTTGTTAAAATGTCCTTGATCATCTAAAAGAGCTGTGTAAATCCAATCTATTCTTCAAATCTTGTATTACACTCTCTCTACCTCAGACCTCAATGAGGTGAAGCTTTGTGATATTCAGAATGCAAAGGCAGCAGCTCCTGAGATTAAAACGCACTGCTAGGAGTGTCGTGTGCCGCGGACCGCACATCTGGAACGAGTTGGATGGAAATCTGAAAACCTCAAGAAGAAACTCTTAGTAAGCTCATCTAAGCTCATCTATCTTTCACCCTGTATGTGTAATGTCACCTCCTACCTCTCAATCTTAAGGAAAATCTTCAAACATAACTGTACTTGTTTCATGGGATCCACTACTATGTGTTGTATGAATGACATGTATGTCATGTATTATGTGTAGGCCACAGCCTTCTTGTTTTTGTTAGTCATGACCCCCTAGCATAAGCTTTAGCTAGCTTCTTTGGGACCAGTTCATATACATGGATATTTTCTTACTTTATCTCAAATGTCAACAAAGATGTATGTATGTGAATAAAAACCAAATCCTGTGTTCAGTGTTGGACTTCCTGTATGAGAGTTCATGTCCTTATTATGAAGCCTGAAATCATAAAAAATGGAAGAATGTGAAGAAGTTTCTCCGATGAGAGGTGAAAACATCTTGTAGAGTTTGAACTCAGTGACCTTTTTACTCAGCACTTCTACATGTTTGAGATCAGAAGTACGAGACTCCTCTTTCTGGAGTTTATTGTGAATTCAGTCTGTCAGCAGTGAAGTAGTTAATGGAGCTGAGCTTCTAGAGTCTTCTGACTACTCAAAGTGCTTTTACCCTGCAGGTCTCACCAACACATTCACTCCCTGATCATGAAGCTGATTCTGCTGACACACACAGTCAGGGTCTGTTTGTGTGGTCGAGCTGATAAAGCACCATGTGTCATAGATTCTCACACCAGAGCTGCTGCAGGTTTCAGACACACTGACTGATGTTCATCACCTTCATCAGGCTGTTTGAGCAGAGGAACAGTCACAGGGTGACACACACATCATTCACACTTCAACCACGCTGCTTTAAAATGTACTCTTCAAGAAGACCATGAAGGATTAGTTTAAATAATGAATCAGCTTTCTTAAAGACACACCTATTAAATCACTTGAATGAAGTGAGTGAGCGCCTGTCTTATTGAAGTCAAAGGTTATACATGTTATTTAAATTTATTGTGATCATTCAGAGCTGAGCATCGAGGAAGTGTGGACAACAGGAAGAGAGGAAAACAAAGGAGACATCCTGCCTGCACCCTGTTTTTATGAACAATGAGTAGAAGGTCTTTAAGCTGCTCTTTGTCAGACGTCTGGACACAAACACTTGTTTATTGATTTCAGCTCGACTGGCTCCTGTTCCTTATTTTAATCATAATCTACAGCTCAGAGGAAACAGACTGAGAGGTTGAATTTAGTTTGAACTGTGAAACAAGGTCACATGAACAACAGTTTGAAAGTCAACAACAAAGATCAGATAAATAACAACAAACAGTTCAACTAATAAATACACGAGAGGCTGTTTAAATAAGTTTCATAATGATTTAATAAGAAAGTGTTTTGATTCTACTAATTCAAGCTTTTTGTTTCTTTACATCTGAAATCATCAGAATTCAGTTTGTATGAAACATGACAACAACATGTGATAAACAGCAGATATCAGTGAACACAACTAATGAATCAAATGTTACACAGACAACAATAGAAGAAGACTGTCATTAAAAAGTGTTTCATAAAGAATGTAAACACAGCAGACATTTAAACATGGACATGTGATGTCATCATGATGTCATCATGATGTCATCATGGTGTGGAGTGAAGAGAAGTTCACATTAACACCGTGTGACTCGTACAAACAGAATATTGATCAGAGCTGTTATTCACTGCTTTTCTGTCTCCTCTCAATGTCCTCCAGCTGACCTTTGACTTTCTTCTTCTGCTCCTCTAATGACGTCTTCCTGTCCAACATTGTTTTTAACAAACCAGCTGTGAACAGCTGCAGTTTCTGTGTTTCAGTGTAAATGTTCTGATGTTCTTGTTTTCTACGGTTCAGATGTTTTTTGGCTGTTGAAGCGATTTTCTTCAGCTCAGTACATCCCTGATCTTTGTCTCTGTCTGCTGTCTCATTAGCTGACTCTGTCTTCTTCTCAAACTCTTCACACATGTCCCTCCAGTCCTCCAGTTCCTCTTTGACTTTTTCCTGCTGTTTGTTCAGTTCTTTGTTTTGCTCCGTCAGTTTCAGAATCATCTGTTCCAGATCTGTCTGTTCTTCCTCTTTCCTCTTCAACTCTTCTTCAAGTCTTTCCTTTTTCTCCTCCTCCATCTTTCTTCCTGCCACGAGCTGCTCTCTCTCTGTCCGTTCACTTTCAGACTGACGTGTTTCTGCTGCTTCTGTGAGAATAAAAGAGACTGTTACTGTTTCATTATCCTGTCAGCGATCCTGTCCACTCCTGTCAGTGCGTCTGCAGATCTGAATAATGAGGATACGTTTGTGTTCCTCATGCTCAAATGTTCACCATGTCGATCTCATCGTTTCTGAAGTTGTGTGAACAATTCAGTGAAATGTTCAAATCCACCATCAACATGTCACACAGAGTCCAGAGTGTGTTCTGTGTTCAGGGACACAACGCAGACGAGTTAACGAGCTGGTCTGAGGTCTGTTTAAGAGAAGAAAGGAAATCTTAGCACCTTTCGGCCCAGCTGGCTCTGATTGGTTGGATTCACGATACACTCAGAACACACCTGTGTATAATCAAGCTACATCATCCATCTTTGATCTATGAGCACAACATATCGTCGAACACGGGCCAGATCGCTGTGCCATGCACTCCAGACAACGCACTGACCAATGGAATCACAGCATTGAAACTGATTTGGGTTATTGGGTACACAGAGTGAGTGACAGGCAGGATTTCTAACCACCAATCACAATCATTCAATTAAGCCACCAATCACAGCCCACTTGAGTCGATGGTAACCGAAAAATGAACGAGGAACAAGATAAAAACAGAAAACAGAAACCTTATATGGAAATATTCTATAGTCTAAAAACAGGTGCTGAGTCCACATTCCTGCAAGTGTTGCCATAGCAACATGAGGTAACAACTCTGTATGACGAGTGCAAAGTCAGCACTGAATGCCATCCAAAGTAAAAATAACATGATGCCTGTTTACACTGTCGCTGAAGAGGCTTTTAAAACGTTTGTCTCAAAGTGCCATCGTACAGCTCTGTGAAAACCCAAAGACACCGACTGAAACAGAGCTGTCAAAGGTGGAATATTATGTAGCTACAAGCGACTCGTGGTCGAGCAGGACAACAGAGCCCTGTCTGACCGTTCTCTTTCTAAATGAGGGCTTGAACTGAACTGTCTCTCCTGAGGATCATACAAGTGAGAACATGGTTAAGGCTGCCTCTGTGAACAAGTGGACCAGGCTGCAGTGCTTTGGCCACAGAGTTATCACCTGCTATACAAAGCTGTTATATTAACTGGGAACTTAAACTCAAGGTGGACTTCAATAGTTCAGACAACATGGCCCAAGTCAAGGCCCGAGTGACATCAGAGATGACTGAGTGCCAGAAGACATGAAGCCACAGCTCTGAAGAGGAGCCCAGAGCTGCTGACCGGCCTCAGGCAAAGAAAGCCAAGAAGTCCTTGGGAAGTTTCTTCAGAGTGCTGCTGCAGCAAAAAGTTATTCTTCTCTGATTATGGCTCACAAAGACACTGTGGAAGCAGAGTTAAACAACTACCTACTCACACCTTCCATCGACAATGAGGAAGATCCACTGGCATGGTGGAAAACACACAGTACACTTTTCACGACTCGCCGAGCTTGCCATAAAGTCTCTATGCATTCCAGCTCCAAGTGGAAGTCACTTGATCAATGATCTTTTCTCAAGACTGACTCTGCCTCCCCTTCAGAGGACGTTTTGTCTGGGTTCAGGAGTTCCTCAAAGTATTCCTTCCACTGTCCAACAATGTCCCCAGTCCGGGTCAGCAGCTCTCCACCCCTGCTGACAACAGCTGCTTTCCCTTCCTAAGCCGTCGGACAGTTAGCCAGAACCTCCTTGAGGCTGACTGATGGTCCTTCTCCATGGCCTCCCCAAACTCCTCCCACACCCGGGTTTTAGCCGCTGCCCTCCAAGCCACCTGGTACCTGTGCTTCCAGGGAGACCCCTGGGCTAACCAAGCCTGAAAGGTCTCTTTCTTCAGCTGCCTTCACCACTGGTGTCCACCAGCGGGTTCTCAGGTTGCTGCCACGAGAGGCACCAATGGTCCTCTGACCACAGCTCCTAGCAGCTGCTTCCACAGTGGAGGCTTTGAGCATGGACTACTCAGACTTCATGTCCCCAACATCCCCCGGGATGTAAGAGAAGTTGAAGAGTTGAAGACCCCACAGACAGGGTGTTCTGCCAGATGTTCCCAGTTCACCCGCGTACATTTGGGTTTGCCTGGTCTGTCCGGCAGCCAACTCACCATCAGGTGTTGATCGTGTGTGTGTATGTGTTTGTGTGTGTGTGTGTACAGTATATATGATGCAACAACTACCAAGTCAACCATTGATCTTTGGCCTAGGGTGCTCTGGTTCCAGGAACACTTATGAGCATCTCTATGTTTGAACATGGTGTTTGTGATGGACAATCCATGGCTAATACGGAAGTTCAACAACAAAGCACCACTCAGGTTCAGATCGGGCAGGCCATTCTTCCTGATGACTCCAGGTGTCTCTATCATTGCCCACTTGAGCGCTAAAGTCCCCCAGTAGAACTACAGAGTCCTCAGGTGGAACCTCCTCCAGGACCCCTTCCAGCGACCTGGTCTGCTGTTAGGTGCATATGAACATACAACAGTCAGAGCTTTCCTCTATGCAACATGAAGTCGCAGAGACCCTCTCATTCACCTGGGAGAACTCCAACACAGTGGTGCTCAGCTGGGGGCTTGTGAGTATCCCCACACCCATCCGGCACCTCTCAGCCTGGACAACTCCAGAAAAAGAGAAAGTCCAGACCCTCTCCAGGAGTTTGGTTCCAGAAGCAGCGCTATGCGTTGAGCCCAATTATCTCTAACTGGTAGCACTCCACCTCACACACCAGCTCCGGCTCCTTCCCTGCCAGCGAGGTGACATTCCAGGTCCCTAGATCTAGTCTGTGCTGCCAGGGATCAGCAAGCCCAGGCCTCCGCCTACGCCTGCCTCCCAGCTTTGCATGCACCCGTTCCCCATATCTCTCCCTGCGGGTGGTGGGCCGACATAGTTATTCATTAAAAGTTTAATTGACCTCGTTACAAAGAAATGGTGATTGGGATGAACGGCCTTACTGAGTGGTGTTCTGTTATTGGACTTCTGTGCCAGTCACAGTTTGTGAAACAAACACTATGTTCAAGCACAGGGATGTCCATGTTGCAGCTTTGACGGTGCTTAAAACAAACGCACCACGAGACGCCTGACGTTCACACAGAGTTCTCAATGAACTCTGATTGACTTGGGGGTGGGTTATATATATACTGCTATTATGTCATTGTTCTGATGAGTTTCACCTGTGATATGAAATTAAACACACGTAAAATGTAGCCATGTTTTCCTCTTCATTGAAACCAAAGATGTTGTGCAAAAGTTGGTGCCGAAACCCGGGAATATTGAAGAAAATGAAGAAATGAATGGACGAAAAGTCTCTTATTTGCACAAAGGAACAAAAGACAGAAAAGGAGGAAAATGGCTACACTCGACCGTCTGAAGAAAAAGAGAGCTTCAATCCGCTCCTCTGTGACCAAACACCTGAGTAAGATTGACGATGAACTTGGTAAATTACCCCTTGATGCAGACGCTTTAGAGGAGATGATGGAACAGCTGATCCAAAAGGAGGAATGTTTGGAGAAAATAGACGAGGAGGTGGAGGAACAAACAAAGACGGACGAATTAACAGACGAAGTTGAAAAAGTATTAGAGTACAGAGAACACATAACACGGAGAAAGACCAAAATAAGAAGAGTGCTAAAAAGAATGCAAGGATATGCAGAATCTGTGACATCCTTTGAATCAGACCACATGCGTAATAATGTGAAACTCCCGAAACTTGTGATTGAGAAATACTCAGGAGATGTTAGCCAGTGGCAGTATTTTTGGGGACAATTTGAGACGGCTGTGAATAATAATCCCAACCTGACAAAAACAGACAAATTTAGCTATTTAAGATCCTATTTGACTGGCGCAGCCGCTAATGTTGTTGCAGGATTACCATTAACTGAAGCCAATTATGAGAACGCCATTCAGCTGCTACAAAAAAGATTTGGCCGTAAAGATTTGGTGATTAATGCACATATGACTAAACTTTTGAATCTTAATCCCGTTAAAAATGTCAGTGACATTAAAGCACTCAGATATTTGTATGATAACTGTGAAATCCAAATTCGTAGTTTGGCTTCAATGAGAGTAGTTTCTGACACTTATGGTAGTCTGCTGTGTCCAATTCTTATGAAACTTATACCTGAAGAGATAACTTTGGAATTTAGCAGACAAACTGAAGAGGATGATGTGTGGAAGGTTGAGGAACTTATGAACTTCATTCAGAAGGAAGTGGACAGCCGAGAGCGCACTGCAAACATGACCAAAAGCGCAAAGGAACGCGCAAGTAAGGACCGTGAGAAGGAACCGACGGGCGCATGGGAAATGCGCACCAAAAGACAAAATATGATGACCGCATCTGCTCTCTATGCCTCCAGTCAAGTGGACAGACAAAGGTGCTTCTTTTGTGAGAAACCAGATCACCTGTCCAAACAATGCAATGTAATGTCTGTGCCTGAAAAAAGAGAAAAATTAAGAAAACAAGGTAGATGTTATGTGTGTTTTGGCACAAGACATGTAGCCAAAGATTGCAGAACAAGGGGCATTTCTTGTGAGAGATGTAACCGTCGCCATCACAAAGCCCTGTGTAATTATGGAAATGAATTTACAAAAGAAAATGAGCCAGTAGATGCAGTGATTTCAGTTTCCCCCAGTGAATCTAAACGAGAGACCGTTCTTCTACAGACTGCCAGTTTGGATAGAGACCCCAGTAAAACGCCAGCTCACTCGCTGTCTATTAGACGGGGGGAGCCAACGCAGCTTTGTGCGCCAAGACATCTCCCGTGCGTTAAACCTCCCAAAAGTAGGTGAGGAGACACTAAAGTTACACACGTTTGGTTCCGATGTCCCACAAACTATTACTTGTAATCAAGTGAAATTAAAACTGAGTAACATCAGAAACGGCCAAAGTGTAGATTTAGTCGTTTTAGAAACACCGCGTGTGTGTTCCTCTATAATGAGAGTAGCGGGAGAAGAATTACGCAGAGAGCTGGAGCGCAAAGGCATGCAACTAGCTGACACAGCTGTGAGCGGAATGGAAATGCAGGAACTGGGAGTCCTGATCGGAGGTGATCATTACTGGGAAGTTGTGTCTGGAAAAGTAGAGCGACTCTCTGAATCACTGGTTGCGCTCGACAGTAAGTTTGGCTGGCTTATCCAAGGCTCTGTATGCATGCTTAATGTTACACCTGGAACGGAACACACGGAGGTGGGAACCCTTCATGTGAGTGTTGGACTGGATGAACAAATAAATCACACACTGCGCTCCTTCTGGGAAACTGAATCCATCGGGATTGTCACAGAGCGAGAATCAAAGATAAGTGATGAGAAGACGCTGCAGATGTTTGAAAAGTCTGTACAGTTTAAAGATTCAAAATATGAGGTGAGCTTACCTTGGAAAAATGAAAACAATGATCTGTCATCTAATTATGATGTTGCCAAGAGACGTTTTGATCAGCTTGTTAAAAAGTTTCAGAGTAACGTGCCTCTGTATGATCAGTACACTGACGTCATTCAAGATTATGTCAGTCAGGGCATCGTGGAGAGGGTGAACAATATTGCCACAGAAAATCCCACGTACTATCTCCCCCATAGAGCTGTCATTAATGAGGAGCGTTTAACTACAAAGCTCAGGGTGGTGTTTGATGCTTCTTCTCATGCAGCAGGTTGTCTGTCTCTGAATGACTGTTTGATGACGGGCCCAAATCTGAATCCTGACTTGTTGAGCATTTTGTTAAAGTTCAGACAACATGAAGTTGCATTTATGGCAGACATCACGAAAGCTTTTCTACAGATCTCAATTAGAGAACAAGACAGAGATGCCCTAAGATTCCTCTGGTTAAACAACCTGCCAAAACCCCATGAAAAGGCTGAGTTAACCATCATGCGCATGACCCGAGTACCTTTTGGCGCATCCCCCAGTCCCTTTTTGTTGGCAGCGACTATCAGACATCATCTGAGGAAATATCAGCAACAATATCCCACTGTGACATCAATGCTTGATAAATGTCTGTATGTTGATGATTTAATCTGCAGTGCTCCCAACATCCAGACGGCTGCCGACCTCTCCATGCAAGCCAAAGGTATCTTAAAAGATGCAGGGATGAATCTGTGCAAATGGAGCACGAATTCTAAGGAGCTAAAAAACCTGTGGGATGAAAAAATGGAAAACACAGTGAGTGGAAATGTGGAAGTGAAAGCTGATGTGTTAAAAGTTCTCGGATTGACATGGAGAACTGAACAAGATGACTTCGTTTTTTACTTGAGGAGTTTGATGAATTTTTTGGAAAATAAAAAGAACACCAAAAGAGGAGTGTTGCAAACTGCTGCGCGCATCTTTGATCCTATCGGATTCCTCTCTCCCTTCACAATCAGAGTAAAATGCCTCTTTCAACAGATGTGGGAACGGGGACTTGAATGGGACAGTGACTTGCCTGAGGATTTATCACATCTTTGGCAGCAGTGGTGCTCAGAATTGCCCAACATCAGAAAAATAAACATTCCCAGATGTTACCATGATGCGCTCCCAGATCAGCGTGAGCCCGTGAGAAAGGAAGTGCACGTCTTCAGTGATGCAAGTGAAAGTGCATACTGCGCAGCTGCTTACCTGAAAGTTATCCCCGAAAAGGGTGAGTGTACAGTAACCCTTATCACATCTAAAACCAGAGTAGCGCCACTTAAAAAAGTTACGTTACCCAGACTAGAATTACTCGGTGCGCTAATTGGAGCTAGACTCAGTCAGTATGTTATTACGCACCTTGAGATGGATAAGAGCCAAGTGAAAATGTGGAGTGATTCTATGATAACTTTACACTGGATAAAGAGTTCCGCGAAACAGTGGAAACCCTTTGTAGAAAACCGAGTCAGAGAAATCCAGAGTCTGACAGAACCTGCACAGTGGAATTTCTGCAGTGGAAAAGACAATCCTGCAGATGTTGCAACAAGAGGAATAAGTGTAACCAAATTGCAGGAAAGTTCGTTGTGGTGGACAGGTCCAGAGTGGATCAAAGAGAGAGAAATGAATTACTGTCACAATGACGCCGAGCCACATGAAGATGATGATGCTGTAAAAGCAAATCTAACTGTTGTGGACATTACCAGTTTGACCAATACTGACAGTCCAGCTAAAAGAGAAATATTGGAGTTAACAAACCACAGTGACGTGAACAAAGTGTTACATATAACTGCCTGGGTCCTACGATTCATTCATAACACCAGAACACAACCAAGACGCACAGGAGCTTTAACAGCTGAGGAGATCGGGGACGCAGAGGTTTACTGGATCCATGTGACACAGAATCAAAGTTTCTCTCAGGAAATTGCTCAGTTGAAGAAAGGGCTAGAAGTAAACTTTCAGTCAAAAATCAAGCCTTTAAGCCCCTTTTTGGATGAAAAAGGAGTGTTGAGAGTGGGAGGCAGATTACAAATGTCCGGATTAAAGTTTGAGCAAAAGCACCCCTGTATCCTCCCGGCAAATTCAACATTATCTGAGTTGATCATAAAAAACTGTCATCAGCAAGTGCTGCATTCTGGGCTACAGGACACCCTCAACCAGGTGAGAGAGCGCTTCTGGTTAATTAAAGGAAGACAGCTGACAAAAAAGCATGCATGCTTGATCTGTCGGAAATATAAAGTTAAACCTGCTCAACCGATCTCAGCTCCCTTACCTGTGCAGCGCATCGAGGAAGCGCCTCCGTTTGAAATAACAGGTGTGGATTTTGCCGGGCCTCTGTACACTAAATGTCAAAACAAGGTCTACATAGCTCTTTTCACCTGTGGAGTCACCAGAGCTATTCATCTGGAATTAGTGACTGATTTGACAACAGAAACGTTTATGCTGGCTTTCAGACGGTTTGTGTCACGCAGAGGATTATGTAAAATCATATATTCTGACAATGCAAAAACGTTCAAACGAGCTCATAAGGAGTTAAAAGTATTATGGAATTCCCTGTCCTCAAAAGATGTGCAGGAATTCTTCGCTAAAAACCGAATCACTTGGAAGTTTATTGCAGAAAGAGCTGCTTGGTGGGGTGGCATGTGGGAGAGAATGGTGAGGTCTGTGAAGACCTGCCTGCGCAAAGTGATGGGAAAAGCGGCCCTGAGGTATGAAGAGATCGCAACAGTTTTGACAGAAGTGGAAGCAGTTGTTAATTCACGTCCTATTACTTTTACCCACACCAGCAGCGAAGAACCTGTACCACTGACCCCTTCTCACTTTCTGATTGGCCAGCGTCTCACTGCGCTCCCATCAGCTGGGATGACAACAACAGTCCCTGACGCAGACCGAGGTCTACTAACGAAAAGGTGGAAATACCGACAGTTGTTGATGAACAAATTTTGGACTAAATGGAAAAAGGAATATCTGCTTGAGTTACGTTCTGCACACTGCTGTTCTCCAGTGAAAAAGGTCACGGAATTAAAACCTGGAGATGTGGTGTTAATACATGAAGAGAAACTACCCAAAAGTTTTTGGAAAATGGGAAGAATCCATGAAGTTTATGCGGGCAGAGATGGAAAGGTACGTTCCTGCCTTGTTCTATTACCTTCGAAACATACCATAAGAAGACCTGTACAACTACTGTATCCTCTGGAGCTGGAGTTGTGATGAGCTGCCCTCTGTCAGCCTCATCGGTCGGGAGTCTGTTGCAGCTTTGACGGTGCTTAAAACAAACGCACCACGAGATGCCTGACGTTCACACAGAGTTCTCAATGAACTCTGATTAACTTAGGGGTGGGTTATATATATACTGCTATTATGTCATTGTTCTGATGAGTTTCACCAGTGATATGAAATTAAACACACGTAAAATGCAGCCATGTTTTCCTCTTCATTGAAACCAGAAATGTTGTGCAATACCCCCAGCTCAGCAGAGCAGGCCTTTAGCATCCTGGGACACACCTTGTCTGGGCCTGCTGCCTTCCTGGGGCGGAGTCTCTTCAGCTCCTTGCTCACCTGGTCTCAGGTGATGGTGGGGGGGAGGGGGGATGGATTGTCTCTGGAGGTTGTATCTGTTCTGGTGGAGGTGTTGGGGGGAGTGAGAGGGGGGGGGGAGGGGGTGTGTAGAGGGGTGCTGGGGGGGTGTAGAGGGGTGCTGGGGGGACAGGCACTGGCTGCAGCGACGGGGCTGTCGAACCTGTTAAAAAACAAGTTGAGCTGGTTGAGCAGGAGAGACTTAATTAAGAATGAACAATTGGGCTTCCGGTATGGCACTTGGTTGAGCCAGACGTGCGGGGAGTAGCTCCGAGCATTTCCTAAACTTATATATTCTGAACGACCAAAACTTGTAAAACTTTATTGGATTTGTGGTTCGAAGTTGACTGGCTCTCTCTCCACCATGTCGGGCAAGAACAAAACGACCTCAGTGAGGGGGAAAAACGTGGCGTCTGCGGACCCCACAACGCCAACCGACTACACGGCTAACATGGCGGCGGACTCCGGGGGACCTTTGACTATATCCGAGCTTAAAGCCGAGCTGGAGAAAAACCGGGCAGCCATTTCCAGCGAAATCCAAGCCTCACTTTCGCCCATCCAGCTCGCCCTTGACGCTGTTCGCAAAAAAATTGAGGACTACGACCCACGCCTGGCAGATATGGAGGTCTCCCTGTCCGACCACAGCGACAGGCTAACTAGCTTGGAGAGGCTAGCGGCTACACTTCAAGCCGAGAACACGGAGCTGACAGAGAAGGCGGAGGACCTTGAGAATCGATCCCGTCGCAACAACCTTCGTGTGATAGGACTTCCAGAGGGCAGTGAGGGAAAGGCCGCTACCGCATTTATGTCCAAGTTCCTAGTCAACCTCCTCCAGGATGACAACTTTACCACCCCACCGGAGCTGGACAGAGCCCACCGAGCCTGGAGGGCGATGCCCGCCCAGGGAGCGCGACCCAGGCCAATTATTATGCGCTTTCTGCGTTATCAAGAGAGGGAGCAAGTGCTTTCAATTGCCCGTAAAAGGGGCCAGCTAATCTACAAAGGTAACAAGATTTTCATTTTTCCTGATTTAAGCACGGCCCTCGCCAAGAAGCGTGCCACTTTTAACCCCATCAAATCCAAGCTGTACCAGAGGGGAATCAAGTTTTCACTGCGCTACCCGGCCGTCCTGTGCCTAACACATCAACAGGTGGAGCCCAAGTTCCACACCCCAGAAGAGGCTGAACAATTTTTTACCAAGCACATGAGCTCCGACTGAGTTCAACATTTCACCACGGGACATCGCTGAAAAACGATGGGACTTCAGTTGTGGGTGGCCGACCTCTGGACGCGCGACAGGCTTTGACTTTATTCCGTGGACTGAGACCTCCAGTGCAGCGATCGGATCGGTGACGGGCTGCGGCAAGCCGAACGACTATCTCCAGCCTGCTCTCTGCGATCGGGCTGGTACCGATCGGAACTTTAATCGAAATTCCAGCAATCAACGGAGAATTAACCCACCTTTTCACAGCGGACCTAACCCCGGTGGGGTTCTTTCTTTTAGACTTATTTGGACTCTGAACAGTCACCTTGATCCGACGACTGCTAAGGTAATTTCCACACTGTTACTCGCTGTAGGGGATACATCTTCCTGAAACAACTCCCTGTATCATGCTGTGATCTCTATCTGAAATACTGTTCTGTGGCTAAGGGTAAAACACTTAAATGCTTTGCCATTGATCGTAGCTCCCAATTCCTCTACTAATACTGTTGCGCGCCCGGATGTTGTACTGCCTTGCGTGACATTATTTTGCCATTAACTTCGCCCTGTCATCTTGTTTTATTTCAGTGATTTCAGTGTGAATGCGCGGGTATATGTGTATACATATGGGGGAATGTATGTGTACGTAATTATGCATACGCATTTCTGTGGCTTGATTCCCACATGCCCTTAGTACCCAAGTTATTGTTACTTATACATGGTCAGTATTGTAAGTTCAGGGGCTCTCCCCTCACGAGTTAGGCGGGATGGAGCTCTTAGCCAGGCTCTCCCGGAAGTTAGAGACATCCATTAATCTCCTGTCGGCTCCTGTTCCTGGGGCAGAATTGGAGAGCGGGGCCTGGGCTTTCGGGTCCCCTCCTGGGGGTCCGGTGCGCCCGCGGCTCCGTGGGCGGGGTAAGTGTTTTGGCTACAGTGTTTGGGATTGTAGCCCCTTCTCTGTTTGTTTATGTATTTTTCCTTTGTTCGAGTTTATGTCACTAAAGTTTATTTTTGCATCAGCTGTCTTTGCCAAAACATGCGACAAGGTCACACCCAGTTGAAGGGCAAGCGCATGTGGGGGGCTACAATATCTTAAGCTGGAATGTGAGAGGATTGGGTCATGTTAATAAGAGAGCCAAAGTGTTCTCACACCTTAAGTCACTATCCGCAGATATTGTGTTTTTACAAGAAACGCACATTAAACAGAATGCTAAAGGCAGACTTAGAGTCAGCTGGGTAGACCAAATATATCAAGCCAATTTTAATACCAAAGCTAGAGGGGTTGCAATCCTATTCAGAAAAAACATCCCATTCACACTCTCTTCTACCATTTGCGACCCCAACGGCAGGTTTCTGATAGTCTCCGGCAAATTACATTCTTTACCTGTTACTTTTGTAAATATTTATGCACCTAATTTCGATGACCCCCAGTTCTTCCAGAAGGTCTTTAATGCTATCCCGAATCTCACAGATACTAATGTGATCATTGGCGGGGACTTCAACTGCACACTCGACCCACTCCTAGATAAACAACAATCAAAATCTCTCCAGAAGTCAAACTCAAGTATCCTCCTGAACACGCTAATGAATAATCTAAATTGTGTTGACATATGGCGACTCACTCACCCTAAAGACAGAGACTATTCCTTCTTCTCCCCAGTCCATAAATCTTATTCCCGTATTGACTATTTTCTGTTAGATTCCAAATTGTTATCTTATGTGGAAAAAGTAACATATCAGCCCGCTTTAATTTCAGACCACTCAGTTCTAGCATTAGTATTAAAAGTCGAAGGGCAGAAAACGCAGTGTCGGCAATGGCGTCTCGATCCCACACTGCTATCTGATAGAGAGTTTACTGAATACTTAAAAATACACATTTCCCACTTCCTCGCAGAAAACGATACTGGTGAGGTAAACGACTCTGTTTTGTGGGAATCCTTAAAAGTTGTCATGAGGGGCCATATTATATCCTACGAAGTCAATAAGAAGAGAAAAGAAAACAATCGACTTAAAGAAATAGAGCGCAAAATATTTACTTTAGAAAATTTGTATAAATCCAATCAGAGTGATGCCACACTCGAGTCAATTACTAAATTAAGATTTGAATATAACTCCATCCTATCCCATCGAGTTGGCGTAATGCTTTTCAAAACTCAACAGCAATATTTCGAGCTGGGAGACAAACCTCACAGATTATTAGCGAGACAGCTGCGTCAGTCTCAAGCAAGCCGAGCCATCCATAAGATCAAAAACAAGAATGGCAAACTTACAACAGATCCGGCTGAAATTAACGAGTGCTTTGCACAATTTTATGAAGATTTGTACCAGTCCAAAAGCAAACCCACTGACACCCAAACCATGAATCAATTTCTAGAAAACAGCCACCTTCCCACATTAAACGAAGAAGCAGTTAAGATGTTGGATGCTGAGATTACCTTAAATGAAGTTAAAACTGCCATATCCCAATTTCCAAATAACAAAGCTGCCGGCCCTGACGGATTTGTCATTGAGTTCTATAAGACCTGCTTATCTACTGTTGCTCCACTACTTCTGCGCATGTTCAATCACTCAAAAGAAACATCTCAACTACCCCCCTCATTATACAATGCCAATATTACACTTATTTTAAAAAAAGACAGAGACTCACTGGAAATGTCCTCATACCGCCCAATCTCCTTGCTACAAATGGAGATGAAGATATTTAGTAAGGTGCTTGCGAACCGGCTTTCCAGACACATGGCCTCAATTATACATCCGGACCAAACAGGATTTACTCCTGGTCGACACATATACTCCAACCTGCGCCGCCTCTTTAACATTATGTACCATAAACACGAAGAGGAATCAGTAGTAATTGCCCTGGACGCAGAAAAGGCTTTCGACCACATAGAATGGAAGTATATGCTTTCCACCCTACAACACTTTGGCTTCGGTAAAAAATTTATCCATTGGATAAGTATTATTTATGCCCATCCTCAAGCTTCCATAATTACAAATGGAGAGTTGTCAAAACCATTCCAGCTCCAGAGAGGTGTCCGTCAGGGCTGCTCTTGTTCCCCATACCTCTTCAATATGTCAATTGAAGCTCTAGCCTGTCAAATCAGAGCCAGTCATGATATTGCTCCAATTCAGGTTCATAACACATCGCATTCCTTATCTCTTTTTGCAGATGACGTAATTTTATTTTTGTCTCACCCAAAATCTTCAATTCCTCCGTTATTACAATTAATTGATATGTTCGGAACATTTTCAGGATACAAAATAAACTTCAGAAAGAGTGAACTGATGCCGATATCTGAAAAAGTAGACCTTGACTTCCTGCGCTCCACGCCTTTTAAATTAGAAAGTGAACAGCTTAAATACCTCGGCATAATAGCCACACGAGACCACGGGAAACTCTTGAAGACCAATTGGGAATGTAAGATTACACAATTGAAACGTAACATCGAATTTTGGAATACACTCCCTATCTCTATGGTTGGCCGTATTAATGCCATAAAGATGGTATTTCTCCCAAGACTCTTATATGTCTTTCAGTGCATCCCAGTATGTATCCCCCTCTTTTATTTCAAAATGCTGGACTCTATTGTCACACCCTTCTTGTGGAATAACAAAATAGCCAGAATTTCCAAAAACCACCTGTGTAAATATAAACGAGAAGGAGGCTTCAGCCTACCTCAGTTTAAATTTTATTATTGGGCAGCCAACCTGAATGTGCTATCCTTTTGGCGCAATTGTTTGTCTGCAAACGACCCACAAGCGAGTAGACCCTCATGGCTCCAAATGGAACTAGCTTCATGTGGTAGAACCTCTCTTCCAGCACTTTTGAATAACCCTGATAAGATCAAAATACCAGTACATATAAAAAACCCAGTTGTTCTCCATTCTCTTAAAATTTGGAAACATGTGCAGGCATTTCTCAACCTACCCAAGGTATACACAGATAGCCCAATTTGCCATAATCATGCCTTCTCTCCAGCCCTGACAGACCCAACCTTTCTTAAGTGGAAGGACAAAAACATTGTTACTATTAAAGATTTATACCATGGTGGCAAATTTATGTCTTTTCAACAACATCAAGAGCTGCATGGCGTATCAGCAACACATTTCTACAGATACCTGCAAATCAGAAATTTTTTGAGAACCCATTGCACAAATTATAAGCACAAACCTGCACATGCCATGCTGGACAGCATTCTCAAACATGAACCCGGGGCAAAAGGATCAGTTTCCTTTTTTTATCATGTTCTACAATCCCATGTAAAATTACCTAATGACAAACTGAAAACTCAATGGGAACTTGAACTGAATGCTGCAATCTCAGCAGAGTTATGGGAGAGGACCCTTTCGAACATACACCTCAGCTCTGTTAACGCTAGACACACCTTGATACAATTCAAAGTGGTACACAGACTACACTACCCCAAAGCAAGACTCCATGCCATATACCCTAACACTTCCCCGCTATGCGACAAATGCAAACAATACACCGGAACACTTGCCCACCAGTTTTGGTCCTGTCCTAAATTAGCCTCCTTCTGGACCCTTGTGTTTGACTACATATCAAAGGCATTTAACAAAATTATTACCCCAGACCCATTTCTTGCTATCTTCGGTTCAGTAGACTCAAACCCATGCGTTGATAAATATTTAGGCCAAGCAATCTCCTTATGCACATTGTTGGCTAAACGCCTTATCTTACAAATGTGGAAATCGGAAGCAGGTCCTTCATTCCAACAATGGCTCAGAGAATTGGGGAATATTTTGCACCTGGAGAGATTACGCTACAAACTGGCTAACAGAGAAAATGCTTTTATGAAAACATGGAAGCCTCTCTTGGATAAATGGCAGACTACCTCCAATAGATCCCCCCCTCACGCCGCCTCGCATTGCGCTTGAACCCTCCAGAACGGCATCTTAGACGACATTTATGTTATAGAGCTGTCCTAAACTTACTTTGTAACATGCTGATGCTTGTTTGTTTGTTTTTTCTTGTTTGTCTTCTCTTTGTTGTTTATTTTATTATTATTATTCTTAAAATTTATTTTCCGATTGTTAGTTTTTCCATTTGTATAATTGTCAACGCTATTGCAGCCTTTAATCACTCTTATTTACTTTACATTTTTGCATGTCCATTATGTATGTCTTGTATTTTATGTTCTGCACTTATAAAAAACCAATAAAAAAAGTAAAAAAAAAAAAAAAAAAGAATGAACAATTATTTATTACAATGAAATGTGCAACAATTGTAGAATGAAATGTGCAAAGTCTTTTGGGGGCTAGACTCCGTCATGACGACTTCATGAGCTCCGAGGGGTAGTGAGGCCGACGCGGGATAGGATGCCCCCCTGTGGAGTCTAGACACTGGTGGTGGTGAAAAGGATGGAGGCTGAGAAGAGGAGTGGGTTTCAGCCGGGGCCTGGACTCTGCTGAGCTGGAAGGAGGTGACTGGGGTGGAGGAGGGTTGCGGCATATGCCTGCAGCTACATGATGACTGGAAGAGAGAGAGTTTTTAAACTATTGACAGCAAGCCATTGATTGGTAGAGAAAGTTTGTGGCAGAGTCTGGTTGGTTAATTCCAGGATGATACACGCCCATGATCACCTGCTTGCCAGAGAGAGATGCAGGTAGTGGTAGGGGGTGTGGTTTAAGAATTAATGAAGAGGTGAATGAATGAAAGAATAACACCAGTCTTCCTGTCTGAACTTACGCTGAGCTCCATTTAAAACTTCCATATTTTGAGCCACTGCTGTGGTTTTAAATCTGCCCCCCCCCCCCCCCCCTTATTGGCCCGGGGCCCTAAATGGTTGCCTGCATTGCCTGTTGACAAGCAGCACTCTTGAACAAAGGAGTGTCCAAAACAGCTGTCAACCTTTGTCAACACACCATGTTTCCTTAATGTCTGATGATATCATAAGGTCTGATAAAATTAATAATAATTGTATAATAATAATAATCACATTTGTTGCTTTTGATGATGATTTATTGTTCGGGTCAAATTTTAGGAATTCATTTTTTCATGTTTTTTGATGAATTTATTGAGCTATTTGAGAGTATGTGTCTGAAATGCACAGCGACTACTTGTTTTTTTTTTTTCACAACCCTGTACACAAACAAACTGGTAGAAGAGATTCAGGATCCAGAGATTGAAAAACCATGACACAAACAGACTTTGCACTCAGGCTGATTTATGACTTTGATTTCTTTATATCATGTCATTAAAACCTTGTGGATAAGATTGAAAAGTAACTATGGTGACCACTTTGTAAGTGAATCATGTTTTCATCATGAATGGAGAAATGAACAACGTGATGAATAATATTTATAATAAAAAGGTTTATTAGATTAAAGGTTATTCAGTCTGTGATACAGATACTTTAAATCAATGACAGATGTTATTCCTGCTGCTTGAACATAATAAATTATACTGTATTAATCCCACGAGAGGGTCCTATAGAGAGGCATTAAAGGGGGAAGGGGCTGCCTCCAGCAAGTGCCCCAGAGCTTTTTTTGTGGTTTGGTGCCTTGCTGAAGGGCACCTTGACAGTGCTCAGGAAGAGGACTGGCACCTCTCCAGCTACCAGACCTATTTCTGGACTTGGTCCATGCTGGGACTTGAACTGGTGACTCTACAGTCCCAGCCCAAGTCTCTGCAGACTGAGCTACTGCTGCCAAGATGCCAAATAAGCTAAATGATAACATTAGGTGAAATGACAGTTTACATATTCTTCACATGATGGTTCATGAAGTCTTATTGTAAGTGACGGAGTTCGACAGTTTTACCTTCACTTTATTGTAATTTCTTGTGTCTGTAGTCAAGAGAGTCAGAAAAATAAACTCCTGTATCCAGATAAACACTTGTTGATCCTTAATAATGATGTAATAAAAATGTCTGAATCAGAATCAAAAACTTGCATTTTATTTCTTCACTTTATAAAACAATAAACTCTTGGGGACTTCCTCTTAGACACACCTTGGTATTTAAAACCTTTCAAATCACAAACTGGGGTAAAAATTAATTAATGTCATTAATAGAATTAGATTATAATCATTGATGAACTGAATCATGTTATATTTGTCACCAAGCGGTTACATACAGTTACTCATTTACCATCTGAGATCATAAAACAGATCCCTAGATACTAATGTGTGGAGACAAAGGGTACGTCTCACTTTCCTTATTTGCAGTCTCCTCGGTCCTCGGCCGAACTGGAAGTAGTTCCAAAGCCGCCATGTTGAGGATCGTCCCAAAGCTCTTTTAGCGAACGGAGGAGAGAGGATGGAGGAGAGAGGAGGCTGATCCGAGGAGCGATGACCGAGGAGACACGAGAGCTGACTTCACGGAAGTCTTTTCACTGACAGACACGCCCCCTTCTCGTATATCAGTCAGTGATTGGACGCTGCACAGGATCAGACTTCAGTGAAACAGAGTTTAATAGGGGAGAAAAGAGGGAGATTAAAAAGAGGCTAAACGGAGCGTGGGACATTTAAACAGATGATGAACATCAGTGAGTTTGTAAAGAGTCGCTCTGTGATGAGCTGCCATTAAAAAGAGTCTGACGAAGAGGAGTCCGTTTTATCTTCTCACTTATTGATCTTCACAAAGTTTCATCATTTAGATTCTAATCAATCATTTTCAGTATCCTGACACATAAATATCTGTGTTTATAAAATACAGAGTTGGTTGTCTAAATACAGGCTAGGTTCAGTCCAAACTGATTAATAATAATCAATAATTATAGACAATTCAAAATGAAATCTTTGAGTCAGTAGAAACTGTCCTTTTGGTTTGAAACAGACTGCAGGTTGTTCTTCAGGTGTTTGTTATCAAGAAACACTGTAACTGTGTTTGATTAGTAATAATACAGTGTGTGTGTTTGATTAGAAATAATACAGTGTGTGTGTGTGATTAGTAATAATACAGTGTGTGTGTGTTTGATTAGAAATAATACAGTGTGTGTGTTTGATTAGAAATAATACAGTGTGTGTGTGTGATTAGAAATAATACAGTGTGTGTGTGTTTGATTAGAAATAATACAGTGTGTGTGTTTGATTAGAAATAATACAGTGTGTGTGTGTTTGATTAGAAATAATACAGTGTGTGTGTTTGATTAGTAATAATACAGTGTGTGTGTTTGATTAGTAATAATACAGTGTGTGTTTGATTAGAAATAATACAGTGTGTGTGTTTGATTAGTAATAATACAGTGTGTGTTTGATTAGTAATAATACAGTGTGTGTGTGTTTGATTAGAAATAATACAGTGTGTGTTTGATTAGAAATAATACAGTGTGTGTGTTTGATTAGTAATAATACAGTGTGTGTGTTTGATTAGAAATAATACAGTGTGTGTGTGTTTGATTAGAAATAATACAGTGTGTGTGTTTGATTAGAAATAATACAGTGTGTGTGTTTGATTAGAAATAATACAGTGTGTGTGTGTGATTAGAAATAATACAGTGTGTGTGTGTGATTAGAAATAATACAGTGTGTGTGTTTGATTAGAAATAATACAGTGTGTGGGTTTGATTAGAAATAATACAGTGTGTGTGTTTGATTAGAAATAATACAGTGTGTGTGTGTGTGTTTGATTAGAAATAATACAGTGTGTGTGTTTGATTAGTAATAATACAGTGTGTGTGTTTGATTAGTAATAATACAGTGTGTGTGTTTGATTAGTAATAATACAGTGTGTGTGTTTGATTAGTAATAATACAGTGTGTGTGTGTTTGATTAGAAATAATACAGTGTGTGTTTGATTAGAAATAATACAGTGTGTGTGTTTGATTAGTAATAATACAGTGTGTGTGTTTGATTAGAAATAATACAGTGTGTGTGTTTGATTAGTAATAATACAGTGTGTGTTTGATTAGAAATAATACAGTGTGTGTTTGATTAGTAATAATACAGTGTGTGTGTTTGATTAGAAATAATACAGTGTGTGTGTTTGATTAGTAATAATACAGTGTGTGTGTGTGTGATTAGTAATAATACAGTGTGTGTGTTTGATTAGAAATAATACAGTGTGTGTGTGTTTGATTAGTAATAATACAGTGTGTGTGTGTGATTACAAATAATACAGTGTGTGTGTTTGATTAGTAATAATACAGTGTGTGTGTGTTTGATTAGTAATAATACAGTGTGTTTGATTAGAAATAATACAGTGTGTGTGTTTGATTAGAAATAATACAGTGTGTGTGTGTTTGATTAGAAATAATACAGTGTGTGTGTTTGATTAGAAATAATACAGTGTGTGTGTTTGATTAGTAATAATACAGTGTGTGTGTGTTTGATTAGAAATAATACAGTGTGTGTGTTTGATTAGAAATAATACAGTGTGTGTGTTTGATTAGAAATAATACAGTGTGTGTGTGTTTGATTAGAAATAATACAGTGTGTGTGTTTGATTAGAAATAATACAGTGTGTGTGTGTGTGTTTGATTAGAAATAACACAGTGTGTGTGTTTGATTAGTAATAATACAGTGTGTGTGTTTGATTAGTAATAATACAGTGTGTGTGTTTGATTAGTAATAATACAGTGTGTGTGTTTGATTAGTAATAATACAGTGTGTGTGTGTTTGATTAGTAATAATACAGTGTGTGTTTGATTAGAAATAATACAGTGTGTGTGTTTGATTAGTAATAATACAGTGTGTGTGTTTGATTAGAAATAATACAGTGTGTGTGTTTGATTAGTAATAATACAGTGTGTGTGTGTGTGTTTGATTAGAAATAATACAGTGTGTGTGTTTGATTAGTAATAATACAGTGTGTGTTTGATTAGTAATAATACAGTGTGTGTGTTTGATTAGTAATAATACAGTGTGTGTGTTTGATTAGTAATAATACAGTGTGTGTGTGTTTGATTAGTAATAATACAGTGTGTGTTTGATTAGAAATAATACAGTGTGTGTGTTTGATTAGTAATAATACAGTGTGTGTGTTTGATTAGAAATAATACAGTGTGTGTGTTTGATTAGTAATAATACAGTGTGTGTGTGTGTGATTAGTAATAATACAGTGTGTGTGTTTGATTAGAAATAATACAGTGTGTGTGTGTTTGATTAGTAATAATACAGTGTGTGTGTGTGATTACAAATAATACAGTGTGTGTGTTTGATTAGTAATAATACAGTGTGTGTGTGTTTGATTAGTAATAATACAGTGTGTTTGATTAGAAATAATACAGTGTGTGTGTTTGATTAGAAATAATACAGTGTGTGTGTGTTTGATTAGAAATAATACAGTGTGTGTGTTTGATTAGAAATAATACAGTGTGTGTGTTTGATTAGTAATAATACAGTGTGTGTGTGTTTGATTAGAAATAATACAGTGTGTGTGTTTGATTAGAAATAATACAGTGTGTGTGTTTGATTAGAAATAATACAGTGTGTGTGTGTTTGATTAGAAATAATACAGTGTGTGTGTTTGATTAGTAATAATACAGTGTGTGTGTTTGATTAGTAATAATACAGTGTGTGTGTTTGATTAGTAATAATACAGTGTGTGTGTGTTTGATTAGAAATAATACAGTGTGTGTGTTTGATTAGAAATAATACAGTGTGTGTGTTTGATTAGTAATAATACAGTGTGTGTGTTTGATTAGAAATAATACAGTGTGTGTGTTTGATTAGAAATAATACAGTGTGTGTGTGTTTGATTAGAAATAATACAGTGTGTGTGTGTTTGATTAGAAATAATACAGTGTGTGTGTGTGTGTGTGTGTGTGTGTGTGTGTGTGTGTGGACATAAACAGCTGTTCGGCTGATTGACAGCTGAACGTGATCAGCTGATGTGGCGTCATGTGACGCTGTCGAGGAAACGACGTCTCATGTGTCTTAAAGCTGATTTCCTCGGTCCTCTCTCCTCGGCTTCGTTTCCTCCGTGCATCTCTGGTGGGCGGGACTAAGACGCAAGTGGAGGAGACAACTCGGAGGACACTCGGTGCAAATAAGAGAAGTGAGAAAGGCCCAAAGAGATCAGTTAGAGACAGCTGTAAAAGAGACCACACCTTCCTGAGGTCAAAGTTCACTTTATTTCATCTTTATACAGCGTCATACATTTTATAGACGAGGGAGAGATTGGACACGGAGAGTAACAGGTAGGTGTCTTTTCTCTCAGTTTTTAATAAAAACATTTAAGCTTCACAGCCTTCATATTAAAGAATCGCTCATTGAATATAATGGAGATGAAGAGAAGTGTTTACAGATCCAGACTGTGGGCTAACATTTGTTCTGTTTAGATGATACACATTTGACGCTTCCTGGTTTCAATCTTCAGTTATTTCATGACTATTAATTTGAACATATTTTCAGTTGAACTTTATAAAGTGAAACGTTGCCCAGTCCAATCAGGAAACATTGAAGAAACAGAGAGTGTAAGGAGTTGAAGGAGTGACCCTCTCACTGTTTGATTAAGTCATTTTTAAATCTTTTAAATCACATTTGTTTCGGCAGACTTTGAGTTTCCTGCTCTTCGAGGTCAGAAAATAGAAGCATGGATGACTTCTTATATAAAATCAACTGAAGCAAATCTCTGGTCGAAATGTTATGACCCAATAAAACCTTGTAAGGATCATTTAGTCCATGTTAATGTGGTAAAATCATCTGGCCTGCATGTGATGTGAGATAAATATACTGTCACGAGTCAGAGGAAGAGACCGAAACGTACGACTCCAGGGCAAAAGGCAGTTTCAAAAATCCATTTAATTGTACGCAGGGTTCGGTACACGGGAGTCAAAAACTACAATTCAAAAAGTCACAAAAATGCTGGAACACAGACGCTGGGAACAAGATGACATAGGGACAAAACTACAAGACGAACTGGCCCAGCATGAGGGGAAGACAGACATTATATACTGAACAGGGGGTGGAGTTAACAAGACACAGGTGAGACACAGGTGAGACACATCAGGTCATCAGACAGGAGGGAAACAAGGAACAAAGAGCACAAGACCAGAAACTGAGGACAAGAACAAGTAAAACACAAACACAGGACATGATAGCAGAGGAAAACAGAAATAAACTAACCCGTTAACCCGGGGATGTACTGTATTTCTGTTCTCAGCTGAGAGCGTTTGGCTCACTTCTAAACCTGTTTTTAGGATGTTCTGCAGAATGGATGGATTCTTCTTCAAACCAAAGTGCTGGACATTCAGTGTTTTGGTTTTACAGAACATGTTGATGCTCCTTTTGTTGACTGAATCTTGCAGAGGTAAGTATTACTCATACTTTCTGAGTGTAAAAGTAAAAAATACAGCGATGAAAAGTGAAAACCTTTTGTCTCTTCAGGTCAGTCTCTGGTTGTTGGACCGTCTCACACAATAACAGCATTAGTAGGTGAAGAGGTTATCCTGCCATGCCACCTTGAACCTGCAGGGGATGCTGTTTTCAGCAGTGTGGAGTGGGGGAGACCTGACCTGGAACAAAGATTTGTCCATGTGTGGCATGAAGGTAAAAACCTTTTAGACGACCAGAATCCATGGTACAAAGGAAGAACGTCAGTGTCCGTGGACAGACTGAGACGAGGAGACCTTTCCCTGAACCTGTCTGCACTGACACTCTCTGATAGTGGAGTCTACAGATGCTACTTTCCCTCACTGAAGAAACAGTTCAATGTTCAGCTTGTTGTTGGTAAGTTGTGTATTTGTGGTAAAAAATAGCTGTATATTGACATTATGACGGTAGAAACACTGATGGTAGAGGCTGCAGAGTAAAGAGTCCATCAGTATTAACTCATCCATTCATACACATTCACACACTGATGGTAGAGGCTGCTGCAGAGTAAAGAGTCCATCAGTATGAACTCATCCATTCATACACATTCACACACTGATGGTAGAGGCTGCTGCAGAGTAAAGAGTCCATCAGTATTAACTCATCCATTCATACACATTCACACACTGATGGTAGAGGCTGCTGCAGAGTAAAGAGTCCATCAGTATTAACTCATCCATTCATACACATTCACACACTGATGGTAGAGGCTGCTGCAGAGTAAAGAGTCCATCAGTATGAACTCATCCATTCATACACATTCACACACTGATGGTAGATGCTGCAGCGTAAAGAGTCCATCAGTATTATCTCATCCATTCATACACATTCACACACTGATGGTAGAGGCTGCTGCAGAGTAAAGAGTCCATCAGTATGAACTCATCCATTCATACACATTCACACACTGATGGTAGAGGCTGCTGCAGAGTCCATCAGTATGAACTCATCCATTCATACACATTCACACACTGATGGTAGAGGCTGCTGCAGAGTAAAGAGTCCATCAGTATTAACTCATCCATTCATACACATTCACACACTGATGGTAGAGGCTGCAGAGTAAAGAGTCCATCAGTATGAACTCATCCATTCATACACATTCACACACTGATGGTAGAGGCTGCAGCGTAAAGAGTCCATCAGTATTAACTCATCCATTCATACACATTCACACACTGATGGTAGAGGCTGCTGCAGAGTAAAGAGTCCATCAGTATTAACTCATCCATTAATACACATTCACACACTGATGGTAGAGGCTGCTGCAGAGTAAAGAGTCCATCAGTATTAACTCATCCATTAATACACATTCACACACTGATGGTAGAGGCTGCTGCAGTATTCACTCATCCATTCATAGTCTTTTTTCCTCTGAGAGGATGTGTCACTAGTAGTAGAGTAAGGGATGTTGGGTTCAGCCAGGATGGCAAAGTTCAGGCTGTGTCGTTTGGAGAACTACAACAAAAGACTCTTTATCCCAGCATGCCTTGCAGGTACTCCCAGAATGCTTTGCCACACCTAACACATAGGTGTGAAGTCTGGGAGGTATAAAGCCGGCCATGCTTCATTGTTCTGCCTCTTTCAAACGTCGTCTGGCGACGTCCGAGGATACCCAACTCTGTTCCTGTTTCAACACGCTGCTCTTTGTTTAAAAGTTTTGGCGCGCAGCTGATCCAAACGCCTTGAAGCACACCGACGTCCTAATTTCCGAGCCTAGATCATCCACTTGAACGCATCTCAGAAGGAGAGTGTTTTATTTTCTCCCGTATTAAAACGGTATTGAGAGAGACTGTAAGGATTACGTCTCGTTCCGTCCTTTAAAGAAAGGACACCCACGAAGATCACCTCACTCGACAGAGGACACGACGGCCCTTTTCTCAACCCCTTTGGACGCACCGCCATCACCTTACAACTGCAGAAAGGCCGCTCCAGAACCTCTTTTCTTCCTTTCATCAACCGTGGACAAACGGTTCCAAATGAGGCTTAGCTAGGTCTGGGCAGTTAGATATAGAGAGTGTGTTTAATAACTGAGTTATTATAGTGAAACGGTGATAATATTTGCTTGGTGTTTGACCGCTGTGTCTTAGATTTTACCAGAGTAAAATCTCTTTTGTTCTCCTTATTTGTGCCGCTGTGTCCCGTGTGTTTATCTGTGAGCTCCCGCGTCATAACCGGGTAATAGACTCATTATCAGAAAGACTAGTGTGAACGCTGTCTGATACAAATCCGGCCGCTGGTTTCTGTTAGCGAAGTACACTATGCTCTGAGTTGTGGTGAGCTCCAGTCCGAGATTGAGCTGTCGAGGTGCGTTGTTTTCTCTCGCTCTCTCGCCTTTACACACACACCTTTCGGTAGACGCACACACATAGATCTGTGGCTTTCCAGACGCTGCAGAAACGTAGATCACGTTCTGTGTCCGCCATCACGTGACCACGCGTGGTCGCCGCCATTTGTCTGTCTCTGTCTGTCTGTTCCCCCCCCCTTTTTCTCTCTCTCTCTCACTCTCTCACACACACACACACACACACACACATGTGCCACGCTTGTTTGTTCTGTTTGTTACTTGTAGTTTGGCTTATGATGGTTATTTGTTTGATTGAGTTTCATTGATTTACTTGATGTTTCTTTGTTAAATAAATTCTATTATATCTTAAAAAGTCGTTGTTTGTGATCACTGTGAATTTGCTTTGTGACTTAGGCTGGGTGAAAGGGCTTTGTGTTCGGATTTCACACCTTCAATTAAATACAGATTATTAATTATTAATGATATTGGTATTTAATTAAATAATTTGAGACTGATATTGGTAATATTTTGGTTGTTCCCTGTTTACAGGGTGGTGCCCCGAGGTTTATTAAACGCAGTTTAATAACAATTATTGATTTAGATTAATAATTAAATAAACTTAATTATTAATTTATTTTGACAATCAAATTTTACGTCATAAAACCCAACATAACCGTTGGTCAGGTATTCGCTCCTGAAAATTCCCAACATAATGGTGCCCCGTGTGAGGTCCTTAATAAACCAGCTTTGTTACATTGTTTGTTCGCAGTGATCCAAACGTTTAATCCTAAAGTGATTCTTCTAAGGGAAATTCTCTTTTCTTTGGGAGATTACTTTTGTTGTTTTAAAGCAAAGCAAACATCAAGTTGTGTGTTAGTTGTGCTGTTGTGTGTTGATGAGTGAGTAGTTTAATAATTTTTTTGTGCTTATTGTTGTTGGAGACAACAAGTTAGCCATTTGCTCAGTCAGGAGTGTAACTTTAAAATTGTTACAGAGCCAGCTGCCTGAGAGGTGTGTCTTCCCCCAATCCTCAAAAGGACTTGAGGTGTGAATGCTCGCACCTAGCTGCCAGGACAGACTGCACTGATCCGGTTCAGAACCATAGATCAGAATTGCCTCTTGCTGACTTTTACCTTGCAGCTTTGAAAACAGTAAATCCACTAAGGTATTCTGTTTTACCACATTAAGATGTCTATCAAGACTTCTTGTGAGCCAGGAGCTAAGACTCCTTTTGGATCAGACCACCACACATCACCACAAGAAACTGTTGCTGGTCTGACGCAGCTCTCCTTAGAGGGGATTGCCAACCTGAACAGCTATTTCATTAGCATTTGTAAGAACACCTTGAGAAAGGCAGGTGACCAGGCCAACCCCCGAGCCAAGATCACCCCCAACAAAGACAGAATGTCTGTGAAAGACATTCAGCAGCCAGGGACCAAGGCCCCCTGTGGATCAGATGATCCACCCCCTCAGGTTGGAGTTGCAGGTTTGAACCACGTCCCTTTAAAGGTCAACAGTCTGAACACCTCCACCCTCAGCACAGGCGAAGATAAATTAAATGAGTCGGTTGAGTATATGACTCATCTAACAGGGAAACCACAGTACACATCTTCGAATGTTCTCGGCCAACTTCTCCTCCTTTTCCAGCGCAAATCATATTTGCAGCAAAAGAGACACCAGGCACAGCTCGCCCAGGTGCAAGAAGATAACCAGATCCTAAAGGACGGCTTCAAAAGGATGCAGGACCGACTTAAGACCTTGCAAGTCAAATGCAAGGCCCTGCAGGAGGAGAATAAAATACTGCAAGAAAGCTGCAGGTTAGCCAGACGAATGAAAGAAAGTGTCATGGTACCCGGAATTCAGGAGGAGCAGGTACGCACCGCAGCCCCCACGCCAGCTGAGGAAGCCCTACACAAGGGATGGGATACTGAACCAGATCCCTGGAGGAAGGAGACAGACATGTTGGACGACCAGAGGACTTATGAGTCTTCAGACGACTTGGGCAACTCCCACCAGGCTGTAACTCATGGTCTATGGACCAGACAGAGTGTCAGCGCCTCAGTGGAGACACTCCAGCCAGAGGTCCAATCCCTGCAGGAAGAGAACAAATCTCTTCGTCAGCACCTACGAACTGCCAAGCAGAAGGTGTTAGACACGTTTGAATTAATTCAGGGAGCCACGTCGTCAAGATACGACTCTGATCGTGCACCAAGCCCCTTAAAAAATCAAACGCCCCTGCTGAAAAAGCTCAGTAGAAAACCGAGCAGCCAGGTTAGTCTAATGACTAAACAAAGTCTTGTTCCCCCTGTCAATCCTGAACAGAAAGATTTTGACTGTAGAGCCCCTCCCTTTGACAAAACGCTCCAGTATATTGACAGCTGTCACACCTTTTCACACCTTCACAGGTTTGAATCACCCCATGGGAAGGGGGGTGACTTCTCAGCCCCCTCCGGCAGAGATTACAGCAGGCCCTCTCCTACTACCTGCAGGTTCCCACACATACACCCTGAGCGTCACAAAGGTGACGTAGCACTTGAAGGCAACGAATTGCCTCGTGCTATGAAGCAGTCCAAGAGACCACGTCACCGGCAGAGAAGACGACAGAGCCAGGGGGGTGAAGGGTTGAGTCAGCCGTAGGGTAGGTTCCAGCCTGAGGAGTCAATCACTGACAGACCTGAACAGAACTCTCGGGATGACCGAAGCCTAAGTCAGAAGGGTAGGTATAACCACAGTTCCCAAGAGCTTCATAAGGAAGCAGGTCTCGGCAGTGAAATGACTAGCACAATTCCGAGGGGGGTGATAGATGGGGTAAGACAGTGGCAGGCCTCCAGCCCTTACAAAGAACCAGGTTCTGACTCCACATCGGGGAGGGGGGAGTAGCTCCCGTTTCAAAATCCAGTAACTCTACTCACGCTTTTGTTGTTGTTGTTTTTGTTTTGTGGCCTCACACCCATAGTGAGACTCTACATGTACATGTACATTACGCACTGACATGCCACAAACACACACAGGCTTTCTCCTGCCCAGTCAAGGAGTTAGCCCACACATCTACACATGAAACTCTTCTCTTTCTCTCTTCCTCTTGTTTGTTTGTTTCATGTGTTTTGTCAAAGAATGCACCTTGAGCAGCAAAGCTTCGCTAATGTCTGATTATGTTTTGATGTTTAGCGTTAGACATAGTTAGACAGTCTGCCCAGACTTTGCCTCAATGTCTGCCCAGACCAAATGCCTCTTGAATTTATGGACTGTTTGCCAAATTAACTTTTGTACAAGTATCTCCAAAGCACGTGGACTGGTGGCCCATAGTGCCCTGAAGACCATGACCTGCATCCCGCTCTTCAGGCCAGGGGGGATGTTGGGTTCAGCCAGGATGGCAAAGTTCAGGCTGTGTCGTTTGGAGAACTACAACAAAAGACTCTTTATCCCAGCATGCCTTGCAGGTACTCCCAGAATGCTTTGCCACACCTAACACATAGGTGTGAAGTCTGGGAGGTATAAAGCCGGCCATGCTTCATTGTTCTGCCTCTTTCAAACGTCGTCTGGCGACGTCCGAGGATACCCAACTCTGTTCCTGTTTCAACACGCTGCCCTTTGTTTAAAAGTTTTGGCGCGCAGCTGATCCAAACGCCTTGAAGCATACCGACGTCCTAATTTCCGAGCCTAGATCATCCACTTGAACGCATCTCAGAAGGAGAGCGTTTTATTTTCTCCCGTATTAAAACGGTATTGAGAGAGACTGTAAGGATTACGTCTCGTTCCGTCCTTTAAAGAAAGGACACCCACGGAGATCACCTCACTCGACAGAGGACACGACGGCCCTTTTCTCAACCCCTTTGGACGCACCGCCATCTCCAAACAACTGCAGAAAGGCCGCTCCAGAACCTCTTTTCTTCCTTTCATCAACCGTGGACAAAACGGTTCCAAATGAGGCTTAGCTAGGTCTGGGCAGTTAGATATAGAGAGTGTGTTTAATAACTGAGTTATTATAGTGAAACGGTGATAATATTTGCTTGGTGTTTGACCGCTGTGTCTTAGATTTTACCAGAGTAAAATCTCTTTTGTTCTCCTTATTTGTGCCGCTGTGTCCCGTGTGTTTATCTGTGAGCTCCCGCGTCATAACCGGGTAATAGACTCATTATCAGAAAGACTAGTGTGAACGCCGTCTAATACAAATCCGGCCACTAGCTTCTGGTACGCGACGTAAACTGTGCTCTGAGTTGTGGTGAGCTCCAGTCCAAGATTGAGCTGTTGAGGTGTGTTGTTTTCTCTCACTCTCTCGCCTTTACACACACACACACCTTTCGGTAGACACACACACATAGATCTGTGGCTTTCCAGACGCTGCAGAAACGTAGATCACGTTCTGTGTCCGCCATCACGTGACCATGCGTGGTCGCCACCATTTTGTCTGTCTCTGTCTGTCTGTTCCCCCCCCCTTTTTCTCTCTCTCTCTCACTCTCTCACTCTCTCACACACACACACACACACACACACAGGTGCCACGCTTGTTTGTTTTGTTTGTTAATTGTAGTTTGGCTTATGATGGTTATTTGTTTGATTGGGTTTCATTGATTTACTTGATTTTGCTTTGTTAAATAAATTCTGTTATAATTTAAAGAGCAGTTGTTTGTGATCACTGTGAATTTGCTTTGTGACTTAGGCTGGGTGAAAGGGCTTTGTGTTCGGATTTCACACCTTCAATTAAATACAGATTATTAATTATTAATGATATTGGTATTTAATTAAATAATTTGAGACTGATATTGGTAATATTTTGGTTGTTCCCTGTTTACAGGGTGGTGCCCCGAGGTTTATTAAATGCAGTTTAATAACAATTATTGATTTAGATTAATAATTAAATAAACTTAATTATTAATTTATTTTGACAATCAAATTTTACGTCATAAAACCCAACATAACCGTTGGTCAGGTATTCGCTCCTGAAAATTCCCAACAGGGAGTTGGTTATTTGTTGGCCAAAAGATATTAAAAACATGTTGTTGTTTTGTTTTTTTTGTTTTTTTTTAAAAACCTGATGGTAATGTGTCTTTGGGTTTTTTGAAAAGGCGCTCTTAAATGTATTATTGTCATTATGATTATCTTTATACTCTCGTCCATGAAGGCTTTTATTTACATTTATTTTAAACCACACAGCTGAAAAAACAACAACACTGGAACTTTAAGATTTCTTCATCGGCCTCTGAATGACTTTTAAACAGCACTTGACATCAAACACAGAAACACAGATGTGACAAAAGACATGATGGAGGAAGTCTGAGTTTATAAAAACAGGCCAGGAAATGAAATTACAGAGCGATACTAATTTCATATTCATCAGACTGATGTATTTCCACTATTCATGTTTTGTTAAGTGTTTCTTTTGTGTTTGTCTCCAGTTTCATCTACAAACAGTGAAAGGGAGCAAAAGGAGGAAGTTGCAGAACACAGAGCATCATGCCCAGGCGTGGAGTCACCAGGTTAAGAAAAGACATCACTTCAATAAATTGTGCAAAAAAGTTTGACCATTGAGTGAAAAAAAAGTTGGATGATTATTCAAATGAAAAGAATATGAAGATTTCTGTATTTGTATTCATTTTACTTGTGTCATGTTTTTATTTTAAATCCAACACTCTTCCTTCTGAAGGATTTGAAAAGATGTATTTTTGGATTTATGATTTCAGATCAAGGAGGTTTCAAAAGTGTGAGCTGCATCTTATTCAGTTTGCTTCCAGGCTTGGTTTGTTGTGTCGTGTTGGTTGGAGGTTTCATTTATATCTCCATACACATTCCGTCTAAAATCGGTAAGTCATAAATATATTTTATTTTTCTTTCTACCAAATGTGGCTTTATAGTGATTTCAATAACTTCTCTGCTAAGACATTGTTAGTCACTTTTCAAGACATTTTGACCAAAAGTGTACATCCTTTCCTCTAGAATCTTCTACCATGACCATGTGTGTTTTTCTGTTTGTTTAACGTCATGTGTCTCAAAAGAGTCTCTGCTCAAGAAAGAAAAACAAGAGCTGGATTTGTGGAAGTCACATTTGTCTCCGTTGAAGGAAGTGAAAATGGGACTACAGAAACAACAGAAAGAAATCATGTCGCAGTTAGACACGATAAAGAAGGAGAAGGAGATAAACAATGAGAAGGTGAAAGATGTGGAGACCAAAATATCCGACTGTAAGAGGGAAAATGCTCCTGACAGAGCAGAAGGATATGTGAGGGAGAGAAAGAGCCTGTTCGATGCTCAGGGTAAACTGGACAAAAGAGGTGTAGAGCTGAATGAACAGCAACAAAACACAGAGGAACTTCTCTACAAATTAGAGAAAGTGATTGATAAAATGTAACCTTCAGAGCAAAGAGGTGAGTTGGTATGGAGAAGACGAGTGAAGATGATACCGTTCACCTTCAGGGTTAGAGTTGGGACAACACAGTCAGTGTATCACCTCTGTGCACTGAATCTTTACATCTGGTCCACAACAGCTAAAGGAAATAACAGCGATAAGAAATGTCCAGAGAAGGAGAGAAAGCCTAAAGTTTTGCTCAACGTTAAAACCCAACAAACTTAATGAGTCATACAATCCTTCAATATTTGTTTTTATGCTTTAAGCCAAAAGCAACTGATGATTATGCTTATTATGATCTCTTTTTATTTACAGTATATGCACTAAAGAAATGCAACAATCAGACACAAAATATAACATTCAATAGGAATATGTAACGGGGAAAAAAAACATGGTGGACACTGTAGCTTCAGTGTTTAGCAAGCTCTGCATGTGGTGGACACTGTAGCTTCAGTGTTTAGCCAGCTCTGCATGTGGTGGACACTGTAGCTTCAGTGTTTAGCCAGCTCTGCATGTGGTGGACACTGTAGCTTCAGTGTTTAGCCAGCTCTGCATGTGGTGGACACTGTAGCTTCAGTGTCTAGCCAGCTCTGCATGTGGTGGACACTGTAGCTTCAGTGTTTAGCCAGCTCTGCATGTGGTGGACACTGTAGCTTCAGTGTTTAGCCAGCTCTGCATGTGGTGGACACTGTAGCTTCAGTGTTTAGCCAGCTCTGCATGGGTCTGTAAAGCTTTCTGCGTTCTAACCTCTCTCCATGTTTCATCTCCAACATTGATCCTAGTTTGAGCAGCTTTCTGCTGCTGGAGCTTATTAGAAACATGCAGAGGCTTTTTAGCTCGGGTACAATCACTTCTATCTGAAGCAGTTCCACTGCCCGCTTCCATCGCTGCAACACCTGTTCACCTGATAACTGCTCTCATATCTGGCAAACCCAGGGGCATCCAATTTAAGAGTGTTTAGAGAGTGTTGGAGCCCTTTAGGCTAAATTTCACAACAGGAAACAGAATAAAAAGTGAAATAATTATTTTTTAAACATAGATACAAAGGACAGTAAAACCCTTCATTTATCTCCCTCGACTTTCATGACAAATGGGTTCAACAGCAATAATGCATTGACAGTGCAACCCGAGTGAATCCTGTCAGATGGGGCCACCTCAGGGGTTCCTACTGTCATTTCAATCAGGATAGATAGATGATGATAGATAGATAGATACTTTATTGATCCCGAGGGAAATTCAAGGCATCCAGTAGCAGTATACAGACAGGCAGGACACAAGACATTAGTTACAATACACACCCGCTGTCCCCCCCCTCTGTATACAATAATCCCCCAAACAAGATTTAGCAGCCCCTATGTGACTAAGAGTAAACATAATTATATGTTAAACCTCTGCAGTTAGCATTAGCATTAGTCTTAAAACTTATATAGCATAATGTACATAACCTGTGCAGTTAGCATTAGCAATTAGACTTAAAACTAATATAGCATAATGTACATAACCTGTGAGGAGAGAAAAACATGTGTTGGTTAAAAGAGACCTGTAAACAGTTAAAGAGCCTTAGAAACAAAGTGCTGACCTTCTAGAAACTAGTTCCATGTGCATGTACAGAGGTGTTTGAGGTAGTGCCAGAGGTGTGAGTACAGTCGTTAAACAGTCAATGCAGGGATGTAAATTGGCTCATCAACTTAAAGGAGCAGTGATTTGCATTAAGTGTCCTAGACAATAAGGTGAAACCAGGAGTGATTAGGGTGATTATCATTAAGTACCCAACTATTGAGGAGCAGATTAGCATTAAGTGTTGAAGACAATAGATACAAAGGACAGTAAAACCCTTCATTTATCTCCCTCGACTTTCATGACAAATGGGTTCAACAGCAATAATGCATTGACAGTGCAACCCGAGTGAATCCTGTCAGATGGGGCCACCTCAGGGGTTCCTACTGTCATTTAAAACTTCCATATTTTGAGCCACTGCTGTGGTTTTAAATCGCCCCCCCCCCCCCCCCTTATTGGCCCGGGGCCCTAAATGGTTGCCTGCATTGCCTGTTGACAAGCAGCACTCTTGAACAAAGGAGTGTCCAAAACAGCTGTCAACCTTTGTCAACACACCATGTTTCCTTAATGTCTGATGATATCATAAGGTCTGATAAAATTAATAATAATTGTATAATAATAATAATCACATTTGTTGCTTTTGATGATGATTTATTGTTCGGGTCAAATTTTAGGAATTCATTTTTTCATGTTTTTTGATGAATTTATTGAGCTATTTGAGAGTATGTGTCTGAAATGCACAGCGACTACTTGTTTTTTTTTTTTCACAACCCTGTACACAAACAAACTGGTAGAAGAGATTCAGGATCCAGAGATTGAAAAACCATGACACAAACAGACTTTGCACTCAGGCTGATTTATGACTTTGATTTCTTTATATCATGTCATTAAAACCTTGTGGATAAGATTGAAAAGTAACTATGGTGACCACTTTGTAAGTGAATCATGTTTTCATCATGAATGGAGAAATGAACAACGTGATGAATATATTTATAATAAAATGGTTTATTAGATTAAAGGTTATTCAGTCTGTGATACAGATACTTTAAATCAATGACAGATGTTATTCCTGCTGCTTGAACATAATAAATTATACTGTATTAATCCCACGAGAGGGTCCTATAGAGAGGCATTAAAGGGGGAAGGGGCTGCCTCCAGCAAGTGCCCCAGAGCTTTTTTTGTGGTTTGGTGCCTTGCTGAAGGGCACCTTGACAGTGCTCAGGAAGAGGACTGGCACCTCTCCAGCTACCAGACCTATTTCTGGACTTGGTCCATGCTGGGACTTGAACTGGTGACTCTACAGTCCCAGCCCAAGTCTCTGCAGACTGAGCTACTGCTGCCAAGATGCCAAATAAGCTAAATGATAACATTAGGTGAAATGACAGTTTACATATTCTTCACATGATGGTTCATGAAGTCTTATTGTAAGTGACGGAGTTCGACAGTTTTACCTTCACTTTATTGTAATTTCTTGTGTCTGTAGTCAAGAGAGTCAGAAAAATAAACTCCTGTATCCAGATAAACACTTGTTGATCCTTAATAATGATGTAATAAAAATGTCTGAATCAGAATCAAAAACTTGCATTTTATTTCTTCACTTTATAAAACAATAAACTCTTGGGGACTTCCTCTTAGACACACCTTGGTATTTAAAACCTTTCAAATCACAAACTGGGGTAAAAATTAATTAATGTCATTAATAGAATTAGATTATAATCATTGATGAACTGAATCAGGTTATATTTGTCACCAAGCGGTTACATACAGTTACTCATTTACCATCTGAGATCATAAAACAGATCCCTAGATACTGATGTGTGGAGACAAAGGGTACGTCTCACTTTCCTTATTTGCAGTCTCCTCGGTCCTCGGCCGAACTGGAAGTAGTTCCAAAGCCGCCATGTTGAGGATCGTCCCAAAGCTCTTATAGTGAACGGAGGAGAGAGGATGGAGGAGAGAGGAGGCTGATCCGAGGAGCGATGACCGAGGAGACACGAGAGCTGACTTCACTGAAGTCTTTTCACTGACAGACACGCCCCCTTCTCGTATATCACTCACTGATTGGACGCTGCACAGGATCAGACTTCAGTGAAACAGAGTTTAATAGGGGAGAAAAGAGGGAGATTAAAAAGAGGCTAAACGGAGCGTGGGACATTTAAACAGATGATGAACATCAGTGAGTTTGTAAAGAGTCGCTCTGTGATGAGCTGCCATTAAAAAGAGTCTGATGAAGAGGAGTCCGTTTTATCTTCTCACTTATTGATCTTCACAAAGTTTCATCATTTAGATTCTAATCAATCATTTTCAGTATCCTGACACATAAATATGTGTGTTTATAAAATACAGAGTTGGTTGTCTAAATACAGGCTAGGTTCAGTCCAAACTGATTAATAATAATCAATAATTATAGACAATTCAAAATGAAATCTTTGAGTCAGTAGAAACTGTCCTTTTGGTTTGAAACAGACTGCAGGTTGTTCTTCAGGTGTTTGTTATCAAGAAACACTGTAACTGTGTTTGATTAGAAATAATACAGTGTGTGTGTGTGATTAGAAATAATACAGTGTGTGTGTTTGATTTGAAATAATACAGTGTGTGTGTTTGATTAGAAATAATACAGTGTGTGTTTGATTAGAAATAATACAGTGTGTGTGTTTGACTGGAAATAATACAGTGTGTGTGTTTGATTAGAAATAATACAGTGTGTGTGTTTGATTAGAAATAATACAGTGTGTGTGTTTGATTAGAAATAATACAGTGAGTGTGTGTTTGATAAGAAATAATACAGTGTGTGTGTTTGATTAGAAATAATACAGTGTGTGTGTTTGATTAGAAATAATACAGTGTGTGTGTGTTTGATTAGAAATAATACAGTGTGTGTGTGTTTGATTAGTAATAATACAGTGTGTGTTTGATTAGAAATAATACAGTGTGTGTGTGTTTGATTAGAAATAATAGTGTGTGTGTTTGATTAGAAATAATACAGTGTGTGTGTGATTAGAAATAATACAGTGTGTGTTTGATTAGAAATAATACAGTGTGTGTGTTTGATTAGTAATAATACAGTGTATGTGTGTGTGATTAGTAATAATACAGTGTGTGTGTTTGATTAGTAATAATACAGTGTATGTGTGTGTGATTAGTAATAATACAGTGTGTGTGTTTGATTAGAAATAATACAGTGTGTGTGTGTGTGTGATTATATATAATACAGTGTGTGTGTTTGATTAGAAATAATACAGTGTGTGTGTTTGATTAGAAATAATAGTGTGTGTGTTTGATTAGAAATAATACAGTGTGTGTGTGATTAGAAATAATACAGTGTGTGTTTGATTAGAAATAATACAGTGTGTGTGTTTGATTAGTAATAATACAGTGTATGTGTGTGTGATTAGTAATAATACAGTGTGTGTGTTTGATTAGTAATAATACAGTGTATGTGTGTGTGATTAGTAATAATACAGTGTGTGTGTTTGATTAGAAATAATACAGTGTGTGTGTGTGTGTGATTATATATAATACAGTGTGTGTGTTTGATTAGAAATAATACAGTGTGTGTGTTTGATTAGAAATAATACAGTGTGTGTGATTAGAAATAATACAGTGTGTGTGTGTGTGTGTGATTAGATATAATACAGTGTGTGTGTTTGATTAGTAATAATACAGTGTGTGTGTTTGATTAGAAATAATACAGTGTGTGTGTTTGATTAGAAATAATACAGTGTGTGTGTTTGATTAGAAATAATACAGTGTGTGTGTTTGATTAGAAATAATACAGTGTGTGTGTGTTTGATTAGAAATAATACAGTGTGTGTGTTTGATTGGAAATAATACAGTGTGTGTGTTTGATTGGAAATAATACAGTGTGTATGTTTGATTGGAAATAATACAGTGTGTGTGTTTGATTAGAAATAATACAGTGTGTGTGTGTTTGATTAGAAATAATACAGTGTGTGTGTTTGATTAGAAATAATACAGTGTGTGTGTTTGATTAGAAATAATACAGTGTGTGTGTGTTTGATTAGAAATAATACAGTGTGTGTGTTTGATTAGTAATAATACAGTGTATGTGTTTGATTAGAAATAATACAGTGTGTGTGTTTGATTAGTAATAATACAGTGTGTGTGTGTGTGTTTGATTAGTAATAATACAGTGTGTGTGTTTGATTAGTAATAATACAGTGTATGTGTTTGATTAGAAATAATACAGTGTGTGTGTTTGATTAGAAATAATACAGTGTGTGTGTGTTTGATTAGAAATAATACAGTGTGTGTGTTTGATTAGTAATAATACAGTGTATGTGTTTGATTAGAAATAATACAGTGTGTGTGTTTGATTAGAAATAATAGTGTGTGTGTGTTTGATTAGAAATAATACAGTGTGTGTTGTTATGATTTGGGTTTTTGTTAGTTTGTGCACTTTTGTTGTTTGCTTTCCCTGTTTGTCTTCTCCTCCTGTGTGCTCCCCTTCCCCTTGATTACAATTTGTTTCAGCTGCACAACCAGGTGTCACTCATTCCACGTCTCGTCAACTCCTCCTCTTAAGCCGGCTCTCCACATGCAGCCGGCGCCAGAGTATTGTCAACCCTCCGTGGTATCAAACCTCTAAATCAGGCTTCCTTGTACTTTGATGTTCCTCGTGATTTACTTGTACTTACCCTCTTCGTGTTCTCTCCTCGTCAGCTCCCAGTCCAGACCTACCTGCCCCTTCGTGTCCTATCGTCTCATCGTGTTCACTTGGATTTCACCTCACGCGTGCTGGATTAGGGTTTTTTGAGAGTCACTTGGATTATTGTCTACACTACGCACCTGAGCTTGGACTCTTGCTCATTATTGTCACCAGTGTCACTTTCCCTATTTATAATAAATTGTTGTTGTTACCTGATCCTTGGTCTCGCGCTTGGGTTCTATTCTGGTTCCGTAACAGAATACTCTGGCCAACATGGACCCAGCGGACCAGGATTCAGAGGTTAGTGTTAGCTCCCTTCAGTTCACTCTCTCCTCTCAAGGAGCCATGCTCGGGCAGCATGACCAGGCTCTGCGCAATATGGTCGAGTCACTGCAGGTGATATCGACTAGCCTCAGTCGTGTTGAAGCGCAGCTAAACCCTGTTCAACCAACTGTTATTAACCCTGTTGTTCCCTCTCCCAGCCAGGCCCAGCCTCGTGAACCGTTCGTCCCTGCCCCAGAGAGATACGACGGAAAGTTGGGTGATTGTAGAGCTTTTTTATTTCAGTGTGCACTTGTTTTTGAGACTCAGCCACTCACTTACGGCCACGATCGTTCCAAGATAGCTTATGTTCTCGGGTTGCTATCGGGCAGAGCTAGGGCGTGGGGAACAGCCTTCTGGCACAACCCGCTAACTAGTCACGTCAATTACAAAGGTTTTTTCGAAGATATGATTTCTGTTTTCGATCATCCCGTGGCTAGCAGAGATACTGGGGATCAGCTGCTCAGCCTTCGCCAGGGTTCACTAAGCGTTGCGGAGTATTCCATTGATTTTCGCACATTAGCAGCAGAAGTAGGCTGGGATGATCAGGCCTTGCAGGCGATTTTTTCAAAGGGGTTAAACGGAGCAGTTAAAGATTGTTTGGTGGGCCGTCCTGAAACTAATAACTTACAGGAATTAATAACTCTGGCTATCAAGATCGATAACCGCATCCGCGATAGGAAACGAGAGGAGCCCAGTAAAACCCCGGTTAAACCCCTTTTGCTTCCTGACACTAGTTTTACTCTGAGAGATAGTACTCGTTCAGTTGTTACACCAGAGGTCCCTATGCAGTTGGGACGCAGCCGGCTAACTCAGGCCGAGAGAGACCGTCGCTTCAAACATAGATTGTGTATCTATTGTGGTGAAGGGGGACACCGCTTGATTAACTGTCCGGTTCGGTTAAACTAGGCCACTCACCAGTTTCAGCCGGGGTTCTGGTGAGTAGCGCAACTGTTCTTAATTCTCCCCGTAAACGTGTAAATTTGGAAGCTACCCTGTTAATTAACAATAAACCACTGTCATTGTTAGCTCTTGTTGATTCAGGTTCAGACGCTAACTTTATTGACTGCGAGTTCGTTCGTGAAGCCGGTATTCAGGTTCTCCCCGTTTCCCAGACACTAAGAGTTGATGGTTTAAATGGCCAGTCGCTAGCTCAAGTTGTGAGTGAAACCCCCCCGCTATCGTTGCTGTTAGCAGGTAATCACAGGGAGAGTTTAGCTTTCCACATTATGCCCTCATCTCATGCCCCCATCGTCTTAGGCCTCCCGTGGTTGCAGCTCCATAACCCACAGATTGATTGGTCCAAGGGTAAAATTACTAGCTGGAGTGAGTACTGTCATGCTAAATGCCTTACTTCAGCATCACCCTCATGTAAGACTCTTGGTGGTACTAAGTTTCCGGAACCCCCCGACTTATCTTCAGTGCCCTCAGTTTACCATCATCAAGGAGAGGTGTTTAGTAAGGAGAGGGCTCTCACCCTTCCTCCTCACAGGCCTTACGACTGTTCAGTTGACTTACTGCCGGGTGCCCCGTTTCCTACCAGTCGCCTGTATAATCTGTCAGGTCCTGAGAGAGAGGCCATGGAGAGCTACATAACAGAGTCCCTCAATTCAGGATTTATTCGTCCCTCGTCTTCTCCACTCGGAGCTGGTTTCTTCTTTGTCGATAAGAAGGATAAGACTCTCCGACCATGCATTGACTTTCGAGGCCTGAACAATATAACAGTGAAAAACAAATATCCCTTACCTCTCATCAGCTCAGCTTTTGAACCGCTTCAAGGCGCCACCATCTTCACCAAACTGGATCTCCGTAACGCCTATCATCTGGTTCGTATTAAGGAGGGGGACGAGTGGAAGACAGCGTTCAACTCTCCTCTAGGACATTTCGAATATCTCGTAATGCCGTTTGGTTTAACCAATGCTCCTGCGGTGTTCCAAGCCCTTATCAATGACGTTTTGAGAGACTTTTTGAACCACTCTGTGTTTGTTTATTTAGACGACATTTTGATTTTTTCTCGTTCACTGGAGGAACACATTGGTCATGTGCAGAAGGTTCTGCAAAGACTATTGATGAACAAACTCTTCGTGAAAGCTGAGAAGTGCGAATTTCATACCCCCTCAGTCTCTTTTCTAGGATACATTCTGGAGAGTGGTCAGGTTAGACCAGATCCTGCAAAGATCGAAGCTGTCATGGAGTGGGAGACACCAACTTCTCGCAAGCAGCTGCAGAGATTCTTGGGCTTCGCTAACTTTTATAGACGTTTCATCCGGAACTACAGCCAGGTTGTAGCCCCCCTCACAAGACTAACCTCTCTCTCTGAACCTTTCCTGTGGTCTCCTGCTGCACAGGAGGCGTTTGCTGACCTAAAGAGAAGGTTTTCTTCAGCACCTATCTTGGTGCAACCAGACATCCAGAGACAATTCATCGTGGAAGTGGACGCATCAGACATTGGAGTGGGGGCAGTTCTCTCTCAGAGGTCTTCCTGTGACCAGAAACTCCATCCGTGCGCCTTCTTCTCCCGCAAACTATCACCGGCTGAGAGGAACTACGACGTGGGAAATCGGGAGTTGTTGGCGGTGAAGTTAGCCTTGGAGGAGTGGCGGCACTGGCTAGAGGGTGCTGAAACACCATTTGTGGTCTGGTCCGATCACAAGAACCTCTCCTACATCCAGACAGCCAAGAGGTTGAATTCTCGTCAAGCCCGGTGGGCGTTGTTTTTTACCAGATTCCATTTTACGGTCACCTACCGACCTGGGAGTAAGAACATAAAACCAGATGCATTATCAAGACAGTTTGATAGAGACAAAGAAACACAAAAAACTATTGACACGATTCTTCCCTCATCCTGCCTGGTGGCTTCGGTGACATGGGAGATCGAGTCAGCTGTCCGTAATGCCTTGAGGGATCACCCCGACCCCGGTGGGGGCCCAGATAACTGCTTGTTCGTTCCTGTTATTGTCCGTTCTCAGGTTCTTCAGTGGGGACATTCATCCAAGATAGCCTGTCATCCGGGTGTTTCTCGGACAACGGACCTGCTCAAAAGACATTTCTGGTGGCCATCCATGAACAGGGACATTAAGGACTATGTGTTGGCTTGTTCTGTGTGTGCCCGGGGCAAGGCGTCACATCGGCCGCCGGCGGGTCTGCTTCATCCCCTCCCTGTTCCGGGTAGACCATGGTCTCACATTGCGTTGGACTTCATCACCGGTTTACCCCCCTCAGAAGGTAAAACTGTCATACTTACCATTGTTGACCGTTTTTCTAAATCTGCTCATTTTGTTGCACTCCCTAAATTACCCTCTGCTTCCGAGACCGCTGAACTGCTCACAGTTCATGTCTTTCGGTTGCACGGTATTCCCTCTGACATTGTCTCCGATCGAGGTCCCCAGTTTACATCACAAGTCTGGAGGGCGTTCTGTCAGGCACTGGGAGCTACGGTGAGCCTCTCTTCAGGATACCACCCACAGTCCAACGGCCAGACTGAGAGGGCTAATCAGGACGTAGAGGCTATGCTCCGTTGTGTTTGCGCCCAGAGACCAGATAAATGGAGCCAGCATCTGTCATGGGTTGAATACGCCCACAACTCCCACACATCCTCGGCCACAGGTATGGCACCGTTTCAAGTTTCTCTTGGTTACTTACCCCCGTTATTTCCCAGTCAAGAACAAGACATTAACGTTCCCTCCGTCCAAAGTCACCTGCGACGGTTACGCAGGACCTGGAGGGAGACACGAGCCGCATTGTTGAGGACTAGGGAACGGAATCGTAGGTTGGCTGATCGCCACAGGGTTCCGGCACCTACCTACACGCCAGGCCAAAGGGTCTGGTTGAACTCTAAAGACATTCCCCTTAGCGTTTCCTCTAAAAAGTTGGCCCCCCGGTTCATTGGTCCCTATGAGGTCTTGGAGATAGTGAATCCCTCAGCGGTACGTCTCAGACTTCCTCCTGCACTCAGGATCCACCCCACATTCCATGTGTCACAACTAAAACCGGTTAACACCAGTGAGTTTAGCCCTCCGGCCGTCACCCCTCCACCCCCCCGACTCATCGATGGCCATCCGGCCTTTACGGTTAACAAGGTGATGGACGTTCGCCGCAGGGGGCGTGGTTTTCAATTTCTTGTTGACTGGGTTGGTTATGGTCCAGAGGAAAGAAGCTGGATATCTAGAACTCTGATTTTAGATCACTCAGTAATTCGTGACTTTTATCGGGACAATCCGGGAAAGCCAGGTGGACCGCCAGGAGGCGGTCGTTGAGGGGGGGGTACTGTTATGATTTGGGTTTTTGTTAGTTTGTGCACTTTTGTTGTTTGCTTTCCCTGTTTGTCTTCTCCTCCTGTGTGCTCCCCTTCCCCTTGATTACAATTTGTTTCAGCTGCACAACCAGGTGTCACTCATTCCACGTCTCGTCAACTCCTCCTCTTAAGCCGGCTCTCCACATGCAGCCGGCGCCAGAGTATTGTCAACCCTCCGTGGTATCAAACCTCTAAATCAGGCTTCCTTGTACTTTGATGTTCCTCGTGATTTACTTGTACTTACCCTCTTCGTGTTCTCTCCTCGTCAGCTCCCAGTCCAGACCTACCTGCCCCTTCGTGTCCTATCGTCTCATCGTGTTCACTTGGATTTCACCTCACGCGTGCTGGATTAGGGTTTTTTGAGAGTCACTTGGATTATTGTCTACACTACGCACCTGAGCTTGGACTCTTGCTCATTATTGTCACCAGTGTCACTTTCCCTATTTATAATAAATTGTTGTTGTTACCTGATCCTTGGTCTCGCGCTTGGGTTCTATTCTGGTTCCGTAACATGTGTGTTTGATTAGAAATAATACAGTGTGTGTGTGTTTGATTAGAAATAATACAGTGTGTGTGTGTTTGATTAGAAATAATACAGTGTGTGTGTTTGATTAGAAATAATACAGTGTGTGTGTTTGATTAGAAATAATACAGTGTGTGTGTTTGATTAGTAATAATACAGTGTGTGTGTTTGATTAGTAATAATACAGTGTGTGTGTGTGTTTGATTAGTAATAATACAGTGTGTGTGTTTGATTAGTAATAATACAGTGTATGTGTTTGATTAGAAATAATACAGTGTGTGTGTTTGATTAGAAATAATACAGTGTGTGTGTTTGATTAGAAATAATACAGTGTGTGTGTTTGATTAGAAATAATACAGTGTGTGTGTTTGATTAGAAATAATACAGTGTGTGTGTGTTTGATTAGAAATAATACAGTGTGTGTGTGATTAGAAATAATACAGTGTGTGTGTGATTAGAAATAATACAGTGTGTGTGTGTTTGATTAGAAATAATACAGTGTGTGTGTTTGATTAGAAATAATACAGTGTGTGTGTGTTTGATTAGAAATAATACAGTGTGTGTGTTTGATTAGAAATAATACAGTGTGTGTTTGATTAGAAATAATACAGTGTGTGTGTTTGATTAGAAATAATACAGTGTGTGTGTTTGATTAGAAATAATACAGTGTGTGTGTGTTTGATTAGAAATAATACAGTGTGTGTGTTTGATTAGAAATAATACAGTGTGTGTGTGTTTGATTAGAAATAATACAGTGTGTGTGTGTGTGATTAGAAATAATACAGTGTGTGTTTGATTAGAAATAATACAGTGTGTGTGTGTTTGATTAGAAATAATACAGTGTGTGTGTTTGATTAGAAATAATACAGTGTGTGTGTGTTTGATTAGAAATAATACAGTGTGTGTGTGTGTGTGTGTGTGTGTGTGTGTTTGTGTGGACATAAACAGCTGTTCGGCTGATTGACAGCTGAACGTGATCAGCTGATGTGGCGTCATGTGACGCTGTCGAGGAAACGACGTCTCATGTGTCTTAAAGCTGATTTCCTCGGTCCTCTCTCCTCGGCTTCGTTTCCTCCGTGCATCTCTGGTGGGCGGGACTAAGACGCAAGTGGAGGAGACAACTCGGAGGACACTCGGTGCAAATAAGAGAAGTGAGAAAGGCCCAAAGAGATCAGTTAGAGACGGCTGTAAAAGAGACCACACCTTCCTGAGGTCAAAGTTCACTTTATTTCATCTTTATACAGCGTCATACATTTTATAGACGAGGGAGAGATTGGACACGGAGAGTAACAGGTAGGTGTCTTTTCTCTCAGTTTTTAATAAAAACATTTAAGCTTCACAGCCTTCATTTTAAAGAATCGCTCATTGAATATAATGGAGATGAAGAGAAGTGTTTACAGATCCAGACTGTAGGCTAACATTTGTTCTGTTTAGATGATACACATTTGACGCTTCCTGGTTTCAATCTTCAGTTATTTCATGACTATTAATTTGAACATATTTTCAGTTGAACTTTATAAAGTGAAACGTTGCCCAGTCCAATCAGGAAACATTGAAGAAACAGAGAGTGTAAGGAGTTGAAGGAGTGACCCTCTCACTGTTTGATTAAGTCATTTTTAAATCTTTTAATCACATTTGTTTCGGCAGACTTTGAGTTTCCTGCTCTTCGAGGTCAGAAAATAGAAGCATGGATGACTTCTTATATAAAATCAACTGAAGCAAATCTCTGGTCGAAATGTTATGACCCAATAAAACCTTGTAAGGATCATTTAGTCCATGTTAATGTGGTAAAATCATCTGGCCTGCATGTGATGTGAGATAAATATACTGTCACGAGTCAGAGGAAGAGACCGAAACGTACGACTCCAGGGCAAAAGGCAGTTTCAAAAATCCATTTAATTGTACGCAGGGTTCGGTACACGGGAGTCAAAAAACTAACAGGTTCAGATTCCAAAAAGTCAAGACAGATAAATGCTGGAACACAGACACTGGGAACAAGATGACATAGGGACAAAACTACAAGACGAACTGGCCCAGAATGAGGGGAAGACAGACATCATATACTGAACAGGGGGTGGAGTTAACAAGACACAGGTGAGACACATCAGGTCATCAGACAGGAGGGAAACAAGGAACAAAGAGCACAAGACCAGAAACTGAGGACAAGAACAAGTAAAACACAAACACAGGACATGATAGCAGAGGAAAACAGAAATAAACTAACCCGTTAACCCGGGGATGTGACATGTACATGTATTTCTGTTCTCAGCTGAGAGCGTTTGGCTCACTTCTAAACCTGTTTTTAGGATGTTCTGCAGAATGGATGGATTCTTCTTCAAACCAAAGTGCTGGACATTCAGTGTTTTGGTTTTACAGAACATGTTGATGCTCCTTTTGTTGACTGAATCTTGCAGAGGTAAGTATTACTCATACTTTCTGAGTGTAAAAGTAAAAAATACAGCGATGAAAAGTGAAAACCTTTTGTCTCTTCAGGTCAGTCTCTGGTTGTTGGACCGTCTCACACAATAACAGCATTAGTAGGTGAAGATGTTATCCTGCCATGCCACCTTGAACCTGCAGGGGATGCTGTTTCCCAGACTGTGGAGTGGGGGAGACCTGACCTGGAACCAAGATTTGTCCATGTGTGGCATGAAGGTAAAAACCTTTTAGACGACCAGAATCCATGGTACAAAGGAAGAACGTCAGTGTCCGTGGACAGACTGAGACGAGGAGACCTTTCCCTGAACCTGTCTGCACTGACACTCTCTGATAGTGGAGTCTACAGATGCTACTTTCCCTCACTGAAGAAACAGTTCAATGTTCAGCTTGTTGTTGGTAAGTTGTGTATTTGTGGTAAAAAATAGCTGTATATTGACATTATGACGGTAGAAACACTGATGGTAGAGGCTGCAGAGTAAAGAGTCCATCAGTATTAACTCATCCATTCATACACATTCACACACTGATGGTAGAGGCTGCTGCAGAGTAAAGAGTCCATCTGTATTAACTCATCCATTCATACACATTCACACACTGATGGTAGAGGCTGCAGAGTAAAGAGTCCATCTGTATTAACTCATCCATTCATACACATTCACACACTGATGGTAGAGGCTGCTGCAGAGTCCATCTGTATTAACTCATCCATTCAGACACATTCACACACTGATGGTAGAGGCTGCAGCAGAGTAAAGAGTCCATCAGTATTAACTCATCCATTCATACACATTCACACACTGATGGTAGAGGCTGCTGCAGAGTAAAGAGTCCATCAGTATTAACTCATCCATTCATACACATTCACACACTGATGGTAGAGGCTGCTGCAGAGTCCATCAGTATTAACTCATCCATTCATACACATTCACACACTGATGGTAGAGGCTGCTGAGTTTGCCTCTCTCTGATTGGTCACTGTTACTACAGTTTAAGGGCTAAGGTCTTTTTATTATTCACAATAAAAACATTTATTTACTTTTGTATTAAACTACACCGCTGATGTTATTTGTGGTAGACATTTCCACATGATGTGCTGTTTATTAATGGTTTGCTCTACTATCATCAGGGTCTTTCCCCTCTTCTTCCATTGTGGGTCTTGACAGAAGCACCAGTGGGGTGGTGTTACAGTGTGAGTCTGCAGGCTGGTTTCCAGAGCCTGAGCTGCTGTGGCTGGACAGTGAGGGAAAGCTCCTCTCTGCTGGATCTACAGAGAGCGTCAGAGCTCCTGGTGATCTCTACACTGTGAGCAGCAGAGTGACTGTGGAGAGGAGACACAACAACATGTTCACCTGTAGAGTCACACAGAACATCATAAACCAGACCAGAGATGCACACGTACAGCTTTCAGGTGGGTTCAAGACATCTCTAACCCATCTGTCTTTTTAACAACTCAGGTGGTGTAGCAGCCATAAATGTAAGTTGGTTGTGTGTTTGGTTTAAAGGTTTGTTGTTTGCAATCTTACTGTTTCTGGTGGTGGGTGTCTTTATTGGAAATCATTGTGGTGAATGCCGGGATTACATGGGCTGCACTCACCTGTTCACCTGGTTGTTTGTATCTTGCAAAGTCCAAGATAGACAACAGTTGGTATTTCATGTGACTCCTGATGTGCTGTGTGTTTGATCATTTCAGGTGATATGTTTCTGACCTGTTCATCTGCTGCTGCTCGGGTCAGCATCATCGTGATCATTTCTCTCAGTTTGATTGTAGCGGCTGTTGTTGTTTCCTGGAGATGGAATCAAAACCGAAGAAAAGGTTGGTGCAGCTCTTTTGGTTTAACATGTTTTTTTTTAATGTATGGGCCCTATTTTGACAGGGCAAGATGTTGGTTAAAACTGACATTGCACTATTTTTATTTAATGGAGTGATATGAATTTTTGTTTTTTTAATTTTCACCAGATGACTTGAATTTGTAAATAATCATTCAAGAAAAATAATAATGAAATGCATTATGAAAATGTATTTTGACTTTGAAGACCATGCTATTGTAGCATGTATAATGCTGCAATTTAGTAATGTAATTGTAAAGTAAAAAATGTAAAGCTAGTATATAGAAGGTTCTAGGCTGACTCGGAGGAAAAATGGGGTGCTCAATGAAATACAGACACAATATTGCAGTGCTTAGTGAAATTGTATTTTGTACAGTGCAGGTGTGGAAAACAATTATTTACAATGTATCTACAGTGTACCAATAGTTGCAATGATAATTGATACAGTTCACACAATGCCGGTTCCTTCCGCACAGACGGAGATTCGCATAGTTTCTCTTTGGGTTCTCTTCTGTAAGCTCGCCATCCGATTTCCCCGGACCTGGCCAGTTCCGCTCAAACAACTTAGAAACCCGTCACAGTGGAGGTCACATACAGCAATAGAGGCATCTGCAGCAGCACGAACGCCGGTCAGGTCCACACTCATGCTGTCAGTGTGGGCGTGGCCATTTTGAACGGGATTCAACCGCTTTGAAATCTCGCAGTATGTTTAAAATCTCGCGAGATTTCGGACGGAGCGCAAAGACGATCAGGAGCAAAAACACCTGGGTTACACTATCTTAACTTTAATGCAATAAAATTGGTTTCAATGTAACAAACAGTGCTGTAACTACTCAACCAGAGTGATTTTGGAGGGAGAATTGCAGTAGTGTAATGCACTGGTATCAGCTCTGCTATCAATCCAATCATAAATAATAGATCTAATATTGTCAAGTTTACGTGGCGGAAAACAGGGACAGGAGGACCCAAGTGCAGAAAATATAAATTTATTAAACAAAAGGCAAAAACTTATTCAAAACAAAATCCAAAAGTCCAAAAACCACAAGGAGAAACAAATTTAAATCCAGGGAGACAAACCACACCAACAGGCTGCACAAGACATAGACGTAAGACAATGATCCGACAAGAGGGTAAGCAAAGACAGAGACTTTATTGACAGGAGTATTTGACACAGGTGAGACTAATCAGACAGGTGAGGACAATCAGGGTCATCAAGACAGGAAGGAAACACAGAGAGGCAGGAAACCAGACAATACTAAGAACTACAAGGTAAAACATGGAACACAACTAAAACTAAAGGAACTAAAGGATGTAATAAAACAGAATCACAGGGAGAAGACATACCAAATTAAACTGGAAACACTAAAGACTAAACAAGTAAACACTAAGAATCATTCACACAAGTAACACAGGAAACAATATTACAGACAACAGAGAAGGACACAAAGAAACACTGAAGACGAGAATACAACTTAAAACTCAGGAAACACTAAAGACTGAACTAAGAAATATACGGCACTCAAAACTCTGAAATATAACACATACAAACCCAAACCATGACAAATATGTCATATTAATAGTGCATGTTGTTTAGCCTAAAGAAGGTGCTCATCTATGCATATTTTTTGTATATTTTTTACAACGGAAGAATGTTCTATTATTTATGTTATATTATTAGGGTGGTTGCCTGAAAGGCAAACACACTACTACTATTGTCGATATTATTAGTGTGTATGCTTGTTATCCAAATCTTTATTATTAGTGTGAATGCTTCAAAGCATTCACACTATTGTTATCCAAATCTTTATACTTATTATTCTTCCACTTCCGTACGTTTTTTGTCTCTCTTCTGCTCTTCAACCGTTTGTGCTACTTTCACCGTTCAGCTTTTTCTGCTCATTATGGCTATATCTTTTCACGTTTTTACTACTTTTACTTTTTAAGTTATTTCACTTTTTTCACAAAATTCTGCCCCATTGAAATGAATGGGATTGTTTTCCACTGTTCCACCTTTTTCTCAGCCTTACAACTTTTGCTCTGTTCCACGTAAAGACTTCATTTTTACTTTAAAACGTTCACACGTTTCTCCATGACTTTTACTACATTTACATTGTTTTGCTATCTTTTATACTTTTTAAACTATACCTCCAAATGTTTGGTGATGTTTTTTGCTGTCTTCCACGTTTTTGAATGGGTGTCTATGTGGTGAGATGTTCAGAGCTAGAGTGCGTGACATCATCGCTTAGAGTGCGGCACAGTTGTCAGATTGTTTAAAAATCTCCCGAACAAATTGCTCTAGCGACCACAATTTTCACACCACATGACTAAATTTACCCTCAAAACGTAGGAAAACTTGTCCTCTCGCTCACATTAAGATTTCAGGACAAACGGAGCTACGGTTTGGACACTGTGACCTTCAAAGCTGCAGGTGGTCCAAAAAACTCTCCATCTGCGATAATGTTAAGATCCACCGATTCATTTGGAAACAGATCTCTCTTGACAAAGTTTTCACATCGCTGTAGTTCCCACATTTCTTGGATCCCAGACATAAAAATTACATCAACGCATTACATCATCATTCAGCCACCAACTCTTCATTTTACCCCTTAAAATGAGCACTGAATAGGGAGATGTTCCCCCATTTTCTCAGTCGAAGCTGCCAGCTGAATGCAGTTGCTCTTGATTGCACTTACACACACAAACACCCTCCCCTCCACACACGCACACACATGCATTGAAATTTATACTGTTAATGCTGTACTTCATGATTGGCGGCTGTGGCACAGTTGGAAGAGTCGTTGCCCTTCAATCAGAAGGTTGAGGGTTCGATCCCCAACTCCTGCGAGCAACATGTCTGATGTGTCCTGTTCTTGTACAGATACTTTAAAGAGCATATTGCAGGTTAAAGACAAAACTTAACTAATCATAGGAAAATACGTTAACAATACTGTTTTTAAAGAAATTCTGAAATTAATAACCCACAGGGTCTCCTGGAGACGTTTTAGTACGTGTTCGCACGTCTTTGCGTTTTACTTCCGCATTCGACTGTGACGTAACGTAAGGGAGTCCCGCTGAATCCCCGTCTGTTTAACATAGAAAATCATGGATCTGAGTGTCACTCCCGTCAATAAAGAGGAAGAAAACATGTATTCCTTTACATATAATGGTGTGCTGGCTTATTATTATGAACCTGTTAGATGTGATAGAGAGCAGAAACAGGCAGGATTAGAGGAATAACGGCCTCAGGAGAGAAGCTGTGGTGTGAGGAGAGACCCGGAGCAGGCGTCCTGCTGAGTGACAGGTGTCAGCTCGCCATATATGGGCGAGTGCTGTGTTCACATCAGCATATGTAAAGTTTGTAATCACATTCAATCAATTAAAAAACAATTTGTAGAAGGTGCGAGTGCCGATCATTCACCTTTACATTGTATGGGAGCTGCTGGTAAAAACGGCAAATCTGTACGACGTATTACGGTGAGAGAGAGAGAGAGGGAGAGAGAGAGAGACATTAAACCCGATTACACGGCCTGTGCAAATGCAGCACCATGTCTTTATTGTTTATTCCTGATGCAGCCCGGTGTTCACGTTGTAATAGAAAATACAGTGTATAGTGCAGGATGCTCCTGACGTGAGTTCACAGCGCACGTCCATTGAACTTAATCCACAACAGCGCACACACTCCACAGTTTAATGCGTGCACATATATTAGGCTACTACAAAAAGTTTAAAGTTTTTATGGGATAGAGGACCGACAGAGCTTGTGTTTCTGTTTGTTTCCAAACCGTGCGTTCTGTCTTTCCCCACTGCGCACACACACACGCACGCTCTGTTGCAACAGAGTTGGATTTATAATAAATCGTATCATTACATATATTAATACAGACTGTCCGGTGTCTATTACGCGCAATATAATATATAGAGAATATAACAGAGGATTCCAGCAGATCAAATCATTAAACGCTTGTCTGCGTATATAATATTTGATGTTAAACAGCCAGAGATTTAAATCATTAATAAGGAAACGCTTTTGTGTCTGATGCTGAAATATTCAACGTGTCTGTTCGATCGTTTCTGAGGTTGTGAGAATAATTCACCAAAACACACTATGAATAATCAAGCCACTTACACTATGCACCCGAATGTGCGCCGCGCAAGTTACAAACTATTGCAGGGAGGCGTCCTGTCTGTTCTCACTCACTACCACGTATCATTACTCCTCTTTAATCATGTTTTAGCCTGTTTTTTTGTGCTTTAATTCTTTTGTTCTAAATGTTTGTTTGTAAAGTGTTTCATGCTCTCTGTGCAAGACAAGTTCCCCCAGGGGCAATAAAGGCTTCATTGATTCATTCATACACGTACGCATAAAGCCCATCAAAGCAGAGTAACAGAACACGACTCCCTTACGTTACGTCATATGACGCGTTGTTGAAAAAAAAGAAGTTCTAAACAGCTACGCTAAAAACAGCCACTTTCTCCTCTAAATTAGAGCACTTATGTTTTGAAGAATATACAGAAAATTGATGTACTTATTCTACAGCCTTCATCTGACAACATGAAGTGTTAATCTCAACTTTTTTTAACCTGCAATATGCTCTTTAACTTTCTTCTACGTCCTTTTCTCCTTTTACTACTGTTTTTCTGCTATTTCCTCTTCTTCTACTTCTTGTTCTCCTGCTTTTAGTTCTTTTTCTGCTTCCACTTCTTTTACTACATGTTCTTATTCTATCACTATTTCCTGTTCTTGTACAGACACTTTTACTTTCTTCTTCTTGTTGTTCTACTTTTACTATTCCTACTTTTACTACATTTTCTTCTATCACTATTTCTTGTTCTTGTACAGACACTTTTACTTTCTTCTACTTCTTCTACTTTTACTAGTCCTACTTTTACTACATTTTCTTCTATCACTATTTCTTGTTCTTGTACAGACACTTTTACTTTCTTCTTCTTCTTGTTCTACTTTTACTATTCCTACTTTTACTACATTTTCTTCTATCACTATTTCTTGTTCTTGTACAGATACTTTTACTTCTTGTACTAATTTTACTACTGTTTTTTCTGCTATTTCCTCTTCTTCTACCTCTTGTTCTTCTGCTTTTACTTCTTTTTCTGCTATTTCCACTTCTTCTTTTACTACATTTTCTTATTCTATCACTATTTCTTGTGCTTGTACAGTCACTTTTACTTTCTTCTACTTGTTCTACTTTTACTATTCCTACTTTTACTACATTTTCTTCTATCACTATTTCTTGTCTTTGTACAGACACTTTTACTTTCTTCTACTTCTTATTCTACTTTTACTAGTCCTACTTTGACTACATTTTCTTCTATCACTATTTCTTGTTCTTGTACAGATTCTTTCACTTTCTTCTATTTCCTTTTCTCCTTTTACTACTGTTTTTCTTCCACTTTTCTTCTGCTATTTCCTATTCTTCCACTTTTCTTCTGCTATGTCCTCTTCTTCAACTTCCTCCACTTTTTCTTCTTCATTCAGCAGTGTTTCCGCAACATTTCAGCTGGAAGCATTCACACGCATTTTCCGCAGGGAAATGCAATTTTTCTAGTTAGTGTGAATGCTTCACAGCATTCATTAGTGTGAATGCTTCACAGCATTCACACTATTGATATCCAAATCTTTATTATTCCGATACTTCTACTTCCGTACGTTTTTTGCTTCGCTTCTTCTCTTCAACCGTTTGTGCTACTTTCACCGTTCAACTATCATACTGTTCAGCTTTTTCTGCTCATTATGGCTATGACTTTTCACTTTTGTACTACTTTTACTTTTTAAGTTATTTCACTTTTTCCACAAAATTCTGCCCCATTGAAATGAATGGGAAACGTTTCACTCAGAAGGTTGAGTGTTCGATCCCCAGCTCCTGCGACCAACACTACTTTTCAACCGTTTTGCTACTTTCACCGTTCAACTATCATACTGTTCAGCTTTTTCTGCTCATTATGGCAATGACTTTTCACGTTTGTACTACTTTTACTTTTCAAGTTTTTTCACTTTTTCCACAAAATTCTGCCCCATTGAAATGAATGGGAAACGTTTCAACTATTCAACCTCTTCTTCTGCTTCTTGTATTTTTTCTGCTATTTCCTCAGCTTCGGCTGTGGCTCAGTTGGTAGAGTTGTTGCCCATCACTCAGAAGGTTAAGTGTTCGATCCCCAGCTCCTGCGAGCAACACTACTCTTCAACCATTTGTGCTACTTTCACCGTTCGACTATCATTCTGTTCAGCTTTTTCTGCTAGTTATGGCTATGATTTTTCACGTTTTCACTACTTTTACTTTTTAAGTTATTTCACTTTTTCCACCAAATTCTGCCCCATTCAAATGAATGGGAAACGTTTCAACTTTTCAACCTTTTTCTCTAATACTCTTCAACCGTTTGTGCTACTTTCACTGTTCAACTATCATTCTGTTCAGCTTTTTCTGCTCGTGTGCTATGACTTTTCACGTTTTCACTACTTTTACTTTTTAAGTTATTTCACTTTTTCCACCAAATTCTGCCCCATTCAATTGAATGGGAAACGTTTCAACTTGTCCTCTCGTTTCAAAAGTGTGCTATTACTTTGTGGAAACCTCGGGCACACGGTTTGGACACAAATCGAGTTTAAGTCACAAAAATGGAACATATTTGTAAATCGCCATCCGGAAGTCATTGTTGCCCGCATATATAAACAAAATACATCAAAATAAAGCTCTGAGTGTCCTCTCACTCATACGTGTATAGCCTGTTTCGGCAGCTTTTATTTTGAAGAGGTTCAAGGAACGGAAGTGTGTGTTTAAGGGTGCATGCTTTGTTGTCCGCTGTCACAGCACCGGCATAATGTGGAAGTACGACGAGGACACGCTAACAGTTTTACTGCAGTATAACTCAGAAACACATACACAGACGGCAACCACCCTCACAATTTCTGCTGGAATTGTCTAGTTATTGATTATTATTAAACAGTTTGGACTTAACCGAACTCTGTATTTTATAAACGGATATTTATGTGTCAGGATACTGAAAATGATTGATTAGAATCTAAATGATGAAACGTTCAGAAGATAAATAAGTGAGAATATAAAACGGACTCCTCTTCGTCAGACTCTTTTTAATCCCAGCTCAACACAGAGCGGCTCTTTACAAACTCACTGATGTTCAACATCTGTTTAAATGTCCCACGCTCCGTTTAGCCTCTTTTTAATGTCACTCTTTCTCCCGTATTAAATTCTGCTCATGTTGAGAAGTTTCACTGAAGTCTGATCCTGTGCAGCGTCCAATCAGTGAGTGATATACGAGAAGGGGGCGTGTCTGTCAGTGAAAAGACTTCCGTGAAGTCAGCTCTCTTGTCTCCTCGGTCATCGCTCCTCGGATCAGCCTCCTCTCTCCTCGATCCTCTCTCCTCCGTTCGCTGTAAGAGCTTTGGGACGATCCTCAACATGGCGGCTTTGGAACTACTTCCGGTTCGGCCGAGGACCGAGGAGACTGCAAATAAGCCACTTGGGATGTACCCATAGTCTCAGTGTGTCCTGGGTCGACCCTGAGGCCTCCTCCTGGAGGGACATGCCCTAAACACCTCCCCAGGGAGGCGTCCAGGGGCCATCCGGACCAGATGACCGAGTCACCTCAGCTGACTCCTCTTGATGTGAAGGAGTAGCGGCTCTACTACGAGCTCCTCCCTGTTGACCAAGCTCTTCACCCTATCTCTAGGGGTGCGCCCAGACACGCTACGGAGGAAGCCCATTTCGGCTGCTTGTATCAGCGATCTCGTTGTTTCGGTCATGACCCAAAGCTCATGACCATAGGTGAGGGTAGGAACGAAGATCAACTGGTAAATCAAGAGCTTCACCTTTTGGCTTAGCTCATTCTTCACCACGACGGACCGATACAGCGACTGCATGACTGTGGAAGCCGCACCGATCCGTCTGTTGATCTCACGCTCCATCTTCCCCCCACTCTTTAACAAGACCCCAAGATACCAAGAGTCCTTGCCCCAGGTGGAACGCCTCCATCTGGGGCAAGGACTCCTCACCGACCTGAAGACTAGAAGGCAATGCGAACCAGACTCCTGCTCCAGTCGTACAAGGACCGGACCACCCATAGCAAAGGGCCCTGAGCCCCAATCTTGGAGCACCCCCCCACAGGGTGCCACGAGGGACATGGTTGAATGCCTTCTCCAGGTCCACAAAGCACATGTGGACTGGTTGGGCAAACTCCCATGAACCCTTGAGTACCCACTGGAGAGTGTAGAGCTGGTCCAGTGTTCCATGACCAGGGCAAAAACCGCATTGTTACTCTTGGATCCGAGGTTCGACAAACAGCTGGATCCTCCTCTCCAGAACCCTGGAATAGACTTTCCCAGGGAGGCTGAGGAGTGTGATTCCTCGGTAGTTGGAACACACTGATGGGTTGAATAATATAACTGTCCCTAAAGCTGAATCTATCAACAGACTGGATAAAGATTTAGCATGTCACGGCCGTGGTTCTACTCTGACATACGACACTGAAACTCTGTGCAGGCTGAAAGGTAGACAACTTTATTAGTCGTTGCAGAGCCCTTATATACTGTTCAACAGATGTCACAAATTCCTTCCCACTTTAGATACTTCTGTACATGGTATGAAGAAACACATGACCTTTACTCTTCACATGTCGGACCTATATTTGAGGAACAGTTCATCCTTGTACTGTCAACTGAGGACGAACATTATACTTTTATGGTGCCTCATATATCGTGGGTCTCTTCCCATATGGTCATAGCTTCTCCAAATAGATCATAGTCTGCTAACAGCAAAGTCACCTCTACAAAGTGTATCCAAACTGAACGTATTCACAGAAATTCGTACTATCACACACCCTCCAGTCCCCTTCTTGAAAATAGGGACCACCATGACAGCCCCTGCACATGCAGAGACTTAAGATACTCAGGGCGAATCTCATCCACCCCCTGAGCCTTGGCATCAAGGAGCTCGCCAACCACCTGGGTGACTTTGGCTTGTGTGATGGACAAGTCTACCTCTGAGACGTGACGGTGGGAATGAGGAGATCCTCAAAGTATTCCTTCCACCGCCCAACTACATCCCGAGTCAGGAGTCAGCAGCTCCCCACCTCCACTGTAAACAGTGTTGGTGAAGTACTGCTTCCCCCTCTTGAAGTGACAGACGGTTTGCCAGAATTTCCTTGAGGCCGACCGAAAGTCCTCTTCCATTGCCTCCTTGAACTCCTCCGAGGCCCGAAATTTTGCCTCCACAACAGCCTGCAGACTGCAGCACGCCTGGCCTGCCGGTACCCGTCAGCTGCCTCAGGAGTCTTATGCGCTAGCAGCGCCCGATAGGACTCCTTCTTCAGCTTGACGGCCTCCCTTACTTTCGATGTCCTCCACCGGGTTCCGAGGTTACTGCCACAACAGGCACCAGAGACCCTGCAACCACAGCTCAGAGCAGTCGCTACGACAATGGAGGTGGAGAACATGGTCCACTCGAACTCAATGTCCCCAGCCTACCCCGGGATCTGTGAAAAGCGTATCTGGAGGTGGGAGTTTGCTAGACCTTTGACCTCGCAAACAGAGGGTTCAGCCAGATGTTCCCTGCAGACCTTCACTACACGTTTGGGCCTGTGAAGTCTGATCGGCTTCCTCCCCTGCCAGCACATCCAACTCACCACCAGGTGGTGATCAGTTGACAGCTCAGCCCCTCTCTTCACCCGAGTGTCCGAAACACACGGCCGGAGGTCAGATGACGCGACCACAAAGTCTATCATTGACCTCCGGCCTAGGGAGCCCTGGTGCCATGTGCACTTATGGACATCCCTGTGCTCGAACATGGTGTTTGTTATGGACAGAGTGTGACTAGCACAGAAGTCCAATAACAGAACACCACTCTGTAAGGCTGTTTATCCCAATCACCATTTCTTTGTAATGAGGTCAATTAAACTTTTAATAAATAACTATGTCGGCCCACCACCCGCAGGGAGAGATATGGGGAACGGGTGCATGCAAAGCCTGGGCTTGCTGATCCCTGGCAGCACAGACTAGATCTAGGGACCTGGAACGTTACCTCGCTGGCAGGGAAGGAGCCGGAGCTGGTGTGTGAGGTGTAGTGCTACCTGTTAGACAATTGGGCTCAACGCATAGCGCTGCTTCTGGAACCAAACTCCTGGAGAGGGTCTGGACTTTATCTTTTTCTGGAGTTGTCCAGGCTGAGAGGTGCCGGATGGGTGTGGGGATACTCACAAGCCCCCAGCTGAGCACCACTGTGTTGGAGTTCTCCCAGGTGAATGAGAGGGTCTCTGTGACTTCATGTTGCATAGAGGAAAGCTCTGACTGTTCTATGTTGATATGCACCTAACTGCAGACCAGGTCGCTGGAAGGGGTCCTGGAGGAGGTTCCACCTGAGGACTCTGTAGTTCTACTGAGGGACTTTAAAGCTCATGTGGGCAATGATAGAGACACCTGGAGTCATCAGGAAGAATGGCCTGCCCGATCTGAACCTGAGTGGTGCTTTGTTGTTGAACTTCTGTGTTAGCCATGGATTGTCCATCACAAACACCATGTTCAAACATAGAGATGCTCATAAGTGTTCCTGGAACCAGAGCACCCTAGGCCAAAGATCAATGGTTGACTTGGTAGTTGTTGCAGAATATCAGATATACTGTACACACACAAACACACACACTATCAACACCTGATGGTGAGTTGGCTGCCGGACAGACCAGGCAAACCCAAATGTACGCAGGTGAACTGGGAACATCTGGCAGAACACCCTGTCTGTGGGGTCTTCAACTCTTCAACCTCCCCCGGGATGTAAGAACTTCTCTTGTATCCCGGGGGAGGTTGGGGACAAGGAGTCTGAGTAGTCCGTGCTCAAAGCCTCCACTGTGGAAGCAGCTGCTAGGAGCTGTGGTCAGAGGACCATTGGTACCTCTCATGGCAGCAACCTGAGAACCCGCTGGTGGACACCAGTGGTGAAGGAAGCTGAAGAAAGAGACCTTTCAGGCTTGGTTAGCCAAGGGGTCTCCCTGGAAGCACAGGTACCAGGTGGCTTGGAGGGCTGTGGCTAAAACCCGGGTGTGGGAGGAGTTTGGGGAGGCCATGGAGAAGGACCATCAGTCAGCCTCAAGGAGGTTCTGGCTAACTGTCCGACGGCTCAGGAAGGGAAAGCAGCTGTTGTCAGCAGGGGTGGAGAGCTGCTGACCCAGACTGGGGACATTGTTGGACAGTGGAAGGAATACTTTGAGGAACTCCTGAACCCAGACAAAACGTCCTCTGAAGGGGAGGCAGAGTCAGTTTTGAGAAAAGATCATTGATCAAGTGACTTCCACTTGGAGCTGGAATGCATAGAGACTTTATGGCAAGCTCGGCGAGTCGTGAAAAGTGTACTGTGTGTGTTTTCCACCATGCCAGTGGATCTTCCTCATTGTCGATGGAAGGTGTGAGTAGGTAGTTGTTTAACTCTGCTTCTACGGCGTCTTTGTGATCCATAATCAGAGAAGAATAACCTTTTGCTGCAGCAGCACTCTGAAGAAACTTCCCAAGGACTTCTTGGCTTTCTTTGCCTGAGGCCGGTCAGCAGCTCTGGGCTCCTCTTCAGAGCTGTGGCTTCATGTCTTCTGGCACTCAGTCATCTCTGATGTCACTCGGGCCTTGACTTGGGCCATGTTGTCTGCACTATTGAAGTCCACCTTGAACCGGGGGTCCAAGCAAGAGCTAGCTGCTGCGTAGCTTCATCTTCATATTTATTGCTGATGTGGTCCAACATTTCATTCTTCAGGGTCTTGGTCAGGTCTGTGTCTTCTTCTTGCACTACCAGCATTGTAATGTAGAATGACACTAACTTAGTCTTCCCCTGAGAGTGCGTCTGTGAAGTCCAACAGGAGACCCAGTGACTTGCTGATAGATCCCAGGACATCTATATCTTGCCAGGTTGGAATTAGATGTTGGCAGACATGACCTGAGCTCTAGCCTTCTGCTGCTCTGTCTTCTTTTACGCGGGAATGTGAGGGAAGATTGAGTTTCTTCTGGACTTCTTCAGGAGCACGTCTGGCCTTCCGGCTTTGAGAAACATGATCCACCAGATGCTTGCAGACAGTAAAAAACAAAACAAACTACACTTTAAATATTAAACACTTTGCACATGAAAGTGCTGATATTAAATATACTTTGTGGAGCAGAAAATAGTTCTTTCAGTCATGTCATAAATACTTTTAGGGGAAATAATGAAAATATTAGTTGACTTTTTTTTTGTTCAACAACAACAAAAGAAATACTCATAAAATATAATATAATAATATAACTAATATAAGTTGGCAATGCTGCCTCTGTTAATGACATTTTCCCAGTTAATACAACAGCTTTGTATATAGCAGGTGATAACTCTGTGGGCAAAGCACTGCAGCCTGGTCCACTTGTTCACAGAGGCAGCCTCAACCATGTTCTCACTTGTATGATCCTCAGGAGAGACAGTTCAGTTCAAGCCCTCATTTAGAAAGAGAACGGTCAGACAGGGCTCTGTTGTCCTGCTCGACCACGAGTCGCTTGTAGCTACATAATATTCCACCTTTGACAGCTCTGTTTCAGTCGGTGTCTTTGGGTTTTCACAGAGCTGTACGATGGCACTTTGAGACAAACGTTTTAAAAGCCTCTTCAGCGACAGTGTAAACAGGCATCATGTTATTTTTACTTTGGATGGCATTCAGTGCTGACTTTGCACTCGTCATACAGAGTTGTGATACCTCATGTTGCTATGGCAACACTTGCAGGAATGTGGACTCAGCACCTGTTTTTAGACTATAGAATATTTCCATATAAGGTTTCTGTTTTCTGTTTTTATCTTGTTCCTCGTTCATTTTTCGGTTACCATCGACTCAAGTGGGCTGTGATTGGTGGCTTAATTGAATGATTGTGATTGGTGGTTAGAAATCCTGCCTGTCACTCACTCTGTGTACCCAATAGCCCAAATCAGTTTCAATGCTGTGATTCCATTGGTCAGTGCGTTGTCTGGAGTGCATGGCACAGCGATCTGGGCCGTGTTCGACGATATGTTGTGCTCATAGATCAAAGATGGATGATGTAGCTTGATTATACACAGGTGTGTTCTGAGTGTATCGTGAATCCAACCAATCAGAGCCAGCTGGGCCGACAGGTGTTAAGATTTTCTTTCTTCTCTTAAACAGACCTCAGACCAGCTCGTTAACTCGTCTGCGTTGTGTCCCTGAACACAGAACACACTCTGGACTCTGTGTGACATGTTGATGGTGGATTTGAACATTTCACTGAATTATTCACACAACTTCAGAAACGATGAGATCGACATGGTGAACATTTGAGCATGAGGAACACAAACGTATCCTCATTATTCAGATCTGCAGACGCGCTGACAGGAGTGGACAGGATCGCTGACAGGATAATGAAACAGTAACAGTCTCTTTTATTCTCACAGAAGCAGCAGAAACACGTCAGTCTGAAAGTGAATGGACAGAGAGAGAGCAGCTCGTGGCAGGAAGAAAGATGGAGGAGAAAAAGGAAAGACTTGAAGAAGAGTTGAAGAGGAAAGAGGAAGAACAGACAGATCTGGAACAGATGATTCTGAAACTGACGGAGCAAAACAAAGAACTGAACAAACAGCAGGAAAAAGTCAAAGAGGAAATGGAGGTCTGGAGGGACATGTGTGAAGAGTTTGAGAAGAAGACAGAGTCAGCTAGTGAGACAGCAGACAGAGACAAAGATCAGGGATGTATTGAGCTGAAGAAAATCAATACAACAGCCAAAAAACATCTGTACCATAGAAAACAAGTAGATCAGAACCTTTACACTGAAACACAGAAACTGCAGCTGTTCACAGCTGGTTTGTTAAATACAATGTTGGACAGGAAGACGTCATTAGAGGAGCAGAAGAAGAAAGTCAAAGGTCAGCTGGAGGACATTGAGAGGAGACAGAAAAGCAGTGAATAACAGCTCTGATCAATATTCTGTTTGTACGAGTCACACGGTGTTAATGTGAACTTCTCTTCACTCCACATCATGTGACATCATGATGACATCATGATGACATCACATGTCCATGTTTAAATGTCTGCTGTGTTTACATTCTTTATGAAACACTTTTTAATGACAGTCTTCTTCTATTGTTGTCTGTGTAACATTTGATTCATTAGTTGTGCTCACTGTCACAGTAAATACTGATATCTGCTGTTTATCACATGTTGTTGTCATGTTTCATACAAACTGAATTCTGATGATTTCAGATGTAAAGAAACAAAAAGCTTGAATTAGTAGAATCAAAACACTTTCTTATTAAATCATTATTAAACTTATTTAAACAGCCTCTCGTGTATTTATTAGTTGAACTGTTTGTTGTTATTTATCTGATCTTTGTTGTTGACTTTCAAACTGTTGTTCATGTGACCTTGTTTCACAAACCTCTCAGTCTGTTTCCTCTGAGCTGTAGATTATGATTAAAATAAGGAACAGGAGCCAGTCGAGCTGAAATCAATAAACAAGTGTTTGTGTCCAGACGTCTGACAAAGAGCAGCTTAAAGACCTTCTACTCATTGTTCATAAAAACAGGGTGCAGGCAGGATGTCTCCTTTGTTTTCCTCTCTTCCTGTTGTCCACACTTCCTCGATGCTCAGCTCTGAATGATCACAATAAATTTAAATAACATGTATAACCTTTGACTTCAATAAGACAGGCGCTCACTCACTTCATTCAAGTGATTTAATAGGTGTGTCTTTAAGAAAGCTGATTCATTATTTAAACTAATCCTTCATGGTCTTCTTGAAGAGTACATTTTAAAGCAGCGTGGTTGAAGTGTGAATGATGTGTGTGTCACCCTGTGACTGTTCCTCTGCTCAAACAGCCTGATGAAGGTGATGAACATCAGTCAGTGTGTCTGAAACCTGCAGCAGCTCTGGTGACACATGGTGCTTTATCAGCTCGACCACACAAACAGACCCTGACTGTGTGTGTCAGCAGAATCAGCTTCATGATCAGGGAGTGAATGTGTTGGTGAGACCTGCAGGGTAAAAGCACTTTGAGTAGTCAGAAGACTCTAGAAGCTCAGCTCCATTAACTAGTTCACTGCTGACAGACTGAATTCACAATAAACTCCAGAAAGAGGAGTCTCGTACTTCTGATCTCAAACATGTAGAAGTGCTGAGTAAAAAGGTCACTGAGTTCAAACTCTACAAGATGTTTTCACCTCTCATCGGAGAAACTTCTTCACATTCTTCCATTTTTAACAGAAAAACTCTGATAATTGGAGACTCCATAGTCAGAAACGTGAAGTTAGCGAAGTCAGCGGGCATAGTTAGGTGTATACCAGGGGCCAGAGCGGGCGACATCATGGCTCACTTAAAGCTGCTGACAAAGGCTAAACGTAGATTTGATAAAATTGTAATTCATGTCGGCACAAATGACTATCGACTTCGCCAGTCGGAAATTACTAAAGTTAATGTGGAGTCGGTGTGTAGTTTTGCTAAGACGATGTCGGACTCCGTAGTTTTCTCTGGTCCTCTCCCTAATTTGACCAGTGATGACATGTATAGCCGCATGTCCTCATTCAACCGCTGGCTATCGAGGTGGTGTCCAGTAAACGATGTGGGCTTCATAGATAACTGGCAGTCCTTTTGGGGAAAGCCTGGTCTGCTAGCTAGAGATGGCATCCATCCTACTCTGGTTGGTGCAGCTCTATTATCTAGAAACGTAGCAAAGTTTATTAGTCCCAAACCCTGACAACTCATCAGAGTTCAGACCAGGATGCAGAGCTGCAGTCTTACACACTTCTCTGTGCTTCCTTTAGATCTGTTTACCTGCCACTATAGCTGTGACTGTAAATCTAACTGTAACTCAGTTAGATCTTCTTATAGCTGTAACCCTACTTATACTATAGATACTGTGTCTGTTCTCCGCCCCACACCTGTCATTATAAGCAAAAGTGTAAATCATAACAATTTAGTCAAAATCAAAACTACAAATACGATTTGGCAAAAAAAATCTAACAATTAAATGCGGCTTACTAAACATTAGATCCCTAGACTTAGACTTAGACTTAGACTAAACGTTATTGATCCTTTGGGATGACTCCCTCAGGAAAGGGTTAGCATCTAAATCTCTCCTGGTAAATGAGCTAATATCAGAGAATCATATTGATCTACTTTGCTTAACTGAAACCTGCTTTCTCAGGATGAATATGTTAGTTTAAATGAATCCACCCCTCCCAGTCATTTGAATGCTCATATAGCTCGAGACACTGGTCGAGGTGGTGGAGTAGCAGCTATTTTTAATTCTGCTCTTATAATTAATCCTCGACCAAAGCTGAATTATACCTCTTTTGAAAGTCTTGCACTCAGTCTTTCACATCCAGTCTCTAGAACTTTTCAGCCAGTTCTAGTTGTTATAGTTTACCGCCCTCCTGGCCCATATTCAGAATTTCTATCACACATAGTTCTGAGCAGTGATAGAATAATTGTTGTAGGTGATTTCAATATCCATGTGGATGTTGTTAATGACAGTCTTAGCACGGCTTTCATGTCTCTATTGGACTCTATTGGCTTCACCCAGGGTGTAAACAAACCTACCCATCGATTTAACCACACCCTGGATCTTGTTTTAGCCTATGGTATTGAAATTAATAGTCTGTCGGTTTTTCTGGAAAATTCTCTGATATCAGACCATTTCCTAATAACTTTTGATTTCTTTTTACCAACCTTAACTCCTCTTAATAAAAAAGTGCTCTCTAGAAATTTAAATGATGCTGTAGCTAAATTTAAGGAAGCTATTTCAGCTGCCTTTGTTTCAGTTCCATCCTCTAACCTAGTTGAAAACTCCTATAATCACTTTAGTCCCTCTCAGCTGGATCAGTTTGTAGATAGTGCGGTGGATTCACTTAGACTTACTCTGGATTCAATCGCCCCCCTAAAACAGAAGCCAATCAAACGACAGAGATCAGCTCCATGGTACAACTTAGAAACCCGTACTCTAAAACTAACGTCACGTAAATGTGAAAGAATTTGGCGCTCCACCAAAACGATAGAATCTTGTTTAATTTGTCCAGATAGTCATAATAGATATATGAAAGCTCTACGGCAGGCCCGCACTGCCTATTACTCGTCTCTTATCGAAGAAAATAAAAACAATCCTAGATACCTCTTCAGAACTGTAGCCAGGCTGACAGAGAGTCATAGTTCATTCATCTATTCCTTTAGCCCTTAGCAGTAATGATTTCATGAGCTTTTTTAATGACAAAATTCTAAACATTAGAGACAAAATTAGCAACTCACTACCTTTACTTAGTTCAGATTCCTCCTATATTTTCGATTCGGCAGAAACGGCTCCAATTTCTGACACTAACCTCGATTGTTTTTTTCCAATTAACCTCGCAGAACTAAATTAGATTATTTCTGCGTCTAAACCGTCAACTTGTCTTTTAGATCCAATCCCAACCAAGTTGTTTAAGGAAGTCTTTCCTCTAGTTAGCAGCTCCATACTAGATATGATCAATTCATCTTTAGCAGCAGGTTATGTACCGCAGTCATTTAAAGTAGCTGTAATTAAACCGCTCCTTAAAAAGCCTACTCTTGATTCAGGAACTCTAGCTAACTATAGACCTATATCTAACCTTCCTTTTATCTCCAAGATCTTAGAGAGAGTGGTAGCTAATCAGCTGTGTGACTGTCTCCATGACAACAGCCTGTTAGAGGAGTTCCAGTCTGGATTTAGAGTTTACCATAGCACTGAGACTGCACTTGTTAGAGTAACAAATGATCTTCTGTTAGCCTCAGACAGGGGACTTCTATCTGTGCTTGTCCTGTTAGATCTTAGTGCTGCTTTTGATACAATTGACCATCAGATTCTGTTACAGAGACTAGAACAATTGCTTGGAGTTACAGGGACTAGAACAATGACTTGGAGTTACAGGGACTGCTTTAAGTTGGTTTAGATCCTATTTATCAGACAGGTCTCAGTGTGTTCATGATGAGTCCTCTATGTAGACCAAAGTTAGCCATGGAGTGCCTCAAGGATCAGTGCTTGGTCCGATTTTATTTACATTATAGATGCTTCCTCTCGGTAGTATTATGAGAAAACACTCCATGAACTTTCATTGCTATGCAGACGATACTCAGCTCTACATAGCAATGAAGCCAGAAGACACCAACCAGCTTCGTAAACTAGAAGCCTGCGTCAAGGACATCAGGACCTGGATGACCAGAAACTTCTTACTGCTCAAATCAGACCAGACTGAAGTTCTAGTGATTGGACCTAAGAACCTTAGAGAGACTTTCTCTGATGATATGACGGCCCTTAGTAGTATTAGTGTAGCCTCTAGTACCACTGTTAGGAACCTAGGAGTTCTGTTTGATCAGGATATGTCCTTTGATTCATACATTAAACACATTTCAAGGACAGCTTATTTTCACCTTGGTAATATCTCTAAGATCAGACAGATCCTGTCACAACATGATGCTGAAAAATTAGTTCATGCATTTGTTACCTCCAGGTTGGATTACTGTAATTCTATTTTAGCAGGATGCTATGGTAAATCTCTAAAGACCCTCCAACTCGTCCAAAACGCTGCAGCTCGTGTTCTGACTAGAACTAGGAAAAGGGACCACATTACTCCTGTATTGGCTTCTCTCCATTGGCTCCCTATAAAATCTAGAATAGAATTTAAAATCCTTCTGCTCACCTACAAAGCTCTAAACGGTCAGGCACCATCGTATCTTAAAGAGTTAATTGTACCGTACTATCCATCAAGAACATGACGTTCCCAGAATGCAGGCCTGCTCGTGGTGCCTATAGTCTCTAAAAGTACTATGGGAGGTAGAGCCTTTAGTTATCAGGCACCGCTCCTTTGGAATCGTCTACCAGTCGGGGTCCGGGAGGCAGACACACTAGGTACTTTTAAGAATAGACTTCAAACTTTTCTTTGTGATAAATCTTATAGTTAGGGCTGGCTTAGGACCAGCTCATAGTTATGCTGCTATAGGTCTAGACTACCGGGGGAACTGGCACCAGGATCTCTTATCTCTCTCTCCCTCTTTCTCTCCCAGCTTTCTTATCTTATAGTAATAAGATATGTCTATAGTGACAAGCAGTAGCTTGTCACTATCTTTGTATTCTAACCTCTCCTTTTGAGCTCTCTTAGGTTCCTTGAGCTCTCTTAGGTTCCTTGGGACTGTTGGTGAGGATGGCCTGCCCAAACAACCCCCCCTCCTCCCCCCGAGGATGGCCTGCCCAGACCCCCCCCCCCCAACCTATCCCATCCTATTCTTCTTTCTGCATCTTGTCCCATCTCCCCCATCCCATTTTCAAGCCCAGCACAGTTTAGCAGATGACTGTTCCGTCATGAGCCCGGGTCTGCTGAAGATTTCTGCCTGTTAAAAGGAAGTTTTTTCTTGCCACGCTATGACGGATTAAGCTGGGCTCTTGTAATATAGCCATCAGTAAGGTCCTTTACCTGCTTTTTGTAAACATAACAATGAGCATGGTCTTCTTACCTGCTCTTTTGTTAATGTTAACAGACAAACAGTAAGGTCCTTTACCTGCTTTTGTAAAGTGTCTTGAGATAACGCCTGTTATGAATTGACGCTATATAAATAAAGATTGATTGATTGATTGATTGATTGACCTCAGTAAGACAGAAGCAGGACAGGAAGTGACAGCCCCAGCCCTTCGTCCTGCCCCCTCCCACCCCAACAGGCCTGGCAGCACAGAGGGACAGGTGAAGTCCTGACAGGAAGGAACCCTGTCTGGTACTTAGACTTAGACTTAGACTAAACTTTATTGATCCTTTGGGATGACACCCTCAGGAAATTTAGGTACCTGTCTGTCAGGACTCTTCATGTTCCAGCTGAGTCTTTGTGGGTTTTCTTCTCCGGGTGCTCCGGTTCATCCCACACCAACATTTGGAAACAAATAAATTCTCTATCAATCAATATGTTTGTCTGTATAGTATAGAGCAATGCTAAGTGACTGACTTACTGTTTGCATACATGATAGTCATGTTTCATTTTTCATTTTTTACATGACGTCTGTTTAGAAAACTGAACTGACCCGATTTGAATTCCTGTTTGAAATGTTTGAATGTTTTTATAATACTGATTTAATTAAAACATCAAGCAGAGAAAAGAACAAGCAGGACAGGAAGTCAGACACTGATACAACATGAAAACATCCGGTTTATTTTCAGAATAAAGCGCTCAGTTTTGATGGTTGAGAGAAATAACCGTATCTGTGTTTGTTTATATGTTGATAAGGTTTTAGACCACATACATCATCTTGTTTAATTCCTGTGGGAATCCCTTTGTGTGGGCCCTCCAGCTGATCAGCTGCTGTGCACTGCTGTGCTGCGGACGGCAGCCAATGACCTGCGAGGGTTCATGGAGCTGTCACGCACCGGAGCGAACACGCATTGTTTCAATGCTGTTAGATGTCTCCTGTTGCTAACATAGTGACGCTGCCAGCATTGATTCCATCGTGCATCACAACTTTATTCAATCACAGGAAAAAAACAACTACAGAACGAGTACTCGAGTACTGTTACTAAGTGGGACTGTAATCCATTAGATGATAATTCAATGATTCAAACATTTAGACAGTCCGATCCAGCTCAAGGTGACATTCAAACATTTGCTGAGCTACGGCTCAGGTTGGTCAGGATGTCTCCTGTGAAAGTCTTAAATCACATGAGGCGTGATGAGCATGCTGTGTTGTACGGGTTTGACTCTGGAGACATGGAAGGTAGGGTGAATCTTATGAGACAGGGTCCACCTGAAACTCACACGACAGATCATTCTGCAGAAGACGTTTCATCAGCTTCCTAACATGCTTGACATGAGACTGTTCATCATGGAAGAAAACCCAGAATCAGAGGATGCAGAGCAGAATGGAAAAGGTGAACAGACAGTGTTCCTGTACTTGGCTGTAAGGGGCTTCATGAGAGTCTGACATGTCAACCCCAGTCGATCTGCTCTCATCAGACTCTGAGTCCATGAGGGCCCGGGAAGCATGGTGTCCAGAGAGGGGAGACAGAGTCACAGCTGTAAGCAGAAATTGATGGATTAACAGTGTCCTCTTATTTACTTGGAGCTCTGCCTTTTGTCGGACCCTGCATCAGAAGATGCACAGTAGAAGCTGCTGTATAAATAAAATTATTATTGTTATTAAGATATTGATTTTTTTTTGTAAATGGCCGTTGTAAAACTTTAATTTGTGATATCTTCTGAATAAGCTGGACAGTTGATTTAAACTGTTACATGATCAGGATCAGAGAATGTAATGGTGCCAGTTACAAAGCTACAACAGGTTACCATATTAACCCATCGATGTAAATGTGGGTCAAAATGACCCGGTGTGGCTGTTTTCTTGCAATATTAGTGTATGAAAAGTTTTTCACATTTAATACTCTGTTAATGTTTTTTCCATCATCCCATCAAAGTACATCAACTATATGAATAAAAACTCCACATCACAAGCAGTGGGTCAGATCACTTTTACTGAACAGTTTTTTGTTTTTTTAGTTTAAAATGAGCTCATGTAAAAGTTTGTTTTCAAACTATCATCATGCACATTTAGACCACAGTATGATTAAACAACCTTTCTAATTAGACAGTTTCTATACATGATCAAAATCATCATGGCTTTCATGCATCACTGCTTGGGAATCATCATCATTCTGCCACTGGCTGCTGCTCTGACACATGTCAGTCCTGAGCTCTGCAGGAGCCCCTCCCAGGAGAGCTGTCAGATCTACACTTACATGGGACCGACTCAAGGAAGGCTTCTGACTGGGACGACCTCTGTGGTCACTGGTTCCAGCACGCCATCTGAGTGAAGTATCTGTTTTGCAGAGGATCCAGCTGTGGATCCTGCAGAGTAATGGCTTCCTGTACTCATACTCTGTACATACATGGACTCTCAATATGTGCTGCTTCACAGCTCCAGGTTCTGGAGGGAACATGTCACTTTTTGCCCTTTGTTTGCAGATGAAGTGCCATCACAGTTAAGGGCTTGCCTTGATGTAGCACATATAAAGGATTTCAGGGAGAACAGTTCTTTCCCTCTTCTTGTCTGTCAGTTCATTGTCGAATGTTGAGTGTTCGTAGATGTCGCCTGTATCTCCTCATGTTTTTTCACCTCGGAGGGTTTGATTTAGTTTGGACTATTTTTTGTCACATTAAGTTTTGTATTTTTCTTTGAAAAGAAATACTCTATTCTTTCCTCTGCTCTTGACTACAGTCTCCCTGAGTCATGACTAAAGGAGGGTGTTACATGTACGGTGCCCTTGTCTGCCCAACAAGTCCATGAGCAAGGCACTTGTAGTGAGGCATTGTTCCATAGTCTCATTTGGCTTGGCCTTTATGCTTAGTTTGACATTTTGGGCTTCTGTAGACTAATATGTTACTTAACTATTTTACAGGTGTTTTGCAGTTCTCTTTCGAGCTCTTTGTCCGTTTCCCTCCTAAAACACGCTCGACCCCATCCATGGCTGCGTAGCTGCTATCATCTTTACTTGTACTGACTGAAGTCAGATTCCACCTGACAGCTGAGTGCAGTCTGTGAGGAGGTCACATCAGGTTGTGTTTAACGATGCATTCAGTGTGTTTGTCTGTTGCTCCTTCCTCTTCTTCTGCTCTCTCTCTTTCTTTATCTCCTCAACACGATGGTTCATGTCTTTCATGTGTCGTTCTCCTCTCTCCTTCATGTCTCTCATTCTTGTTATCATGTCTCTTGTTTTCTCTAATCTTTCCTCTGTTCTCTTTAAAATATTCTCATGGTTTGGAACTGTTTTGTTTAACTCTGCATTGACCTCCAATAGTTCTAGCATTTTGTCATTTGAGTGTATTTTGTGTTTCTCTCTTTTCTTTGTGAGTATTCTCTCATTCTTCTTCAACTCTTCCTGCAGCTTGTCCAGCTCTGACCTCTGAGTGTCTCTGACAGTCTGTAGTTCTTCCTCCTGTTCAGTCAGTGCACTGATCACAAGCTGTACGTCTTCATCTTCTTTCTGTTTCTCCTTCACGTCTTCATCAAGCTTTGCTTCTTCTTCATCCCAAAGTGCTTCTGCTTCTCCATCACTTTCCTGTTCCTGCTGTTTCTGCTCATCTGAACACAAACAGGAAGAGGAGCTTTAACATCACTCTGAATATATGTTCATGTTATTAAGTCTGACTTTAACATCAAACACTCATGAATATATGTTCATGTTATCAAGTCTGACTTTAACATCACTCTGAATATATGTTCATGTTATTAAGTCTGACTTTAACATCACTCTGAATATATGTTCATGTTATTAAGTCTGACTTTAACATCACAGACTCTGAATATATGTTCATGTTATTAAGTCTGACTTTAACATCATGAATATATGTTCATGTTATTAAGTCTGACTTTAACATCACTCTGAATATATGTTCATGTTATTAAGTCTGACTTTAACATCACAGACTCTGAATATATGTTCATGTTATTAAGTCTGACTTTAACATCATGAATATATGTTCATGTTATTAAGTCTGACTTTAACATCATGAATATATGTTCATGTTATTAAGTCTGACTTTAACATCATGAATATATGTTCATGTTATTAAGTCTGACTTTAACATCACTCTGAATATATGTTCATGTTATTAAGTCTGACTTTAACATCATGAATATATGTTCATGTTATTAAGTCTGACTTTAACATCATGAATATATGTTCATGTTATTAAGTCTGACTTTAACATCACTCTGAATATATGTTCATGTTATTAAGTCTGACTTTAACATCACACACTCTGAATATATGTTCATGTCATCAAGTCTGACTTTAACATCATGAATATATGTTCATGTTATTAAGTCTGACTTTAACATCACTCTGAATATATGTTCATGTTATTAAGTCTGACTTTAACATCACACACTCTGAATATATGTTCATGTTATTAAGTCTGACTTTAACATCACACACTCTGAATATATGTTCATGTTATTAAGTCTGACTTTAACATCAAACACTCTGAATATATGTTCATGTCATCAAGTCTGACTTTAACATCATGAATATATGTTCATGTTATTAAGTCTGACTTTAACATCACTCTGAATATATGTTCATGTTATTAAGTCTGACTTTAACATCACACACTCTGAATATATGTTCATGTTATTAAGTCTGACTTTAACATCATGAATATATGTTCATGTTATTAAGTCTGACTTTAACATCACTCTGAATATATGTTCATGTTATTAAGTCTGACTTTAACATCAAACACTCTGAATATATGTTCATGTCATCAAGTCTGACTTTAACATCATGAATATATGTTCATGTTATTAAGTCTGACTTTAACATCACTCTGAATATATGTTCATGTTATTAAGTCTGACTTTAACATCACTCTGAATACATGTTCATGTTATTAAGTCTGACTTTAACATCATGAATATATGTTCATGTTATTAAGTCTGACTTTAACATCATGAATATATGTTCATGTTATTAAGTCTGACTTTAACATCAAACACTCTGAATATATGTTCATGTTATTAAGTCTGACTTTAACATCATGAATATATGTTCATGTTGTTAAGTCTGACTTTAACATCACACACTCTGAATATATGTTCATGTTATTAAGTCTGACTTTAACATCACTCTGAATATATGTTCATGTTATTAAGTCTGACTTTAACATCACACACTCTGAATATATGTTCATGTTATTAAGTCTGACTTTAACATCACACACTCTGAATATATGTTCATGTTATTAAGTCTGACTTTAACATCATGAATATATGTTCATGTTATTAAGTCTGACTTTAACATCATGAATATATGTTCATGTTATTAAGTCTGACTTTAACATCATGAATATATGTTCATGTTATTAAGTCTGACTTTAACATCACTCTGAATATATGTTCATGTTATTAAGTCTGACTTTAACATCAAACACTCTGAATATATGTTCATGTTATTAAGTCTGACTTTAACATCACACACTCTGAATATATGTTCATGTTATTAAGTCTGACTTTAACATCACTCTGAATATATGTTCATGTTATTAAGTCTGACTTTAACATCAAACACTCTGAATATATGTTCATGTTATTAAGTCTGACTTTAACATCACTCTGAATATATGTTCATGTTATTAAGTCTGACTTTAACATCATGAATATATGTTCATGTTATTAAGTCTGACTTTAACATCACTCTGAATATATGTTCATGTTATCAAGTCTGACTTTAACATCATGAATATATGTTCATGTTATCAAGTCTGACTTTAACATCATGAATATATGTTCATGTTATCAAGTCTGACTTTAACATCATGAATATATGTTCATGTTATTAAGTCTGACTTTAACATCAAACACTCTGAATATATGTTCATGTTATTAAGTCTGACTTTAACATCATGAATATATGTTCATGTTATTAAGTCTGACTTTAACATCATGAATATATGTTCATGTTATTAAGTCTGACTTTAACATCAAACACTCTGAATATATGTTCATGTTATTAAGTCTGACTTTAACATCAAACACTCTGAATATATGTTCATGTTATAAAGTCTGACTTTAACATCATGAATATATGTTCATGTTATTAAGTCTGACTTTAACATCAAACACTCATGAATATATGTTCATGTTATTAAGTCTGACTTTAACATCATGAATATATGTTCATGTTATTAAGTCTGACTTTAACATCATGAATATATGTTCATGTTATTAAGTCTGACTTTAACATCCCACACTCTGAATATATGTTCATGTTATTAAGTCTGACTTTAACATCATGAATATATGTTCATGTTATTAAGTCTGACTTTAACATCATGAATATATGTTCATGTTATTAAGTCTGACTTTAACATCATGAATATATGTTCATGTTATTAAGTCTGACTTTAACATCATGAATATATGTTCATGTTATTAAGTCTGACTTTAACATCACTCTGAATATATGTTCATGTTATTAAGTCTGACTTTAACATCATGAATATATGTTCATGTTATTAAGTCTGACTTTAACATCATGAATATATGTTCATGTTATTAAGTCTGACTTTAACATCATGAATATATGTTCATGTTATTAAGTCTGACTTTAACATCACTCTGAATATATGTTCATGTTATCAAGTCTGACTTTAACATCATGAATATATGTTCATGTTATTAAGTCTGACTTTAACATCATGAATATATGTTCATGTTATTAAGTCTGACTTTAACATCAAACACTCATAAATATATGTTCATGTTATTAAGTCTGACTTTAACATCACTCTGAATATATGTTCATGTTATTAAGTCTGACTTTAACATCATGAATATATGTTCATGTTATCAAGTCTGACTTTAACATCATGAATATATGTTCATGTTATTAAGTCTGACTTTAACATCACTCTGAATATATGTTCATGTTATTAAGTCTGACTTTAACATCATGAATATATGTTCATGTTATCAAGTCTGACTTTAACATCATGAATATATGTTCATGTTATTAAGTCTGACTTTAACATCACTCTGAATATATGTTCATGTTATTAAGTCTGACTTTAACATCATGAATATATGTTCATGTTATTAAGTCTGACTTTAACATCATGAATATATGTTCATGTTATTAAGTCTGACTTTAACATCATGAATATATGTTCATGTTATTAAGTCTGACTTTAACATCACTCTGAATATATGTTCATGTTATTAAGTCTGACTTTAACATCACAGACTCTGAATATATGTTCATGTTATTAAGTCTGACTTTAACATCATGAATATATGTTCATGTTATTAAGTCTGACTTTAACATCACAGACTCTGAATGTATGTTCATGTTATTAAGTCTGACTTTAACATCATGAATATATGTTCATGTTATTAAGTCTGACTTTAACATCACTCTGAATATATGTTCATGTTATTAAGTCTGACTTTAACATCAAACACTCTGAATATATGTTCATGTTATTAAGTCTGACTTTAACATCACTCTGAATATATGTTCATGTTATTAAGTCTGACTTTAACATCAAACACTCTGAATATATGTTCATGTTATCAAGTCTGACTTTAACATCATGAATATATGTTCATGTTATTAAGTCTGACTTTAACATCATGAATATATGTTCATGTTGTTAAGTCTGACTTTAACATCACACACTCTGAATATATGTTCATGTTATTAAGTCTGACTTTAACATCACACACTCTGAATATATGTTCATGTTATTAAGTCTGACTTTAACATCATGAATATATGTTCATGTTATTAAGTCTGACTTTAACATCACTCTGAATATATGTTCATGTTATTAAGTCTGACTTTAACATCATGAATATATGTTCATGTTATTAAGTCTGACTTTAACATCATGAATATATGTTCATGTTATTAAGTCTGACTTTAACATCACTCTGAATATATGTTCATGTTATTAAGTCTGACTTTAACATCATGAATATATGTTCATGTTATTAAGTCTGACTTTAACATCACTCTGAATATATGTTCATGTTATTAAGTCTGACTTTAACATCATGAATATATGTTCATGTTATTAAGTCTGACTTTAACATCATGAATATATGTTCATGTTATTAAGTCTGACTTTAACATCACTCTGAATATATGTTCATGTTATTAAGTCTGACTTTAACATCACTCTGAATATATGTTCATGTTATTAAGTCTGACTTTAACATCACTCTGAATATATGTTCATGTTATTAAGTCTGACTTTAACATCATGAATATATGTTCATGTTATTAAGTCTGACTTTAACATCACTCTGAATATATGTTCATGTTATTAAGTCTGACTTTAACATCAAACACTCTGAATATATGTTCATGTTATTAAGTCTGACTTCAACATCAGTTCGACGGAGGACTGAGGCACATTAAATATAAATCATTGATTATTTGGAGGTTAAAGTTGAACATTGAACAGGACTAAAGTTGTAACGACTGTGATGTCTTTATGTTTAGTTTGATCATATCCGCTGCCTGTTTCAAAATGACAAAACGTGCAGCACCTTGTGAAGTTTCACTAATAAGGAACTGTCTGTTCAAACGATCTGATTGGTTTAGTTTGTCGCTCAGGTCTGAACGTCCTCATCATCATCTTCGCTTAGTCTTTAAATATCAGGACCCTGAACAGATTGAGTGTGAAGTCATGTGGTCTGTGGCAGAGGAAAATGCTTGAAGGGATCATCATCATGTTGATACAGGCTCCGAGCTGCTCTCTGATTGGCTACAATCACTCACATAGCCTGATTTCATTTAGTTCATGACTTTATTCTTTTTTGTTAAATGTCCATAATACCCAACAAGTCCTCCAGCCTGTACAACCGTAGAGGTCGTCTGTCAGGTAATACGACCCATAGGAGCGTTTCCATGAATATATGTTGTACATGTTATTAAGTCTGACTTTAACATCAAACACTCATGAATACTATGTTCATGTTAAGCCCTGTTTCCACCGAGTGGACCGGCTCAGTTCGTCTCAATACAGCGCGCATTTTTCAGCGTTTCCAGAGACTAATCCCGGGAAAGATTCCCAAATAACCGATCTGTACCGTCCCACTTTTTGGGACCCTTCCGTTGGAGTGCCAAGAATGTGGAGCCGACCGGAAAAGGTGGAGCTAAACACCGCAGCCCGCTGATTGGTTGAAAGAATCCTCACTTACTGTGTTACGTCGGCAAATAAAACTCTGGCGTGTTTAAACCTTTGACTGTAACACAGCTGATTGTTTGCGTGTGTATTTGTCCTCGCCGCTCACAGCCTTCTCTGAAACAAAGCTGGATTGAGTTCTTGTAATAAAGAGTCACATGACAGTGACAGAGGAGATGAACTGCTGGATGTCTTCTTCGTTGGTTTTGTTTGTGTAGCGTTTTTCTCCTTTGTTGAATTTATTACAGTTAGCTGTTAGCTGTTAGCTGTTAGCTGTTAGCAGTTAGCAGTAAGCTGTTAGCTGTTAGCAGTAAGCTGTTAGCAGTTAGCTGCTATCATATGACGCTATTTACGTAGCGGCTATCATCATCTGGCTTACACGGCTTAGAGATGAATCATGAGGCCGTCACAAATCGACTCATGGTTCCCATCTGTACTCTGATAAGTGACTCACAGTAATATGGTGAGCATCAGCAGCTGTAGAGCAGAGGTTATAACAATAAGACGTTACCAAGGCAACTGCTGAGATCAAACTATAACAAGAAGGCTTGTAGCACCACTCACCCAAACGAGTGTAAGAGCCAAAGAGGTGCAGAGGTGTTTTCATAACAAATGGAAGGAATCTTTTTCAGTCATCATTTGTCTTCAGTCTTATTTTGCAGAATAAGTCGTGTGGTGAGTCGACCCAACCTGACCAACCTCCCTCTGACACCTCTCCTAGCTCCTGTTTGTGCATGTGAGTGTGTCTCAATAACAGAACTGCTCACACAGCAGTCAGAGCCTTCCTCTCAGCAACCTGAAGTCTGATTGAGGTGACCCACCAAGTCCAGCTCCTGTCCTGGACTTTGGTTCAGAACCGTGTGGTGCACTAAGGTCAGCCCAACTAGATCTAGGAAGAATCCCAGAATCTAGAAAGTGAAGAGACAGACATGAACTCACCTGCTTTCGTGTGGTAACCTTTCCAAAGAAGAAGAGATAAGACTGTGAGAAGTAGCAGGCCCAAAGACACGACCACGGTGATGGAAACAGCACAGTGACGTGGTGACGTGAACAGCTGGTCTGAAATGACAAACATGAAAACATGTGTGAAACACTGACTGCAGCTTGTGACAGTGGAAACAGGAGGAGAGGACATGAGTGGTCCACCTGAAAGTTGTACGTGTGCATCTCTGGTCTGGCTTATGATGTTCTGTGTGACTCTACAGGTGAACATGTTGTTGTCTCTCCTCTCCACAGTCACTCTGCTGCTCACAGTGTAGAGATCACCAGGAGCTCTGACGCTCTCTGTAGATCCAGCAGAGAGGAGCTTTCCCTCACTGTCCAGCCACAGCAGCTCAGGCTCTGGAAACCAGCCTGCAGACTCACACTGTAACACCACCCCGTCAGGTGTTATCTCCTCCATGATAATCACAGGAGCAGACACGGCACCTGGGACACATTAACACCTTCTGTTATACAGTAAAAGTAAAGTTATTCCACCAGTATAAATCCCACAGCTGACTCTCTCACCAGCTCACGGTGCACACTCATCACCAGCAGGCTCCAGATGAAGCCTTACAGAGCAGCAGCTCATTTATAGCCACAGTGAGGTTTTTATAACACTTCTTCTCAGAGACCAGATGTTCGTGGTGTTTCAACAGTAAAGTGACCTCATGTCTCTCTCACAGTGAAAGCAGACACACTGATGAAGTCTGCTGCTCTCCTCATGAACACTTGTAAAAGTCAACTTACCAACAACAAGATCAACCTCCGACGATGCCATGTCTGGAATGAGGCAGTTGTACTTTCCCTCATCAGAGAGTTTGACCTTAGAGAGGGACAGTGAAATGTCTCCATGCTGCAGTTTGTCTGTGGACAAAGACGTTCGTCCCACATAAGACGGATTCTGTCTGACCAGCAGCTCCACGCCATCACGTCTCACGTGGACAAACCGGGGATTCAGGTCAAGTCGAGACCACTCCAAAGTCCTCGCAACAACATCAGAGCCAGGTTTCAGGCGACAAGGCAATATGATGTCATCGCCAATCAGAGCCAGGATTGGTTCAGAGGAGCCAATCATCTCTCCTGTGAGGAAAAACCACAATCTTCATGTTGGGACGTTTTTAAGTCTGAGTGTCTGAAAACAGAGGTTCACATGTTTGGACACACAGCAGTGACTAACACAGTGTGATTATACTGTCAGCTGTGAGCACAGAAGGCTTTCTTTATCTTCACTGTCTTTAAAGAAGATCTGATATTAAAACATTCTCCTGCAGAGACACACACATCCACACCGAGGCATCTTCTTCATTATATATCTAACACATGTCAAAGAGTGAAACATCAGCCTTTAGATGGAAACTACACGTCAATCAGGCGTGTCCACATGTCTGATTATTAAAGTGCAGCCCTGACTGACTGAAGGAGCTGTGGTTTCAACAGTGAACACAGCCGTGGTCCAGTTAGTCACTGTCTCATTACTGGTGGACGGTTCGACACGCCTCTCCTGACAGTCAGGACAGCCGGAGCTGGTCCAACATGGAACCAGTAAAACAACTAGTCCACAGAGCGGTGTGTGACGTCACCTTGTTTCAAACACCGACAGTTTGTTTCTAGAAGCTTCAGTGGTTACCTGCACAGTGTGTCAGCAGGAGGAGCACAGCCAGAGAACTGAGACCACGTTCATGGGTGGGTCCAGTCCAGCGACGAGACATCTTCAGATCTAAACAAACAATCGTTTCTTTCACTAAACACAGAACAGTTCAACAAGGTAACCTGAAGCTCTTAGTCTAAGGACTTACCTTCAGCTGTGACTGTGAACATGAGCCGCTGAATCCTGATCTGGGACAGCTGCTCATGTCTTCATTGACTGTTCAGTAAAAGATTTGTGTTTCTATGACTCTGCTATCAAAGCTAGTGTACTCTGACCCCATAGAAAGTTAATGATTACACTTCCTGAGTGCTGCTTTACACCAACCAGCACAGAGCCTCCATCCATGCTGTACCAACAAACACTGACCAGGGTCTGTCATCCACAGGCTGACCTCCAGCTTCAGACCCAACAAACACTGACCAGGGTCTGTCATCCACAGGCTGACCTCCAGCTTCAGACCCAACAAACACTGACCAGGGTCTGTCATCCACAGGCTGACCTCAGCTTCAGACCCAACAAACACTGACCAGGGTCTGTCATCCACAGGCTGACCTCCAGCTTCAGACCCAACAAACACTGACCAGGGTCTGTCATCCACAGGCTGACCTCCAGCTTCAGACCCAACAAACACTGACCAGGGTCTGTCATCCACAGGCTGACCTCCAGCTTCAGACCCAACAAACACTGACCAGGGTCTGTCATCCACAGGCTGACCTCCAGCTTCAGACCCAACAAACACTGACCAGGGTCTGTCATCCACAGGCTGACCTCCAGCTTCAGACCCAACAAACACTGACCAGGGTCTGTCATCCACAGGCTGACCTCCAGCTTCAGACCCAACAAACACTGACCAGGGTCTGTCATCCACAGGCTGACCTCCAGCTTCAGACCCAACAAACACTGACCAGGGTCTGTCATCCACAGGCTGACCTCCAGCTTCAGACCCAACAAACACTGACCAGGGTCTGTCATCCACAGGCTGACCTCCAGCTTCAGACCCAACAAACACTGACCAGGGTCTGTCATCCACAGGCTGACCTCCAGCTTCAGACCCAACAAACACTGACCAGGGTCTGTCATCCACAGGCTGACCTCCAGCTTCAGACCCAACAAACACTGACCAGGGTCTGTCATCCACAGGCTGACCTCCAGCTTCAGACCCAACAAACACTGACCAGGGTCTGTCATCCACAGGCTGACCTCCAGCTTCAGACCCAACAAACACTGACCAGGGTCTGTCATCCACAGGCTGACCTCCAGCTTCAGACCCAACAAACACTGACCAGGGTCTGTCATCCACAGGCTGACCTCCAGCTTCAGACCCAACAAACACTGACCAGGGTCTGTCATCCACAGGCTGACCTCCAGCTTCAGACCCAACAAACACTGACCAGGGTCTGTCATCCACAGGCTGACCTCCAGCTTCAGACCCAACAAACACTGACCAGGGTCTGTCATCCACAGGCTGACCTCCAGCTTCAGACCCAACAAACACTGACCAGGGTCTGTCATCCACAGGCTGACCTCCAGCTTCAGACCCAACAAACACTGACCAGGGTCTGTCATCCACAGGCTGACCTCCAGCTTCAGACCCAACAAACACTGACCAGGGTCTGTCATCCACAGGCTGACCTCCAGCTTCAGACCCAACAAACACTGACCAGGGTCTGTCATCCACAGGCTGACCTCCAGCTTCAGACCCAACAAACACTGACCAGGGTCTGTCATCCACAGGCTGACCTCCAGCTTCAGACCCAACAAACACTGACCAGGGTCTGTCATCCACAGGCTGACCTCCAGCTTCAGACCCAACAAACACTGACCAGGGTCTGTCATCCACAGGCTGACCTCCAGCTTCAGACCCAACAAACACTGACCAGGGTCTGTCATCCACAGGCTGACCTCCAGCTTCAGACCCAACAAACACTGACCAGGGTCTGTCATCCACAGGCTGACCTCCAGCTTCAGACCCAACAAACACTGACCAGGGTCTGTCATCCACAGGCTGACCTCCAGCTTCAGACCCAACAAACACTGACCAGGGTCTGTCATCCACAGGCTGACCTCCAGCTTCAGACCCAACAAACACTGACCAGGGTCTGTCATCCACAGGCTGACCTCCAGCTTCAGACCCAACAAACACTGACCAGGGTCTGTCATCCACAGGCTGACCTCCAGCTTCAGACCCAACAAACACTGACCAGGGTCTGTCATCCACAGGCTGACCTCCAGCTTCAGACCCAACAAACACTGACCAGGGTCTGTCATCCACAGGCTGACCTCCAGCTTCAGACCCAACAAACACTGACCAGGGTCTGTCATCCACAGGCTGACCTCCAGCTTCAGACCCAACAAACACTGACCAGGGTCTGTCATCCACAGGCTGACCTCCAGCTTCAGACCCAACAAACACTGACCAGGGTCTGTCATCCACAGGCTGACCTCCAGCTTCAGACCCAACAAACACTGACCAGGGTCTGTCATCCACAGGCTGACCTCCAGCTTCAGACCAACAAACACTGACCAGGGTCTGTCATCCACAGGCTGACCTCCAGCTTCAGACCCAACAAACACTGACCAGGGTCTGTCATCCACAGGCTGACCTCCAGCTTCAGACCCAACAAACACTGACCAGGGTCTGTCATCCACAGGCTGACCTCCAGCTTCAGACCCAACAAACACTGACCAGGGTCTGTCATCCACAGCTGACCTCCAGCTTCAGACCCAACAAACACTGACCAGGGTCTGTCATCCACAGGCTGACCTCCAGCTTCAGACCCAACAAACACTGACCAGGGTCTGTCATCCACAGGCTGACCTCCAGCTTCAGACCCAACAACAAACAACTGACCAGGGTCTGTCATCCACAGGGCTGACCTCCAGCTTCAAGACCCAACAAACACTGACCAGGGGTCTGTCATCCCACAGGCTTGACCTCCAGCTTCA